>NW_027094089.1:83006467-83606467 GCF_029207755.1 Chamaea fasciata | reverse complement strand
GTCTCAGCTGGGCCTGCTCCACAAGACGCCCCATTTGAAGGCCTGCTAATGCCCAGCTGCTAGAAATGCCTGCCTTGTTCTCTCCAAGATGCAGAGGAAGAGGCAGGGAGCAGGGCGCCTTGGGAGGCAAAGCTTCCAAGCCTTTTCTGAGGCCACGCACACACCAAGAGCAGCCAAGACTCTCCCTGCTGCCTGGCCCACACAGCCCAGCTCGGTGCTGGCCCTCTGGGCCGCAGCAGCTTCCAGCAAGCAAGAGGCAAATGCATATTGCCAAGAGTTGAAGCACAGCAGACAGGTAAGATGTGAGACGTGTGTGCTGGAAGGCCTTTGAATTCACAGCTCTCCAAGACAGCTTTGGGGCTGGCAGCTGGACAGAGATGCTCCTGCTCACACCAGATGCTCCTGCTCACACCTGTGTCCAGAGAGGGGGAACACACCCTGCTGCAGGCGCTTGCCTTGGTCTCTGCAGGTCCAGCTGGATTCCAAACCTGCTTTTCACAGCCTTCTCCCTTCCCTTGTCCATCTGCCAAGTGCAACGGGCCTCAGGGACTGAAAGGACCACAGAGAGCCAAACGGGGACAGTTCTTCCTACATCACGGGGAGCTCCTAGGAAAACGCTTTCCTTCAGCAGCAAGGCCCTTTCCCCCAGAGGCCTTTCCCCAGATTGGAAGCTTTCCTGGGGAACACCAAGACACTCTTAAGAAACCCTGGCAAGGCTGAATTCCTTTCTGGTCCTTTCTGGACAGGCGCTCCAGCTCTAGCTGGCATTTCCCCCAGTGTGATTCCAGCTGGAGGTTGACACATGCAGCCCCAGGCCCTCTACAAACACAAGCTGCCCGCTGCCTCCACTCCTGCCTGCGCTCACAGCAGCAAAAGCAGGCTCTTCCCGGCCAGAGACCAGAGAGCCCTGATCCCGCAGGACGCTCTCGCCAGCACCTTCCAGGACTCTCCGCTGTGCACGCAGCACTTTTCATGCCCGCTCTCCACAGCCTTTGGAAGACAGAGCGCAACCTGGCTGGCGCTGCCATCAGCACACCCCAAACACGGGCAGAGGAAGGAGAAGCAGGGGCTGCTTTGCGGCCATGCCCAGGAGAGACTGGAAGGCTGCCCTCCCTCTGCTCTCACTCGCTTGGCTTTCTGGCAGCCTCTGAGGCAGGGGCTGCGATTCCTCAGCTCTGGGCACCAGAACCGCAGCCGGGATCCCGGCACTGCCTGACGGCGCTGGGGCCATTGGCCGGGTCACGCGTCCGAGTCTCGGCCACCGTGCTGCTGCTGCTGCTGCTTCACTTGCCCTTAGGCACACCCCAAGCTCCCTGTTAAGGCCTGATGGTCTCTGCTTCTGCCATCTCCCCGACCCTGTGCAGGGATGGAGCCCTGCTGTGCTTTCAGCAGGCTATTCTTGAAAGCTTCCAGCATTCCAAGCTCCTTTGCCCTCTGTAGATGCTTGCCATGGAATCCCTCACAGCTGGCTTCAGAGCGTCCTCAGGTTGGCTCTCCCAAAATCCGGGAGCTTCAGGCTGCTCAGTAGGACCTTAAACTGCACAGTGTTGTGGAACTGGACCTTCAGCACAGGCACCTTTCCAGCCTGACGCGGCCTCGCTCCTCTGTGTCTCTGCACAAAAGACGGCGCGCAAGAGGACGGCAGCAGGGGCCTGTGTGTGCCAGGGCTCAGGTTTTTACGCCGCTTCAGCTCCACAGAGACGCAGGTAAAGTGAAGAAGCCAAAGTGTTTATTAATTCAAGGCGAAGCAAAGGGATGAGCTGGGAGGGAATAAGGGGGGATGGGCAGGGTCTGAGGGCTGGGAGGTAAGGATAAGTCCAAAGGGGTGGAGAGTGGAGGGAAAAAAAGGGCATGGGCAGGGTCTGAGGGCTGGAGGGAGGGAGCTAACTACAAAGAGGGAGAGGTGTGAAGCCAGGAGAATTGTGCTCAGCCTCAGCTGTGCGTGGAGCTCCAGCAGCACTGAGAGATGGTGTCCTCTTCAGTGTCTCCTGGTGTGTTCTTGGGACACCAATTCGCTAGATTCAGAAGATGTCCCCAGTTGTTTAGCTTTCTGGGGAAAGCGGGCTTCATTTTGCAGGTTTAGAGCATGACGGGCTGCTGTCTTGCCTCTGGGTTTGAAGGGCTGCAAGAGCGAAGAACAGAGCCATGGTCAGAGGCTGGATCAGTGGGAATCCTAGGGGATCTTCCTGCCAGAACCATCCCACCCAGAAGCAAGCAGGAGACATTGGGATCAGCCCGAAGGTCCTTGCCACGAATCCCCCACGTGCCCCTGAAATCTCTGTGCGTTGTGCCCTCTCCAGCCCTCGTCCACACAAGGAGCAAAGGCCTCCAGAGCCGGGGATTGCAGCTGTCTGCCCGGGCAGTGCAGCTTCCCCCGCCAGAGCCGCTGACGGCCCGCTGCCCTCACTCACCCTGACTGAGAAGGTGAAGCTGTCCTGGCTGCCCCCTCAGAGAGCGTGTCACGGCCCCAGCGGCACGGCTCCCTGCCAGCGCCGCTGCCAGCCCTGTGGCCACACGGCCTCCTGCCCCGGCAGGGCTCAGCCCGGGCCCTTGCCGCCTGCTGCCGCCCCAGGGCACGGCTGCCAGAGGGCGGCAGCAGCCCCGAGGGCAGGCGGGGCTCCACGGCGCCGGGCCCGGATGCCGCTGCAGCCGCGGCAGCAGCAGCCAGGGCCGGGGACGAGCTGCGGCGGGCCGGGGAGGGAGCCCGGGCTCGTGGCTCACCCATGAACCGCATGGCCGCCTCTGGCAGGGACTCCTGCGGGTTCTCCAGGTAGGGCAGGACCTGGCGCAGGTGCTCGGCCGCTCGCATCCTGTCGTCTGCCAGCTGGAGAGAGCGGCAGGAGGGAAGGGTTGGCGCGGGCTCAGCCCCTGGGGCGGGCTTTGGCCGCGCCCAGCCCCGGCCTCCCCTGCCCGCACGGCCCTGAGGCCCGGCCAGCAGCCGCTGGCGCCGGGCTCTGGAGGGGGCAGAGGGCCGGCTGCTGCCCGGGGAGCCGTGGTGCCGCCCCGTGCCCGCAGCCCCGCTGGGCCGGGACTCCACGGGCACCCGGCTCGGGCCCGCAGGAGCCTGGAGAAGAGCCCGCGGGGCCCAGGGAAGGCAGCGGCGTGTGGGGCGCAGGCTGGAGCCCCCGGGTGCAGCACTGGGCAGGGGCCACGGCTGCCAGCCCCGCGGCCACGGATCTTCTCCAGGCTGAGGCTGCCACTTCTCCAAGCCATCCTTACCTTACAGTCATCGATAGTCAACGGTTGTTCCTTTGTCAGTAGCTCCTGGAGATCCCTCCTCTTCAGGAACTTGGCCGCACAATGCAGGGTTTCCCGAGAGGTCTGGAGAGCAGCAGAGATGCAGAGATGGCACCACAGCCCAGGGCACAAGGACCCGCATCCCTGTGCCATGGCCTGGAGGAGGACGCAGCCTCCTCCTCCTCCTGCAGCAGGGCAGGACGCAGCTGAGCCCCCGTCCCAGGGATGCACAAAACCTCACATTTGCCACACGCCAGTTCTCATCATGGCAGTAGATTAAAAGTAGGTACAGGCTCTTGTTGACAGTTGCCTTCAGGGGCTTTTTTCCCTCCTTCACTACCAACTCCATCACCTTACAGAAGAGGTCCATGGAGAGCAGTTGCATGTAGCTATTTTCCTAGAGGAAAGGAAAAAACCTAAGCATCAATTACTCCAGGCCCACCTAGGCAAAGGCCTGAAAATGCAGACAGCACACGGTTTCTGGGCAGCACCCAATGCCTGTGGCTCGGGTTGCAGAACCTTACACTGTTAAAGAGCGCCAGGAGTGCCTCAGCCAGCTTTGGGGCGGTGGTGCTGGATACCAGGATGTTTTCGCTCTCCAGCATATTAGTAAGCACACGGAGGGTCAGGGCAACCACCACTCCGTCTTCATCAGCCAGCAGATCCACAAAGCTTTCAGACAGGCAGCACATTCTTCTGGCCTGTGTGGAACACAAGGCTGCGCTGTGAAGCCGTGAACAGCTGCACCAGCGACAGCGCCCTGGCACTGCAAGCCCAGCCTGCTGCCGCAGGGCCCAGACACCAAAGGCCTGTCCCAAAGCACTCGGGCAGCTGAGGCAGGAGAGCTGGGAGCAGCTGCCTCAGCTCCTGAAGCCCAGCCAGCCCATGGGGCTGCTCTCCCCAGTGCAGCTTCAGCTGCTGCCCCCTTCTCACCATCAGGGGATCCTTGCTGAGCACCAGCAGGCCTTTGAGCGCCAGGCGACACCTCTTCCTGCACTCGGTCCGCAGGTACCTCGACACGACCCTCAGGACCCAGCCACCACATTTAGTTAAGTCCAGGCACTCCAGGACCTGAAAGGCACAGGGCAGTGGCACAGGGCCCGGCTGGCAGGAGCCCAGAACTGCCCAGGGCCAGCCCCAGGCAGCAGCAGCACAGGGCACTGGTGCCATCCCAGGAGGCTAGGGATGCGGCTGCGAGAGGGCAGAGAGCTGGGAGGCAGCTCAGCCAGGCAGCGCTGCTCTTCAGGCTCACCTCCACAAGGAATGCCAGGAAAGGCAGATCGCAGCCTGGCTTCTCAATGCTGAGCAGCCGGAGCAAGTGGGTTGCGATGCAGGCAGAGAAAGGGATCAAGACATGGCGCATCTCCCTGTCAGGGGCAAAAAGGAAGAAAGAGCCTGAGCTGGGGGGGGCACACTTTTCACAGGACTGACTCCCAGAAGTGCAGTCTTTCCCCAGTATCCCTGGAGGGGACGTGGGTGCTTTGGGAGGCGGCCACTCCTGTGCACCCTCCTCTCCCAGCCTTTTTCAGTCTGCTCGGCCGTCCCTAAAGTGACGAGGCCCTCTGGTCCATGACCACAGGGACTGTGTGGGGCAGCCCGGGCACAGGGCACCAATTCCAGGGACAGCAGGGAGCAGGGGGTCTCACCTGGCCAGCAGAGCCACAGCATAGTACTGGGTATTAGCACAGAGCATGGTGTCCCAGCCATGCTTGGACTCCACAACCAACACCTGATTCTCACACTCCAGCCGGCAGAGCAGGGTCTTCATGACCTGCACTGCAAACCTGTGTGCAGAGCAAAGCCCGGGTCACATTGGGAGCACTGGCACTGGCCACAAGGACATGGGAAGGACGGGAGGACGGAGACCTGTTGGGGTCGCTGGGAAGGTGGTGTTCCTCTCGGCACGCTCTCCAGAAGCGATCGACTTCCTGTGGTGGCATCTGCTGTGTGGTGATGACAACATGGAAAAGCAAAGCCACAAAGAGGCGGGAGGAATAAAGGGTCATAGCCTCGTGGCACTCAGGCACCTGGAGAATCACCCACACCACCAGAGTTGCCTGCAAAAGAAGTTGCCAAGGAGAGCGCTCAGTGCGAGGTGTCCATGTGGCAGGGCCCCAGGGGAGACGCAGGGGGAGCAGCGGGCCTGGTGGCCCCTGAGCCTGCCCTTAGGCCAGGTTTCAGCCCAGGGCCTGAGGCAGGGAGAGGATGGAGAGCTGCTGGAGAGGTGACCTGGGGGTGAGCAAATGCCCAGAAACTCACAGCCAGGGCAAAGACGCCATCGTTGTCCCCATCGGAGGTGAACATGCTGTGCAGAGGCCAATCCTCCATCACACAGAGCAGTGTTGGCAGAACCATCTCCACTGTGAGACTCGATGAGCCTATGCTTCTCCACATCATTGCAGCAGCTCTGTGGGATCAGAGCTCTGTGTCAGGGACATCTCAGCCACACTACCATGCCCTGTGCGGCTCTGGGGGCTGGGTGACAGAGCCCCGGTGCCCTGAAGGGCAGGGAGGGAGCACGGCAGCAGGCTCGGGAAACAGAGGGGCCCGAGGGTCCCGGACCTGTTTGCCGCTCTGGCAGAGCCCATTGCACGGGCCGTGCAGGGCCATGGCCCTAAAGGCCGGGGAGGCCTGAGCTCTCCAGGCAGGTGGGCCCATACCTGTCACATGTTGGGGCACAGCGCAGGAGGGTCAGCACCACGTCAGCTGGGTGTTCTTCGGCCAGCCTCACGATGTTCATGGGCAGCCTGGTATCCACATTTCTATGCGATGCAAGATTCTGGTGCATCTTCTTTACAATGGCTGGCACCTGGAAAGGGCATGGGGAAGACTTGGGCCGCTGTCTAGGAGAGCAACTTCACCAGCTTCCCCCAAGAATCGCTTCCCTTCCTGCCACGCTGTGCCGGCCTCAAAGGCTGAGGGGGCCCAGTGGCCGTGGCTGGAGATGACACACAATCCTGGGAGGCCTCTAGCCCCGGCCCCAGGCTGTTTACCTGCTGCTCAGAAGAAATACCACTCTTCTGGATAAAATCCTCAGTGGGAGCAGGAATGGCAGTGGGAGAGGCCGTGGCGCCAGTATCTCTGATGCCCTGAGTCTCTCCAGTGTCAGCCGTTTGGAGGGCCACATCCTCAGCCACTGCCTTGTCAGCCCTTGCCCTTTGATCATTCAACGCAGTGTCAAAATTTTCTGAGGGCTCAGCCAAATCTGTGTTGACATCAGGCTCTGCCTGGGGCTCGGTCAGCCCACAGTCAGGCTCAGCTGAGCCCTCAGCTGCCGTGGTGCCGGTGTTTCTACGCCGAATGCGCAGGAATTCTCGGATCATCTGCAGGAGAACAAAGGACAGGGAAGAGAGACGTGTTCCATGGACTGCTCCAAGCGCGGTGCTCGGCTGAGCAGTGACAGCAGGCCCAGCCCAGGCGGGGATGGCTGCAGGTACCTTCAGTGTCCTGCGGAAGCTTCCACCGGCAGGCCTCTGCTCTTGTGTGCCGTCCGTGGCTGCATCTGGCAAAGAGCGAGAGCAGCCAGAGCTGAGGGGCTGCGGGAGAGGCCGGAGAACACAGCCCAGCCCTGCCCTCCCCAGGCTGCGATAGGGACGGGACGGGATGGGGCCACGTTGGCTGCAGCCATCAGCCCTGTGGCCCAGCTGTGCCACTCACCATCCTGTAGTGTCTGGATCCGCTCGGGCTCTTCAGGCTCTTGTGCTGGGGTAGCTCCAGGGCCTTTGCTTTTTTTCCCCCTGAATACTTTGGACAGGCCGAGAAATCTGCCCGCCATGCCACAGCACCTTTCAAGAGAGATGCCTCAGGAAAGCACTGAGGCAACAAGTTGTGCACTTGCGCCTTGAAAGCGCCTGTGGCAGAAGAAGCCTCAGGAAGGCTGCAGGACAGCAAGTCCTGCACTCTGGTCTCAAGGGCTCCTGCCACGATGACAGGAGGTTCCTCGTAGATGATTCAAGTCACCAAATCCCACAGTCCGGCCTGGAGGCCACAGGCCACAGGGATAAGAGATGACTTGGAAAGCCTCCGAGTCACC
Source organism: Chamaea fasciata (assembly GCF_029207755.1). Taxonomy (NCBI): domain Eukaryota; kingdom Metazoa; phylum Chordata; class Aves; order Passeriformes; family Sylviidae; genus Chamaea; species Chamaea fasciata. Next base: position 83,599,197 of record NW_027094089.1, on the reverse strand, counting down.
AAGTCGTGCAGTTTGGCCCTGAGGTCAGCTGCACAACTCACTCCTTGTAGAAGCTCTGGGTCAGGCACAAACGAGTGCGCTGTGCGGGGGCTCCTCACAGCACCGCTCTGGCGCGTCCTGTCCCGTCGCCTGCTCCAAGGAATGTGGCCTGGCTGCGTCACCGCCAGCACCTATGTCCCCACGTGTCACAAAGGGTCCTTGGACACCCTGTGCCGTTCAATGCCACGGTGACCGCGCTGCTGCACCATGTCACAAAGGGCCAATGCACACACTGCCACCTGCCCTGGGGCCGCTCCCAGCCCAGCCAAAGTGGCCCAGGTTGGAAGGAACCCCTCTCCCCAAGTGTCTAAGACAGCCCTGAGACAGCATTTTTCGCAGCGGCTCAATCCATGGGCAAACGCTGCCCTGCTCTGCGGGCTCAGGGCAGCAGAAGGAGCCCCCAGGGCCGCCGACGCAGCCGCAGCGGGAAGGGCACGGGGCCTCGCACAGAAGCTGGCACGGCCTCCCTGGGACATGTCCCAGCCGGTGGCCGTCCTAAACCCGCGGGTGTGACACAGATGAGGAACCTGTGGGCCGGGGCACGGGCACTGCTCTGACCCCAGGGGCCAGGGCAGCGCTGAAATCGGCAGGCGTGACAGAGCCCCCGCCCAAGCAGAGCTGCCGCCCCCCCGAGCCCTGGCAAGCGCTGGTGCCATCTCCTGCCCCAGAGACCTGTGCCCCGGGGCGCTTCTCTGCCACAGGGCAGCCAAAGCCAACGGGCCCTGGCGGCTGGGCTCCTTCCTACAGGGGATGTTGGCAGGAGCACCTGGAGCAAGTGCTGGCAACACTTGGTCTCTGTCAGAAGCTCTTACTCCATGCTGAAATTGTTTTCTACTTGGAGTGATTTCCTGAAGCACAAAATCACCCTGGCAGCAGAGGCATAGAAGGAGCTGGCATTTAAGAATCCTCAACTCGGGAAAGCTTTTCTTCCCATTACTCAACTCAAGTAGTTGCAAAAAGTTGCCAACTTGCTAAATTAAGAGCAATGGCCTGAGAACCTGATAGATTTGCAAGTTTCCTTCCCATCTCAAAGCAGTGTTAGAAATGATCAGAGCTAATTTCCAAAATCAAAGATTTAGTTAACAAATTTGAAAAGCAATTTCGGGAAATGCCACGATAAATCAGGACAACATCGATCAAATGTTGGGTGGTCAATCCGGGAGCAGCACAGGGTTCTCCTCCGGAGTACTGCCCACAAATTCGGGGTCTCAGGGGAGGTGTTTGAGACCATTTTTCTACCCTGAGGCAAAAACAAGACGGTAACAAAGAACCCGAAGAGCATGACATCATGTACATAAGAGAATCATTGAAATGTCTGGTGTCCGCAAGGGATATCTGAAAGAGTTTCCTGAGAAATTGAAAAGACGTCTGCATGAAAAGTCTCCGAATCTTCTGTCAGAAGGTTTCTGTTGCCCTCCGCCCAGATTGGTATGGGATCTCCTGATGAGCTGTGAAGATATGGTCAGCCCATGCTTCATGAGCCCTTTCCCGCTTATCTCTCTGGCAGATGTCCAGGTAACACCTTTGGACTGTGAAAAGACTGTGGTATGCAAAGAGAGGCCCTGGAAGTGTTTCCAGCAATTCTGGGGATTTTACCTTCCACTGCAAAGTTTTAAGACACACAATTTTAATCCAGGAATTTAATACTATGTATCAATTACAGCAGCAACACCTTTGCCTTAAGGTCATCCACTGCATGTCACTTTGCAAAGCAGAAGACCACACAGAGACAAAATAAAGGCCTTGCTTTGGTTTCAAACATTTTCCTAGGAAGGCATGAGAAGAACCTGATTCTCTTAAGGAATCAAAGCTCTCCAGGAATGAAAGTCCACTCAGTGCTACAAAAGTAGCCCAAACAAATGAGTAGATTGCAAGAGGGCTAATCCTCCCCCTGCTCCAGATATCAAAGTGGCCAAGAAAGTAGAGCTCTCCCCTCTTCTTCTCTGCAGGAGAAGCAGGATGACTAAGAGAAAAAGTCCCAGCTATTCCTTCAGTCCTCCATCACCAAAGCTGTGCCATAGCACAGGTGCTGCCTTCAAAGTGACCCCAGTTCCAGCCTAGACTTCTCACCTTCCAGACAACTCCTTCCCCAACACGCCCAGCAGCACCAACCCCAGCTCAACACCCTGCCAAGACCCGCAGCTGTCCCCATGCCTGCGCAGAGCTTTGCCACCCCCTGGTTCCCTGCACGTGCCGTGGCATGGCACTCAGGAGGATGTGCTCCAAGGCCTTCCCCGCTAGCAAGCTCAGGCTGCCAGGCCTACGGTTCCTGGATCATCCTTCCCACCCACCCTTCCCGTGCACGGCTGGTCCATTTGCGCTCAGCTCCGACTTGGCCGCTTCAGCAGGACTGCTGCTAAAGGATGGAGAGCAGCCTGGCAAGCTCCTTCTCCAGCTCCCTCTTTACTCTCGGGGGCAGGTAGAACATGCCACAGGAAAGCAAGCAGTGCCAAAAGACATGGGCCAGCATCAGGCACATTGAGGAATGAAACAAGGCCTTTGTTCGATGGAAGGAAGCACAAGCAATTGACAGAAGTGAAGAGGACTTAGCACAGATATCCAGAAGTCCTTAGCACCAGTGAACATCAGAAAAACCTGGAAGCCTAACTTGACATGAGAGTGACTTGACAAAAAGCTTGAGACATAGCCTTCGGGAAGACCTAAGGGCGGCTACAGAATCAGCCCTGTGCAGGGAAGGCATGAGGAAGATGAGCTGCTTTGGTGCGCTGAGACTCCTCCTGGCCAGCAGGTAGACACTAGGTTCAAGTCTAGGATTCTGACGCAAAGTGTTTCCTTCTAAGCCCCTGCCTATGGAATCACCTCAGCAGTCTAAAGACGGAAGGGATTTTTGATAGAATTCCTACAGAAACCCACTGAAATTTGGACGTGGCAAAGAAGCCTTGTGCTGGGGTGCAGAGCCCTAACCTCCTGCCAATAAAAGAGCTCTTGGTGGACAATGCATTTGTCTGCTGATTTCTTTGAATTCTAGAGACCTCTCAGGACTGCTCTATCCTGAGGGAAGGCCCTTGGCCTTGAGCTGCAGGCACCCGCGCAAGCTTCAGATCAGCTCCCTCAGCTTCCAGGACCTCTCTTGGCCGGCATCCTGACGGGGAGGCAGGACTGCTGCCAGGCACTGCTGGGACCCAGCAGGACAGGACCGGCTGTCTCGTGTCTACGTAGCAGCCCCTGACACAGCCAGGGTCATCCCGAAAGCAGACAAGGCTCACGTGTCAGCGGAGAGGGGCAAGGAGCGCTGGGCTCCTCTCAGGGTGTCTCAGCTGGGCCTGCTCCACAAGACGCCCCCATTTGAAGGCCTGCTAATGCCCAGCTGCTAGAAATGCCTGCCTTGTTCTCTCCAAGATGCAGAGGAAGAGGCAGGGAGCAGGGCGCCTTGGGAGGCAAAGCTTCCAAGCCTTTTCTGAGGCCACGCACACACCAAGAGCAGCCAAGACTCTCCCTGCTGCCTGGCCCACACAGCCCAGCTCGGTGCTGGCCCTCTGGGCCGCAGCAGCTTCCAGCAAGCAAGAGGCAAATGCATATTGCCAAGAGTTGAAGCACAGCAGACAGGTAAGATGTGAGACGTGTGTGCTGGAAGGCCTTTGAATTCACAGCTCTCCAAGACAGCTTTGGGGCTGGCAGCTGGACAGAGATGCTCCTGCTCACACCTGTGTCCAGAGAGGGGGAACACACCCTGCTGCAGGCGCTTGCCTTGGTCTCTGCAGGTCCAGCTGGATTCCAAACCTGCTTTTCACAGCCTTCTCCCTTCCCTTGTCCATCTGCCAAGTGCAACGGGCCTCAGGGACTGAAAGGACCACAGAGAGCCAAACGGGGACAGTTCTTCCTACATCACGGGGAGCTCCTAGGAAAACGCTTTCCTTCAGCAGCAAGGCCCTTTCCCCCAGAGGCCTTTCCCCAGATTGGAAGCTTTCCTGGGGAACACCAAGACACTCTTAAGAAACCCTGGCAAGGCTGAATTCCTTTCTGGTCCTTTCTGGACAGGCGCTCCAGCTCTAGCTGGCATTTCCCCCAGTGTGATTCCAGCTGGAGGTTGACACATGCAGCCCCAGGCCCTCTACAAACACAAGCTGCCCGCTGCCTCCACTCCTGCCTGCGCTCACAGCAGCAAAAGCAGGCTCTTCCCGGCCAGAGACCAGAGAGCCCTGATCCCGCAGGACGCTCTCGCCAGCACCTTCCAGGACTCTCCGCTGTGCACGCAGCACTTTTCATGCCCGCTCTCCACAGCCTTTGGAAGACAGAGCGCAACCTGGCTGGCGCTGCCATCAGCACACCCCAAACACGGGCAGAGGAAGGAGAAGCAGGGGCTGCTTTGCGGCCATGCCCAGGAGAGACTGGAAGGCTGCCCTCCCTCTGCTCTCACTCGCTTGGCTTTCTGGCAGCCTCTGAGGCAGGGGCTGCGATTCCTCAGCTCTGGGCACCAGAACCGCAGCCGGGATCCCGGCACTGCCTGACGGCGCTGGGGCCATTGGCCGGGTCACGCGTCCGAGTCTCGGCCACCGTGCTGCTGCTGCTGCTGCTTCACTTGCCCTTAGGCACACCCCAAGCTCCCTGTTAAGGCCTGATGGTCTCTGCTTCTGCCATCTCCCCGACCCTGTGCAGGGATGGAGCCCTGCTGTGCTTTCAGCAGGCTATTCTTGAAAGCTTCCAGCATTCCAAGCTCCTTTGCCCTCTGTAGATGCTTGCCATGGAATCCCTCACAGCTGGCTTCAGAGCGTCCTCAGGTTGGCTCTCCCAAAATCCGGGAGCTTCAGGCTGCTCAGTAGGACCTTAAACTGCACAGTGTTGTGGAACTGGACCTTCAGCACAGGCACCTTTCCAGCCTGACGCGGCCTCGCTCCTCTGTGTCTCTGCACAAAAGACGGCGCGCAAGAGGACGGCAGCAGGGGCCTGTGTGTGCCAGGGCTCAGGTTTTTACGCCGCTTCAGCTCCACAGAGACGCAGGTAAAGTGAAGAAGCCAAAGTGTTTATTAATTCAAGGCGAAGCAAAGGGATGAGCTGGGAGGGAATAAGGGGGGATGGGCAGGGTCTGAGGGCTGGGAGGTAAGGATAAGTCCAAAGGGGTGGAGAGTGGAGGGAAAAAAAGGGCATGGGCAGGGTCTGAGGGCTGGAGGGAGGGAGCTAACTACAAAGAGGGAGAGGTGTGAAGCCAGGAGAATTGTGCTCAGCCTCAGCTGTGCGTGGAGCTCCAGCAGCACTGAGAGATGGTGTCCTCTTCAGTGTCTCCTGGTGTGTTCTTGGGACACCAATTCGCTAGATTCAGAAGATGTCCCCAGTTGTTTAGCTTTCTGGGGAAAGCGGGCTTCATTTTGCAGGTTTAGAGCATGACGGGCTGCTGTCTTGCCTCTGGGTTTGAAGGGCTGCAAGAGCGAAGAACAGAGCCATGGTCAGAGGCTGGATCAGTGGGAATCCTAGGGGATCTTCCTGCCAGAACCATCCCACCCAGAAGCAAGCAGGAGACATTGGGATCAGCCCGAAGGTCCTTGCCACGAATCCCCCACGTGCCCCTGAAATCTCTGTGCGTTGTGCCCTCTCCAGCCCTCGTCCACACAAGGAGCAAAGGCCTCCAGAGCCGGGGATTGCAGCTGTCTGCCCGGGCAGTGCAGCTTCCCCCGCCAGAGCCGCTGACGGCCCGCTGCCCTCACTCACCCTGACTGAGAAGGTGAAGCTGTCCTGGCTGCCCCCTCAGAGAGCGTGTCACGGCCCCAGCGGCACGGCTCCCTGCCAGCGCCGCTGCCAGCCCTGTGGCCACACGGCCTCCTGCCCCGGCAGGGCTCAGCCCGGGCCCTTGCCGCCTGCTGCCGCCCCAGGGCACGGCTGCCAGAGGGCGGCAGCAGCCCCGAGGGCAGGCGGGGCTCCACGGCGCCGGGCCCGGATGCCGCTGCAGCCGCGGCAGCAGCAGCCGGGGCCGGGGCCGAGCTGCGGCGGGCCGGGGAGGGAGCCCGGGCTCGTGGCTCACCCATGAACCGCATGGCCGCCTCTGGCAGGGACTCCTGCGGGTTCTCCAGGTAGGGCAGGGCCCGGAGCAGGTACTCGGCCGCTCGCATCCTGTCGTCTGCCAGCTGGAGAGAGCGGCAGGAGGGAAGGGTTGGCGCGGGCTCAGCCCCTGGGCCGGGCTCTGGCCGCGCCCAGCCCCGGCCTCCCCTGCCCGCACGGCCCTGAGGCCCGGCCAGCAGCCGCTGGCGCCGGGCTCTGGAGGGGGCAGAGGGCCGGCTGCTGCCCGGGGAGCCGCGGTGCCGCCCCGTGCCCGCAGCCCCGCTGGGCCGGGACTCCACGGGCACCCGGCTCGGGCCCGCAGGAGCCTGGAGAAGAGCCCGCGGGGCCCAGGGAAGGCAGCGGCGTGTGGGGCGCAGGCTGGAGCCCCCGGGTGCAGCACTGGGCAGGGGCCACGGCTGCCAGCCCCGCGGCCACGGATCTTCTCCAGGCTGAGGCTGCCACTTCTCCAAGCCATCCTTACCTTACACTCATCGATAGTCAACGGTTGTTCCTTTGTCAGTAGCTCCTGGAGATCCCTCCTCTTCAGGAACTTGGCCGCACAATGCAGGGTTTCCCGAGAGGTCTGGAGAGCAGCAGAGATGCAGAGATGGCACCACAGCCCAGGGCACAAGGACCCGCATCCCTGTGCCATGGCCTGGAGGAGGACGCAGCCTCCTCCTCCTCCTGCAGCAGGGCAGGACGCAGCTGAGCCCCCGTCCCAGGGATGCACAAAACCTCACATTTGCCACACGCCAGTTCTCATCATGGCAGTAGATTAAAAGTAGGTACAGGCTCTTGTTGACAGTTGCCTTCAGGGGCTTTTTTCCCTCCTTCACTACCAACTCCATCACCTTACAGAAGAGGTCCATGGAGAGCAGTTGCATGTAGCTATTTTCCTAGAGGAAAGGAAAAAACCTAAGCATCAATTACTCCAGGCCCACCTAGGCAAAGGCCTGAAAATGCAGACAGCACACGGTTTCTGGGCAGCACCCAATGCCTGTGGCTCGGGTTGCAGAACCTTACACTGTTAAAGAGCGCCAGGAGTGCCTCAGCCAGCTTTGGGGCGGTGGTGCTGGATACCAGGATGTTTTCGCTCTCCAGCATATTAGTAAAGACACGGAGGGTCAGGGCAACCACCACTCCGTCTTCATCAGCCAGCAGATCCACAAAGCTTTCAGACAGGCAGCACATTCTTCTGGCCTGTGTGGAACACAAGGCTGCGCTGTGAAGCCGTGAACAGCTGCACCAGCGACAGCGCCCTGGCACTGCAAGCCCAGCCTGCTGCCGCAGGGCCCAGACACCAAAGGCCTGTCCCAAAGCACTCGGGCAGCTGAGGCAGGAGAGCTGGGAGCAGCTGCCTCAGCTCCTGAAGCCCAGCCAGCCCATGGGGCTGCTCTCCCCAGTGCAGCTTCAGCTGCTGCCCCCTTCTCACCATCAGGGGATCCTTGCTGAGCACCAGCAGGCCTTTGAGCGCCAGGCGACACCTCTTCCTGCACTCGGTCCGCAGGTACCTCGACACGACCCTCAGGACCCAGCCACCACATTTAGTTAAGTCCAGGCACTCCAGGACCTGAAAGGCACAGGGCAGTGGCACAGGGCCCGGCTGGCAGGAGCCCAGAACTGCCCAGGGCCAGCCCCAGGCAGCAGCAGCACAGGGCACTGGTGCCATCCCAGGAGGCTAGGGATGCGGCTGCGAGAGGGCAGAGAGCTGGGAGGCAGCTCAGCCAGGCAGCGCTGCTCTTCAGGCTCACCTCCACAAGGAATGCCAGGAAAGGCAGATCGCAGCCTGGCTTCTCAATGCTGAGCAGCCGGAGCAAGTGGGTTGCGATGCAGGCAGAGAAAGGGATCAAGACATGGCGCATCTCCCTGTCAGGGGCAAAAAGGAAGAAAGAGCCTGAGCTGGGGGGGGCACACTTTTCACAGGACTGACTCCCAGAAGTGCAGTCTTTCCCCAGTATCCCTGGAGGGGACGTGGGTGCTTTGGGAGGCGGCCACTCCTGTGCACCCTCCTCTCCCAGCCTTTTCCAGTCTGCTCGGCCGTCCCTAAAGTGACGAGGCCCTCTGGTCCATGACCACAGGGACTGTGTGGGGCAGCCCGGGCACAGGGCACCAATTCCAGGGACAGCAGGGAGCAGGGGGTCTCACCTGGCCAGCAGAGCCACAGCATAGTACTGGGTATTAGCACAGAGCATGGTGTCCCAGCCATGCTTGGACTCCACAACCAACACCTGATTCTCACACTCCAGCCGGCAGAGCAGGGACTTCATGACCTGCACTGCAAACCTGTGTGCAGAGCAAAGCCCGGGTCACATTAGGAGCACTGGCACTGGCCACAAGGACATGGGAAGGACGGGAGGACAGAGACCTGTTGGGGTCGCTGGGAAGGTGGTGTTCCTCTCGGCACGCTCTCCAGAAGCGATCGACTTCCTGTGGTGGCATCTGCTGTGTGGTGATGACAACATGGAAAAGCAAAGCCACAAAGAGGCGGGAGGAATAAAGGGTCATAGCCTCGTGGCACTCAGGCACCTGGAGAATCACCCACACCACCAGAGTTGCCTGCAAAAGAAGTTGCCAAGGAGAGCGCTCAGTGCGAGGTGTCCATGTGGCAGGGCCCCAGGGGAGACGCAGGGGGAGCAGCGGGCCTGGTGGCCCCTGAGCCTGCCCTTAGGCCAGGTTTCAGCCCAGGGCCTGAGGCAGGGAGAGGATGGAGAGCTGCTGGAGAGGTGACCTGGGGGTGAGCAAATGCCCAGAAACTCACAGCCAGGGCAAAGACGCCATCGTTGTCCCCATCGGAGGTGAACATGCTGTGCAGAGGCCAATCCTCCATCACACAGAGCAGTGTTGGCAGAACCATCTCCACTGTGAGACTCGATGAGCCTATGCTTCTCCACATCATTGCAGCAGCTCTGTGGGATCAGAGCTCTGTGTCAGGGACATCTCAGCCACACTACCATGCCCTGTGCGGCTCTGGGGGCCGGGTGACAGAGCCCCGGTGCCCTGAAGGGCAGGGAGGGAGCACGGCAGCAGGCTCGGGAAACAGAGGGGCCCGAGGGTCCCGGACCTGTTTGCCGCTCTGGCAGAGCCCATTGCACGGGCCGTGCAGGGCCATGGCCCTAAAGGCCGGGGAGGCCTGAGCTCTCCAGGCAGGTGGGCCCATACCTGTCACATGTTGGGGCACAGCGCAGGAGGGTCAGCACCACGTCAGCTGGGTGTTCTTCGGCCAGCCTCACGATGTTCATGGGCAGCCTGGTATCCACATTTCTATGCGATGCAAGATTCTGGTGCATCTTCTTTACAATGGCTGGCACCTGGAAAGGGCATGGGGAAGACTTGGGCCGCTGTCTAGGAGAGCAACTTCACCAGCTTCCCCCAAGAATCGCTTCCCTTCCTGCCACGCTGTGCCGGCCTCAAAGGCTGAGGGGGCCCAGTGGCCGTGGCTGGAGATGACACACAATCCTGGGAGGCCTCTAGCCCCGGCCCCAGGCTGTTTACCTGCTGCTCAGAAGAAATACCACTCTTCTGGATAAAATCCTCAGTGGGAGCAGGAATGGCAGTGGGAGAGGCCGTGGCGCCAGTATCTCTGATGCCCTGAGTCTCTCCAGTGTCAGCCGTTTGGAGGGCCACATCCTCAGCCACTGCCTTGTCAGCCCTTGCCCTTTGATCATTCAACGCAGTGTCAAAATTTTCTGAGGGCTCAGCCAAATCTGTGTTGACATCAGGCTCTGCCTGGGGCTCGGTCAGCCCACAGTCAGGCTCAGCTGAGCCCTCAGCTGCCGTGGTGCCGGTGTTTCTACGCCGAATGCGCAGGAATTCTCGGATCATCTGCAGGAGAACAAAGGACAGGGAAGAGAGACGTGTTCCATGGACTGCTCCAAGCGCGGTGCTCGGCTGAGCAGTGACAGCAGGCCCAGCCCAGGCGGGGATGGCTGCAGGTACCTTCAGTGTCCTGCGGAAGCTTCCACCGGCAGGCCTCTGCTCTTGTGTGCCGTCCGTGGCTGCATCTGGCAAAGAGCGAGAGCAGCCAGAGCTGAGGGGCTGCGGGAGAGGCCGGAGAACACAGCCCAGCCCTGCCCTCCCCAGGCTGCGATAGGGACGGGACGGGATGGGGCCACGTTGGCTGCAGCCATCAGCCCTGTGGCCCAGCTGTGCCACTCACCATCCTGTAGTGTCTGGATCCGCTCGGGCTCTTCAGGCTCCTGTGCTGGGGTAGCTCCAGGGCCTTTGCTTTTTTTCCCCCTGAATACTTTGGACAGGCCGAGAAATCTGCCCGCCATGCCACAGCACCTTTCAAGAGAGATGCCTCAGGAAAGCACTGAGGCAACAAGTTGTGCACTTGCGCCTTGAAAGCGCCTGTGGCAGAAGAAGCCTCAGGAAGGCTGCAGGACAGCAAGTCCTGCACTCTGGTCTCAAGGGCTCCTGCCACGATGACAGGAGGTTCCTCGTAGATGATTCAAGTCACCAAATCCCACAGTCCGGCCTGGAGGCCACAGGCCACAGGGATAAGAGATGACTTGGAAAGCCTCCGAGTCACCAAGTCGTGCAGTTTGGCCCTGAGGTCAGCTGCACAACTCACTCCTTGTAGAAGCTCTGGGTCAGGCACAAACGAGTGCGCTGTGCGGGGGCTCCTCACAGCACCGCTCTGGCGCGTCCTGTCCCGTCGCCTGCTCCAAGGAATGTGGCCTGGCTGCATCACCGCCAGCACCTATGTCCCCACGTGTCACAAAGGGTCCTTGGACACCCTGTGCCGTTCAATGCCACGGTGACCGCGCTGCTGCACCGCGTCACAAAGGGCCAATGCACACACTGCCACCTGCCCTGGGGCCGCTCCCAGCCCAGCCAAAGTGGCCCAGGTTGGAAGGAACCCCTCTCCCCAAGTGTCTAAGACAGCCCTGAGACAGCATTTTTCGCAGCGGCTCAATCCATGGGCAAACGCTGCCCTGCTCTGCGGGCTCAGGGCAGCAGAAGGAGCCCCCAGGGCCGCCGATGCAGCCGCAGCGGGAAGGGCACGGGGCCTCGCACAGAAGCTGGCACGGCCTCCCTGGGACACGTCCCAGCCGGTGGCCGTCCTAAACCCGCGGGTGTGACACAGATGAGGAACCTGTGGGCCGGGGCACGGGCACTGCTCTGACCCCAGGGGCCAGGGCAGCGCTGAAATCGGCAGGCGTGACGGAGCCCCCGCCCAAGCAGAGCTGCCGCCCCCCCGAGCCCTGGCAATGCTGGTGCCATCTCCTGCCCCAGAGACCTGTGCCCCGGGGCGCTTCTCTGCCACAGGGCAGCCAAAGCCAACGGGCCCTGGCGGCTGGGCTCCTTCCTACAGGGGATGTTGGCAGGAGCACCTGGAGCAAGTGCTGGCAACACTTGGTCTCTGTCAGAAGCTCTTACTCCATGCTGAAATTGTTTTCTACTTGGAGTGATTTCCTGAAGCACAAAATCACCCTGGCAGCAGAGGCATAGAAGGAGCTGGCATTTAAGAATCCTCAACTCGGGAAAGCTTTTCTTCCCATTACTCAACTCAAGTAGTTGCAAAAAGTTGCCAACTTGCTAAATTAAGAGCAATGGCCTGAGAACCTGATAGATTTGCAAGTTTCCTTCCCATCTCAAAGCAGTGTTAGAAATGATCAGAGCTAATTTCCAAAATCAAAGATTTAGTTAACAAATTTGAAAAGCAATTTCGGGAAATGCCACGATAAATCAGGACAACATCGATCAAATGTTGGTTGGTCAATCCGGGAGCAGCACAGGGTTCTCCTCCGGAGTACTGCCCACAAATTCGGGGTCTCAGGGGAGGTGTTTGAGACCATTTTTCTACCCTGAGGCAAAAACAAGACGGTAACAAAGAACCCGAAGAGCATGACATCATGTACATAAGAGAATCATTGAAATGTCTGGTGTCCGCAAGGGATATCTGAAAGAGTTTCCTGAGAAATTGAAAAGACGTCTGCATGAAAAGTCTCCGAATCTTCTGTCAGAAGGTTTCTGTTGCCCTCCGCCCAGATTGGTATGGGATCTCCTGATGAACTGTGAAGATGTGGTCCGCCCATGCTTCATGGGACCTTTCCCGCTTATCTCTCTGGCAGATGTCCAGGTAACACCTTTGGACTGTGAAAAGACTGTGGTATGCAAAGAGAGGCCCTGGAAGTGTTTCCAGCAATTCTGGGGATTTTACCTTCCACTGCAAAGTTTTAAGACACACAATTTTAATCCAGGAATTTAATACTATGTATCAATTACAGCAGCAACACCTTTGCCTTAAGGTCATCCACTGCATGTCACTTTGCAAAGCAGAAGACCACACAGAGACAAAATAAAGGCCTTGCTTTGGTTTCAAACATTTTCCTAGGAAGGCATGAGAAGAACCTGATTCTCTTAAGGAATCAAAGCTCTCCAGGAATGAAAGTCCACTCAGTGTTACAAAAGTAGCCCAAACAAATGAGTAGATTGCAAGAGGGCTAATCCTCCCCCTGCTCCAGATATCAAAGTGGCCAAGAAAGTAGAGCTCTCCCCTCTTCTTCTCTGCAGGAGAAGCAGGATGACTAAGAGAAAAAGTCCCAGCTATTCCTTCAGTCCTCCATCACCAAAGCTGTGCCATAGCACAGGTGCTGCCTTCAAAGTGACCCCAGTTCCAGCCTAGACTTCTCACCTTCCAGACAACTCCTTCCCCAACACGCCCAGCAGCACCAACCCCAGCTCAACACCCTGCCAAGACCCGCAGCTGTCCCCATGCCTGCGCAGAGCTTTGCCACCCCCTGGTTCCCTGCACGTGCCGTGGCATGGCACTCAGGAGGATGTGCTCCAAGGCCTTCCCCGCTAGCAAGCTCAGGCTGCCAGGCCTACAGTTCCTGGATCATCCTTCCCACCCACCCTTCCCGTGCACGGCTGGTCCATTTGCGCTCAGCTCCGACTTGGCCGCTTCAGCAGGACTGCTGCTAAAGGATGGAGAGCAGCCTGGCAAGCTCCTTCTCCAGCTCCCTCTTTACTCTCGGGGGCAGGTAGAACATGCCACAGGAAAGCAAGCAGTGCCAAAAGACATGGGCCAGCATCAGGCACATTGAGGAATGAAACAAGGCCTTTGTTCGATGGAAGGAAGCACAAGCAATTGACAGAAGTGAAGAGGACTTAGCACAGATATCCAGAAGTCCTTAGCACCAGTGAACATCAGAAAAACCTGGAAGCCTAACTTGACATGAGAGTGACTTGACAAAAAGCTTGAGACATAGCCTTTGGGAAGACCTAAGGGCGGCTACAGAATCAGCCCTGTGCAGGGAAGGCATGAGGAAGATGAGCTGCTTTGGTGCGCTGAGACTCCTCCTGGCCAGCAGGTAGACACTAGGTTCAAGTCTAGGATTCTGACGCAATGTGTTTCCTTCTAAGCCCCTGCCTATGGAATCACCTCAGCAGTCTAAAGACGGAAGGGATTTTTGATAGAATTCCTACAGAAACCCACTGAAATTTGGACGTGGCAAAGAAGCCTTGTGCTGGGGTGCAGAGCCCTAACCTCCTGCCAATAAAAGAGCTCTTGGTGGACAATGCATTTGTCTGCTGATTTCTTTGAATTCTAGAGACCTCTCAGGACTGCTCTATCCTGAGGGAAGGCCCTTGGCCTTGAGCTGCAGGCACCCGTGCAAGCTTCAGATCAGCTCCCTCAGCTTCCAGGACCTCTCTTGGCCGGCATCCTGACGGGGAGGCAGGACTGCTGCCAGGCACTGCTGGGACCCAGCAGGACAGGACCGGCTGTCTCGTGTCTACGCAGCAGCCCCTGACACAGCCAGGGTCATCCCGAAAGCAGACAAGGCTCACGTGTCAGTGGAGAGGGGCAAGGAGCGCTGGGCTCCTCTCAGGGTGTCTCAGCTGGGCCTGCTCCACAAGACGCCCCCATTTGAAGGTGTCACGATCCGCTCACACAAGCGGGGTTCGTGATGGTTCGTTTTAGGGATCTCAGAGCACGAAAGACTCAGCGGGGGACAAACTCAGTTTACTCAATCACAAATGCACCTTTATTTAGTGCCAACATATGCGATAGTAGGGAGAGAAAAAGAGAATAGTTAGAAAAACAGAAAAGAGGGGAAGGGGATTATGGCTACCAACATGGAAGGTTGAGTCCTCGAGGCTTTTGAAGATGCCTATAGACGCGAGTTTCTCCAGTGGGGTGATCACAAAATTGAGCGAGGGTTTCCAGGGTTTCTATAGTCCTCTCCGAAGCGACAGGCAGTTGGCCAAACAGGTGGGGGAAATCATTGCAGTGTGTTCATTTAGAGAACCCAGAACAAGTCGGTCGTCAGCACGTACACTGTCAGCCAGTACAAGTCAGCAGCTGCAGTGCCAGCAGGCACAGTCACTTCACCGTGACTTGCCCATTGTATCTGCTCAGGTTCTGATGTTCCGATATGGGTGCTGGGTTTTTCCATCGAACACACCTGCAGGAAGCACTTGGCCAACATCCCACCTCAGCCAGGCCAGAACTCCTGTATTGAGATTTTAAAGTCCCTTTTAGGGGTTTCAGTCTCTGTCCTTGACGATGGTCGTGAGGCAGATGAGGGATCTTCAGACTGTCTCTTACAGAAGGCCTGCTAATGCCCAGCTGCCAGAAATGCCTGCCTTGTTCTCTCCAAGATGCAGAGAAAGAGGCAGGGAGCAGAGCGCCTTGGGAGGCAAAGCTTCCAAGCCTTTTCTGAGGCCACGCACACACCAAGAGCAGCCAAGACTCTCCCTGCTGCCTGGCCCACACAGCCCAGCTCGGTGCTGGCCCTCTGGGCCGCAGCAGCTTCCAGCAAGCAAGAGGCAAACACATATTGCGAGGAGTTGAAACACAGCAGACAGGTAAGATGTGAGACGTGTGTGTGGGAAGGCCTTTGAATTCACAGCTCTCCAAGACAGCTTTGGGGCTGGCAGCTGGACAGAGATGCTCCTGCTCACACCTGTGTCCAGAGAGGGGGAACACACCCTGCTGCAGGTGCTTGCCTTGGTCTCTGCAGGTCCAGCTGGATTCCAAACCTGCTCTTCACAGCCTTCTCCCTTCCCTTGTCCATCTGCCAAGTGCAACGGGCCTCAGGGACTGAAAGGACCACAGAAAACCAAAGGGGACAGTTCTTCCTACATCACGGGGAGCTCCTAGGAAAACGCTTTCCTTCAGCAGCAAGCCCCTTTCCCCCAGAGGCCTTTCCCCAGATTGGAAGCTTTCCTGGGGAACACCAAGACACTCTTAAGAAACCCTGGCAAGGCTGAATTCCCTCTGGACCTTTCTGGACAGGCGCTCCAGCTCTAGCTGGCATTTCCCCCAGTGTGATTCCAGCTGGAGGTTGACACATGCAGCCCCAGGCCCCCTACAAACACAAGCTGCCCGCTGCCTCCACTCCTGCCTGCGCTCACAGCAGCAAAAGCAGGCTCTTCCCGGCCAGAGACCAGAGAGCCCTGATCCCGCAGGACGCTCTCGCCAGCACCTTCCAGGACTCTCCGCTGTGCACGCAGCACTTTTCATGCCCGCTCTCCACAGCCTTTGGAAGACAGAGCACAACCTGGCTGGCGCTGCCATCAGCACACTGCAAACACGGGCAGAGGAAGGAGAAGCAGGGGCTGCTTTGCGGCCATGCCCAGGAGAGACTGGAAGGCTGCCCTCCCTCTGCTCTCACTCGCTTGGCTTTCTGGCAGCCTCTGAGGCAGGGGCTGCGATTCCTCAGCTCTGGGCACCAGAACCGCAGCCGGGATCCCGGCACTGCCTGACGGCGCTGGGGCCATTGGCTGGGTCACGCGTCCGAGTCTCGGCCACCGTGCTGCTGCTGCTGCTGCTTCACTTGCCCTTAGGCACACCCCAAGCTCCCTGTTAAGGCCTGGTGGTCTCTGCTTCTGCCATCTCCCCGACCCTGTGCAGGGATGGAGCACTGCTGTGCTTTCAGCAAGCTATTCTTGAAAGCTTCCAGCATTCCAAGCTCCTTTGCCCTCTGTAGATACTTGCCATGGAATCCCTCACAGCTGGCTTCAGAGCGTCCTCAGGTTGGCTCTCTCAAAATCCGGGAGCTTCAGGCTGCTCAGTAGGACCTTAAACTGCACAGTGTTGTGGAACTAGACCTTCAGCACAGGCACCTTTCCAGCCTGACGCGGCCTCGCTCCTCTGTGTCTCTGCACAAAAGACGGCGCGCAAGAGGACGGCAGCAGGGGCCTGTGTGTGCTAGGGCTCAGATTTTACACCGTTTCAGCTCCACAGAGACGCAGGTGAAGTGAAGAAGCCAAAGTGTTTATTAATTCAAGGCGAAGCAAAGGGATGAGCTGGGAGGGAATAAGGGGGGATGGGCAGGGTCTGAGGGCTGGAGGGAGGGAGCTAACTACAAAGAGGGAGAGGTGTGAAGCCAGGAGAATTGTGCTCAGCCTCAGCTGTGCGTGGAGCTCCAGCAGCACTGAGAGATGGTGTCCTCTTCAGTGTCTCCTGGTGTGTTCTTGGGACACCGGTTTGCTGGATTCAGAAGACGTCCCCAGTTGTTTAGCTTTCTGGGGAAAGCGGGCTTCATTTTGCAAGTTCAGAGCATGACGGGCTGTTGTCTTGCTTCTGGGTTAAAGGGCTGCAAGAGCAAAGAACAGAGCCATGGTCAGAGGCTGGATCAGTGGGAATCCTAGGAGATCTTCCTGCCAGGGCCATCCCATCTTGCCCTCGTCCACACAAGGAGCAAAGGCCTCCAGAGCTGAGGATTGCAGCTGTCTGCCCAGGCAGTGCAGCTTCCCCCGCCAGAGCCGCTGACGGCCCGCTGCCCTCACTCACCCTGACTGAGAAGGTGAAGCTGTCCTGGCTGCCCCCTCAGAGAGCGTGTCACGGCCCCAGCGGCACGGCTCCCTGCCAGCGCCGCTGCCAGCCCTGTGGCCACACGGCCTCCTGCCCCGGCAGGGCTCAGCCCGGGCCCTTGCTGCCTAACTGTCCTACCTGTCCCTGTGATATCAAACTGAGGTGGACCACTTGGTCCAGCTACGCTTTCATGTGCTCTTAAGACACCGTCCCTCAGACAAGAAATACACAAGATGTACTCAGTGGATCCAGGGAGTCCTTTTCGATCTGCTGTTGCTGAGCAGCAGCTGTGTCAGCGCTGCAGATGAACCGACTGCCCGGGCTCACCTTCTTGGCTTGGGGAGCAAAGGCTCCTTGACACAATGCTCCTGCTGCAGCAGGTTTGGTGCAAGAGCCTGTGTAGATCTGGGAGAAGAAATGAGTTTGGTTCAGAAAGGTGGCTGGCAGAGATGATCCTGAGATGCCGTTCCAAATGCAAGCCCTTAGGAAGATGCTGTCAACCTGCCACACTCAGGGCTCTTAAAATGGAATTTTTGCACATCCACTTCCCGTTTGACTGGATGGGTCAAAGCCAAAGACTGGTTTTATTGGAGTTCATGGTCAGATTCATCGTCCATTTTCAGGGATTTTCTGAAGGACGATTTCCACAAGGACCATATTCCACTTCTTCCCAAGGACCATATTCCACTTCCTCCCTCTTTTCCTCCTCCAAGGGCTGCAGACACACTTGCAGCTCCCGGTTCAAATGTTCTACCTCCCCCCACGGAGTGCTCTTGTCCTCCACCACGTTCAGGTCATTCTCAACCGGCAGCATTTCTGGTGGAGGCAGTTCCTGTGGCTCACGCCGATCCTAGGGCTCCTCCTTCTCAGCCATTTGCAGGAGGCCTTTGCAGGCTGCCTGGCCAGATATCAACACTTCCACCTCGAGTCAAAGAGAACAAAGCAGTCAGAGACTACAGCTTGTCCCTCTTAGCCAAGAGTCATCAGCTGTGAGCAAAGGGAAAGAAGAGATTTACAAGGGCTACAGACAACTTGTTTCCATCCTCCATCTTGGGCACCACGTTCCACTGTTAGAACACCACAAGAAACGAGGAGAGCGAGAAGAGGCCAGCAGGAGTCAGTTTGGATGACTGCTGGCCAAAAGGCCAAAGGACTACTTCCATTGTCCAGGGCAGCAGTCGAGATTCAAGATACCAGGAAATGTCCTTCAGAATGGCTGCCACAGACACTACAGCAGGATGGCCCTCAGAGGCATCACCCCACTTGCCTGCTGCTCTGCAGTGGAAAGGCAAGAAGGGCAGAAAGCACCAGCTTGGTGACTGTGGCAGTTATTGCTGTTTCACTCACTTGCTTTTGAAGACTTTGATGGAAGGCATTGAGTATGTCTCTCATTGTTTTCATTTCTTGCTCCATCCTCTTCTCTTTTTCCTTGATCCTAGCCTCCATTTCCTGCAGCCCTGCTTGCAGCTGTTCCTTGTCATTCTGAAGATCAAGTGAGAGGGGACGTTTCCTCATTGGAGTAGCTTCACCTCTCTCACTCACTTGAGGTTGTTGATGTCCCCTCTGCTGATGGAGATTCATCTCCTCTTGAGGATGAATCTCCATCATGTCTTCTGTGTTCCTCCTCTTCACTGCCTTGATGTCACTCTGAGCTTCAGACAGCTCTGCTTGTGGCCCTGCCTTGAGATTCTACGCACACAAACACAGAGCAGGTGACAGGGAGCCGCCATAAGGCTCAGCTTTTTCCTCTTTCAGCCTCAAAATCACATTCACTCAGCCACGTCTTTCTGTGTCCCTGCCCACCTCTGCTTCCACTGCCAACCTCCTTTCCCAGTGCCGATCTCTGCACGTGACAAGGCTCGGTGCTTTCTGTGCCTCTGGGACTCCTGGTCTCCTCAGTCCCAAGAGCTCTGTTTATGCCCCTCTTCCTGCCCTTCACTCTGTCATCTGCAGAGCCAGGCTTACCTCTTCATTCTCCTGTGGCTTATCCACCTGCTGCCTGAGCTGCTCTTCCTGCTCTTGGGCTGGCAACAGCTCTCCCTGAGTCTGGCATGGCATCTCTGAGAGTGCAATCTGCTCATGCCTGTTGTCTGGCAGGAGCTGCACAGAAAGCAAGAGAAGATGGCTTTCAACTTCCCATACAACATCTGTGGGCCAAGACTCCATTACTGATGGGCTCACACATTCCCAAAGCACTGTGCTGCTGTTCTCCTGGCTCATTCTCTGCCCATGGGGAGGCACAGATTCCCAAGTGAAACTGGTAAGATAATCAGGCTCCATACAGGGCTGACGCTCCAACAGCCTCTCAGGCAGATGATAGGAAAAGTGTGGCATTTCTCAAGGCTCTGGTGAGGGCATCCCTCCACTTCTGCTGTGTCCTCTTTGTCTTTCTCTTGTGACTGACACCCAGCCCTGTCGCACAGCTCCATCCTGGCTCTGCAGGTGGCTTCCTCTGCCAGCTCACTGCTTGTGAGAGACACTTCTGGAGTTCATGTTCTCTTCAGGCCTGCGCCGCCATTCCTGCCTTTCTGACATCTACACTCTTTTCAGAAATCCTGCTCATTCAGGAGATAAGGATGTGTGCAAAGATCCTCTGATGGACGTCACAGAGCCTCTACAGCCACCTCAGTCTATGGAGGAGGACCAAGGTCTTTATTCTCCCCCTTTTCTCAACTGAGAATTCTGACTGGCAGTGACAGAGACCCTCATAAGGCCCCACCAGCAAATTAACTTACACACCCCTGAGGATGCCAATGAAGGAAACAATGACCCACGGAATGCATGTATGACCAGAGTCACCAAACACCACCTAAAACATGGAATTATTCCACCTCGCTCGCACAGGCAGAAATTGCAAGAATTAACTGAGCGCTTCAGGGAAGAAGCGGCTGGAGGAGGAAAAGGGCTCTGAGGGGAAAGAAACCCCATGTCTACAGCAGGAAACATCTCTGCCTGCTCAGAATCGGCCCACGGAACATGTCTCTCCTCTTCTTTTGAAAGGGATGCCTTTAGGTGAGCTTTGCAGCTCCAACTGCTTTGCACCAGAGCCGGGAAGATGCAATTGTGTAGATGTTAGATAGATGGAAAGGTGGAGAGATGGATAGACGGACAGATAGAATGTGCAGGGCATTATGGAATGTGATGAGAACCAGAGCACTGCACTGGGAACCACACTCCTTGTGCACCTGTGCTCGGGCAAGTTCTTCTCTTGGAAATTACTACACTGATGGTGCTGAAGTGGCTGGAATCAGAAATTAAGAACAGCCCCATCCCAGTGCCTGTGATCTCTGAAGACAAGCTGGAATGCCAGGACATTGATTTCCTGCTCAGTTCCTAAAACCAACACATACAAATGCCCTGGGATGCCAAAAGGCACGGCACCAGTTAACCTGAAAGTGATGAGCAAGCCCAACTGGCTGCCTCAGCCAAACAACTGTTCAATCTTCACAAACATCCCTGCCGCAAATTACATATTCTCATGCAAAAATGCTGCATCTCCAAGACCTGCAACATTACAAATTAACTTCTAACAGAATCGTTTCCAACACTGGAAAAGGGCAGCAAAACTTGACCTAAAGAGCCATGATGGAAAAATAGAAGAACAGGGATTCTGCACTTACCAAACAAAAAAAACGAACAAAAACAGAAGGGAAAATGCCACGTCGTTCAGTAACTATGGACTTGGAGACAGTGAGGGGAAGGTCAAAGTCAATAATGAGACTCTAATAACATGCTAAAGCTCCCTCAGCACCTCCTCCCTGGGCTTGTCCTCCACACCCTTCCCCAGCTCCCTTGTCCTTCTCTGGACACACTCCAGCCCCTCCATGACGTTCAGCTTCCCAGGGCCCCCAAACTGGGCACAGCTGGAGTGCCCAAAAGACTCTGTAGAAGTGACGAACGACTCGAGAAAACTACAGAAACCTTCCAAAAGCCAAACACAGGTGTCCCAAGTAGGAAAACAAACAAACAAACAAAATCTCTTGACTTCCAGAAGGAACCTGTGCGCCCTTGGGCTATAGCTCTGCAGAAGCCAAGACATAGAGCTTCACTGAACCAGATGCTCACGCAGAGCACCAGCCCATTGGTGCCTCAACGTGGCAGATCAAAGCCCATTGCCCAGCTGTCACTGACTGGGGGGAGACCCTAGGTGCTGGCAGCACTGCAGCACTCAGCATCCTCAGCCAGCAGCAGCAAGTGCTGGCTGGGCAGAAACTTGCACCTCTGCCTTGCACTAAAGACAGCACCCTCCAGAAGTGGCACTTACCGTCTGGGACAGTTCCAGCTGTGGTGTGACCGCTGCTGGAGGCCTGTGGTCATTTGGCTCCTCATTGGCCTCTTCTGCAGGAGCAGAGGGAGCCAGAGGAGAGTCTGCTCTTGCTTCTGTGATCTGTGGACAGAGAGGACGGTGAGATACAGGCTCATTTATAAGCTTCTTTCTCTTCAGCCCTCAAACCACCTGTACTAAGCACAAATCATCGACTTTGAGAGCAATGGGATTCTAAGTCACTCAGACTAAATTCAAATAGGCTGATTCAACTGTGCTGCCAATTGCTCTGAATTAGATTTTCCCCCCTTGGCTACTATGTGGGGGCAACTTTCTCCCTGCAAAACTGGGCTTTTAGTTCTTTTGAAGCTCTGCAATGGAAAATGAGGAAATGGAAAATTAGGAAATAGCCAGTGACGCCTTTGCTCTTGCTGCTGCAGACATGGAAATGGATTTTCCTGCAGCCTGCTCATCTGGTCCTCTGCACTCTACTGCCACAGGCCAAGCTGGCAGCTTGCTGCACAATTCTTAAATGCCAGGAAAATCAAATGTTCCTTTCTTACTCACCTCAGGATCAGAACCTCTGAACGCCCGGCTCAGGTGACCTGCAGTGGGCAAGGGAAAATGAAACAGATTCTTTGAGAACGCTGGAGACAACCAGAGCATTTTTACAGCACCTTCCAAGAAGGCCTCCCAGTCCACATTTTCAAAGTTGTCCCGCTTGACTCAGCAAAGGGAGGAAATGACAGACTCTACTGCCACACACTCTCCCATGGAGGGAACACAACCCCTGCAGGCTCCCTTGCAAATGCTGCCTGCACAGCCCTGGCTACAGACACCCTCTTTTGAGCTGAACGTGTTGACAGCGCTTCACCCAAGCGGCATCCAAATGGCCTTTCTGTTTCCAAATCAACTCAGTCACTAAGAAAGAGCAGGAAGACATACAAAAGCCCGGTTAGGTGACACCCAGGGGAAACCTCTACTTATGTGCCAGCTGTGTCAGGAAATGGCAGCAACATCCGACTCCATAAACAGAGAAAACTACAGCTGCAAGCTGCCCAATCATTGTGGCAGCTGCTGTGCAAGTTTGCAAACTCTAACACTAAAGAAAAGCAAGGCTACTCTCCGTGTTCAGCTGCCCACTGACAAAAGACTCAAGCGCAGGACAAAAGCTCCTGTGCTGAGCAAGTTCAAGAGCTGCTCTGACACCCCTGAGGCCTTCCGTGCACCAAGACAACCTCGGATGTCACCACGACCACGTGGCAACCGTGCCCTGACATCACAAAGCAAACGCTCTGTGATGGTCTGTGAATTGATACAGACCGAGAGACTGATGTCTGTGTAGGCCTAGGCTGCATTTTTACCTCTTTCCCTCCTCGGCTGCCTGTTTCAGCTCTTGTTTTTCCCCCTGTGCCCCCTGTGCCCCCTGTTGCTGTGCCCAGCCCCAGCTGGCGGCCGGGCCGGGCGGAGCAGCAGTTCCAGCCCCGGGTGTCCCTGGAGCGTTGGGAGCTGCCGGTGGCCCCCGGCGCTGTCCCCTGAGGAGCTGCTGAAGGACGGGGAGACACAGGGGGCTGAGGGGGCAGCTCTGCCAGGCCGTGGAACCAATTCCAGAGGCTCCACTTTGGCCACGGCTGCCCTGCCGACCTTGAGGACAGGCAGGGACTGACAGGAGGCAGCGGGGAGAAGCTGAAGGCCACCAGCTCCAGCAGTGAGCAGGGAGCTGCTGCTGCTAGCCCCGAGCCCGGGTGAGGCCGCAGGGCCGGTCAGGCGGGCTGGACTGAGGGTGCCGCGGGGCTTTGGCCCTGGGCCGTGCAGCTGCCCCGGCCGCCACAGCGGCTGTCCTTGGGCAAGGCAGCTCTGCCCGCAGGGCCCGGGAGCTGTGCCCCTCTGAGGATCGTTTCCTGAGGCAAACTCCAACTCTAACCCCGAGCAGGAAGCAGAACCCCTCACAGTGCCTTTGCAGTAGCTTGGAAGGGGAAGGGCCAAGGGAGGAGTTTTGGGGGCAGGAGCCAATACCAAAGCAATAGGGGCAGGGTTCAATGTGGAGTGACAAGGTTTGAGCCAACCAGGCGGAACATCACAACACTGGAGGACTTTGTCCCTGCAATTCTCCAGCCATGCCCAGCACATGCCCCACTTGCGCCCTGGCTGGGCAAGGCAGGCACAGATTTGGGATGGCAGCAGAGCCACACGTTGGCTGAGGACTCGCTGCAAAGGCTGCTGAGAAAACTCGGGGACTCCAGAGTGTAGAACTCCAACCAGAAGCCAGCTGGGCAGGAGAAATCCTTCACCAGGAAAGAAAAGAGAGAAAATGTGGCAAAACCGGTGTGAGGATAACTATGAGAGTCACAAAATGCTCTAAAATCACCATTGCCTAGGCATGTCTTCAGCAAAAATAATTTGTTAAAAACTGAACAGCTTCCATGAAAGATAGATTGCACATTCTCCTTCACTTTCCTTGCTGTGCTAAGTGAAGATGTCCTTATCACTGGGAATTTTTGCCCTTCAGCACCTCCTACACATTCAAAGGTTCTGTACTACCACTTGGCACCATAAATTGAAACCCCTAAAGGGGACTTTAAAATCTCAAGACAGGAGTTCTGGCCTGGCTGAGGTGGGATGTTGGCCAAGTGCTGCCTGCAGGTGTGTTCGATGGAAAAACCCAGCAGCCATATCGGAACATCAGAACCTGAGCAGAAACAATGGGCAAGTCACGGTGAAGTGACTGCGCCTGCTGACTTGTACTGGTTGACACCGTACCTGCTGACGAAAGACGTGTTCTGAGTTCTCTAAATGAACACACTGCAGTGATTTCCCCCAACCGTTTGGCCAACTGCCTGTCACTTCAGAGAGGACTAAAAAAACCCTGGAGACCGCCGCTCACTTTGGAGATCTCAGAACTGGAGAAGATCACGTCTATAGGCATCTTCAAAAGCTTTGAGGACTCGACTCTCCATGTTGGTAGCTATAATCCCCTTCCCCTCTTTTCTGTCTTTCTTACTATTCTCTTTTCTCTCCCCACTATCGCGTTTGTTTGCACTCAATAAAGATGCATTTGTGATTGAGTAAACTGAGTTTGTCCTCCGCAGTGTCCTTTGCGCTCTGAGATCCCTAAAACGAACCATCACGAACCCCGTTTGTGAAAGCGGATTGTGACAAGGTGTAAGCAGGAGCATCTCTGTCCGGCTTCCAGCCCCAAAGCTGTCTCGGAGAGCTGTGAATTCAAAGGCCTTCCAGCACACGTCTCACGTCTTACCTGTCTGCTGTGTTTCAACTCTTGGCAATATGCATTTGCCTCTTGCTTGCTGGAGGCTGCTGCGGCCCAGAGGGCCAGCACCGAGCTGGGCTGTGTGGGCCAGGCAGCAGGGAGAGTCTTGGCTGCTCTTGGTGTGTGAGCGGCCTCAGAAAAGGCTTGGAAGCTTTGCCTCCCAAGGCGCCCTGCTCCCTGCCTCTTCCTCTGCATCTTGGAGAGAACAAGGCAGGCATTTCTAGCAGCTGGGCATTAGCAGGCCTTCAAATGGGGGCGTCTTGTGGAGCAGGCCCAGCTGAGACACCCTGAGAGGAGCCCAGCGCTCCTTGCCCCTCTGCGCTGACACGTGAGCCTTGTCTGCTTTCGGGATGACCCTGGCTGTGTCAGGGGGTGCTACGTGGACACGAGACAGCCGGTCCTGTCCTGCTGGGTCCCAGCAGTGCCTGGCAGCGGTCCTGCCTCCCCGTCAGGATGCCGGCCAAGAGAGGTCCTGGAAGCTGAGGGAGCTGATCTGAAGCTTGCGCGGGTGCCTGCAGCTCAAGGCCAAGGGCCTTCCCTCAGGATAGAGCAGTCCTGAGAGGTCTCTAGAATTCAATGAAATCAGCAGGCAAATGCATTGTCCACCAAGAGCTCTTTTATTGGCTGGAGGTTAGGGCTCTGCACCCCAGCACAAGGCTTCTTCGCCACGTCCAAATTTCAGTGGGTTTCTGTAGGAATTCTATCAAAAATCCCTTCCGTCTTTAGACTGCTGAGGTGATTCCATAGGCAGGGGCTTAGAAGGAAACACTTTGCGTCAGAATCCTAGACTTGAACCTAGTGTCTACTTGCTGGCCAGGAGGAGTCTCAGCTCACCAAAGCAGCTCATCTTCCTCATGCCTTCCCTGCACAGGGCTGATTCTGTAGCCGCCCTTAGGTCTTCCCGAAGGCTATGTCTCAAGCTTTTTGTCAAGTCACTCTCATGTCAAGTTAGGCTTCCAGGTTTTTCTGATGTTCACTGGTGCTAAGGACTTCTGGATATCTGTGCTAAGTCCTCTTCACTTCTGTCAATTGCTTGTGCTTCCTTCCATCGAACAAAGGCCTTGTTTCATTCCTCAATGTGCCTGATGCTGGCCCATGTCTTTTGGCACTGCTTGCTTTCCTGTGGCATGTTCTACCTGCCCCCGAGAGTAAAGAGAGAGCTGGAGAAGGAACTTGCCGGGCTGCTCTCCATCCTTTAGCAGCAGTCCTGCTGAAGCGGCCAAGTCGGAGCTGAGCGCAAATGGACCAGCCGTGCACGGGAAGGGTGGGTGGGAAGGATGATCCAGGAACCGTAGGCCTGGCAGCCTGAGCTTGCTAGCGGGGAAGGCCTTGGAGCACATCCTCCTGAGGGCCATGCCACGGCACGTGCAGGGAACCAGGGGGTGGCAAAGCTCTGCGCAGGCGTGGGGACAGCTGCGGGTCTTGGCAGGGTGTTGAGCTGGGGTTGGTGCTGCTGGGCGTGTTGGGGAAGGAGTTGTCTGGAAGGTGAGAGGTCTAGGCTGGAACTGGGGTCACTTTGAAGGCAGCACCTGTGCTATGGCACAGCTTTGGTGATGGAGGACTGAAGGAATAGCTGGGACTTTTCCTCTTAGTCATCCTGCTTCTCCTGCAGAGAAGAAGAGGGGAGAGCTCTACTTTCTTGGCCACTTTGATATCTGGAGCAGGGGGAGGATTAGCCCTTTTGCAATCTACTCATTTGTTTGGGCTACTTTTGTAACACTGAGTGGACTTTCATTCCTGGAGAGCTTTGATTCCTTAAGAGAATTGGGTTCTTCTCATGCCTTCCTAGGAAAATGTTTGAAACCAAAGCAAGGCCTTTGTTTTGCCTCTGTGTGGTCTTCTGCTTTGCAAAGTGACATTCAGTGGATGACCGTAAGGCAAATGTGTTGCTGCTTCTAATTACTGAGACGATATCTTGGTGTTCAAGATGTTCTGCATAGGGGAATCATAGTTCTTTGCTGTATGTTCAGAGGATAATTAATGTTGTCCTTTGGTGACTTTAAAATCTAACTCATTATCTACTTCCATTTAGGCTTTTTTAAATTTGTTAAAACCCAGGACTGATGAGAAGCAACTTTGCTACGATGCGGTGGTAAATTTCTTTGTTAAAGGATCTAGGAGATCTGCTACTAAACTGCCTTGATAGCTTTGAAAGGGAATTTTTCTATTCTTTTGTAGATCAAAGACATCCTTGAAAGCCCTCATTTACTGACAGTGATCAAAATAGAAGAAGGTGGCAATGAAATTTTGAGCAATGCCATTTCCTTTGCTCTGTACAAAGGCAAATAATTGTTTTTCTGGGTTTGTTTGGGAATTTAATAATAAATGGAAATGGGATGGCTATTTATTCCCTAGAGGAGGTTTCCTTAGAGCAGTGCCATCTCCCTAGAGCTAAGCTCCTGTCACAATGTGGAGCCTGTCTTCTTCTGCTGAAGGGGTGTGGGCAGGCTACAACAGCAGTATGGGATCTCTGAGCGTGGGAAAGATCCAAACCAGGTAACTGGGAAGGCATTTTGGAGAGTCTTGGGGATGCTGGTCGGGCCCCACTTGGGAATCCTGCAGAATCTCCCTGGTGTAGAGGGTGCAGGACTCTGAGCAGCCTGAAGAAAGCCTTGTGCTGATCTTGGTTAGGAAGTGCTCCTGGACCATAAACACATCCCTGAGCCTCCAGCAGCCTCCAGCCCCCAGTCAGGAAGATGTGCATGAGTCTGGGGAAAAAGCCACTTGGAAGAAGTCTTGTCCTGGCAGTGTGAGAAGCAGCGATGATAAATGTGCCTGGTTGTTACTCAGAGATTGTTCCTCGCCTGCAGCTTTCCGCACCAAGGAGCACGACAGGGAGAACTGGAACGGGCAGCTGAAGCTGCTGCTGGAATGGAACCAGCTGGACCTGGCCAGCGACAAGATCTTCACCAATGACCGAAACTGGCAGGTGCAGCCCCCTTCTGAGGGAGTGCTGGCAGCTGTGGGGAGGGACACATCCCAGCAGGAGCCACTGTCTCAGCACCTGGGCCTCTGTGTCAAGAGAGTGTCTATTGCTCCCGCACTGATCGTCACATTCCGTTCAGCCTGGAGAAGAGGAGGTCAGACCTCCTTGGCAGCTGCTGCTTCCTCACAAGGGGCAGCTCCCATCTCTACTGTTACAGGGACAGGACCACAGGGAATGGCTGGAGCTGTGCCAGGGGAGGCTCAGGCTGGAGACCAGGGAAAGGTTCTTCTCCCAGAGGGTACAGGGCGCTGCCCAGGCTCCCCAGGGAATGGGCACGGCCCCAAGGCTGCCACAGCCCAAGGAGCATTTGAGCAACACTCTCAGGGATGCATAGGGTGGCATTGTTGGGGTGTCTGTGCAGGGCCGGGGGCTGGACTCCATGATCCTTGTGGGTCCTTTCCAACTCATTCAGTCAGGATAATCCATAGAGCCAGCTCCATCATTCGCTGATGATCCATCCATTCTATCATCACTGGTTAGAAAGGTGATCTGCCCATGCCAGAAATGCTCTGGGCCATCTAGCCAAGGCAATTGTGCACAGAAAAAGCCCCCGGCCTGATTCTGATGAAAGTGTGACAGTGATTGTGTATCAGGCCATAGATGAAATTTACATGTCTCACATGTGATCCCTCACATTTGCTTTTCCAGTTCTTCCTAGGCTGCTGACCTTCAGGATGTGACGTTCACAGCCCTGGTGAAAGACAGGCCCAAATTTGTCTGGCTCTTCCTGGAGAACGGCTTGAATCTGCGGAACTCCCTCACCCCAGGGGTCCTGATGAAGCTATACACCAACAACTTGAGCAGCCTGGTGTTCTGGAACCTGCAGTTTGCCAAGAACTCCTACAACGATGCCCTCCTCACCTTCCTGTGGAAGATGGTGGAGGATTTCCAGAGAGGTTTCAAAAGAGATTACAAAAACAGCAAGGAGGAGATGGAGATACAGCTTTCAGTGAGTGAGGAGCATTACCACATAACCATCACCACATAATAAGTCATTCACTCTTAACTGCAAATGTCAAGATTAAATTAAATATATGATTTGCAATTGTTTTTTGCTTGTAGCTTACAAGCTTTTCTTGAAAATGTCTTTGTTTCACATTAACTTTTTTGATTAACCAATTCCAGGCAGTAGACAGAAAGGTGGTTTGGGCCCTCCATTCTACACATGTTGTACCTTTAGAGTTTGTGAATTTCTGCAACCAGCTCGATTTCTAACTCATGACTTGTGATGTAACTCCTTTCAGTTTTTATACAGCAGATATCATTTCATATTTCAATTGGAACTTCATATTGTTTCTAACACAATTAGAGGAACTCTAAACATAATGGTAAAATCTTTGTGTACCCAAAATAACCTCTAAATGGTTTCAGTATTATGGAGCTTTTTATTCGGAGCAACAACAAATGGCCTTTATATTCTTGATTTTAACTACAGAGGAAGGGGAGGAAGTGTGCAGTCTGCTCTGCTAGATATGATTGCAGGACCTTGCTCATCAAACCATCTGTTTACCATGACAGCAAAAGCTGCTGTGCATAGTTAGACAAAGGGGCCAGTGGGGTTCAACAGAGGCCAGTTAGGAACGGAGTCACGGCAAGGCAAGCAGATAGTAAGATTTTGCTTCACGGGATCATTGGACAGTCTGAGTTGGAAGACACCCTAAAGATCTCCCCGTGTGACCCACATGCCATGGGCAGGGACCCTTTCCACTAGACCGGATTCCCTAAAACCTCATGCAAGCTGGCCTTGAACACTTCCAGGATGGGGCATCCACAGCTTTTCTGAGCAACCTGTGCCGGTGCTTCACCACCTTCACAGAGAGGAATTTCTTTCAAACATCTAATAATGCCCTGGCCTCTTTCAGTTTGAAAACATTCTTCCTTATCCTATCACTCCATGCCCTCATCAAAAGGCCCTCTCCAGTTCTCTTATAGCACTCTTAGTTGCTGGAAGGTACTCTGAGATCTCTCCAGAGCCTTCTCTTCTCCATTCGGAACAACGCCTGTCAACCGTTTCTCACAGGAGAGCTGCACCAGGCCCTATGACCTGCTCTGGACGTGATTCAGCAAGGTGATGTCCTTCTTATTCTGAAGGGCCCAGAAACGGACCCAGTGGGGTTTCACGAGAGGATAGTAGAAGGACAGAATGCCTTCCCTCAACCTGCTTTGGTCCCATTTCTTTGGCTGCCGCCAAGGACAGAGGCTTTCTAATCTGGGAGCTCACATGTTGGGCTTCTCATCCACCAACACTCCTAAGTCCTTCTTCTTGGGCTGCTCTTAATCTAGTCTCCTCACAGCCTGTAATTTGTGCTTGGGATTGCCTTGGCTCAAGTGCCTGAAGTTCTACTTGGCTTAGTAGAACTTCAGAAGGCTTTTTCATAAACCTTCTAGAAATATAATAGCTTCAGACAATGCAGTCTGCAATGTCACTGAAAGAATATTAGGAAGGAAGATACACAGATGCACAGGTGCAGGCATGCCTCTTAACCTGTGAAAACATGAGCTTTGTCTCTTTGGACAAGTAGGTAAGAAAGAAATTTGAAACTAGTCTCATCTCATGTCTCTCTTTCCCACTGTCGACTCCATCTGCATGGCCAAATTGTCTTTTTTGTTTCTTTTCTCGCTTGAGATGCATCAGTTCAACAGCCAATGAAGAATAGATGTAAAAAACCACCTTAATTTTAGAAAATGGGTAAACCATCCTCCTTTAATTTTCATTGAGGAGGATTTTCTTAAGAACATCTCCTTGGATGCCACTCTGACTCTGAGGTGAGGTTTGGTTTGCCATACACATCCATTCCTCATTAAAAATCCAGTACTTGCCATCTGTCTGAGTCTTCCCTACTGGCAGAGGCAGTAAAAATAGACAACGTGAAAGGCAGAAGGGGACGCTAAAATAAGCAATGGGGAGAATGCTCTCCATCTTTTCTTGGTGGTCTAGGTAGATAATAGGCAGCATTTTGTGCCTCCAAAAAAGCATGGTAGGAAGGGGAGAAGATATTCTGAAAGAGTATCAAAGGCAAAATGTGCAAAGGAAGGGCTAGGTGGATCTACGAGGATAAGTGGAGAGAGTAGGTTTGGGTTTAAAAGATACAAGAAGTTCCTTGAAGGTCCAAGTCAAGTGTGGGAAGACTCCTAAAAGATCTGAGAATTCCATTGAATATCTCACATCAGTTTTCAATTCTTTAGCTGATTTCCACATTTGTTGAATTGACTTCTTTCCAAACAGACTTGGCCCTGAAATAATATGCCCTTGATCTTTGCTAATGTTTGTAACGGAATCAAAATCCCCAAGGATAAAGACATTAGGATTCAGAGGCAAATCTATCTTCATTTTTGTATCTACTTTTCTACTACTTTTCTTTCAAATTAATACTCTTCCTAGCCTGGATTCACCCTTGAAAGTCCACAAGGACAACTACAGAACACTCCTCCACCCTCTCCCGCATTCCTGACCCTGGAGGCAGCAAATTCCTCTTCAGAGAGACAAGTTCTGGTGCAGAGTCCCATTAAGCCTGTTCCTGAAGTTTCAGATAGAAATTGAAGTAGTAATTCTTTCTTCTATACAGACAGATGAAAAAAGCTTGTCTGTGTTGTCACTGTGAATTTTTAAAACTTTTTTTCCTGTCTTCAGGCCTAAAGAGCTGGACTGACACTTTGGCACAGTGGCCCCCTATTGTCCTGCTCTGGGGACTGCTAAGTCTTAACTCTCCAAAAAAATTATACTTTCCTCCACTAAAGCAATTCCAGTTCCTATGTGTAAAATGAAATCAAGGTTCAAAATTCTGTTGATGTCTTTCATTACAATTTGTTTCCACTAATCTTTTAATTCAAAGTCTCCAGTTATTCTCAATCTCACTACTTCTGGTAGCATAGGGCTGGAAACACCTAATCAAACGGTGGGGGCATTTATTGGTATAGTGATGAGAGAAGGGATGGGTCACAGGAAACTGGAAATGTTCAGCTTTTCTGCAAGGGGAAATTGTTCGTAATGTCTTTAACTTTGGGCTGAAAACAAAAGAAGGCACAAAAGAAAGCACAACATCCAGAAGTTGTCTATGGGACAATCCTGAAAGGTCTTTTAGCTTAAATTGTTTCTACATTAGTTCTGAAACATGTGTCTCATAAGGGGAACTCAAAGTTCTCACAAAAGCCTAGGATGGGTCATCTTTCCATGTCTTGCCATCTCAGAGGATGGGGGAGATGGCAACACACCTTCATTTCCCATCTGTGGGTAACCACTCTTTCCTGCTCAGCTGTCAAAGGAAGGGTAGCAGGAGACGGGAGGTTTCATGTTCAGGGTGTGAACTGCTCTTGCACCTGCTGGTGCCCAAGACAGTGCTGGAACAAACTCAGTGGGAAAAGGGAAAAATGCAACAGAGGAACAGGCATGAAAATAGGACTCTCACGTTTTTGGGGGCATGAATCCCAGTATATCACAGCAATTTCCTAGACAACTGCACACCTTCCAACAGAAAGAGAGTGTGCCCTTTATTGAGGTGCTTTTCATGAAGCGTTTTTCTGAGGCCATGGCAGACCTGGCAATAGCTCACTGTAGATCTTCCCACTGAGTTGATTAATGAGCAGGCATTTGGATAAACATGGCCAAAACATCCAAGGACTGTTAATCTCCACGTGCAAAATTGTCTATTTCAACAGTGTGGTAAAAGCAACTTTTAGCCTGCTCCTGCAGCCAGGTCACATGAAATGCTCTTGATGAGTGCATCAGCCCATCCATTGAAGTGATGACCAGCAGAAAGATGGACAAGCTCACAGGGCAGCGTTTCTAGAGCTCAGCCTCCTTTTCCTACACTAATTCAGTTTCTCTCATCTTGAGAGTATAAAAGCACATGCAGGGGCTTGACACACAGGCAGCAACTGACAGGCAGCACAAAAGGACACAGTCTCAAGCTGTGCCAAGGGAAATATAGGCTGGATAGTATAAAAAAGCTTTTTACACAAAGGGTGATAAAGTATTGGTATGGTCTGCTCAGGATGGTGGAGTCACCATCCCTGGATGTGTTTAAAGAAAGACTGGGTGAGGCACTTGGTGCCTTGCTTTAGTCGAGGTGTTAAGGCTGGGTTGGACTCAATGATCTCGAAAATCTCTTCTGACCTAGGGATTTTGCGATTCTGTGACTTATCACTTTGCCCTGTGGAAAATGAAATCCAAGGTTCAACATAATTTGCACCCACACACCTCAGCCACAAGGTCCAGGGCAAGGCTGCTTTGTGTATGGTGAGTGTATGTGTGTGTGTGTGCTGCACTGAGTCTGACAGGTAATATCAAGGCCAGTGGAGGAAGGCCACTTGTTGCTTCTGTCATTGCTGAGGCGATTGTCATTAATCCTCTGTGCTTTCATGTATATAGGGGCTGTGCTCACTGGGGATTCACTTTAATAAATAGCACTTAACGTGAATGCAGGCTTCTGTCATTCCCTCCTGTCCACGTCCTGCTTTTTTCTCCTATTTTTCAGGCACCCCCTGAAGAGTCCCAGGAGCTTTCATAGGGGGCTGCACAGCAGGGAAGAAAAGGTGATGTGCTATTTTTCTGAGGCAGCTTTTCTGTGCCCAGGTGTTGGGGGTTGAGTTTGTTCCTTCTTTCTCTAGGGAATTTTTTCCCCACGAGTTGCCAAGAGGACCGGATGTTGAATACTTGAGAGTGCTTGGCTGAAACAAAGAAGTGGACAAAAGGTAGAAGGGAGAGATAACGCAAGTAAAAGACACAGCTTGAGGCAGCTGCGTGCTTTTCTGCTTCCGGCGTTCGAGAGACGCGTGTCAGCCGCTCCTCGAAGATCTCAGCCGCCGTTTTTCTGCCTCGCCGTCGAGCTGCTTCGGCGCTGCTCCTCTTGCTGCAGCGTGACCCTGCACTCCCTGCGCTGCCGGGACATCCTGCCCCTGCCTGCCGAGACACCCTGCCATCCCAGCTACCAGCCCGGGACTTTTCCACTGTTCCAGCTTGGTGCTCTGAAGATCCTGCAGGGACACCAAAACCAAACTGCCCTGGGTTTTGTGAAACAAAGCCCTCAAAGTTCTTGGTACTGTTGTCGTTTGTCATTAATGCTGTAGTTGTTTGGTGGGGGGGGAGTTTTTTTTGTGTTTGTTTGCTTTGTATTACATACTAGTAAAGAACTGCTATTCCTATTTCCCAAATCTTTGCCAAAGAGCCTCTGATTGTAATTTTACCTAGCAGATACCTGTCTTCCTAAACCAAGACAGATTTTGGCGCCCAACGTGGGGCTTGAAGGCACTAAGAAAAGAAAAGAGAAGAAAAATAGCAGTTCTTAACTAACCTAGTACTTTCTTTTGTGTGCGTTGGATATAAAAACCTCATTAAGCTGCATCATGTGGTCTAACTTAGCCTGGTTTGAGTGGCATGTGGTTGTGGCTGTATTCCTTCCATTTGCAGGCCCTTATCTAAACATGAGCCCTATAACTAAAGCTACTGTGACTGTCATCCAGTTTATTTTATGGCTTAATAAGGTGAAGAACTCATGGATTTTTAATTTCCTCTGGAAGGCAGGCACATGGATTCAGGGCTATCGTACACTAACTGTGTGTTTTTGGAGTTACTTTAACAATGGTACCTACTGTGAAGAAATGACACCGGAGGAAGTTTCTTTTTCCCAACCCTTTACCCATCTCTTTGAGTCTGCCCCACCAGTTTTTGAAGGGTTTAAATCCTCTCTGAATGCTAATAATATCATACAATGGCTGGTGCTGCTAATATGCGTATTCTGTTTAGCATTCAGAGATAAGGGAAGATTGACCTAGATAACCACCCTGATACCTACCCCACAGAATAGGGATGATACCCCAGAGCCTAACTCTGCCCCACAGCCTGCCTCAGAAAAAACCCACCTGGATTGCGTTGAAGTTCTAGTAAAAGAGATAGGCCAAATGCTGAAGGAGTACATTTCCCCAGCTCATGAAAAACCCTCCCCCGGCCCCGAGAAGGCAGAGACTGATAGTGCAGCAGTAGAACCCACAGATGTTACAACTGTCCAGGTTCCAGCTGAACCACAAGGGCAGCCACAGCCAGCAGCAGTCGCCCCTGTGGAAACAAGGAAGTGTAAAGTGAAATCGTCAGATCCTGATATTAAGAGTAAGAAAGGAGGGTCCTCACAATCCACAGAAGAGCCACAAGTTGAGATCATCACTGAGTCCCTGACATATGAAAGTCTACGTAATCTGCAAAAAGATATTGCACGACGAGGACGTGAGGCTTATACAGCCTGGCTACTTCGAGTCTGAGACCTTATGGGTACAAGTGTGCAACTAGATAGTGCTGAAGCAAGGAATTTGGGACCCTTGACCCAGGACTCAGGTATAAATCAAGTATTTGTAAGAGAGCAAGGGCCCCTTTCCCTTTGGGAACGACTTCTAATAAGTGTGAGAAAGAGATTTGTCCACAGAGACAGAATGCAAGAGCACAACAATAGAATGCGATAGAAGACCCTTGAGGAAGAAATCCAACAGTTGAGAGAAATAGCAGTATTGGAAGTACTTTTTAAGAAGACCGGACAGCATGATAATGACCCCGACAAAGTTAAATGCACAAGGCACATGTTGTAAAATCTGGCAACTCATGGACCATCCCAATACGCCACATTCATCGCAACAATTAATGCCGAGGATAACCCAGAGACAGTGAGTTCTGTTGCCAACAAGCTCAGAAATTATGAAAGTATGATCAGTGGCCCAATGCAAGCTCATGTCTCTGCGGTGGTGAAGGAACTCAAAGAAGAGATAAAAGAGGTGAGAGAGGAGATGAGAAGAAACAGTTCCCATGTAGCACCAGTGCGAGTCACAAGCCCCAGAATCAGAGCCCAACATCCCCCAGCGAGAGAGAGAGGGTACACCCCTCGAGCTGACCTGTGGTTTTATCTGCGAGACCATAAGGAAGACATGAGAGCGTAGCATGAGAAACCTACTTCTGTCCTAGCAGCACGGGTACGTGAGCTCAAGGAGAAAAACGCTAACAGAAAGAGTTCCACTAGAATGAAAGTAGCCTCAACCTCCCATGAGCAAGCTGCCAAGTATTACAGAGGTGAGAATGCTGTGTCAAATTCCCTCGAAGGAACCTCTACCATGTATGTCCAAGAAAGGAATAATAACCAGTGCTAGAGGGGCCCTGCCTCTAGCCAGGAAGAGGCACGGAAAAATCGGGTTTTTTGGACTGTGTGAATTCGATGGCCTGGCACATCAGAGCCACAAAAATATGAAGCTTTAGTAGATACTAAGTCGCAGTGTACTCTAATGCCATCAAGACATGTGAGGGTAGAACCGATTTCCATTGCCGGAGTGACGGGAGGATCACAAGAACTGACTCTGGTTGAAGCCGAGGTGAGCCTGACCGAGAAAGAGTGGCAGAAACTTCCGATTGTGACCGGCCCAGAGGCTCCATGTATTCTGGGCATAAACTTCCTCAGGAATGGATATTATAAAGACCCTAAAGGACTCAGATGGGCTTTTGGAATAGCTGCTGTGGAGACAGAGAACATTAAGCAGTTGAACACCTTGCCGGGACTATCAGAGAACCCATCTGCAGTGAGACTCCTAAAGGTAAAAGAACAACAAGTACCTGTTGCCACCTCGACAGTGCACCGTCAGCAGTATCAGACAAATCAAGACGCCGTGATCCCCATCCACAAGATGATCCGTGAGCTGAAGAGCCAAAGAGTGGTCAGCAAAACCCACTCACCCTTCAACAGCCCCATCTGGCCTGTGCGCAAGTCTGATGGAGAATAAAGACTGACTGTGGACTATCATGCATTGAATGAAGTGACTCCACCGCTGAGCGCTGCTGTGCCGAACATGCTAGAACTTCAGTACGAGCTGGAGTCCAAGGCAGCGAAGTAGTATGCCACTATTGACATTGCCAATGCATTTTTCTCCATTCCTCTGGCTGCAGAATGCAGGCCTCAGTTTGCTTTCACCTGGAGCGGCGTGCAGTACACCTGGAACCGGCTGCCCCAAGGGTGAAAACACAGCCCCACCATCTGCCATGGGCTGATCCAGGCTGCACTGGAGAAGGGTGAGGCTCCGGAACATCTACAGTACATTGATGACATCATTGTGTGGGGAAAGACTGCAGCTGAAGTATTCGAGAAAAGAGAGAGGATCATCCAGATTTTACTGAAAGCCAGGTTTGCCATCAAGAAGAGCAAAGTCAAGGGACCTGCCAGAGAGATCCAGTTCCTGGGAGTAAAGTGGCAAGATAGACGGCGGCAAATCCCCACTGAGGTCATTAATAAGATCACAGCAATGTCTCCACCGACCAGCAAAAAAGAAACACAAGCTTTCCTAAGAGCCATAAGTTTTTAGAGGATGCACATTCCTAAGTACAGTCAAATCGTAAGCCCTCTCTACCTGGTTACCCGCAAGAAGAACAATTTCCACTGGGGCCCTGAACAGCAACAAGCCTTTGCCCAGATCAAGCAAGAGATTGCTCATGCAGTAGCCCTTGGCCCAGTCAGGACGAAACCAGATGTGAAGAATGTGCTTTATTCTGCAGCCAAGAACAACAGTTTGTCCTAGAGCCTTTGGCAGAAGGTGCCAGGGGAGACCCAAGGCCGACCACTGAGATTCTAGAGTCGAAGTTACAGAGGATCTGAAGCCAACTACACTCCCACAAAAAAAAAGATCTTGGCCGCCTATGAAAGAGTTCAAGCCGCCTCAGAAGTAATTGGCACAGAAGCACAACTCCTCTTGGCACCCCGACTACCAGTGCTGGGGTGGATGTTTAAAGGAAAGGCTCCCTCCACGCACCATGCCACCGATGCCACATAGAGCAAATAGACTGCCCTCATCACACAGCGTGCCCGTATTAAAAACCCAAATCGCCCTGAAATTTTGAAGATAATTACAAACTGGCCGGAAAGAGAAAACTTCAGTTTCACGAACGAAGAAGAGCAAGTGACACGAGCTGAAAAAGCTCCTCCATACAACCAACTGCCAACAGAAGAAACACACTACGCCCTTTTCACTGATAGTTCCTGTCGCATCGTGAGAATGAACCGTAAGTGGAAAGCAGCCGTATAGAGCCCCACACGACAGGTTGCAGAAGCCACTAAAGAAGACGAGAGATCAAGTCAGCTTGCTGAACTCAAAGCTGTTCAATTAACCCTTGACATTGCTGAAAGAGAGAAGTAGCCAAAGCTCTACCTCTACACTGATTCGTGGATAGTAGCCAATGCTCTGTGGAGCTAGCTGGAAAGGTAGAAAAAGGCCAACTGACAGCGTAGAAGAAAACCAATCTGGGCTGCTAATGAATGGAAGAACGTTGCCACTCGTGTAGAGAAGCTGCCTGTAAAAGTCCGCCATGTAGATGCCCATGTTCCCAAGAGTCGGGCTAATGAAGAACACCAAAACAACAAGCAAGTAAATCAGGCTGCCAAGATAGAAGTGTCAAAGATAGATTTAGATTAGCAACACAAAGGAAAGTTGTTCCTAGCCCGATGGGCCCATGATGCCTCGGGTCATCAAGGCAGAGATGCCACCTATAAGTGGACCCGAGACCGAAGGGTGGATTTAACCATAGACAGTATTTCTCAAGTTATCCATGACTGTGAGACATGTGCTGCAATCAAGCAAGCCAAGCGGGTGAAGCCCTTATAGTATGGTAGGCGGTGGTCCAAATATAAATATAGAAAAGCCTAGCAGATTGACTACATCACCCTTCCCCAAACCCGCCAGGGCAAGCGTTATGTACTAACCATAGTGGAAGCCACCACTAGATAGTTAGAGACCTACCCTGTGCCTCATGCTACTGCCCGGAACACCATCCTGAGCCTGGAAAAACAAGTCCTGTGGAGACATGGCACCCCTAAAAGAATCGAGTCGGACAATGAGACTCATTTCAAGAATAGTCTTATAAGCACCTGGGCTAAAGAACATAGCATTGAGTAGGTGTACCATATTCCTTATCATGCACCAGCGGCCGAGAAAGTTGAACGGTACAATGGCCTGCTTAAAACTACCTTGAAAGCACTGGATAGAAGAACCTTTAAAAATTAAGATACTAATTTAGCAAAGGCCACCTAGTTGGTGAACACTCGAGGGTCCACCAACCGAGCAGGTCCTGCCCAATCTGAGCCCTTGCAAAAAACAGACGGAGATAAGGTTCCAGTGGTACACATGAGAAGTATGCTGAGAAAAACTGTTTAGATTAATCCTGCCTCCAGGAAAGACAATCCCATCCGTGGGGTTGTCTTCGCTCAGGGACCAGATTGCACCTAGTGGGTGATGCAAAAAGATAGAGAGACCCGATGCATACCTCAAGGGGACCTTGTTTTGGAGTGAACTACCCATGACAATGTGGCTGCATCCATATTTGCATATATATATATGTAGTTTTACTAGTTCAAACTCAATGTAATATGTTTGTATGGGAAAAAAATTCGGGGTGAATAATGTTGAGGGTTGAGTTTGTTCCTTCTTTCTCTAGAGAATTTTTTCCCCACGAGTTGCCAAGAGGACCGGATGTTGAATACTTGAGAGTGCTTGGCTGAAACAAAGAAGTGGACAAAAGGTAGAAGGGAGAGATAACGCAAGTAAAAGACACAGCTTGAGGCAGCTGTGTGCTTTTCTGCTTCCGGCGTTCGAGAGACGCGTGTCAGCCGCTCCTCGAAGATCTCAGCCGCCGTTTTTCTGCCTCGCCGTCGAGCTGCTTCGGCGCTGCTCCTCTTGCTGCAGCGTGACCCTGCACTCCCTGCGCTGCCGGGACATCCTGCCCCTGCCTGCCGAGACACCCTGCCATCCCAGCTACCAGCCCGGGACTTTTCCACTGTTCCAGCTTGGTGCTCTGAAGATCCTGCAGAGACACCAAAACCAAACTGCTCTGGGTTTTGTGAAACAAAGCCCTCAAAGTTCTTAGTACTGTTGTCGTTTGTCATTAATGCTGTAGTTGTTTGGTAGGGGGGGAGTTTTTTTTGTGTTTGTTTGCTTTGTATTACATACTAGTAAAGAACTGCTATTCCTATTTCCCAAATCTTTGCCAAAGAGCCTCTGATTGTAATTTTACCTAGCAGATACCTGTCTTCCTAAACCAAGACACCAGGACATTCCTGTAAATGACAGGAGTATTAAGACTCTAACAAAACTCAGATAAAGGGAAAAGATGAAGGGACAAAAGGAATGAAACTTCCTTTAAGCATAATGTAAGCAGTCTCTTCATGATAGCTGAGGTTATTCAGGCTGACAAGTAAGCAATTCTCTTTTCACTTTACAAAAGCATTCCATCTGTGTGCAATGCAGTGGAGCCACAGAAGATCCATGTTTAAATTAAATAAAGCAGGAAAGAAAGCTCTTGACCAGTTCAGTGAGGAAAATCAGTGAGTTTGCTTTTCCAGTTAGCATGGTGAGAAGTGCCCCTTCTCCCTTCTGTTACTCCAATTAAAAATGCTTTCTTTCTCCAGACTATTGCCCTCAAGTGCTCTTGCACTAATTCAAGTGAAAAGTTTTACATTCCATCAGTTCAGAATCTTGCCATGGGAAACATGGCCAGCTCTTCTGTCATGATTCCTTTTATTTCTGATTGACTGATTTGGGGATTTAAAACAGCTCTCACTTTCAATGGCTGCTCAAAGATTTTCTCCTGTACTCATCGAGTCTTCAGACAGAGGGTTCAGGTGATTCTTCTGTCATCTCTGGTGATGAGAAATTCTTAGATGAGAGAAGGAATCCAGATTCAGGTCTGCCTGCAGCCCTTCTGGAAGACAGCAACTCAATGACCGCAGTTCTTGCAGTTTGTGAGGAGACATTAATATCTTATCGGACAATTGGTCATGAGCAGAAGTTCTTGCAGTGAATGTTGAGGCATTTCATGTCTTCCCAGGCCAGACCAACACAGTATTTTGGAGGCCAAATCCACGCTTAGAGCCTTCTTATGCATTGGTTAGGCACTTTGGCACTGTAAGAGGGAAATACAATGTTTTTATGGAGCTGGGGAAGGGGAGAAGGAAAGCAGGAGTAAATTGCCCAGTGACTGCTAATAACTTGAGGTTAGAGCCTCTCCTAGATTTATGCAGGACAGTTACAATGTAAGGAGTGGAAAGAAGGCAAATATTAATTCCTCCCTGTAAATTTAAAAGCTAGGCTGAAGAGAGCTGGATTGACAATTCTTCGGTATTTCTGCTTTCTCTGCAGATCTTGCAGAGCCTTGGCTTCATGCTCATTTTCTGTAGTAAAACAAATGACAGTACATCAGAGGAAAATCCCTCACATTTTAGCAAAGTACTCAGTGGTACATGAACTTAGGACAGTGGTTAAATACTGCCATGGAACTGGATGCTTCCTTCACAAGCAATTTTACACTCTAAAATCAGCAACAAGCGATCTCTGGGTTCAACGGACCTGAATTTTAGAGGCTGAATATCCAAGATATATGCCACCTTGTCTGAAGCTTTGATCTTGTGTTAGAAAGAAAAATAACATTATTATCATGCTGTTCAGCCCAGCTGACAGAGGATTTTGTATTTCAAGAATGCTTTTAAGATGCCTAAATTGAGAACAGAAGGCTGTTCTATTCCTCACTAAATGGAATGAGAGTTGTAGTTTGATCAACATGGTGTTGCCGCTGAAAATAAAGCACCTAAAACACAACAAAGCTAATATGTGATGAAAGAAGATGAACATTGAGTGATTGGCCAAATCTCTACCTGACACAGATAACATAATCACGTTTCTTCATTATAACATTGACACTTGCAGGGATGTGTGGGTCTGTCAGTTCCCAATTCAAAGTAATGCAGCATTGTCAAGCATCAGTGCTCAAAAAAAGTGCTCTGCTATTTACTTCACTCTCACAGGCAAGATGTTAAGTCATGACATTATTTCTATATAGATATATTTGTGGATATAGATGGAATAAATGCACACATACTCAAATTTAGAGATACACATGTGTAAACATGTATTTGTACATACATGTGCAGATGTTGGGGGTTAGGTTTGTTCCTTCTTTCTCTAAAGAATTTTTTCTCCAGAAGTTACCAAGGAGACCAAGTGTTGGAGAGTTGGAGAGTCCTTAACTGAAACAAAGAGGTGGACAA
Source organism: Chamaea fasciata (assembly GCF_029207755.1). Lineage (NCBI taxonomy): Eukaryota > Metazoa > Chordata > Aves > Passeriformes > Sylviidae > Chamaea > Chamaea fasciata. The sequence continues at coordinate 83,557,830 of NW_027094089.1, read as the reverse complement.
AGTTGGAAGAGGGAGATAAGGCAGGTAAAAGACAGAGCTTGAGGCAGCTGCGGGCTGTTCTTTTTCCGGCGTTCGGCGTTCGGGGAGAGAGAGAAGGGCTATTGCTGGCTGGAAGAGTTTCACTGTGGCCAAAGGGATCCAGTCCTGGAAATCTACTATCACCCGTTCGGCCTGAATCCAGAGTTTTCTCTGCCACCCGCGGGAGCTGGGCCGGCCTTGCCTCGCCTTCGGCTCCTTCGGCGCTGCTCGTCTTGCTGCAGTGTGACCCTGCACCCCCTGCCCTGCTGGGACATCCTGCCCCTGCCTGCCGGGACACCCTGCCATCCCAGCTACCAGCCCGGGACTTTTCCACTCTTTCAGCTTGGTGCTCTGAGGATCCTGCAGGAACACCGAAACCAAACTGCCCTGGGTTTTGTGAAACAAAGCCCTCAAGGTTCTTAGTACTGTTTTTGTTTGTTACTAATGCTGTAGTTGTTTGGTAGGGGTTTCTGTGTTTGTTTGCTTTGTAATACATTCTAGTAAAGAACTGCTATTCCTATTTCCCAAATCTTTGCCTAAGAGTCTCTGATTGTAAATTTATAATTGAAAAAGAAGAAAAAAGGGGTGGAGGGAGGGGTTTACACTCTCCATTCCAAAGGAAACTCCAGTTGTTTTCTTTTTATTACCTGGCAGATACCTGTCTCCCCAAACCAAGACAGCAGATATATATAAATACATTAAAGGAGCTCCTCATTTCTCCACCTCATTTGTACGCTATCTTTAAGTACCTGCTTCTCAAGTGAGGGACTATTTTTGTTCAGTCTCTAGGCCAAGCAAAATGCCTTTTTTTCATTTGGAGGTTCTTAGATTGTGTTGATTTGTTAGGAGGGTTTTTTGCTGTTATTTTTTATTATTAACACAGCTGGAAAAACTGTTCCTGTCACCACATCATGTTTACAAGGACTTGAGTGCTAAAAATAGAAGTTTAATGCTATGTTGACTTAGTCAATTATCTGGTTTGGTTAAAAAATCCCTGCAGAGTGTTCAGAGGAATGGGAAATAATTCCATTACCTTTCCCAATTATTTCCATGACAGTGCATTAAATTAGAAGAAATCAAACTCTTTTATTCTAGAAATCCCAGCAAGGGACGTTTCAGCAGGTAGATGTCCTGTAAAAACATTCACTGCCCAGACACAATCAAGGTGAGCTGTTACAAGACAGGTATAGTTTTTGCTACAAACACCGAGAGCAAAGGCTTGGACCAAGACTGCTGCTGGGATGAGGCAGGTCTCTGTTTAGCTGTGGTCTCACCATGTCCACAGGTCACATGCAAATATTTAATCTTACCTATAAAAATGTAGATAATATTCCTGTCAATGTGGCATTTTGGAAGGGCCGTGTAAATGAAAGATGTGTGGATTCTTTTTTTTCTAGTAGACAGGTGCACAAGTTAGAATAAATTGGCTGCCAGCCCAAATCACTGGAGTGGTCTCTGGAATTCATGCGAGTCTCATCTGATGGTGTTTCTGGTGCATCTTAAGGTGAAGGTTATGCCAGGTGGAAAGTTTTTCCTAGGATGTCCTCAAATGGGTTCTTGGTCTTACACCAGAGAATTTCTAAAGCACAAATGATTGTAATCTCTTAGAGTGACCACAAATTTGGCAAGTATATCTGCTCATTGAAGTTTTATTTTTAGCAAATCCAAACCTGGAACTTGCTTGCAGACAACACACATATGTGCTAGCATCTGTTTTAACTTTGGTTTTAATGTCTGATGTAATTAATTAAAAAAGTGAAATATGAAGGGAAATGAGATGGTGCTTCCTTTAATGTTCCTTTTAAAAGATAAGGATGTTTCATTCTTTTTCACTTAGTATTGGCAGAAAAATCTTGATTGAAATTAAGTTCCAACAAAACCAAGGAAAATATTAAATCTTTGAATGAATATTTTATCCTAACTTCAAACAAGGTCTACTTTCTTTGCACAGGACAGACAAAGACAACCAGAGGTTCTTTTTCCCTCCAAAAAAAAAAAAAAATCATTTCCTGTACATTGAAATTATTACTTTAAGTTAAAGCAAAATAGGCACGTTCATCTTTTAAGCATTAAAAGGGTGACTAAGGAAGTATCTGGAGCTATAAATTGGTTTTATCTGCATCGCAAAATGTTCCTCATTTCATAAAAATGTAGTCACTTGTTTGGAGCTTTAGAAGATGTTGCAAAAAAAAAAAAAAAACAAAATTAAATGAACTCATAGTTACCTCTAAGGATCACGTGAAAATAAATACCTTAGGAGTGAAACTTGCTTTTGACCTTGGCCCTTTATTGATCCATCTCCAGTTATATTTATGCCATTATAGGCATAAAGGTGAGCTACTCACCAAGGTTATTGTTGCTTGCTGTTGCCTGGTGCAAGGAAAGAATAGTGCATTTTTATGTTTTCACCAAGAAAAATGTGTAAATTTTTTATATGCCTCAGACTTAGTTTGGGTGGTTTCATTTCCTGACTTCCTTTCTATCTTCATAATGCAATGCTGATATGAGAGGTGGTACAGAGCAGTAGTAATGTGCTGGGCTTTTAAGAACCTTTATATAATCAGCAAATAATACGGGTGTTGGGGGCTGCTTACCGGCTAGCTCACTCACCGAGCCCACATGAAGGGGTACGGTTCAGTACCTTTCCAATTTGGTGGGTCTGAGCCTCTGGCAGAAGCATGGCAAACAGCGTGGAAGACCAAAGGAGGACTCCCATGTGGGCTTCACCTAGGCTTTATCCCACCCAGAGGGCTCCCCACGTATGAAGTGAGCTTTTGCCCTTGGGTTTCGGCTTAAGTACAGGGGGTGTGGAAAGAATAGGGGACAATCGAGAACCAATCCCAGGGAGGACGGGAGTAACCCAGAACAAGAGGACAATTAGGACAACATCTTATACATACATAATAAACAGAGAAGAAGTCATGGACTCTGCCAATCAGCCCAGCCCCTCAGCAGAGCCTGGGCAGGGATGCATAGTGATAGACAGCACCCACAACTAGGGAAAAACCAAAGAGGGGTTTTTACGTGAGGTAGGTAGAACAAACCATTTTACAGAAATTTGGTAAACCTGAATTTCACGTCCCAACAAGTAAAGAATCAGACAAGGCAAAAAAAAATGATCATGGTCTGAGTCAAGATAGAGCAGTTTGGACAGGCCAAATTCTCTGATCCATGGCCGAGAGTCCATTTTAAGATTTATTGATATCTTCCCACTAGAAGTTACCAGGAGATGAATGGCTGGTAGTGAGACCCTATTCAACAGCAGTAGGGAAACCGTGACTCCCTTACCAGTGTGGGTGCAAGGTCTTGTGGACATGAGATTTGCCAAAGCAATACACTAATGAAATGTACTTTTCATGGGGCATTCTCTTAAGAAACATTGCCGGTGGGAACAAAAGGAACATGTCTTTGTTCCTTGAAGGCCATGTCCCTAAGAATTGGGGCCCATCTGCCTCCTTTCTACCTGACCCTGAAATACATCTCAGAGGGTGCAGAAGTTAATGCAGATCCTGGCTACCATGGACTTTCTCACAATTAGTAGAAAGTACTGTACTGTAATTAAGGGGTGAAGTGGGGCATGATGAATATATGGAAAGGAAGACCCTTAATAACTGATAGAGCCTTGAAAAGAAATTTCTAATTCGTATGCATTTGATGTGTAATGTACCACTTTTAAGACTTTGCCTGGAAGAAACTGCTATGGTTGGTCTTTGAAGGAGTGGTGAGATTAGCATTTCCAAAGGGGGCAATTTCCTGTCTTCTTGGCTCTGTTCAATGAAGGAAATAACTTCCAAGACTGAAGCAGTAGTCAGCCCATCAATCATCCTCACAGCTGGAAACAGGGTCCCAAATGCTGAGTTAATCTGTCACTTAATAAATACATAGTGGCAGCGTATGGTGCTGACACACTCCACACTGTGGCAAAGGACAGAACTGTTTACACAGGCATGCTGCTTTCTCAGGTACCTCCCCACTGGCAGACCCTTTTGTTTGGGAGGATCAATTTACTTTGCACAGTAATTTGACTGAACTGATCAGTTCAGAGAACCTAAGTGTTGGCTAATCCTAGGTAATCCTGTTCTACCCAGATGGAAGGAACAAAGGGTGTTGGCAGCAGGCCAGTTTTTTCTTCATTCTGGAGGATGCTGTCTCTGGGCATGATGAACTTGAATTAAAGCTGATGGTAGGCAGATGTGTAGCCTGTACCCAATGGGTGTCAGAGATAACAGGAGGAAGCTAATTTACATGTCCCAGCCTGGCTGCTGTCCTTAATAGTCCCTCTGCCAGTTGTCCTGACTGGGAGAGGAACACAAACAAAAGTCAGGATTACTAGCTCCAAGAGTGACTGCACTTCTTTACAAACCACATGAGGAATGATAGGCTGGTAAGCAAAAAATAGTAACCCCTCCCTTCAACATGTTTAAAACCACATGAGTAGGACAATTTAGTACAAGTCATGAACATGACATCTTTCTGAATCATGTAAGGACACACCCAGACTGTGCTAGGCACTGCAGAATATGTAACTTTCTAGTTTTAACTTTTAAATTCCTCAATTTTACACTTATGTTTGAAGCCACTAATTCTAAATACTTTGATTACATTTCAACTGGAGTAATAAAACTCAAAGCAGTCTGTAAATATTCAAAGTATTCATTTGAATATTTTCTTTTGAATCAAGCTTGTTGTCTATAGCCAGCACCTTTCTGATTAGTTTTCAACAGAGGTGGTAGATTATTCATTCACTTTAAAAACAGAATAAAATAAAATAAAATAAAATAAAATAAAATAAAATAAAATAAAATAAAATAAAATAAAATAAAATAAAATAAAATAAAATAAAATAATCTCTTTTTAAAAAAACAGCACAATAAACAAATTTCCAAATATCAAAATACATGTTTGGAATTTGTAATGCAGCATGAAACAGTTTCCCAAAACTGGGATTATAGCACTGAGAAATACAATCACACATTTTTAGGGAGTTTCCCCACCTTGTCTTCACAGCATCTTTTTGATACATGGTGCAGGGACTTTTCTTAACTTTTAGCTTGCTGTTCCTTTCAGTTTCCTAACTTTTACCTTGTATTACTTCCATCCCTTTGAAATTGGTGGACTGAAATTGATGGTTAAATATGACCTAGAATTTAGAAATAGCCCCCCACTCTGAGGTAGATCTCATGAACTGAAAGAGATGCGTAATAGACAATTGGTTGGTGATTGTAAATGGTTTTGAGCTATTATGTTTATTTTATGGTCCACTGTTTTTGGATATTCATCTCAGTAGGCAGAACTGATCATCGTGACAGACAAAAAACTGTGAAATGTCCCTTTTCCTCCCCTCTTTCCTCTTCCATGTCCTCCAAACCTGTTCATTCATTTCAACAAAGATGTGCTGGAAGGAAGCTTGGACTGCCAGGAGAATTTTGCCAGAATTCTCCCCAACTTCTAGGAAAGCTTGTCTTGTCCCTTTTCAGCAGTGAAAACTAGAGTTTAGAAAACTACTGCTCAGCAATCTTCCAGGATAAATTAGAAAGGATCAGTGGCAAATACCTTCAAAATCAAGGGATGCAGCTTCCACATCATTGCATAAAAGAAAGATGTGATTTATTCAATAGCAGACAAAGGCAGAGCGGATGACCTTAGTTCACTCAGTAAAAGGGCAGCTCTTCACATGTACTTTTTCAGAAGGTAGTTGTATGTGGAAAGTACATGTAAGAGAGTGTAAATAGTGGAATGTATGTTCCTTATTTTCCTCTTGAAAGAAAAGAACTTCAGAAGAACAAAAATTCAACTAAATTTATTTCTTGCATAGAAGTAGAAGAAAAAAATTTTCCTGCATATTAGTCCTTGTGTTTTTTAATCCCATAGTATATTAGTTCATACAGAGTGTAATATCAACTACAATAAAAAATTCCTATTGGAGGGTATGACTTTATTTTAAATGAATGATGGAACTTTTGAGGAGGGAGATAAAAGGGAAGCCTTGTAGATATTAGATTTGGGCATGGATCTGTTTTCAAAATGATAGGCAAAAGTATATGTTAATGAAGATCTTTTCATTAGATCATTTCAAATTTCAGAAACAATCTGGTGACATACAAACCCTCAAAAATCTGTATTATTAACCACTAGCTGTTTGAGCAACAAAGTCAGAGTTGAGTGTGCTGAAAATAGAATGCCCCACTAGCATGCTTATAATATGTACAGCATTATATACATGAAGTATGCAATATATAAAAGAATCAGTTGCTTTATACCAACTTTCATTTCAAAGTCTATATTTTGCAGCTGAGTTCTGCAAAGCTTTCAAAAGCTGTCTTCCAGATGGAAGTACATCTATATCTTCATATGGAAAGCAATAAAGGCACATTTTCTTATGTAAAGAATGTGGAAACAGGTTTCATATTCTGGGTTGTCTGTTTTGACTAATTTTATTTTCCTTTCTTTACTACCTTTATATATGCAAAGCATAGAGAATTGGCAGAATATTTAGAGACAGCCTCATTTCTAATGGTGAACTCCCACTAGGCTTACCCTCTCCCTAAAAAATACACAGAGAAGATTCCTGAGGTCACAAGTGCTATCCAACAGAAAGGGGACAAATGGACACTCTAAGGAATCCTCGGCAATGGCAGCAGTAAATTGTAGTTACAATTAAAACTTCATTTTATTAAGAGAATATATGGTTAGTAAAGCACAGAATTTATGTTTATGGCACTAGTTCCCTACAACCAGATAGAATATAGTACAACTTATAACATTACTGGGTTTCAAGCTGGGGAAGCATGTCACAGGCAGGTGCCACTCATGCAGATGAGGTCAGTGCTTTGAAGACACATCCCAGAGACTCCTAAAACCTCCTTGGCTGTGATCCAATCTTACCTGTGAGCCTCTGTAAGAGCTAGGCTGAGCAGATGTGAAGTACCATGGATGTCCTCTCCAAAGGAGTGTAAAGGACTTCTCTACATTTTTCATCCTTAAAAAAACAAGGAGAAACATCCTATGCATGGGATACAGTGACAGAACACCACCTAGTGCACTCAACCGGTTCAGTTTTACCTCCATTAGCTCTTCCCTCTCTTTCAGAAAAAGAAAATACAGTACATGAAAATACAGCAACCCTTCATCAAGGAGTATCTACTCCACATCCCCTGAGTTTCTGGCACACACAGCAGGACCTAGGGAAGGAGTTCCAATCCAGAATGTGCGATTGCACAACTGAATTTGGGACAAGGCTAAACAATCAGAGGTTTCAGTTTCAAAAAAGCGGTTTCATCATTTTCTCAAGGCAGAGAGAATACTCAAATTGCCCTTCCCGATAGTTTCAGTAGTTTTTTGATTTATTAAGGTCCTTAGACAAAAATGAGATTCTAGAAAGCGCTTACCTTTGTGTCTCACCATCTTACAGTGTCCACAATACTGACAACAAAGGAGCAAGGAAAACAGCAAATTTTGATTGATTTACTAGCTATCTTTCAAGGTACCTGAATGCTCCTTTTCTGTTTGGCTTGACATACATGATCATTGAGCATAATATAAAGGCAAAACATTAACCTCTTTTGCCTTGTGCATGTCAAGAATCAAAGTTAATAGGACTAGAACCAACGCCAAATAGCTGTTCTGATACGTAAAAACATTATTGGCACAAAGAATTGACCAATATGAATATTTCTGGGTTTTATTTGCTGAATACAATCCTCCTCAAAGAAGAGATCTTCTTGGCAAGAATTCCCTTAATAAATAATCACACTTCTAGAGCTTGACATTTTTGGCTTCAGTTGCAGGAGACATTTTTCCATTTTTGAGGGGGAAAAGTCACCCAGCCCCCATATTTTCTCAGTCAGCAATGTTTTCTCAGACTCCTAGTAAATCAGCCTTCCCGTGTTCATGTGGTTCTTACAGACAGTATCTCATTGTGTCCTGACTGCAGACAATTTATACTAATTTTTTCATAGATTCTGGAAAGAAACCTTTGTGTGACTGTGTAACAGGAGCAGTGGAAAAGGACTGGAATTTGCAGGAATTGTGAACAATTCTCTTCCAATTACACTCATGTAATTAAGAGTGTAATTTGAGGCACAGCTATTATGACCCAGAGCAGCAGGTTTGCTTTCTTACCTGCTTAGGTCATTTCCATCCCTCACTGTGTTTTGAAGGTTTATGTCAGAACATCGAGTGCACGCATAGACAACCATTATCACCATGCTACTTGAGGATATTTTGCTGCATCCCACAACCCCCAGGTACAAAATGATGATGCCCAGGTTGCTTCTGCAGACCCAGTTGCACTTTTGGAAGCATGTAATATTAAAACAGATCCCACTGTCCTGCTAGGCTGCACTGTCCAGCTTGCAGAGTACATAGCAACAAGTGGCCTGTTAAATGATGAAAAATCCTTTAGCTCCTGGCTTTAGATCTCTGGCCTCCCTGCCTGTACCCAGGGAGCAGTCTGGGGGGAAGTCTGGGAAAAGAAATTACATCAAAACCAGCTGTTATATTAAAGCTATTACCATTAAAGATGGACAACATGTTAACCAAAATAGGGTCTTTTTACAGTGTGGGCTTTTGCAATCACTGAGAGTCCAGAGTTGCTTCCTCCCCGCGCACACCAGCCGTCCCCCCCCCCCCCCCCCCCCCGGTCCCCGCTTTCCCACTTTATGGAAACAGCAGTAAATGTCATTCTAAGATGTCCTATTGTCCCTCAAATTATGAGTACATCGTGTTTTATTGAAATCTCTTCTTTCTTCTTTTAATTTACTATGTTTCTCAGCTCTGAGCATTATGTCTTCCCAGCTTCACAGCACAGAAGTGATTCAGCACATAAGTCCTGCTTTTCAGTTGCTCTGACTGACATTTAGAGTTTGCTTGTATTGTAATTATGAATGATAATAAAATCTCTGATTTTCTTCTGGAAATTTATACACAGGAACATAGGAAATAATGTCTACGTTTGCCTTGCTAGTTTCAGTGCTGGCACCTGAAATTATTTTAGGCACAAGTTAAAGTGGATTGTGCCCAACAGAGGATGTCAAATTTTACCATGGGAGGTTTCAAACACCCACTGTGCTGTTCATACACACCTGCATCCAAAATAGAGAAAACCAGCAAGCATCTCAGAATTGTAGAATTACTGACTCATTTATGTCGGACAAGACCTCTAACATCATAGAGTCTGTGCATTTACGCAGAGCTCACAAGCCCATCACTAAACTGTGTCCCCAAACAACACATCTACACATTTAGATCACTCTGGGGATGGTGACTTCAACATTGCCCTGAGCAGTCTGTGCCAGGGCTTGACAACCTTTCCAGTAAAGAAATTTTACTTGATTTCCTATCTCAACCTATTGTGGCCCAACTTGAGGCCATTTCCTCTTGTTCTATCACTTGCTGCTTCAGGGATTTGGCTGTCGTGCATAGAGGAGAAAACAAGGGAAGGAGCATGATGGTGGTGGAGAAGCTCAGAGAAGAATGCATGCTGAGAAGCACCTCTTAAGAGTCCTTCAAACCCAAAATAGTTGTCTGTAGAATATTTGAACAAGAGTAGAGATGGAAAGGACAGCTCCTGAGAAGGAAGTTCAAACTTTTTTCACCACTTCTATTTTCCTCACTTTCACCACTATCATCTCAAGGTTTTTCATCAAATCTCCACTTGTTGCTGTTTCCTCTAACACTCTATGCTCTTTCTATGCCATTCCCTATCAAACTCAATTCTCCCTCTAATCAAATTCTATGTGGTAAACTAAAGGAAAAGAACAGTATTGGAAGTTCAACCAGAAATTTCAGTGAAGACATCGATTTATGGCCTTGTAAATAATCATTTTAAAAAGGTATTACTTTAGGTGACAGAGAAGAGTTGTTTTCAGCGAATGTTTGTCTAAAACCACCAACTGTGTCAGCTGTTGACGTTTGTGAAAAGTAGTTAAAAGTTGAGGAAATCTGGCAAGAGGAGGCAGCTACAACAGTTCATGTGAAGTCACATGATATTCCCAAAACACAGAAGAGCCTGCCTCCTGCTGGTGAAGAAGAGATGGAGAGCAACATTTAGTCTGGAGTAAATATAACTGTTAATATAACTAGAGACCAAAATTAAGCCTATCTGTAGGTGTCTAGTAGCTGTCTCAGCAGTCTACTTACTTTTCCAAACCTGTCTAAGCTTACAATACAGCAATGTGCTCAGAGGAGCTTGATCTGTAAGAAACAGGCTCTTACTTTTTGTTATTCATTAGAATACAGGACTAAAGAGAATACTGTTTAACATGACTTTGTGGTACTCCACTTGAGTAGCTGATGGGTCCTTCACTGAGATAGCGCAGGTCCACTTTTAGGAAGGATGACAGCCTACATTCAAAGAGAGATTTCTCATTCCTAGGTAAGCTGGGTGAAACTCCTCCTCTTCCAAATCATGATACTAAATTTCTAAAACTGAATATGTGAGTGGAGGATAGACAGTTTGATGGCTTTATGGACCAGTTGTGGTGGGTACGTTTTTGGAATAGCAATGGCCTGAGATCCTGCCCCTCATTTTTGTGAGTTCTATGCAAGCCAGTTCACTGGCCTAGGGCCAAATCTCTGCTACGTGTCACCCAAAAGTTGCCTATCCTCCTGTCCTCTTTCTTACTAATCCTAAGGATCTTCCTTTTCTGCCGTTCTACTAGGATAGAAAAGGAAGGGGCTAGGGGGCTCTATTACAACGAGTAACCAGGAAGATGGCTTTCAAAAAAAGTGGTCAGACACCACTTTCTGTTACTGTTTCTATTTTTCCCATCCTTAAAGGAGATGAGTTCTCAGATCATTGGTATTTCCTCTGACTCTCTCAGTAGGCTAACTGGAGCCTCACTTAAATACAGTTAAGCCCATTCCACACGCTTACTTGGAAATTTGGTATTTTGTTGGGAGGAATGGATGAGCTCTGAGTGTATGCACTAACATTTAGGCAAAGCAATGCACTATGGCTCACTCAACAAACAGAAAAGAGTTGGGCAAGAGAACAGAATTAAATTTTAGGGTTTAAAATGTATATATTATTGAGCTTTACAGATCTGAGTAGAAACAAAAGGTGTTTAGGTACCCAAAATTATTTTCTTACATTTCAAATCTCCTTGTAGGATCCAACTGAGCTGCCTTCACAAAGGACTCTTATTCTGTGTTTAGGATGACACTTCAGTAGGTATATGCATACATGGATTTTTCTCACTTTGTGAGAAAATGGATAAGAATACTTTCAACTTTTCTACCTACCAAGGAAACAGTTCTATCTGTAACAGCTAAAAGATATGCAGCTCCAGCTGGTTTGCAAAGTTACAAAGTGTGAAGGGAAGTTGAAAAACCCTATATGAGTTACATGTGGAAGAGCAGAAAGAAAGAAATGACAACTTGTGTTCATTTAAGAGAAACCTTAACAGCAAAAGGATAATTGTCTTGAGGTTTTCCTTCCCCAAGCTCGACATTTAACTGATTCTCTTCCCTTTTTTTAATTTTCTTTTTTTCTTTTTTTTTTGTTTTTTTTTTTTTTTTTTTTTTTTTTTTTTTTTTTTTTTTTTTTTTTTTTTTTTTTTTATTATTTTTATCATAGAAACCAAGACTGAGAAATATGCTTTCAGGAGTATATGTGCATATTTCCCAACAAATCAGGTAGTAGTGTCACTCCATTTATTTATTTGTTTTCAATCGTTGTAAAAAATACCTTCCTTCTGGAAATGTGAAGGATAGCAAAATGATTGGCCAGGGAGACCAAATGCCCCTGTTTTGGTTTAGATCATTTATTTGAGGTTCGTTTTTGGGTACAGGAAGGTTTGTGAGCCATCTTCATTGTCACACCTCATAGAATCATGGAATCATCATGCAATCACTGAAACACAGAATAGTGTGGACTGAAAGGAACTATAATCATCACCTCTATCCAACCCCTCTGTCATGGGCAGGGTCACCTTCCACTAGACCAGGATGCTCTAAGCCCCTTCCAACCTGAATTTAAACATTTCCAGATGTATAAATTCCCTGTGCCAATGTCCCACCCTCCTCACAGAAACAAATTTCTGCCTAAAACTCCCCTCTATTATTTCAAAACCATTCCCTCCTTATTCTATCACTATTTTCCCATGTAAAAAGTTGCTTTTCACCTTTTTTAGAAACTCTCTTTAATAACTGAAAGACCATATCTATCTTACTTCCAGTTTGCTTCAAAACTCTCCGTCAGCCCTCAGAGTCCAGCTACCTGGTGCATCACTAAAAATGATGCAATCACAAGACCAGCAGGTAAGACCTGCTTTCTTCCCCCAAAGACCTGTGATGACCTCTGACACAATGTCGGGCTCACAGCTGAAACTGAAGGCCGAAACAATTTCATTCTGTAAGAGGACAATGGGCACAAGCACTGCTTCAGAGAAATGCTTCTGCCTAGATGCCAAAACTGTGAGAACCTGTGAAGAAGCAATGTCAAGGCCAAGATGTATTGCTCTGCTGAAGCTAAACAGGCCCATTAATACTACTCCTGAAGTAATAATTAATAATAATTAATATTTATTACTACTCCTGAAGTCTTCTAGCACCTCTTTTCGTCCACAAACCTGTCCACTTTCAGAATGTGCTAAATAATACGAAAGACAGAATTTTCCAGTGGCCTCCTTGGTGATGCACCGGCTAGAGAAATACTCATCACAAAATTCTTAATTGTTCCGTGGACGTTGTTTTTGCAAAGCAATATTGGCAAATCTTTGATTTTCTTTTCTGTGCTGAACGACCTCTGTGATTTCCCTATATAGTTTCTAATCATCTAAGCAAAATATTCCCAGTGTTGCTCCTCTTCCTCATAGGAAATTTAACTTTCTGAGGTGGATTAAAAAGTCAGTAGTCCGTGGAAGTCTAAAGTGGTCAGCTAAGCATTAGCATACACAAGTGGCAGAAAAATAATTAAGTAATCCATTGCAGAAAAAAGTCAACTAGGATTCTCTAGTTGAAAAGCAGAAAAAACCCCAGTTCTGACTCAGTACACTGAAAGTACTGAGTTTTTCTATTGATGCCACCGGATAAGAGCTCTAACTTATTTATTTAGCAAGGTCATGGGGTAATTGCATATTTCAGACTGATGTCAGCAAAGTCAATATCTGTCTTCTGAATTCACCATTGTTTCAATTCACTCCTGTCTAATTCATCTCAGAATTGCCCACACATTGTTCCCAACTCGTCAAGAAATGCAATTAACAATTAAAAGGGGAGTAGCCTCTCGACAAATAATTCCACTTAACCATGTTAGACATAAGCTATTAATAGTATTTGCAAAATAGTGGGTGATGAACTAATGAAATACTTCATTCTGTCATGTAAGACAAAATTTCATCCCAATTCCAGACAGGAATATCATCTCAGAGACCGTGCTGCCAAAATGGAACTTTTCCTGATACGTAATGATTCTGTGACAGTTCTGTGTTTCCAGTTAAGGTACTGATGCTTTGGAGTGGCTACCTGGAACAGAGTAGGGGCCCAGAACTGGCACAGCACTCCAGCTGTGCCCGCAGCGCTGCCCAGCACAGGGGGACGGTCACTGCCCTGCTCCTGCTCTTCCCCTATTGCTGACACAGGCCAGGATGCCCTTGGCCTTCCTGGCACGCTGGGCTCACATTCTGCTGCTCTTGACCCGCACCCCTGCCTCCTTTTGTCCCACCCACCTCTCCTGGCACACAGGTGCACGTTTGCTATAAAATACAGCCTACAGGATTTCAACGTGTCCTTCCTGTTCTTAGCAACACAAGACAACAGGCAAGGACCTGCAGCTTCATCCCCGCTCCAGGCTCCAATGCACTTTTCAATGCTGTAAGACTTCACCACAAAATGGAGCAACAGAGACTTGCTGCTTCTGCCTTTTGCCTTACGAGAAGGATTCAGAGCCATATGGTTGCTTTCTTTTGCCACACAGGACAACATGTTGGGGGTTGGGTTTTTTCCTTCTTTCTCTGGGGAATTTTTTCCCCACGGGTTGCCAAGGGGACCGGGTGTTGGATACTTGAGAGTGCTTGGCTGAAACAAAGAGGTGGACAAAAGGTGGAAGGGGGAGATAACGCAGGTAAAAGACACAGCTTGAGGCAGCTGCGGGCTTTTCTGCTTCCGGCGTTCAGGGAGGCGCGTGTCTGCCGCTCCTCGAGGATCTCAGCCGCCGCAAAACACGCCGAGCAGAAGCTGGGCCGCTTTTCTGCCTCGCCTTCGAGCTTCTTCGGCGCTGCTCCTCTTGCTGCAGCGTGACCCTGCACTCCCTGCGCTGCCGGGACATCCTGCCCCTGCCTGCCGGGACACCCTGCCATCCCAGCTACCAGCCCGGGACTTTTCCACTGTTCCAGCTTGGTGCTCTGAGGATCCTGCAGGGACACCGAAACCAAACTGCCCTGGTTTTTTTGAAACAAAGCCCTCAAGGTTCTTGGTACTGTTGTCGTTTGTCATTAATGCTGTAGTTGTTTGGTGGGGGGGGAGTTTTTTTGTGTTTGTTTGCTTTGTATTACATACTAGTAAAGAACTGCTATTCCTATTTCCCAAATCTTTGCCAAAGAGCCTCTGATTGTAATTTTACCTAGCAGATACCTGTCTTCCTAAACCAAGACAGATTTTGGCGCCCAAGTGTGGGGCTTGAGGGCACTGAGAAAAGAAAAGGGAAGAGAAATAGCAGTTCTTAACTAGCCTAGTACTTTCTTTTGTGTGCGTTGGATATAAAAACCTCGTTAGGCTGCATCATGTGGTCTAACTTAGCCTGGTTTGGGTGGCATGTGGTTGTGGCTGTATTCCTTCCATTTGCAGGCCCTTATCTAAACATGGGCCCTATAACTAAGGCTACTGTGACTGTCATCCAGTTTATTTTATGGCTTAATAAGGTGAAGAACTCATGGATTTTTAATTTCCTCTGGAAGGCAGGCACATGGATTCAGGGCTATCGTACACTAACTGTGTGTTTTTGGAGTTACTTTAACAATGGTACCTACTGTGAGGAAATGACACCGGGGGAAGTTTCTTTTTCCCAACCCTTTACCCATCTCTTTGGGTCTGCCCCACCAGTTTTTGAAGGGTTTAAATCCTCTCTGAATGCTAATGATATCATACAATGGCTGGTGCTGCTAATAGGCATATTCTATTTAGCATTCAGAGATAAGGGAAGATTGACCTGGATAACCACCCTGATACCTACCCCACAGAACAGGGATGATACCCCAGAGCCTGACTCTGCCCCACAGCCTGCCTCAGAAAGGACCCACCCGGATTGGGTTGAGGTTCTGGTAAAAGAGATAGGCCAAATGCTGAAGGAGTACATTTCCCCAGCTCATGACAAACCCTCCCCCTGCCCCGAGAAGGCAGAGACTGATGGTGCAGCAGTGGAACCCACAGACGTTACAACTGTCCAGGTTCCAGCTGAACCACAAGGGCAGCCACAGCCAGCAGCAGTCGCCCCTGTGGAAACAAGGAAGTGTAAAGTGAAATCGTCAAATCCTGGTATTAAAGATAAAAAAGGAGGGTCCTCACAGTCCACAGAAGAGCCACAGGTTGAGATCATCACTGAGTCCCTGACATATGAAAGTCTACGTAATCTGCAAAAAGATATTGCACGACGAGGACGTGAGGCTTATACAGCCTGGCTACTTCGAGTCTGGGACCTTATGAGTACAGGTGTGCAACTGAACAGTGCTGAAGCAAGGAATTTGGGACCCTTGACCCAGGACTCAGGTATAAATCAGGTATTTGTAAGAGAGCAAAGGCCCCTTCCCCTTTGGGAACGACTTCTAATGAGTGTGAGAGAGAGATTTGTCCACAGAGACAGAATGCAAGAGCACAACAATAGAATGCGATGGAAGACCCTGGAGGAAGGAATCCAACAGTTGAGAGAAGTGGCAGTATTGGAAGTACTTTTTGGGAGGACCGGACAGCATGATAATGACCCTGACAATGTTAAATGCACAGGGCACATGTTGTGGAATCTGGCAACTCATGGACCATCCCAATACGCCACATTCATCGCAACAATTAATGCCGAGGATAACCGAGAGACAGTGGGTTCTGTTGCCAACAAGCTCAGAAATTATGAAAGTATGATCAGTGGCCCAATGCAGGCTCATGTCTCTGCGGTGGTGAAGGAACTCAAAGAGGAGATGAGGGAAATGAGAGAGGACATGAGAAGGAACAGTTCCCATGTAGCACCGGTGCGAGTCACAGGCCCCAGAATCAGAGCCCAACATCCCCCAGCGAGAGAGAGAGGGTACACCCCTCGAGCTGACCTGTGGTTTTATCTGCGGGACCATGGGGAGGACATGGGAGCGTGGCATGGGAAACCTACTTCTGTCCTGGCAGCACGGGTACGTGAGCTCAAGGAGAGAAACGCTAACAGAGGGAGTTCCACTAGAATGAAGGTAGCCTCAGCCTCCCATGAGCAAGCTGCCAGGTATTACGGAGGTGGGAATGCTGTGTCAGATTCCCTCGAAGAAACCTCTACCATGTATGTCCAAGAAGGGAATAATAACCAGTGCTAGAGGGGCCCTGCCTCTAGCCAGGAAGAGGCACGGGAAAATCGGGTTTTTTGGACTGTGTGGATTCGATGGCCTGGCACATCAGAGCCACAAAAACATGAAGCTTTGGTAGATACTGGGTCGCAGTGTACTCTAATGCCATCAGGACATGTGGGGGCAGAACCGATTTCCATTGCCGGGGTGACGGGGGGATCACAGGAATTGACTCTGGTTGAAGCCGAGGTGAGCCTGACCGGGAAGGAGTGGCAGAAACTTCCGATTGTGACCGGCCCAGAGGCTCCATGTATTCTGGGCATAGACTTCCTCAGGAATGGATATTATAAAGACCCTAAAGGACTCAGATGGGCTTTTGGAATAGCTGCTGTGGAGACAGAGAACATTAAGCAGTTGAACACCTTGCCGGGACTATCAGAGAACCCATCTGCAGTGGGACTCCTGAAGGTAGAAGAACAACAAGTACCTGTTGCCACCTCGACAGTGCACCGTCAGCAGTATCGGACAAATCAAGACGCCGTGATCCCCATCCACAAAATGATCCGTGAGCTGAAGAGCCAAAGAGTGGTCAGCAAAACCCACTCACCTTTCAACAGCCCCATCTGGCCTGTGCGCAAGTCTGATGGAGAATGGAGACTGACTGTGGACTATCGTGCATTGAATGAAGTGACTCCACCGCTGAGCGCTGCTGTGCCGGACATGCTGGAACTTCAGTACGAGCTGGAGTCCAAGGCAGCGAGGTGGTATGCCACTATTGACATTGCCAATGCATTTTTCTCCATTCCTCTGGCTGCAGAATGCAGGCCTCAGTTTGCTTTCACCTGGAGGGGCGTGCAGTACACCTGGAACCGGCTGCCCCAGGGGTGGAAACACAGTCCCACCATCTGCCATGGGCTGATCCAGGCTGCACTGGAGAAGGGTGAGGCTCCGGAACATCTACAGTACATTGATGACATCATTGTGTGGGGAAAGACTGCAGCTGAAGTGTTCGAGAAAGGAGAGAGGATCATCCAGATTTTGCTGAAAGCCGGGTTTGCCATCAAGAAGAGCAAAGTCAAGGGACCTGCCAGAGAGATCCAGTTCCTGGGAGTAAAGTGGCAAGATGGACGGCGGCAGATCCCCACTGAGGTCATTGATAAGATCACAGCAATGTCTCCACCGACCAGCAAAAAGGAAACACAAGCTTTCCTAGGAGCCATAGGCTTTTGGAGGATGCACATTCCTGAGTACAGTCAGATCGTGAGCCCTCTCTACCTGGTTACCCGCAAGAAAAACAATTTCCACTGGGGCCCTGAACAGCAACAAGCCTTTGCCCAGATCAAGCAGGAGATTGCTCATGCAGTAGCCCTTGGCCCAGTCAGGACGGGACCAGATGTGAAGAATGTGCTTTATTCTGCAGCCGGGAACAACGGTTTGTCCTGGAGCCTTTGGCAGAAGGTGCCAGGGGAGAGCCGAGGCCGACCACTGGGATTCTGGAGTCGAAGTTACAGAGGATCTGAAGCCAACTACACTCCCACAGAGAAGGAGATCTTGGCCGCCTATGAAGGAGTTCAAGCCGCCTCAGAAGTGATTGGCACAGAAGCACAACTCCTCTTGGCACCCCGACTACCAGTGCTGGGGTGGATGTTTAAAGGAAAGGCTCCCTCCACACACCATGCCACCGATGCCACATGGAGCAAATGGACTGCCCTCATCACACAGCGTGCCCGTATTAGAAACCCAAATCGCCCTGGGATTTTGGAGATAATTACAAACTGGCCGGAAGGAGAAAACTTCGGTCTCACGGACGAAGAGGAGCAGGAACAAGTGACACGGGCTGAAGAAGCTCCTCTGTACAACCAACTGCCAGCAGAAGAAACACACTACGCTCTTTTCACTGACGGTTCCTGTCGCATCGTGGGAATGAACCGTAAGTGGAAAGCAGCCGTATGGAGCCCCACACGACAGGTTGCAGAAGCCACTGAAGGAGAAGGGGGACCAAGTCAGCTTGCTGAACTCAAAGCTGTTCAATTAGCCCTTGACATTGCTGAAAGAGAGAAGTGGCCAAAGCTCTACCTCTACACTGATTCGTGGATGGTAGCCAATGCTCTGTGGGGCTGGCTGGAAAGGTGGAAAAAGGCCAACTGGCAGCGTAGAGGAAAACCAATCTGGGCTGCTGATGAATGGAAGGACGTTGCCACTCGTGTAGAGAAGCTGCCTGTGAAAGTCCGCCATGTAGATGCCCATGTTCCCAAGAGTCGGGCTAATGAGGAACACCAAAACAACAAGCAGGTAGATCAGGCTGCCAAGATAGAAGTGTCAAAGATAGATTTAGATTGGCAACACAAGGGAGAGTTGTTCCTAGCCCGATGGGCCCATGATGCCTCGGGTCATCAGGGCAGAGATGCCACCTATAAGTGGGCCCGAGACCGAGGGGTGGATTTAACCATGGACAGTATTTCTCAGGTTATCCATGACTGTGAGACATGTGCTGCAATCAAGCAAGCCAAGCGGGTGAAGCCCTTATGGTATGGTGGGCGGTGGTCCAAATATAAATATGGGGAAGCCTGGCAGATTGACTACATCACCTTTCCCCAAACCCGCCAGGGCAAGCGTTATGTGCTAACCATAGTGGAAGCCACCACTGGATGGTTGGAGACCTACCCTGTGCCTCATGCTACTGCCCAGAACACCATCCTGGGCCTGGAAAAACAAGTCCTGTGGAGACATGGCACCCCTGAGAGAATCGAGTCGGACAATGGGACTCATTTCAAGAATAGTCTTATAAGCACCTGGGCTAGAGAACTTGGCATTGAGTGGGTGTACCATATTCCTTATCATGCACCAGCGGCCGGGAAAGTTGAACAGTGCAATGGCCTGCTTAAAACTACCTTGAAAGCACTGGGTGGGGGAACCTTTAAGAATTGGGATACTAATTTAGCAAAGGCCACCTGGTTGGTGAACACTCGAGGTTCCACCAACCGAGCAGGTCCTGCCCAATCTGAGCCCTTGCAAAAGACAGACGGAGATAAGGTTCCAGTGGTACACATGAGAGGTATGCTGGGAAAAACTGTTTGGATTAATCCTGCCTCCAGCAAAGACAATCCCATCCGTGGGGTTGTCTTCGCTCAGGGACCAGGTTGCACCTGGTGGGTGATGCAAAAGGATGGAGAGACCCGATGCATACCTCAAGGGGACCTTGTTTTGGGGTGAACTACCCATGACAATGTGGCTGCATCCATATTTGCATATATATATATGTATTTTTAATAGTTAAAACTCAATGTAATATGTTTGTATGGGAAAAAAATTCGGGGTGGATAATGTTGGGGGTTGGGTTTGTTCCTTCTTTCTCTGGGGAATTTTTTCCCCACGGGTTGCCAAGGGGACCGGGTGTTGGATTCTTGAGAGTGCTTGGCTGAAACAAAGAGGTGGACAAAAGGTGGAAGGGGGAGATAACGCAGGTAAAAGACACAGCTTGAGGCAGCTGCGTGCTTTTCTGCTTCCGGCGTTCGGGGAGGCGCGTGTCTGCCGCTCCTCGAGGATCTCAGCCGCCGCAAAACACGCCGAGCAGAAGCTGGGCCGCTTTTCTGCCTTGCCTTCGAGCTTCTTCGGCGCTGCTCCTCTTGCTGCAGCGTGACCCTGCACTCCCTGTGCTGCCGGGACATCCTGCCCCTGCCTGCCGGGACACCCTGCCATCCCAGCTACCAGCCCGGGATTTTTCCACTGTTCCAGCTTGGTGCTCTGAGGATCCTGCAGGGACACCGAAACCAAACTGCCCTGGGTTTTGTGAAACAAAGCCCTCAAGGTTCTTGGTACTGTTGTCGTTTGTCATTAATGCTGTAGTTGTTTGGTGGGGGGGGGGAGTTTTTTTGTGTTTGTTTGCTTTGTATTACATACTAGTAAAGAACTGCTATTCCTATTTCCCAAATCTTTGCCAAAGAGCCTCTGATTGTAATTTTACCTAGCAGATACCTGTCTTCCTAAACCAAGACACCCCACAGCTTCATGGACAACACAATCACCTCCTTGCAGCTTATCAAAAGCCAGAAGACTCTGTAGAAGTGAAGAACAACTCGAGAAAACTGCAGAACACTTCCACAAGTCAAACACAGGTCCCAAATGGGAAAACAAGCAAACAAAACCTTGTGACCTCCAGAAGGAGCCCCTGCACCCTTGGGCTGTTGCGCTGCAGAAGACATGACACAGAGCTTCACTGAGCCAGATGCTCACATGGAGCACCAGCCCTTTGGTGCCTCAACATGGCAGATCAAAGCCCATTGCCCAGCTGTCACTGGCTGGGGCAAATGCTAGGTCCTGGCAGGACTGCAGCACTCAGCATCCTTAGCCAGCAGCAGCAAGTGCTGGCTGGGCAGAAACTTGCACCTCTGCCTTGCACTAAAGACAGCACCCTCCAGAACTGGCATTTACTATCTCAGGAAAATCTGACTCTGCTGTCACCACAGCTGCAGGGTTGTGGTAACTTTGCTCATTTTGCTCCTCTTTGGCCTCTTCTCCAGCAGAAGGGAGAGCCATCAGCACAGCAGGTGGCTGAGGAGCTACCAGTAACTGTAGCAATGGATCTGCAGCAATGGATCCGCACAACTTGGAATACAAAGTGCTCCAGCCGAACTACCACCTAGAGATATTAGTTACAAGTATCAGCTCTTTGGGAATATATCAAGGCCACAGAGACACAAACTGTTCTAAAAAGAAGAGGAGCCTGGGAAATTGAATACCAGGACAAGAAGAATGAGATAGAGGCCATGAAGGCTCGGAATTATAGCCAATCAAATTGCCTAAGGGACGTGTGCTGAGCAAACAAAGCAGATGAACCGATCAAGAAAGGCATGAAGGTGTGAACAGTGGTCTTACAATCAATAAACATAGTGTAATGTAAATATGAAATGGCTTCTGCAGAAATCTAATTGGTTCTGTTGTTCAGAGGTACCGAGCTCCCACAAGTATCATTCAGATGTATTTGCTGGCAGCCAGAAATGAAAATTCAGGACTCAAGCTGTAGCCCCAAAGAGCAGGGAGATGCTCGAGGAGGCACCACCTTTGTTTCAGCAATTCAGCAAGTGAGCGAGTCCTCCAGTGAAAGGAGCCACTCCCCTCCTTGCCTTCCTTCTGGCAGCTGAGAAGGACAAAGACTGTCCCAAATGCAACTGGCAGGCTGCCACAAGTCTGTGCTTCTTGTGTCTTTTCAACACAGCTCTAGCCAAAGCTGCAGCTACAGCTGACAGCAGAGAGGAAAGCCCCCGAGAGCAGCAGAGTCTGTGGGGGCTGTTGACATTTACCTCTCCTCCTGTGGCAGTGTCGAGTGCTCTACAAACCTCTCCAAAAGTCCTAGAAACAAAAGAGCAACAAAGAAAGGAGAAACCGTTTAGACCTTGGAGTGAAAGCCAGCCCAGACTGGAGATCTCTGCTGGAAATGCCTAGAACCTGCAGGATGCAGAAGGGCTCTGTCAGAAGGCAGATGATGCATTTTGCTCTCAAGCGCATGGCCACTGGGCCTGAAGCATTGAGGATTACTGCCTCAGCTCAGAAAGAGGGTTTCTTCTTTCTTCTCAGGTTTCAGTCTCTAACTTATGCAGTTCTAATCCTGACCATGGAGGATTTCCTTCAGCAAACTCTTGGAAAGAAAGCTATGACAGAGGGTAGGTTTCTCTTTCAGGCAAGCAAGATTCTTCTCCGTCTGTTAGTGTGGCCAGATGATTATAGATATACAAAAATGCAAAGGAAATTACCAGAGAGCTGTCCCATGCTTGAGAGACCAGGAGATCTACCAGGTCATATTCCTTGCTCCAGGCAAGGCCTTGGCAGTGTGACAATTTGACAATTTGACAATGCCTTCTGGTCACGCTTACAAACTCTGACTGATACTGAGAGATGGGACAATCTATCCTCAGTGTCTGAACATTTTTGCAGCTTGCCTGACTTCAGACCTGAAAGATATTCTACCAGGAAAACACCTGGCCCATGGTTTTGTGGTAGGACTCACCCACTGCTGATATTTTTGACTTTGATGTATTCTGTCATAGGATTTTCCATGCTCACAATTGTCACTGAGGAAAACAAAACTCAAGATGCTGACTTTCAAGCAGAGATCCCAGCTTCCAGGAGACACCTAAAAAGGCAGCCCCATTGCTGGGGCTCTGAACCCTTTGTGGTGAGCTGGGTAACAACAACCATAGAACCAGACAGACAGATCTGAAGCAAAAATGGCCAGCAGAGACTGATTTTCTACACAGGTTCCTATGGGGAATCCTAAATGTCCCTGTGATATCAAACTGAGGAGGAACATTTGGTCCAGCTACGCTGCCACGTGCACACAAGACACCGTCCCTCAGACAAGAAATACACACGACGTACTCAGTAGCTCCAGGGAGTCCTCCTCGATCTGCTGTTGCTGAGCAGCAGCTGTGTCAGCGCTGCAGATGAACCGACTGCCCGGGCTCACCTTCTCGGCTTGGGGAGCAAAGGCTCCTTGACACAATGCTCCTGCTGCAGCAGGTTTGGTGCAAGAGCCTGTGTAGATCTGGGAGAAGAAATGAGTTTGGTTCAGAAAGGTGGCTGGCAGAGATGGCCCTGAGATGCCATTCCAAATGCAAGCCCTTAGGAAGATGCTGTCAGCCTGCCACACACAGGGCTCTTAAAATGGATTTTTTGCACGTCCACTTCCCTTTGACTGGATGGCTCAAAGTCAAAGACTGGTTTTACTGGAGTTCATGGTCAGATTTATGTACCATTTTCAGAGATTTTCTGAAGGACGACTGCCACAAGGACCATTCCACTTCATCCCAAGGGCTCTTTCCCCCCTCCAAGGGCTGCAGACACACTTGCAGCTCCCGGTTCAAATGTTCTACCTCCCGCCGCGGAGTGCTCTTGTCCTCCAACACGTTCAGGTCATTCTCAACCGGCAGCACTTCTGGTGGAGGCAGTTCCTGCGGCTCACGCCGATCCTAGGGCTCCTCCTTGTCACTCATTTGCAGGAGGCCTTTGCAGGCTGCCTGGCCAGATGACAACACTTCCACCTCGAGTCAAAGAGAACAAAGCAGTCAGAGACTACAGCTTGTCCCTCTTAGCCAAGAGTCATCAGCTGTGAGCAAAGGGAAAGAAGAGATTTACAAGGGCTACAGACAGCTCGTTTCCATCCTCCATCTTGGGCACCATGTTCCACTGTAAAAACACCACAAGAAACGAGGAGAGCGGGAAGAGGCCAGCAGGAGTCAGTTTGGATGACTGCTGGCCAAAAGGCCAAAGGACTACTTCCATTGTCCAGGGCAGCAGTTGAGATTCAAGATACCAGGAAATGTCCTTCAGAATGGCTGCCACAGACACTACAGCAGGATGGCCCTCAGAGGCATCACCCCAACCCCCTGCATACAGTTTCATATTTTTGAATCACTTCCACAAAATTAATTGCATCAGAATAGAGGTCGCTTTAAAAGTCTCTGGTGGTCATTTGGGAAAGATCTCATGCCTCAAATTCTCCTTTGATGGTCAAGAGCCTCTGAAAACAAATTTCTTCCCCTTAAAGACATTGAAGCTATCTTTTCAGCAGGCCCACTCTCTTTATTCTCCCACCTCAGATAACCACTTGCACTGCTAAGAGGGAATACAGGACTAAGAACTGTCTGGTAAAGCTTAAGGAATTCACAGTTTGTTACGGTCAAACATTTCCCCAATCTTTTCCACTGCACTCTCTTGCCAGCAGACATCACCAACCTGTTCCATTCTCCTTGCAGAACCCTGTACCTGCTATCCATGGGCAGCCAGGAGCAGAGGCAGTCACAGAGGAGACGCACCTGCCACAGCAGGCAGCAACCAAAACCCTCTCGAGTCACAGCTGCAGGCCTGTAACTGCACAGAATGCTCTGGCTGCCCCACTCCTTGTGGGCTTTTGGCTGGAAATGTGTTTTCTGCCTCATGTAGAAGGACCAGAGCTGTGCAAACAAGGGCGGATGGGCCATATTCCAAAGGCACCGCAGTGTGGAGGAAGTGGTGCCCTAATGACTGAAAAATAAAACAACCCACTTTTGCCACATTACTATAGCAGGTAATATCAAATCTGGCCTTTAACTGGAGGCCTCCAGGGGCAGGTATGGAAAAACACCCGCCCCACATAGGGCAAATGTGGTTTTACAAGTGTGGAACATTAGCATAATTGACAAGAATTCTCAATTAGCAGCACAAGAAATGAGGAAATATCCCTGCTTTGTTCCCACCTCCTCTGGAGCCCCTCTTTCTTGCTCCTAGCTGTACTGCCTATCAGTACTGCTGTTTCAACCTTTGCTCCTAGAGGAGGCAAGATCAGATAGGAGACTTTGGAATGTGTTTTGTCTTTCTGCCTATCAGAGGAGGAAAAGTACTGAAGTTACCTAGGAACTATATAACTATACAACAGTAGTCGACAGAGGTAGGAATATATATGAAGGAAATAGAAAAGCAGAAATCGTGTTGGCATTAGAAGGAGACCATTCCGCAACTCCTAACTGAACCAAAATCACCATCAACAGGATTTTCCATCTTGAAAAGACAATGGACAATTCAGAAAGGTCATGTAGACCTTATTCACAGGGTGACAAGGAAGGGAATCTTCCAATGGAGTTGAGGTTTGATAGAGTTTTTATTCTGACTCCCACTCAGGGCTTGAACTGGAGAGAGTCATCCTGAAATGGTCGTCACCACCTCCTGAACTGCCTGCATTGCTTCACTGCAATGATCAGAGATGCCCATCTGGAGAGAGGCTCGGCTGGCATCAAATAGGGATGCAGCACAAAGGGAAAACAACAAGAACAACAACAGCAGCAGCAACAACAACAGCAACAATGGAACCATTACTTTGCAAACTCAGTGCCTCATAGGATCAAGAGGGATTCCCTGGTTCCCAGAAATACGCTGAAATAGGACTGGCAGGACACTCTGCACCTCTGCCTTCATGTCCAGGACCTTGCTATCACAGGCTCATATGGCCCACAACCCCACTAATCCATTCATTGAGGTGTCTTGAGCAGCAGCAGTGGCGCAGCTGAAAAACGTCAGGCAGCAGTTCCCATTCCCTGTGCATGCATGGCAGTAGGGCCAGCACTGCCACGGCCAGGGCCAGGGCCAGGGCAGAGAGCACAGGCAGCACCAATGCCGAGGAGCCGCTGCTCTGACACTGCCGGTGGGACTTCCACTGAGATGAGGCATCTGGGCGTGCCATGAGCACTGAGATGGATTTTGCAGTGCGGCGAGGCAGCTCAGGTGCCTACCTGAGCCTTGAGTAGGCAGCAGCTAGCTCAGCCAGCAGCACCGAAAGGCCAGAGAGCTGCTGTGTTTCAGACTCACAGCAAAGCCCACGCAGCAGGACAATTTCCATGTCAGAACTGCAGAAGCGCTTTCCTCTTGTTACCTTGGTGCATCCCAGAGCAGAATTTTGGACTCCGTGACAGAGAATCTGCTCACCCAAGAGACTGACGACTCCGCTCACAAGGAGTGCAGCACAACCAGAGTGTTGGCAATCCCTGTGGGACCAGCTGAAGATGCCATTGCAGCCGAGGGGACAGCACCACTGCCTGTAAAAAGACAATTCTGGTGAAGTACTAAAAACTCAACAACAGAGCTAACCTCCGGACGACCCTTCCAACCAAACATTGCATTTATATTGGCTCATAAACAAAACAGGCAGGACCGTTACCGGGATGATAGATGAATCCGGTTGGTAGTGCAACAGGTATTTACCTTTCCGCACTTAGAAGCCAGACAAGGCCACAGAATCAGATCTGTGTGGTCTTGTTTGAAGATATATGGTCAAAGCAAACTGCCTTGGTTCCTCTCTGAGCCCGGGCCAAGAGAAGGATGAAATCAGATGTTCCTGCACTAAAAGTTTTGGTAGCTTGTTTATTCAACAGAATAAAATCTGGGGTCTCTAACAGCAAAGTCTGCGGCCTGGCCTGTGGGTGGGCCAGCTGCATAGGAATCCCTGGCTACTGGGAGTGCATTTCCAATCCTTTGGTGTGACAGGGGCTCGCCAGCTGACGAGTGTGTCAGGAGGATGGCAAAGCATATGGGTAACTGGCGATGTACCTTTCTTAATCCCTACGGGCAGTCTTCTGCTGTAATAATCAGGTGCATTGCTTAGCTTATCCTCTGGTACTCCTTTGCTGCTTTGCACTCCAGTAAAAGCCGCTTACTCCTTACGCTGGTGTTGGCGTCTCTGGTGCTGACTGCTGGCAAAACAGCGACACGTTTGTTTCAGAGTTGGACTAGGTGGATGCACAAGATGGCAGCCAGGGCTGAGGCAGCCAAGAACAACATGGCGGCCGGGGCTGGAGCAGCCACGCCCAAGATGGAGGCCAGAGAGCAGAGGCAGCCACGCACAAGATGGCGGCTGGGGCAGGCCGAGCCCTCAGCCGTCTGCTGAAACGGACATTAACAGACACCCGGGAAACGGAGACGGCGTGGCACCTCTGCTCTGCGCACACCAACACAGACCAGCCAGTTTGGAACGGCGGCTGGCAGTATTTGGATGTCGAGGCAATTCAAATAGGTGAACAGAGGAAGAAACTCCGGGGTTTGAATGTTTTCAAATAAAAACTTTTCTTTTTTTTCCAGGAGAGGGCCAAAAGCATTTCCTGTGCAGATGGACTTGGTTTAGCATCAAGAAGCATCACAAGTGGTTTCGTCCAGGCAGGAGTCACAGTGACTGTGAGGTGATGAAAACGGAGATGGGATCCGCTTGGGGCGGATGGTGCAGTGGCTGCTCACCTGCCATGTGTATCCCTCGGGGTACCTCTTTATTTAGAACACTGTGAAGACCCTATAGAATTGAAACACTAATCAAAACTGCAGCAGGAAGTGCAGTGCAGCTGAGGTTGTTCTTAATGGGATTCTTCAAGCTGAGCAGCGACATTCTGTTCAGCAGACGCACAGGCAGGGGCTTCTTGGAGCGCTGCTCTGGCGCCCATTATTTGGAGTAGGGGATGACAGGAGGAAAGAAGAGAAGCCCCTCAGCTTCTGAAGAGGAACAGTCACTGACAGGAAGCAGTGGCTTAAGAAATGTGAGGGGAAAAAAAGGCAGCAAACGTGAGGTGACAAGTGTGAGAAATGTGAATGAAAAAAGGAGGGAAGTGTGAGGGAAGAAAAGGGAAGGAAACCTGAGTGGGAAATGGTGAAAAATGTGAGCGAAAACAGGAGAGGAAGGTGAGAGGAGGAAAAGGCAGGAAATACAATGGGAAAATTCTAAAAACATGAGGGGAAAAGCGTGAGAACTCTCGGGGGAAAACATGGAAGGAAATGTGGGGGGAAAAGAGTGAGAAACTTGACTGGCAAAGAGAGAGAAAGGGGCAGAAAACGTGAGGGGAACATGGTGAGAATCCTGCGGGGAAAAGAGTGAGAAACCAGAGGGCAGAAAAAGGCAGAAAACATGAGGGGAAAGAAAGGTGGGAAGTTTGATGGGAAAAGTGGCAGAAAACAGGAGTGAATAAAGGGCACAAAATGCAAGAGGAGAAGTAAAAGGAACGTGACGGGGAAAGAATGCTAAACGTGAGGGGAAAAGTGTGAGAAATGTGAGAGGAAAAGGGCGAGAAACCGGAGGGTGAAAGTGAGAAACGAGAAGAGAAAATACTGAGAAATATGACGGAGAAAAGAAGAGAAACGTGAGGGGAGAAAAGGGCAGGGTAAGTGAGGGAAAAATGGTGAGAAGCATGAGGGAAGAAAAAACCAGGCAAGAGTGGGAAGGTGGGAAAAGATGAGAGATAAAGCAGGAGGAAAGTGAGCTGAACAGGGTGGGGGAAATGAGAAAAAGTTGGGAGGGAAACACGACAGGAAAACTGTGAGAATTGTGAGTGGGAAGGGGGGGAAATGTGAGATGGAAAAGAAGAGGAAATGTGAAGAGAGAAAAGGAGAGCAGGCAGTGTTGGCACAACAGTTGAAACGATTCCTAACACATTCCCCCATACATTTGCCCACTTCTTGGACAAGCCCGGGCTTTCTCTGTATGTATGTCTCTGTCTCCACCTGGATTCCCACTTGGAAGCGATACAAGGGGCCAGGTCTGCCCCCCACCAGCAGCAGCTGCTCCAAGCCGGGAACGCGACATGTGGTGCTGCTTTCCAGAGGCTTCTGTGTCCCAGGCGAAGCCAAGGCAGGAGTGGTTTGAAAGGTGCTGGCACTGCTGCTGCTCTGTGCCAGAGTGCCCCGGCTGGGCAGGGCACGGCGCCCACTGCGCTGCGGGCTCTTTCTCCTGCCACAGCTGGGCACACCTGGCAAGAAATCATGATGGCTTGTGGGGAAACCAAGGGCTTTGTGGAGGCTGCATTGCTCTGCACACACCCGGGCCACCTGCAGCACAGAGCTTTGGCCCCCAAGAATGGAAACCAGAGGGAAACGGCTGGAAGAAGTTTCATTCTCACCTTTCAATAGAAGGGACTAAAATGGAAGTTCCCAAGCAGGGCCCGGTCCCCGGTGCCAGCTCAGTGTGAGAAAGGAGGCATGACTTTATTTCAGTGCTGCCTGTGCGGGGAATCACTTCTCTAACATGTGCTCACTCAGAAATCTCACCTACTGATTTGTAACCATGGAAATAAGACCTACTCATTACTTTGCAGAAACTCACAGGCTAAATATTCCCTCAAATTATTGGACAAATTTAAATCACGTCTCAGAAGTGAAGAACGAGAGAGTAGGGCTCTCTTAAGGATCTCTGGTGGTCATTCGGGGAACATCCCATTCCTCAAATTCTCCTCTGATGCTCAAGAGCCTCCTAGAACCACTTGCTTCCCCTTGAATGCATTCCCGCTACCTTCTTAGGAGGACCACTCCATTCTCAAGGCTAAGGTAGCCACTTGCACACATTAATCAGTGCACTGGAGGAAATAGACAGCTCAACTCTCTCTGTTAATGCTAAGGGAATTCATGATTTCTTTCAGTTCAAGATTTTCTCAGCACCTTCCTTCTCTGGGAATTGCTCCCAAGCATTTTGTCACTGCACCTTGAAAAGGTGTTTGCTGACTGAAGCCACGTTGTGTCTTTCCTTCAGAAATTAATCAAGAAAACACCAGTCACCTACTGAAAGCCTTCTGCTCCCATCCAAATCAGTTCCCTGCTCAAGCGCAAGCCACAGGCTCATCCCCGATTCCCTCTGTGAGATACAGGGTAATATTTTGCTGCAGCCGGAAGATGATTACAAAAATGAATGAAAATTGTTGGTTCTAGGTACTGTTATTTATGGCTTGGATTTGTTCTAGTTAATTTGTTGGCTTTTGCTGGGAGCTGGGAGAGGGGCCAGCTTGAAGCCCAGACCAAAAGGGAAGTAGTAGAAGAGGGGAGGGGACAGAAAGGTAGGCAGTCAGGAGAGAATAAAAGTTCCCCAGTACCCAGCCAAAGGGAAAGGGCACATGGTTCACCCTGGGCTGGGAAAGGCAATAAAAAGCAGCATTCCATTGCAGTGGGTGTGTGTGTTTGGCCCTTGGGGCAAGCTGTCCCTGCCGCCCGCCAACCTCGGTTCCCTCGGCAGAAGCGCCGTGCCTGGAGGACACTACTCTGTGCTGGAGCCTGCGGAGCAGCCCGGCTCCCTCCCCTGTGCCCGGAGTGCTGCACACACTGCTCCCCTTTGCCAGGAGTTCCAGGGCAGCCGGCACAAGAGTGGGAATCCTCAGCCAGGCCTCCAGCCCTCGGCTGCCGTTTGCCTTTCTCTGCTCCTGTGCAGACTGCAGACGGCCGATGCCACCCGTCTGTGCTGTGCCCAGCTGGGCTACGCTTCCC
Organism: Chamaea fasciata; assembly: GCF_029207755.1. Lineage (NCBI taxonomy): Eukaryota > Metazoa > Chordata > Aves > Passeriformes > Sylviidae > Chamaea > Chamaea fasciata. The sequence goes on along the minus strand of NW_027094089.1, from coordinate 83,527,585 downwards.
CTCGGGAGCGGCCGGCTGCCAGCCGGGCTCTGAGAGCGGAGCATTCGCCTGCTCCCAGGCTACAAGGGCCTCCTTGCAGCCTGCCTCTGCCCAGGCTCAGGCTGCTCCGGGCTCTGCCAGGGGCCTCTGCCCTGGGCGAGACTGCGTCCGCTCTCACCTCACAGACGCTGACAGCTCTGCACCAGAGGAAACCTCTCAGAGCACTCTCACTGATCTTGCTGATTTCTCACTTGAGCAAGACTCTCCTGCAGCCAAAGAGATTGCACTTCGGGATACAAATCCAAATGGCACGAACCCAAACGCTCTTGAGTCACAGCTGAAGACCTGCATGTGCACAGGATCTTTTGGCTGCCCCACTCCTCCTTTGGTTTTGCCTGCCAATGCCACTGTCCTTTCTGCCTCAAATTGAAGTACCACAGGTGTGCAAAATACGGTCAGTGGGCCGTATTCCAAAGGCACTGTGGTCTGGAGAGGATGACTGAAGCGGAGCCTTCCCCACTTTCAAGGCACACCTAAGAAGCTGTCAATGTCACTCTGCACCTTCAACAGACAACGGAACACTCAGACAGAAAAGCTGCACTTATTGACAGGGAGAGAAGGAACGGAATCTTCCAGATGAGCTTACGTTTCAGCAATTTTATTTCCTCATAACCCTATTCTATATAGATAATATAGAATATCAAACCTATAATCCTACTCTACAAGCCTTCTCTAAGGTGGTTATTGAGATAACCAGTCATTACATGAATGTCACATTCATGTCTACTCCTTCTTCTTTATCTTCTTCACTGCCATGATCAGCGGTGTCAGGGTGAATGCTGAATTTCCTGATCTTACAAACGGATGCTGTCCACAGGAAAGAAAATAAAAAACACAAACCAAAAATCAATGAACCATGACTTTCCAAGCTTAGTGCTTCACAGGCTCAATCAGGGTCCCTCTGGTTTCTAGAAAGAGCCAGAAACACGACCAGTGGGACAATCTGCACCTACAGCTTCGTATGAGGACCTTGGCATCATAGGCAAACCTGGCCCAGAATCCCACTCATCTGTTTATTCTGGTGTCTTCATCTTGATGGGACTTTTGCCCTGCCGCTGCTCTAGAAATTTCCCTGGGGTTTCCTCTTTCCAGGATACCTCTATGACTCACATAGGTCCCTCTCTTTGAAAGACAGGCACTGTGCTGATTTCCACAGGGACACGGAACAGTGCCTACCTTTCCATGCCCTGCCCCTCCTGTGCTGGCTGGCACCTTCCTTCCCAGCAGGGACAGCCGAGCGGCACTGGATCCTGCACTTCCCTCTCTGCCACACAAGCTGGCAGTAAACCCTGGGGCAGTTGCCATCGGCTTGACTGTGCCAGGCAGCAGATGGGGCTGGGACCAGTCACCCTCAGCTGTCCCTGTCTGCGTGGCAGAAACATCCAAGAGTGGAGGGGGGTACAAACCAGAACCCCTCAGAGGCTCCCAGTGAGCCCTCCACAGCCCCTTCTGCCCACGGCCAAATGCCTGACTGCTTGGCTGGGACTGGTTTCCCATGCTTCCTCCACCACTATTTCATGCCTCTGTTCTCCACATTGCTCTGCTTCAACTCTTTTGCCATTTGATAGAACTGAGCACCCCACCAAATTACAAAACAGGGCAACAGAAACAGTCAGAGGACAGAGCACCTGTCCTCTGAAGACAGGCTGAGAGACCTGGACTTATACAGCCTGAAGAAAGAAGAATGGACCCCAGGGAGACATTATTGCCACCTTCTAAAACTTCAAAGTGGCTTCTGAGGGAAAATAGAAGACTTTTTTACATAGGTCCACTTCCAATAGCAAGTGGGCTAATACTTTTAAACAAAATGGGGATGGAGTCAAAGCAGGTCTAACAACAAACCTGTTTACTCAAAGCATGGTGCAGCACTGGCACAGGTTGCCCTGAGAGCTGGTAGGTGCATTGTCCCTGGAACCATTCAAGGTCAGATGGGACAGGCCTCTGAGCAACCCGATCTCTTCAAAGATGTCCCTGCTCATTGCAGGCCACTTGGACCAGATGAACTTTACAGGTCCCTGCCAGCCCAGGCCACTCTAGGATTCCTCAGCGTTCTCATTTGAAAGCACCAAGTGTGGAAGTGAGGAGGAGGGGAGCTCATCTGATGCCTTGCACTTCAGTGCAGGAGGAGCCCGTCCCTGGGACACTGTTTCCCCTGCGGCCCCTTGGCATTTTACCTGCAGCAGCTCCTTGGCAGACCAGCGCCGTGCCTCGTCTGTCTGCAGGCAGCAGCTCAGGAAGTGACGTGTGCGCGGCAAGAACAGGTTGGGCTGCCACAGCCTTGGTCTCCCTCCAGTGGCTATCAGCAGTTGAGGCTGGAGAAAATGGAAACACCCGGCTCCACCTGCTTCTTTCCCTGGAACTGCAACTGCCCTCCCAGATCCCATTGTTTAAGCTCCACTCTGCAGCGACAGTTTGTGCCCTGGCCGAGAGGCAGAGCTGACTTTCCTGTACCAACAAAAACCCCAATGCCCATGCAGCCACAGATTTCCAACATCCAGCAGATCTTGCTTTGGCAGCTATTTCATTGACTGACGTAGTTAGTGGGAACTCCATCAGCAAAAGCATGTTTCCTTCTCTGAGGATTCACAGCAGCCTGACAGGCTTTTTAGAAGAGGCACTTTGCTAGTCTAACTAACCCTACTATTTCCAAGGATTATTACATGAAAGGCACCTCTGCACTGCTTGTTGGTCCCTTCCGCACAGCTGCCATAAAACAAAACTCATCAGGCCTTTTGTCCTGTTCCAGAAAACAATGGGAATTGGAAGAAATGAAAGGAAATCCACCAGGCGTTCCTCGGGGAAGGAAACAAACATTTGGAATCTCCTATTCAACACAGACACAAAAAGATGCCTGCACCAATCTTTTGCCATGAAAATGCCTCTTTGGGCACAGAGGAGACACCTACAGCTCTGTCTGTCCGCAGTCTGCAAGTTTCAGCTTCTTTATGTGGCAAAAGGAAACCTTCTCATGGTCAAATCAGAGGAAGGAGAAGTGCCATCCCTATGATAAGCCAATGCTCATTTGGATACTCGAGTCAATGCACTCATGGTGTGCCCAGCGCAGAAAGTGCCGGGCAGAGAACGGCAAGTTTCGGCAGGCTCTGCGCATGACACCAGGAGGCTTCTGAGCTGGTCTCTGTAAAAATGCCCATCACAATACCAACAGCTCTGTGCTGCTGGCACTGAAATAGATGGTGACCAAAGAGACTTTGTTATTATCTTCTTCAATCCAGAGAAAAATTTCCAAACCTAAACCAGCAAACAAACTCCCCTTGAGTGCAAATACTTATGGCAGCTTGCTTTCCTTTTCTCACACCGCCAGAGGTGAGATCAAAGGGGCTTTGATCGTGTCCCTCTGCAGCTGAGCTCAGCCACTGGGCATGGTGGGGAGCTGCAGTGCTCCCTGTCATTACAACTGTGCAACCCAGGGCTGTCCCTGCTCCCACGGTAAAGGAACAGCAGCGGCGTCAACCGCACCCCTTGGATCCCAGCCACGGGCACCTGACTGCAAGCCCATCAACTTTTTAAAGTACCCAGAAACAGCTCAGGGTCCGGCATACAATTCTAACTGCAGTTGGGGAGCAACACATCCTGAATTTAGAGAGGCCACCCAGACAGATGTCTTGAAAAGCTGAAAATCTGGATAACTCACAGGATTTGGGAAAGATGCTACAGCATGGAGAAAAATTGTTGTTCTGTGGTCAAAAAAGGAAAAAGGAAGCACGACTGCTTTGGGATTTACTTGGTGATTGTTTCTTTTCTCTTTTGATCTTTCTTTTGGCTTTTCTTTTTCTCTATTCTTTTGGCTTTTCTTTTTTTTTTCTTTCCCTTTTTCACTTGCTTTTGCTATTTTTCCTTTTTCTTTTTCTCTGGGGTTTTCCTTGGCTTTTTCCTCTTTTCTTACTTTGTCTATAAAATTGAAACTGCGAAGATTAAACCTCCCTTTCCAAGGGTACTAAGAACATATCTAACCATTCCACAGTAAAATTCCTTTCCTTCAGAGACAGAGCTCCAACATGGTTCAAAAAGCAAATGTCAGGCATGGCTGGAGGGCAAAATGGCAGGTTTCTGAACTGCTTGACCTTCCACTTCCCTTCTGATGCAACCAAAGCTACAGCAGATGCTGATGTGCTGCAGGGGACACTTTTAGGAGGCCACCTTCTAAAAAGAGCTGCAAGTGGTGCCAGCAGATGGCAATGGGATTTTGTCCAATGGCACACACAACATGGGACAGCTGAGAAAGACAGCGGGATCGGTGAGCATTTGCACCTTACCGAGACAGGAGTTTCATTCCAGGAAGGAACTTCTCCTTCCACCATGTGAATGCCCACGATTCCAAGCGACCAAATGTCTGCTTTGGGGCCATACGGTTGGTCTTTCATAACTTCAGGAGCCATCCACCCAGGTGTCCTGGCCACTGAGCTCTGCCTACTTTGCTCAGGGAGGAGCTGAGCAAAGAGGCCAAAATCAGCTGTGGAGAAAACAACACACAATGAAAACCACCTCAAATTAGGAACCCAAAGAAAAGAATTCCCCGCTCTCAGTCTAAGAATGTGCTCTTGAATCTCCTGGAGCACTGTCCACACTTCCTTTCCTCGGGGCTTAAGCCCAGGAAGTGTGGTATTGGCCACCTGCAAAAAAATGCCAGCTTTCTAAACACTGCTCACAGCAGTGTCCTTTATTCCCCTGAAGCTTTAGATTGTAGCTCTCTCCCTCTGGAAGGGACACAGACCCACGCCACTCTTGACTGCTTGTGGTTCCTTGTCACACCTCTGTGCATGTTGCAATTTTGCCTTCAGCTTGCAACAGGAGCCCCTGCACTCCCACCAGCACCATTTTTGGGGAGCTGGCAGTCACTCAAAGCAGCCCCACGCTCTGCGTGCTTGGAACGCCGCACCTGACTAAGAATACACTGACCCAGCTTGACAGAGCCGTCGCTTCCCAGAAGGATGTTGTGGCTCTTCACATCTCGGTGGATCACGTGCTTCGAGTGAAGAAAATACAATCCTTGCAGGCACTGAGAGAGAAAACAGAAACAGGAGGGCGAAACTTAGGGAAGTGATTTCATCACACAAGAAAGGAAACAGCCTAAAAATTCCCTCTCCAGGGGAATGGGGCGGCATGGCAGAACACAGTGCCAGCGAGAGGAAGAGCTTGCTGCTCCAAGACTAGCAGAGCAGCACCTTTCTAAGGAGAGGCATGCCAGCCTTTGGAAGAGCAGCAGCAACTGCCTTTGTAGACTGCCTTCTGCAAAGCAGCCAGAATGACTGCTGCTGCAGTGCATGTGCTCTCTTCATGCAGAGGTCAAACGAGGGTTGCCAAGAAAGAAAATGTCCCTCCCTTTGCTGTCAAGTTGGATCACTTTTGGCTGGGAGGCTGCATGACAAAGGTTTTATTGCTGGCCTCAGCACAGACTTGGAAGTATCACAGCAGTTCCCTTCCATGAGCAGAGAGCATTTTGGCTGCACTGCTGTCCTTTTCAGCTTAGGACTGTGAGAAATGAATCTCTCTCTTTTGTTTGCACTTTGTTTCAAATCCTGCTGCCACCACCTTGGCTTTTACAGGCAAGGAATGCAGTGCAGACAGGCTTGAGGTAAACATTTAAAGAGGCAAGGCGGAGAAGGGCAGATACAAATACAAGAAACAGAGCGAGAATACAACAGCAGGAGATAAGAGTACAGGATCAGAGTCCAGTGAGTGCAGAGGCCCTGGCAGGCAGTTGTCTTGAGATGCTCTTGCCTGTCCATAGCACACCAGCAATACAGAAACAAAGGCTGGCACATGGAATCACTCCAGTTCTGAGCCCAGTTTCCCAGACCACCCTGCCCAAGGCCTGAGAAGTACAGATGGGATCCCTGACCTCACGACTGATTGCTGCCATCTCGTCTTCAGAAAGGCAGACCTTGCTGATGATTTCACTCAGCGTGCCTCCATCCACGTACTCCATAACCAGCCAGAACTGCTCATTGACAAGGTAGCTGAAAGAAGGAAACAAGGGCATAGACATAAACATGCATGGCTACCTTGGTCTCGTGCTTGATTCTTGTTTCCAGGTCCCTCTGTGACAAGGAGAGAATAAAAGGAATGACATTGCCTCTAGGTTGTGCAGTGTTTGCAGTCTGTCTCAAGGAGAAAGGCAGAGCTGTGAAAAAGGAGATGCCAGCAAGTGAAAAATGCAGTTTAGGAACAGGCCAAATAAAAGACCAGTCAAGCTGCATGTTTCTGGGAAAAAAGCCCCCAGTCTTCCTGCCATGCAAAGCCATGGAAAAGAGGAGACACAATCCAAGGCAAATCCTTGTTTCGTTTATCCGCACCTAAGATGATACTTGAAAAAAAATCAAGCCCCAAAACAACATGGCAGCACTGAACTTGCAGGCTGTTGATTTACTTAGATACGATTGATCCAGGTCTTTGAACACTTTTCAAACTACACATGCCAGGCACGACTCATGCAGGCAAGATGCACTCTCTTCCCATCCATGGCAGATGAACAGAGCAATAAGAATCAACCAATAATTAACAGCTCTATTTTCGGCCAGTGACCAAAGTGGGTTTTTACTTTGCGTCTCTGCAAGAGGTAACCAAACATTCATGGGACAGAAGCACAACAACTCACCTGTCTAAAATGTTGACCAGGTTGGGATTCCCATTCATCTTCATGACCAGTAATTCAGAGAAGGTTAATTCCTTCTTCCGCAGTCCTTGGAGATTGATTTTCTTTATGGCCACCTAAAATGACATTGAAAATCAGTCACTTTCCAAGCTGGTGGCAGGAGACCACAACGCTCATGCAGCGCATGGTTTTGGAATGGCACAGCTAAGCTGTGCCAAAGTGCCTTGGGATTAGACCAAGGAGTAATTAGCAACTGACATTCCAACAGCCCATTTCTCTGCTCCTTTGGGGGCCAGTCACAGGACACGTGGTCACTGATATTTTGTCTTGTCCACTTGGTAACAAGGGTGTCTCAGCTATCACCCACAGACCTCTGAGCACACTCTTTGCTGCTCTTTCTGGGATTCAGAAGTAATCCGCCCCTTACTACTCTGTGGCTACCTCTTGGGCTATGGGCAGGGCTTAGGGCTTTTAGGGATGCCTTGCAGCTCTCTCCCTAAGGGCACTTCCTAAGTGCAGCACTGCAGGTGGCTAAGGGAACTACCAGTGACATTCAGATGTATTTGCTGACAGCCAGAAATGAGAACTCAGGACTCAAGCTGTAGCCCCAAAGAGCAGGGAGATGCTCGAGGAGGCACCACCTTTGTTTCAGCAATTCAGCAAGTGAGCGAGTCCTTCAGTGAAAGGAGCCACTCCCCTCCTTGCCTTCCTTCTGGCAGCTGAGAAGGACAAAGACTGTCCCAAATGCAACTGGCAGGCTGTCACAAGTCTGTGCTTCTTGTGTCTTTTCAACACAGCTCTAGCCAAAGCTGCAGCCACAGCTGACACCAGAGAGAAAAGCCCCCGAGAGCAGCAGAGTCTGTGGGGGCTGTTGACATTTACCTCTCCTCCTGTGGCAGTGTCGAGTGCTCTACAAACCTCTCCAAAAGTCCTAGAAACAAAAGAGCAGCAAAGAAAGGAGAAACCATTTAGACCTTGGAGTGAAAGCCAGCCCAGACTGGAGATCTCTGCTGGAAATGCCTAGAACCTGCAGGATGCAGAAGGGCACTGTCAGAAGGCAGATGATGCATTTTGCTCTCAAGTGCATGGCCACTGGGCCTGAAGCATTGGGGTTTACTGTCTCAGCTCAGAAAGAGAGTTTCTTCTTTCTTCTCGGGTTTCAGTTTCTAAACTGTGCAGTTCTAATCCTGACCATGGAATATTTCCTACAGCAAACTCTTGCAAAGAGAGCTATGATAGGGGCTAGGCTTCCTCTTTCAGGCAAGCAAGATTCTTCTCCCTCTGTTAGTGTGGCCAGCTGATTAGAGATACACAAAAATGCAAAGGAAATTAGCACACAGCTGTCCCACACTTGAGAGACCAGGAGATCTACCAGGTCCTGTTGCCTACTGCAGGCAAGACCTTGGCAGTGTGGAGATGTCTTTGATAACGCCTTCTGGCCAGGTTCACAAATTCTGACTGGTACTGAGAGATGGGACAGTCTAGCCTCAGTGTCTGAACACGTTTGCAGCTGGCCTGACTTCAGACCTGATAGATACTCCACCAGGAAAACACCTGGCCCATGGTTTTGTGGTTGGACTCACCCGCTGCCGATATTTTCGACTTTGATGTATTTTGTCATGGGATTTTCCGTGCTGACAACTGTCCCTGAGGAAAACAAAATTCAAGATGCTGACTTTCAAGCAGAGATCCCAGCTTCCAGGAGACACCTAAAAAGGCAGCCCCGTTGCGTGGGGCTCTGAACCCTTTGTGGTCCGCTGGCTAACAGCAACAACAACAAGCAGACAGACAGACAGACAGACAGCTCTGAAGCACAGATGGCCAGCAGAGACTGATTTTCTACACAAGTTCCTATGGAGAATCCTAACTGTCCCTGTGATATCAGACTGAGGAGGACCACTTGGTCCAGCTACGCTGCCACATGCACACAAGACACCGTCCCTCAGACAAGAAATACACAAGACGTACTCAGTAGCTCCAGGGAGTCCTCCTCGATCTGCTGTTGCTGAGCAGCAGCTGTGTCAGCGCTGCAGATGAACCGACTGCCCGGGCTCACCTTCTCGGCTTGGGGAGCAAAGGCTCTTTGACACAATGCTCCTGCTGCAGCAGGTTTAGTGCAAGAGCCTGTGTAGATCTGGGAGAAGAAATGAGTTTGGTTCAGAAACGTGGCTGGCGGAGATGACCCTGAGATGCCGTCCCAAATGCAAGCCCTTAGGAAGATGCTGTCAGCCTGCCACACGCAGGGCTCTTAAAATGGATTTTTTGCACGTCCACTTCTCTTTGACTGGATGGGCCAAAGCCAAAGGCTGGTTTTACTGGAGTTCATGGCCAGATTCATCTTCCATTTCCAGGGATTTTCTGAAGGACGACTGCCACATGGACCATATTCCACTTCTTCCCAAGGACCATATTGCACTTCCTCCCTCTTTTCCCCCTCCAAGGGCTGCAGACACACTTGCAGCTCCCGGTTCAAATGTTCTACCTCCCCCCATGGAGTGCTCTTGTCCTCCACCACGTTCAGGTCATTCTCAACCGGCAGCACTTCTGGTGGAGGCAGTTCCTGTGGCTCACACCAATCCTGGGGCTCCTCCTTCTCAGCCATTTGCAGGAGGCCTTTGCAGGCTGCCTGGCCAGATGTCAACACTTCCACCTCGAGTCAAAGAGAACAAAGCAGTCAGAGGCTACAGCTTGTCCCTCTTAGCCAAGAGTCATCAGCTGTGAGCAAAGGGAAAGAAGAGATTTACAAGGGCTACAGACAGCTTGTTTCCATCCTCCATCTTGGGATCCACGTTCCACTGTTAAAACACCACAAGAAATGAGGAGAGCGAGAAGAGGCCAGCAGGAGTCAGTTTGGATGACTGCTGGCCAAAAGGCCAAAGGACTACTTCCATTGTCCAGGGCAGCAGTCGAGATTCAAGATACCAGGAAATGTCCTTTAGAATGGCTGCCACAGACACTACAGCAGGATGGCCCTCAGAGGCATCACCCCATTTGCCTGCTGCTCTGCAGTGGAAAGGCAAGAAGGGCAGAAAGCACCAGCTTGGTGACTGTGGCAGTTATTGCTGTTTCACTCACTTGCTTTTGAAGATTTTGACGGAGGGCATTGAGTATGTCTCTCATTGTTTTCATTTCTTGCTCCATCCTCTTCTCTTTTGCCTTGACCCTAGCCTCCATTTCCTGCAGCCCTGCTTGCAGCTGTTCCTTGTCATTCTGAAAATAAAGTGAGAGAGGATGTTTCCTCATTGGAGTAGCTTCACCTCTCTCACTCACCTGAGGTTGTTGATGTCCCCTCTGCTGATGGAGATGCATCTCCTCTTGAGGATGAATCTCCACCATGTCTTCTGTGTTCCTCCTCTTCACTGCCTTGATGTCACTCTGAGCTTCAGGCAGCTCTGCTTGTGGCTCTGCCTTGAGATTCTGCACACACAAACGCAGAGCAAGTGACAGGGAGCTGCCATCAGGCTCAGCTTTTTCCTCTTTCAGCCTCAAAATCACATTCGCTCAGCCACTTCTTTCTGTGTCCCTGCCCACCTCTGCTTCCACTGCCAACCTCCTTTCCCAGTGCCAATCTCTGCACGTGACAAGGCTGGGCACAACTGGAGTGCCCAAAAGACTCTGTAGAAGTGATGAACGACTTGAGAAAACTACAGAAACTTTCCAGAAGCCAAACACAGGTGTCCCAAGTAGGAAAACAAACAAACAAAATCTCTTGACTTCCAGAAGGAGCCCGTGCGCCCTTGGGCTATAGCTCTGCAGAAGCCAAGGCATAGAGCTTCGCTGAGCCAGATGCTCACGCGGAGCACCAGCCCTTTGGTGACTCAACGTGGCAGATCAAAGCCCATTGCCCAGCTGTCACTGGCTGGGGGGAGACCCTAGGTCCTGGCAGCACTGCAGCACTCAGCACCCTCAGCCAGCAGCAGCGAGAGCTGGCTGGGCAGAAACTTGCACCTCTGCCTTGCACTAAAGACAGCACCCTCCAGAAGTGGCACTTACTGTCTGGGAAAGTTCCAGCTGTGGTGTGACCGCTGCTGGAGGCCTGTGGTCATTTGGCTCCTCGTTGGCCTCTTCTGCAGGAGAAGAGGGAGCCAGAGGAGAGTCTGCTCTTGCTTCTGTGATCTGTGGACAGAGAGGACGGTGAGATACAGGCTCATTTATAAGCTTCCTTCTCTTCAGCCCTCAAACCGGCTGTACTAAGCACAAATCATCGACCTTAAGAGCAATGGGATTCTAAGTCACTCAGACTAAATTCAAATAGGCTGATTCAACTGTGCTGCCAATTGCTCTGAATTAGATTTTCCCCCCTTGGCTACTCTGTGGGGGCAACTTTCTCCCTGCAAAACTGGGCTTTTAGCTCTTTTAAAGCTCTGCAATGGAAAATGAGGAAATGGAAAATTAGGAAATAGCCAGTGACGCCTTTGCTCTTGCTGCTGCAGACATGGAAATGGATTTTCTTGCAGCCTGCTCATCTGGTCCTCTGCACTCTACTGCCACAGGCCAAGCTGACAGCTTGCTGCACAATTCTTAAACGCCAGGAAAATCAAATGTTCCTTTCTTACTCACCTCAGGATCAGAACCTCTGAACACTCGGCTCAGGTGACCTGCAGTGGGCAAGGGAAAATAAACCAGATTTTTTGAGAACGCTGGAGACAACCAGAGCATTTTTACAGCACCTTCCAAGAAGGCCTCCCAGTCCACATTTTCAAAGTTGTCCCGCTTGACTCAGCAAAGGGAGGAAATGACAGACTCTGCTGCCACACACTCTCTCATGGAGGGAACACAACCCCTGCAGGCTCCCTTGCAAATGCTGCCCGCACAGCCCTGGCTACAGACACCCCCTTTTGAGCTGAACGTGTTGACAGCGCTTCACCCAAGCGGCATCCAAATGGCCTTTCTGTTTCCAAATAAACTCAGTCACTAAGAAAGAGCAGGAAGACATACAAAAGCCAGGTTAGGTGACACCCAGGGAAAACCTCTACTTACGTGCCAGCTGTGTCAGGAAATAGCAGGAATATCCGACTCCATAAACAGAGAAAACTACAGCTGCAAGCTGCCCAATCATTGTGGCAGCTGCTGTGCAAGTTTGCAAACTCTAACACTAAAGAACAGCAAGGCTACTCTCCGTGTTCAGCTGCCCACTGACAAAAGACTCAAGCGCAGGACAAAAGCTCCTGTGCTGAGCAAGCTCAAGAGCTGCTCTGACACCCCTGAGGCCTTCCGTGCACCAAGACAACCTCGGATGTCACCACGACCACGTGGCAACCGTGCCCTGACATCACAAAGCAAACGCTCTGTGATGGTCTGTGAATTGATACAGACCGAGAGACTGATGTCTGTGTAGGCCTAGGCTGCATTTTTACCTCTTTCCCTCCTCGGCTGCCTGTTTCAGCTCTTGTTTTTCCCCCTGTGCCCCCTGTGCCCCCTGTTGCTGTGCCCAGCCCCAGCTGGCGGCCGGGCCGGGCGGAGCAGCAGTTCCAGCCCCGGGTGTCCCTGGAGCGTTGGGAGCTGCCGGTGGCCCCCGGCGCTGTCCCCTGAGGAGCTGCTGAAGGACGGGGAGACACAGGGGGCTGAGGGGGCAGCTCTGCCAGGCCGTGGAACCAATTCCAGAGGCTCCACTTTGGCCACGGCTGCCCTGCCGACCTTGAGGACAGGCAGGGACTGACAGGAGGCAGCGGGGAGAAGCTGAAGGCCACCAGCTCCAGCAGTGAGCAGGGAGCTGCTGCTGCTAGCCCCGAGCCCGGGTGAGGCCGCAGGGCCGGTCAGGCGGGCTGGACTGAGGGTGCCGCGGGGCTTTGGCCCTGGGCCGTGCAGCTGCCCCGGCCGCCACAGCGGCTGTCCTTGGGCAAGGCAGCTCTGCCCGCAGGGCCCGGGAGCTGTGCCCCTCTGAGGATCGTTTCCTGAGGCAAACTCCAACTCTAACCCCGAGCAGGAAGCAGAACCCCTCACAGTGCCTTTGCAGTAGCTTGGAAGGGGAAGGGCCAAGGGAGGAGTTTTGGGGGCAGGAGCCAATACCAAAGCAATAGGGGCAGGGTTCAATGTGGAGTGACAAGGTTTGAGCCAACCAGGCGGAACATCACAACACTGGAGGACTTTGTCCCTGCAATTCTCCAGCCATGCCCAGCACATGCCCCACTTGCGCCCTGGCTGGGCAAGGCAGGCACAGATTTGGGATGGCAGCAGAGCCACACGTTGGCTGAGGACTCGCTGCAAAGGCTGCTGAGAAAACTCGGGGACTCCAGAGTGTAGAACTCCAACCAGAAGCCAGCTGGGCAGGAGAAATCCTTCACCAGGAAAGAAAAGAGAGAAAATGTGGCAAAACCGGTGTGAGGATAACTCTGAGAGTCACAAAATGCTCTAAAATCACCATTGCCTAGGCATGTCCTCAGCAAAAATAATTTGTTAAAAACTGAACAGCTTCCATGAAAGATAGATTGCACTTTCACTTCCCTTGCTATGATAAGTGAAGATGTCCTTATCACTGAGAATTTTTGCCCTTCAGCACCTCCCACACATTCAATCAAAGGTTCTGTGCTGCCACATGGCACCATAAATGGAAGCAGCCCTGCCCTTGTACCAGTGTTTGCAGCCTGTTCCTCCTCCTGTCTCCACGTCTCAGAAACTGAACCGTCCCCCTCCTGTCCAAACTGTGCCTGAGGGGACTGGGGCCTCCAGGAGCTCAGGAGGCTGCAACACCACTAGAGGTGGGAAGGTTTTGCAAAGGTTTCCTAAGCATGGGTAAACTCTGGGTTTGCCAGTCTTCCCCTGGAACATGTCCTACTCGTGAATGGTCTTGGAGGACACTGTGCCCAGCTCACTCAAGAAAGTTTGTTTTCTTGACGGCTTGAATAGAGGAGAATGAAATTTGTCATTTTTTAGAGTGAAACTTGGGGTTGGGTGCACCTGGGTATGCTTCATTCTTTGCTGCCAAAAGTAGAGGAAAAGCTTTAAATTGCCAACAGAAGCTGACTACCAGCCCACACAGAGACCTGAAGGAGGCCCAGGTGTGCTTGCTGCTCACTGGTGCGAGGGAAAAGCTGGAACAAAATCCCCTTTTATTGCGGATTGAGCCTCAATGCAGTGTTGTCTCCAGGGCTGTCTGTGGTAAGACAAAGTAATCCAGCCAGAAACTGTGCATATGTGAGTTCCAAGAGCAAGCTGCTTCTCCAGAGTGAGGGACAAGGCGAGCCCTAAAGCCTGAAAGATGGTTGGGTACTGGAGAAGGCCAGGCTGTCCTTGTGCAGAGACGGCCCTCAAAGAGGACCTTCACACCTTCTGCTGCTGGCAAAGGGCAGCTGGTGGCCTTCCACAAAACGCTTCTTTTCTCCAGCTCTTCAAAATGTTCCAGCCAGCAACATTCCTGCTGCTCACACCAGCCAATTCCAAGCAGTGCTCCCAGCTTGGCTCTCTAGCTGTATTCCCAAACCTGGGCATTCCCACTGAGCCTGACCTCATCCTAAACCCACTGCAATTAGCGTTTTACAGAATTCTCCTGTTACGTGAGGGTCGTGGGTTGGAGACAGGCACATGACACAGCACGCACCAAAGGTTGTCAGCAAACAGCTCCTTTTATTGTTCACAGCTTCTTTTTAGAGGGGCTTTGAATTTCCCAGGCTTGGATAGCTGATTAGTTGGGATCTCTGCACTGCCCAGCTCTCTGGCCAGTGATGTGTTTGCATCCAGGGCTCAGATGGGGTTGTCTGAGGTCTCTGCTTGAGTTCAATTGTTGACCTAGGGATTTGTTTCTAGAACAAGCCGGGTTAGCCCAATTGGATTTATGACCAGATTTATTTTGTCCAGCTACAGACCAGCTGTGCTGCGACATCTCTGTGTTAGAGACGGTCTGAAGATCCCTCATCTGCCTAACGACTATCCTCAAGGACAGAGATTGAAACCCCTAAAAGGAACTTTAAAATCTCAACACAGGAGTTCTGGCCTGGCTGAGGTGGGATGTTGGCCAAGTGCTGCCTGCAGGTGTGTTCGATGGAAAAACCCAGCATCCATATGGGAACATCAGAACCTGAGCAGAAACACTGGGCAAGTCAAGGTGAAGTGACTGCGCCTGCTGACTTGTACTGGTTGTCACTGTACCTGCTGACGGCCGACTTGTTCTGAGTTCTCTTAATGAACACGCTGCAATGATTTCCCCCACCTGTTTGGCCAACTGCCTGTCGCTTCGGAGAGGACTCTAAGGAGCCCTGAGTTAACCACAGACTTTGTGATCACCCCACTGGAGACACTCGCGTCTATAGGCATCTTCAAAAGCCTCGAAGACTTGACCCTCCACGTTAATCCTAGCTATAATCCCTTTCCCCTCTTTTTCTGTCTTTCTTACTGTTCTCTTTTCTCTCCCCATTATTGCCTTTGTTGGCACTAAATAAAGGTGCATTTGTGGTTGAGTAAACTGAGTTTGTCCCCCGCTGTGTCTTTTGCGCTCTGAGATCCCTAAAACGGACCATCACAAACGCCGCTTCTGTGAGCGGATCGTGACATTAAATTGGTGTCATGGACAGGATCTTGATGGACAGAGGGGTTGCGGGTTTTATATCGTTTGTAAAAGGGGAAGGACCCTCGTCTCAGCAGCACCTAGCACGCCACTTCGGTGAGCGCTGTTAGAAAGCAAGGGGGGGCGAGGGAAAATTCCCGCAAACTGTATACACCCAGGCGAATAGCACTCCCTGTCATCAGGATTTCTCAGAAAGATCTCATTGTGCAAAAGATGGGACTGCAGTTAATTTTTGTGTTTTGGGCTGCTTGGTGTAGTTGAGGAGACAACTATTTGTAACTAAGGTGAACCTCCCAGGCAGTTTTGGTCTCCTCGCCCATTCCAGGGAAGTGAAGGGAAACACCGTTTTAGCTGTGCCTTTGGTGTAACTTGAAGAGTACCTCCCTGAGAGTGGTTTTGGTCCCTTCACAAAATGAATGAAAAAGATAAGTATGCATTTTATGCCTTGTTAGCAAAACATGGTGCTAGACTTTCTCTAGACGGAGAAAGGTGGGCACAGAATAATTGGTTTAACTTTGAAAACATTGTAGATAGAATATATTCTTTGCAACATGATGCTAGATACAAACTGGGCAGAAATAAAAGCATTCTTTGCTCAGTTTTGGGGGCCTGCCTTTCGGCAGCCATAGAAACCCGTTTTGAACGGGTAAGTGAAGAAAAAACAGTAATAGAATCCCTGCTAAATATGGTAGAAGCTTTGAAAGAACAATTAGAACAGGAAAGAAATCAGAATTATTTGCTGCAGATTTCCCTTGCAGAAGGGCGAAGTAAAAACTTAAAATCTGCAGATTCACCCACAGAAATAGAAGGAAAGGAGACGTACAGCCTTAAACAAATATATCCTCAGAAAGAATTAGTACACATGCAAAATTGTGGGGAACTCTGTTGCTCCAACTTGAGACCTCTCATTAAAACAGAATATAATTATATAAATGAAGAGGATCATGATCCCCACATAACCACCAAAGAAATACCATACACAGCCACTGAATTAGCTCAATTAAAGAAAGAATACTCCCGCCTCCCTAGTGAATCAGAGACGGAGTATGTTTTTAGAGTCTCACTCACTGTGGGTGACCAAATTAAATGAAGTGAACAAGAAGCAAGTGGCTATTGGGGACATGGAGTTTTCTTAACAACAGGAAATACGCCTGCTCCATGGTCCCTGACACAGCGCGCAGCTTACTGGGCAGGGGGGTTAAACCCCCTTGAGAGGGGCGACCCTCTGGCAATAGTTGGCACCTCAGACCAACTCCTAGAAAACATACACCAAGCGACGTGCTTGCAAATGATACATGAATGGAAATTAATCCCTGGCTATGAGTCACCATTGCAACAGCCTGTAAAACCTGAGATTATGACCCCCCCTAATTGGAGGTTTGCCAGAGTCTCTTAAACCAACAGCAATTCTTCAGAAAACAATAGCATCTATCTCTCCGGTAGATAGACTTGAAAGATTTCTTGGACATACAAGAGATCAAACTGGTTCCACTGACTTCTCACCTTTCACAACTCCTAGATCACAATGTAACAGCAGTCATAAAGTTGGGACATGGAGTGAGGTAGCAGAAGAGTTAATAAGTTACAGTAGAAAATATGGACCAGTGAAGTACTCAGAGGACAAACAAGAAAAACCCAGAGGAGTCAGGCACATTGCTTCTCCTAATGAAAACCCAGAAAAGGGAAAACAAATTTGCAACCGGCAGCAGCTGTGGTTGCTAGGGCTGAAAAGGGGAGTTCCACGAGAGTAATGGATAAATAGCCGTATGATAAATTGGCGAAAATAATTTCTAATTGGCCCTGTCCCAAACCTATTGTGTCGGAATCATCCAACCGACAACCCAGCGCACCTCCTCTTCCACAAGCCTTGGGCAACAAGCCACAGCACTCCCTAGCACAAGTTTTAACAATAAAACACAGCAAGTGGGGGTGTTCAACAGAAAATAACTTCCCACTTAGAAAGCCTTGGTTTGCAGGTCCCCTTAGAGAGACTACAAAAGCCTTTTCAAGAAGTAAAATTTCAGGGTATCCGGTCGAAAGGAGGTCTGACATGTATCCCACCTGACACCCTAACCTCCTCAGATCAAATTAAAGTGCCTGAGTCCAGGAAAGATCTACAGCATGCCTTGGGATTATTAGTGTTTTGGGGAAAACACATTCCAGATTTTTCCATAATTGCCAGACCTCTTTATGATTTGTTGAGAAAGGGAGTAAAATGGGACTGGAGCCCTTCTCAGGAAAAGGCATCACAGTTGTTGATTTTTGGAGCCACAGCTCATCAGGCCCTAGGCCCTATCCACCCAACAGATCCTTTTCAGGTAGAATGGGGATTTGCTTCCTCAGGGTTGTCAGTACACATATGGCAGTGGGGTCCTGAGGGTCCGACATGGCCTGTTGGTTTTTATTCCCGTGGTTTCAGAGATGCTGAAAAGAGGTATACTACCTGGGAAAAAGGCTTGTTTGTGGTTAGCCTAGCTCTGACAGAAGTAGAGAAGATTGTACCACAACAACCAATTGTTTGGAGAAGACCTTTCCAAGTTTTTAAGTCAGTCACTACTGGGACTCCCCCACCTGATGGGGTGGCCCAGACAGCCTCAGTAAGAAAGTGGTATGCTCAGATTGAACATTATTGTAACATCTTCTCAATAACTGAAGGAGCTGTGGAAAAACTGGCAGTACAAGAAGCAGAAAACTTGGATAGCATCCAAGACAAACCTGCCTCAGTTATAGCCCCTCCCTTTTCCCCCGAACAGTCAGCAAATCCTTGGTTTACTGATGCTTTTCCTTTTGGCCCAACAGCTCCAAGCATAGTTCCCTCACTACGGGGACCAAGTGATTCCAAGAATCCAGCACGTTACCCTGGACAACCTGTTTTGGTGGACCTCCCCACGGAGGGAGAGGTACCACTAGTGCTAAAAACCCCTCTGAATAAATACACATGGGTAACCTTTGGTGCTCTAGGGAAAGAGTATTGAATAAATGCACATTGGAGAATTTCCATTATTCTAACTTTCTGCCTTCTGGTGGCAGATTCTCTTGTGCTTACTTTTTACAGGAGAACTCCGAGGGACATGAAGGCCATATAAACCATGATAAATATCTTAAATTGGGAATTTTGAACAGTATTGATTTAGAGGTATTAATGAACAAATTGGCTTCTACAACTAGGGATTTGACCGAATTACAACAACCATTGCAGTTGTCCTTATTGGTTTTGGGGACACATCAGTGGTTGCTATCAAACACATTATCAAATTGGGAAAAGGTGAATGTGAATGATCACAAAATGTTAATCGATGCACTTGGTGCTACACAAAACAATGTTTCTTTGGCTCTTAGCTGCACCCAGACACAGCTTTGGATGCAGACAGTTGTTGCCTCAATCATAAGGGAAGGAAAAGAAGGCACTTTTCCTACTGAAATTCAGAAAATAATTTGGGACAATGCAAATGATTTTGAAAAGGAATTCCAATCCTGGTGGAAGTTGGTGAACTTTACTTGTAACCCCAATACCAACAGTCACAGCTTTTGTGTTAACCATATGTAATGCCTTTTTGCACTCGATATTCCCCATCATTGCATTAGGACTGAATCATGATAGAGCTGTCCCCTATCTTTCCGAGCATAGGGAATAGGCCTATCAAAATGGTGAGAAATGGCAAACTGTTAATTTAGAGTCATATATTGTCTGTGAAAAACAAGGGTTCATCTGTGAGAGTAATGCAATCATAGCTCAAGACATTTGTTTGGACACAGAGCAAACTATTTGTCATTTTGAAGTACACCCTAACAAAAGTCCTGAAAGAGTGCTTGTGTATATAGGCAATGGACGTGCTTGTGTAAGGACTGCTTGTGATGTAGTGTTTGTAGAAGAAATAGGAGTGAATCTTAAAAATCACTCAAATTTTTGTGTCTGCAATTTTACCCCAATTACAGGATGTGACTTTTCTTGCTCAGCCCCAGTTACATGCTATCACATTTTACAATCACATTTTACCCTGTTTCACCGGATAACATCTGCCCCCATTGGAATGAATCTGACTTTAATTAAGCAATTGTTGCTTCACGAAGACTTAGTAGGAATTTTGGAAAAGGTCAAGAAAAATGGACAGAACACTTTGGTGACAGTCCATCATGATGTGAAAGAAATACATTGTGTTTTAGAAAGGGTCAAAAAAGATGCTGAATACAGGTGGTGGGATATCCTTTTTGGGTGGTCACCTGCTGCCACAGGTATCCTGAACAGAGTATGTCACCCCCCTGTTGTTCTTTCGGTTTTGGTTTTGATTGGTTTTGTCTTAGCAATCATTTTATACATCCTAAATTGGAAAATGATGAAGAAGTTAACCCACTTGGCATCTATAATGGAAGCGCACAGTTTAATCAATACCCCTTTTGCAAGAGACACTCCCAAAGTTATTGACACAAGACGTACTACCCTAAGAGTGAAAATTAGACCTCCAACAGCAGCTTAATTTGAACTAGTTGGTTGCTTGTTTTGATTATTGTTGTTTGTTTTAATTATGTTATATTGTAATCAAAATTAACCTTTTGTTTGAAAATTGTTATAACTTTAAGGAATTTGATGGTTTGTTTTGATTATTTTGATGAAATTGTTTTAATCAATATTGATTGATTTGTTTTGTTTCTATTTCCTTTTCCTATTTCTCCTCTCTCTCTCTCTCTCTTACTCTCTCTCTCTCTCTCTCTCTCTCTCTCTCTCTCTCTCTTTCATACACGCTCTCTACTGTCTCTGTTTTTTCCAGGATATGCTACTAACATGGATGAGTCCTGAAGACTTTGCAAGACTACGGAACCCTGCTGAAGGAGCTCTCTTGACGACAATTGTGAGTCACGGGGTGGTGTACGAGATGGCCTGAAGTTCCCTCATCTGCCTCACGACCATCGTCACGGACAGAGACTGAAACCCCTAAAAGGGACTTTAAAATCTCAACATTGAAGTTCTGGCCTGGCTGAGGTGGGATGTCGGCCAAGTGCTGCCTGCAGGTGTGTTCGATGGAAAAACCCAGCATCCATATCAGAAAATCAGAACCTGAGCAGAAACAATGGGCAAGTCACGGTGAAGTGACTGCGCCTGCTGACTTGTACTGGTTGACACTGTACCTGCTGATGACCGACTTGTTCTGAGTTCTCTAAGTGAACACACTGCAATGATTTCCCCCACCTGTTTGGCCAACTGCCTGTTGCTTCGGAGAGGACTATAAAAACCCTGGAGACCCTCGCTCACTTTTGAGATATCCCCACTGGAGAAGATCACGTCTATAGGCATCTTCAAAAGCCTTGAGGACTCGAACCTCCATGTTGGAAGCTATAATCCCCTTCCCCTCCTTTCTGTCTTTCTTACTATTTTCTCTCCCCACTATCGCATTTGTTGGCACTAAATAAAGGTGCATTTGTGATTGAGTAAACTGAGTTTGTCCCCCACAGTGTCTTTTGCGCTCTGAGACCCCTAAAACGAACCCGGCTTGTGTAAGCGGATTGTGACAAGGTGTGAGCAGGAGCATCTCTGTCCAGCTGCCAGCCCCAAAGCTGTCTTGGAGAGCTGTGAATTCAAAGGCCTTCCAGCACACGTCTCACGTCTTACCTGTCTGCTGTGCTTCAACTCTTGGCAATATGCATTTGCCTCTTGCTTGCTGGAAGCTGCTGCGGCCCAGAGGGCCAGCACCGAGCTGGGCTGTGTGGGCCAGGCAGCAGGGAGAGTCTTGGCTGCTCTTGGTGTGTGCGTGGCCTCAGGAAAGGCTTGGAAGCTTTGCCTCCCAAGGCGCCCTGCTCCCTGCCTCTTCCTCTGCATCTTGGAGAGAACAAGGCAGGCATTTCTGGCAGCTGGGCATTAGCAGGCCTTCAAATGGGGGCGTCTTGTGGAGCAGGCCCAGCTGAGACACCCTGAGAGGAGCCCAGCGCTCCTTGCCCCTCTGCGCTGACACGTGAGCCTTGTCTGCTTTCGGGATGACCCTGGCTGTGTCAGGGGGTGCTACGTGGACACGAGACAGCCGGTCCTGTCCTGCTGGGTCCCAGCAGTGCCTTGCAGCGGTCCTGCCTCCCCGTCAGGATGCCGGCCAAGAGAGGTCCTGGAAGCTGAGGGAGCTGATCTGAAGCTTGCGCGGGTGCCTGCAGCTCAAGGCCAAGGGCCTTCCCTCAGGATACAGCAGTCCTGAGAGGTCTCTAGAATTCAAAGAAATCAGCAGACAAATGCATTGTCCACCAAGAGCTCTTTTATTGGCAGGAGGTTAGGGCTCTGCACCCCAGCACAAGGCTTCTTCGCCACGTCCAAATTTCAGTGGGTTTCTGTAGGAATTCTATCAAAAATCCCTTCCGTCTTTAGACTGCTGAGGTGATTCCATAGGCAGGGGCTTAGAAGGAAACACATTGCGTCAGAATCCTAGACTTGAACCTAGTGTCTACCTGCTGGCCAGGAGGAGTCTCAGCGCACCAAAGCAGCTCATCTTCCTCATGCCTTCCCTGCACAGGGCTGATTCTGTAGCCGCCCTTAGGTCTTCCCGAAGGCTATGTCTCAAGCTTTTTGTCAAGTCACTCTCATGTCAAGTTAGGCTTCCAGGTTTTTCTGATGTTCACTGGTGCTAAGGACTTCTGGATATCTGTGCTAAGTCCTCTTCACTTCTGTCAATTGCTTGTGCTTCCTTCCATCGAACAAAGGCCTTGTTTCATTCCTCAATGTGCCTGATGCTGGCCCATGTCTTTTGGCACTGCTTGCTTTCCTGTGGCATGTTCTACCTGCCCCCGAGAGTAAAGAGGGAGCTGGAGAAGGAGCTTGCCGGGCTGCTCTCCATCCTTTAGCAGCAGTCCTGCTGAAGCGGCCAAGTCGGAGCTGAGCGCAAATGGACCAGCCGTGCACGGGAAGGGTGGGTGGGAAGGATGATCCAGGAACCGTAGGCCTGGCAGCCTGAGCTTGCTAGCGGGGAAGGCCTTGGAGCACATCCTCCTGAGTGCCATGCCACGGCACGTGCAGGGAACCAGGGGGTGGCAAAGCTCTGCGCAGGCATGGGGACAGCTGCGGGTCTTGGCAGGGTGTTGAGCTGGGGTTGGTGCTGCTGGGCGTGTTGGGGAAGGAGTTGTCTGGAAGGTGAGAAGTCTAGGCTGGAACTGGGGTCACTTTGAAGGCAGCACCTGTGCTATGGCACAGCTTTGGTGATGGAGGACTGAAGGAATAGCTGGGACTTTTTCTCTTAGTCATCCTGCTTCTCCTGCAGAGAAGAAGAGGGGAGAGCTCTACTTTCTTGGCCACTTTGATATCTGGAGCAGGGGGAGGATTAGCCCTCTTGCAATCTACTCATTTGTTTGGGCTACTTTTGTAGCACTGAGTGGACTTTCATTCCTGGAGAGCTTTGATTCCTTAAGAGAATCAGGTTCTTCTCATGCCTTCCTAGGAAAATGTTTGAAACCAAAGCAAGGCCTTTGTTTTGTCTCTGTGTGGTCTTCTGCTTTGCAAAGTGACATGCAGTGGATGACCTTAAGGCAAAGGTGTTGCTGCTGTAATTGATACATAGTATTAAATTCCTGGATTAAAATTGTGTGTCTTAAAACTTTGCAGTGGAAGGTAAAATCCCCAGAATTGCTGGAAACACTTCCAGGGCCTCTCTTTGCATACCACAGTCTTTTCACAGTCCTAAGGTGTTACCTGGACATCTGCCAGAGAGATAAGCGGGAAAGGTCCCATGAAGCATGGGCGGACCACATCTTCACAGTTCATCAGGAGATCCCATACCAATCTGGGCGGAGGGCAACAGAAACCTTCTGACAGAAGATTCGGAGACTTTTCATGCTGACGTCTTTTCAATTTCTCAGGAAACTCTTTCAGATATCCCTTGCGGACACCAGACATTTCAATGATTCTCTTATGTACATGATGTCATGCTCTTCGGGTTCTTTGTTACCGTCTTGTTTTTGCCTCAGGGTAGAAAAATGGTCTCAAACACCTCCCCTGAGACCCCGAATTTGTGGGCAGTACTCCGGAGGAGAACCCTGTGCTGCTCCCGGATTGACCACCCAACATTTGATCGATGTTGTCCTGATTTATCGTGGCATTTCCCGAAATTGCTTTTCAAATTTGTTAACTAAATCTTTGATTTTGGAAATTAGCTCTGATCATTTCTAACACTGCTTTGAGATGGGAAGGAAACTTGCAAATCTATCAGGTTCTCAGGCCATTGCTCTTAATTTAGCAAGTTGGCAACTTTTTGCAACTACTTGAGTTGAGTAATGGGAAGAAAAGCTTTCCCGAGTTGAGGATTCTTAATTGCCAGCTCCTTCTATGCCTCTGCTGCCAGGGTGATTTTGTGCTTCAGGAAATCAATCCAAGTAGAAAACAATTTCAGCATGGAGTAAGAGCTTCTGACAGAGACCAAGTGTTGCCAGCACTTGCTCCAGGTGCTCCTGCCAACATCCCCTGTAGGAAGGAGCCCAGCCGCCAGGGCCCGTTGGCTTTGGCTGCCCTGTGGCAGAGAAACGCCCCGGGGCACAGGTCTCTGGGGCAGGAGATGGCACCAGCGCTTGCCAGGGCACGGGGGGGCGGCAGCTCTGCTTGGGCGGGGGCTCCATCACGCCTGCCAATTTCAGCGCTGCCCTGGCCCCTGGGGTCAGAGCAGTGCCCGTGCCCCGGCCCACAGGTTCCTCATCTGTGTCACACCCGCGGGTTTAGGACGGCCACCGGCTGGGACGTGTCCCAGGGAGGCCGTGCCAGCTTCTGTGCGAGGCCCCGTGCCCTTCCCGCTGCGGCTGCATCGGCGGCCCTGGGGGCTCCTTCTGCTGCCCTGAGCCCGCAGAGCAGGGCAGCGTTTGCCCATGGATTGAGCCGCTGCGAAAGATGCTGTCTCAGGGCTGTCTTAGACACTTGGGGAGAGGGGTTCCTTCCAACCTGGGCCACTTTGGCTGGGCTGGGAGCGGCCCCAGGGCAGGTGGCAGTGTGTGCATTGGCCCTTTGTGACGCGGTGCAGCAGCGCGGTCACCGTGGCATTGAACGGCACAGGGTGTCCAAGGACCCTTTGTGACACGTGGGGACATAGGTGCTGGCGGTGACGCAGCCAGGCCACATTTCTTGGAGCAGGCGACGGGACAGGACGCGCCAGAGCGGTGCTGTGAGGAGCCCCCGCACAGCGCACTCGTTTGTGCCTGACCCAGAGCTTCTACAAGGAGTGAGTTGTGCAGCTGACCTCAGGGCCAAACTGCACGACTTGGTGACTCGGAGGCTTTCCAAGTCATCTCTTATCCCTGTGGCCTGTGGCCTCCAGGCCGGACTGTGGGATTTGGTGACTTGAATCATCTACGAGGAAACTCCTGTCATCGTGGCAGGAGCCCTTGAGACCAGAGTGCAGGACTTGCTGTCCTGCAGCCTTCCTGAGGCTTCTTCTGCCACAGGCGCTTTCAAGGCGCAAGTGCACAACTTGTTGCCTCAGTGCTTTCCTGAGGCATCTCTCTTGAAAGGTGCTGTGGCATGGCGGGCAGATTTCTCGGCCTGTCCAAAGTATTCAGGGGGAAAAAAAGCAAAGGCCCTGGAGCTACCCCAGCACAGGAGCCTGAAGAGCCCGAGCGGATCCAGACACTACAGGATGGTGAGTGGCAGAGCTGGGCCACAGGGCTGATGGCTGCAGCCAACGTGGCCCCATTCCATCCCGTCCCTATCGCAGCCTGGGGAGGGCAGGGCTGGGCTGTGTTCTCCGGCCTCTCCCGCAGCCCCTCAGCTCTGGCTGCTCTCGCTCTTTGCCAGATGCAGCCACGGACGGCACACAAGAGCAGAGGCCTGCCGGTGGAAGCTTCCGCAGGACACTGAAGGTACCTGCAGCCATCCCCGCCTGGGCTGGGCCTGCTGTCACTGCTCAGCCGAGCACCGCGCTTGGAGCACTCCATGGAACACGTCTCTCTTCCCTGTCCTTTGTTCTCCTGCAGATGATCCGAAAATTCCTGCGCATTCGGCGTAGAAACACCGGCACCAGGGCAGCTGAGGGCTCAGCTGAGCCTGACTGTGGGCTGACCGAGCCCCAGGCAGAGCCTGATGTCAACACAGATTTGGCTGAGCCCTCAGAAAATTTTGACACTGCGTTGAATGATCAAAGGGCAAGGGCTGACAAGGCAGTGGCTGAGGATGTGGCCCTCCAAACGGCTGACACTGGAGAGACTCAGGGCATCAGAGATACTGGCGCCACGGCCTCTCCCACTGCCATTCCTGCTCCCACTGTGGATTTTATCCAGAAGGGTGGTATTTCTTCTGAGCAGCAGGTAAACAGCCTGGGGCCGGGGCTAGAGGCCTCCCAGGATTGTGTGTCATCTCCAGCCACGCGGCCACTGGGCCCCCTCAGCCTTTGAGGCCGGCACAGTGTGGCAGGAAGGGAAGCGATTCTTGGGGGAAGCTGGTGAAGTTGCTCTCCTAGACAGCGGCCCAAGTCTTCCCCATGCCTTTTCCAGGTGCCAGCCATTGTAAAGAAGATGCACCAGAATCTTGCATCGCATGGAAATGTGGATACCAGGCTGCCCATGAACATCGTGAGGCTGGCCGAAGAACACCCAGCTGACGTGGTGCTGACCCTCCTGCGCTGTGCCCCAACATGTGACAGGTATGGGCCCACCTGCCTGGAGAGCTCAGGCCTCCCCGGCCTTTAGGGCCATGGCCCTGCACGGCCCGTGCAATGGGCTCTGCCAGAGCGGCAAACAGGTCCGGGACCCTCGGGCCCCTCTGTTTCCCGAGCCTGCTGCCGTGCTCCCTCCCTGCCCTTCAGGGCACCGGGGCTCTGTCACCCGGCCCCCAGAGCCGCACAGGGCATGGTAGTGTGGCTGAGATGTCCCTGACACAGAGCTCTGATCCCACAGAGCTGCTGCAATGATGTGGAGAAGCATAGGCTCATCGAGTCTCACAGTGGAGATGGTTCTGCCAACACTGCTCTGTGTGATGGAGGATTGGCCTCTGCACAGCATGTTCACCTCCGATGGGGACAACGATGGCGTCTTTGCCCTGGCTGTGAGTTTCTGGGCATTTGCTCACCCCCAGGTCACCTCTCCAGCAGCTCTCCATCCTCTCCCTGCCTCAGGCCCTGGGCTGAAACCTGGCCTAAGGGCAGGCTCAGGGGGCACCAGGCCCGCTGCTCCCCCTGCGTCTCCCCTGGGGCCCTGCCACATGGACACCTCGCACTGAGCGCTCTCCTTGGCAACTTCTTTTGCAGGCAACTCTGGTGGTGTGGGTGATTCTCCAGGTGCCTGAGTGCCACGAGGCTATGACCCTTTATTCCTCCCGCCTCTTTGTGGCTTTGCTTTTCCATGTTGTCATCACCACACAGCAGATGCCACCACAGGAAGTCGATCGCTTCTGGAGAGCGTGCCGAGAGGAACACCGCCTTCCCAGCGAACCCAACAGGTCTCCGTCCTCCCGTCCTTTCCATGTCCTTGTGGCCAGTGCCAGTGCTCCCAATGTGACCCGGGCTTTGCTCTGCACACAGGTTTGCAGTGCAGGTCATGAAGTCCCTGCTCTGCCGGCTGGAGTGTGAGAATCAGGTGATGGTTGTGGAGTCCAAGCATGGCTGGGACACCATGCTCTGTGCTAATACCCAGTACTATGCTGTGGCTCTGCTGGCCAGGTGAGACCCCCTGCTCCCTGCTGTCCCTGGAATTGGTGCCCTGTGCCCGGGCTGCCCCACACAGTCCCTCTGGTCATGGACCAGAGGGCCTCGTCACTTTAGGGACGGCCGAGCAGACTGAAAAAGGCTGGGAGAGGAGGGTGCACAGGAGTGGCCGCCTCCCAAAGCACCCACGTCCCCTCCAGGGATACTGGGGAAAGACTGCACTTCTGGGAGTCAGTCCTGTGAAAAGTGTGCCCCCCCCAGCTCAGGCTCTTTCTTCCTTTTTGCCCCTGACAGGGAGATGCGCCATGTCTTGATCCCTTTCTCTGCCTGCATCGCAACCCACTTGCTCCGGCTGCTCAGCATTGAGAAGCCAGGCTGCGATCTGCCTTTCCTGGCATTCCTTGTGGAGGTGAGCCTGAAGAGCAGCGCTGCCTGGCTGAGCTGCCTCCCAGCTCTCTGCCCTCTCGCAGCCGCATCCCTAGCCTCCTGGGATGGCACCAGCGCCCTGTGCTGCTGCTGCCTGGGGCTGGCCCTGGGCAGTTCTGGGCTCCTGCCAGCCGGGCCCTGTGCCACTGCCCTGTGCCTTTCAGGTCCTGGAGTGCCTGGACTTAACTAAATGTGGTGGCTGGGTCCTGAGGGTCGTGTCCAGGTACCTGCGGACCGAGTGCAGGAAGAGGTGTCGCCTGGCGCTCAAAGGCCTGCTGGTGCTCAGCAAGGATCCCCTGATGGTGAGAAGGGGGCAGCAGCTGAAGCTGCACTGGGGAGAGCAGCCCCATGGGCTGGCTGGCCTTCAGGAGCTGAGGCAGCTGCTCCCAGCTCTCCTGCCTCAGCTGCCCGAGTGCTTTGGGACAGGCCTTTGGTGTCTGGGCCCTGCGGCAGCAGGCTGGGCTTGCAGTGCCAGGGCGCTGTCGCTGGTGCAGCTGTTCACGGCTTCACAGCGCAGCCTTGTGTTCCACACAGGCCAGAAGAATGTGCTGCCTGTCTGAAAGCTTTGTGGATCTGCTGGCTGATGAAGACGGAGTGGTGGTTGCCCTGACCCTTCGTGTGCTTACTAATATGCTGGAGAGCGAAGACATCCTGGTATCCAGCACCACCGCCCCAAAGCTGGCTGAGGCACTCCTGGCGCTCTTTAACAATGTAAGGTTCTGCAACCCGAGCCACAGGCATTGGGTGCTGCCCAGAAACCTTGTGCTGTCTGCATTTTCAGGCCTTTGCCTAGGTGGGCCTGGAGTAATTGATGCTTAGGTTTTTTCCTTTCCCCTAGGAAAATAGCTACATGCAACTGCTCTCCATGGACCTCTTCTGTAAGGTGATGGAGTTGGTAGTGAAGGAGGGAAAAAAGCCCCTGAAGGCAACTGTCAACAAGAGCCTGTACCTACTTTTAATCTACTGCCATGATGAGAACTGGCGTGTGGCAAATGTGAGGTTTTGTGCATCCCTGGGACGGGGGCTCAGCTGCCTCCTGCCCTGCTGCAGGAGGAGGAGGAGGCTGCGTCCTCCTCCAGGCCTTGGCACAGGGATGCGAGTCCTTGTGCCCTGGGCTGTGGTGCCATCTCTGCATCTCTGCTGCTCTCCAGACCTCTCGGGAAACCCTGCAATGTGCGGCCAAGTTCCTGAAGAGGAGGGATCTCGAGAAGCTCCTGACAAAGGAACAACCGTTGACTATCGATGACTGTAAGGTAAGGATGGCTTGGAGAAGTGGCAGCCTCAGCCTGGAGAAGATCCGTGGCCGCGGGGCTGGCAGCCGTGGCCCCTGCCCAGTGCTGCACCCGGGGGCTCCAGCCTGCGCCCCACACGCCGCTGCCTTCCCTGGGCCCCGCGGGCTCTTCTCCAGGCTCCTGCGGGCCCGAGCCGGGTGCCCGTGGAGTCCCGGCCCAGCGGGGCTGCGGGCACGGGGCGGCACCGCGGCTCCCCGGGCAGCAGCCGGCCCTCTGCCCCCTCCAGAGCCCGGCGCCAGCGGCTGCTGGCCGGGCCTCAGGGCCGTGCGGGCAGGGGAGGCCGGGGCTGGGCACGGCCAGAGCCCGGCCCAGGGGCTGAGCCCGCGCCAACCCTTCCCTCCTGCCGCTCTCTCCAGCTGGCAGACGACAGGATGCGAGCGGCCGAGTACCTGCGCCGGGCCCTGCCCTACCTGGAGAACCCGCAGGAGTCCCTGCCAGAGGCGGCCATGCGGTTCATGGGTGAGCCACGAGCCCGGGCTCCCTCCCCGGCCCGCCGCAGCTCGGCCCCGGCCCCGGCTGCTGCTGCCCCGGCTGCAGCGGCATCCGGGCCCGGCGCCGTGGAGCCCCGCCTGCCCTCGGGGCTGCTGCCGCCCTCTGGCAGCCGTGCCCTGGGGCGGCAGCAGGCGGCAAGGGCCCGGGCTGAGCCCTGCCGGGGCAGGAGGCCGTGTGGCCACAGGGCTGGCAGCGGCGCTGGCAGGGAGCCGTGCCGCTGGGGCCGTGACACGCTCTCTGAGGGGGCAGCCAGGACAGCTTCACCTTCTCAGTCAGGGTGAGTGAGGGCAGCGGGCCGTCAGCGGCTCTGGCGGGGGAAGCTGCACTGCCCGGGCAGACAGCTGCAATCCCCGGCTCTGGAGGCCTTTGCTCCTTGTGTGGACGAGGGCTGGAGAGGGCACAACGCACAGAGATTTCAGGGGCACGTGGGGGATTCGTGGCAAGGACCTTCGGGCTGATCCCAATGTCTCCTGCTTGCTTCTGGGTGGGATGGTTCTGGCAGGAAGATCCCCTAGGATTCCCACTGATCCAGCCTCTGACCATGGCTCTGTTCTTCGCTCTTGCAGCCCTTCAAACCCAGAGGCAAGACAGCAGCCCGTCATGCTCTAAACCTGCAAAATGAAGCCCGCTTTCCCCAGAAAGCTAAACAACTGGGGACATCTTCTGAATCTAGCGAATTGGTGTCCCAAGAACACACCAGGAGACACTGAAGAGGACACCATCTCTCAGTGCTGCTGGAGCTCCACGCACAGCTGAGGCTGAGCACAATTCTCCTGGCTTCACACCTCTCCCTCTTTGTAGTTAGCTCCCTCCCTCCAGCCCTCAGACCCTGCCCATGCCCTTTTTTTCCCTCCACTCTCCACCCCTTTGGACTGATCCTTACCTCCCAGCCCTCAGACCCTGCCCATCCCCCCTTATTCCCTCCCAGCTCATCCCTTTGCTTCGCCTTGAATTAATAAACACTTTGGCTTCTTCACTTTACCTGCGTCTCTGTGGAGCTGAAGCGGCGTAAAAACCTGAGCCCTGGCACACACAGGCCCCTGCTGCCGTCCTCTTGCGCGCCGTCTTTTGTGCAGAGACACAGAGGAGCGAGGCCGCGTCAGGCTGGAAAGGTGCCTGTGCTGAAGGTCCAGTTCCACAACACTGTGCAGTTTAAGGTCCTACTGAGCAGCCTGAAGCTCCCGGATTTTGGGAGAGCCAACCTGAGGACGCTCTGAAGCCAGCTGTGAGGGATTCCATGGCAAGCATCTACAGAGGGCAAAGGAGCTTGGAATGCTGGAAGCTTTCAAGAATAGCCTGCTGAAAGCACAGCAGTGCTCCATCCCTGCACAGGGTCGGGGAGATGGCAGAAGCAGAGACCATCAGGCCTTAACAGGGAGCTTGGGGTGTGCCTAAGGGCAAGTGAAGCAGCAGCAGCAGCAGCACGGTGGCCGAGACTCGGACGCGTGACCCGGCCAAGGGCCCCAGCGCCGTCAGGCAGTGCCGGGATCCCGGCTGCGGTTCTGGTGCCCAGAGCTGAGGAATCGCAGCCCCTGCCTCAGAGGCTGCCAGAAAGCCAAGCGAGTGAGAGCAGAGGGAGGGCAGCCTTCCAGTCTCTCCTGGGCATGGCCGCAAAGCAGCCCCTGCTTCTCCTTCCTCTGCCCGTGTTTGGGGTGTGCTGATAGCAGCACCAGCCAGGTTGCGCTCTGTGTTCCAAAGGCTGTGGAGAGCGGGCATGAAAAGTGCTGCGTGCACAGCGGAGAGTCCTGGAAGGTGCTGGCGAGAGCGTCCTGCGGGATCAGGGCTCTCTGGTCTCTGGCCGGGAAGAGCCTGCTTTTGCTGCTGTGAGCGCAGGCAGGAGTGGAGGCAGCGGGCAGCTTGTGTTTGTAGAGGGCCTGGGGCTGCGTGTGTCAACCTCCAGCTGGAATCACACTGGGGGAAATGCCAGCTAGAGCTGGAGCGCCTGTCCAGAAAGGACCAGAAAGGAATTCAGCCTTGCCAGGGTTTCTTAAGAGTGTCTTGGTGTTCCCCAGGAAAGCTTCCAATCTGGGGAAAGGCCTCTGGGGGAAAGGGCCTTGCTGCTGAAGGAAAGCGTTTTCCTAGGAGCTCCCCGTGATGTAGGAAGAACTGTCCCCGTTTGGCTCTCTGTGGTCCTTTCAGTCCCTGAGGCCCGTTGCACTTGGCAGATGGACAAGGGAAGGGAGAAGGCTGTGAAAAGCAGGTTTGGAATCCAGCTGGACCTGCAGAGACCAAGGCAAGCGCCTGCAGCAGGGTGTGTTCCCCCTCTCTGGACACAGGTGTGAGCAGGAGCATCTCTGTCCAGCTGCCAGCCCCAAAGCTGTCTTGGAGAGCTGTGAATTCAAAGGCCTTCCAGCACACACGTCTCACATCTTACCTGTCTGCTGTGCTTCAACTCTTGGCAATATGCATTTGCCTCTTGCTTGCTGGAAGCTGCTGCGGCCCAGAGGGCCAGCACCGAGCTGGGCTGTGTGGGCCAGGCAGCAGGGAGAGTCTTGGCTGCTCTTGATGTGTGCGTGGCCTCAGAAAAGGCTTGGAAGCTTTGCCTCCCAAGGCGCCCTGCTCCCTGCCTCTTCCTCTGCATCTTGGAGAGAACAAGGCAGGCATTTCTAGCAGCTGGGCATTAGCAGGCCTTCAAATGGGGGCGTCTTGTGGAGCAGGCCCAGCTGAGACACCCTGAGAGGAGCCCAGCGCTCCTTGCCCCTCTGCGCTGACACGTGAGCCTTGTCTGCTTTCGGGATGACCCTGGCTGTGTCAGGGGCTGCTACGTAGACACGAGACAGCCGGTCCTGTCCTGCTGGGTCCCAGCAGTGCCTGGCAGCAGTCCTGCCTCCCCGTCAGGATGCCGGCCAAGAGAGGTCCTGGAAGCTGAGGGAGCTGATCTGAAGCTTGCGCGGGTGCCTACAGCTCAAGGCCAAGGGCCTTCCCTCAGGATACAGCAGTCCTGAGAGGTCTCTAGAATTCAATGAAATCAGCAGACAAATGCATTGTCCACCAAGAGCTCTTTTATTGGCAGGAGGTTAGGGCTCTGCACCCCAGCACAAGGCTTCTTCGCCACGTCCAAATTTCAGTGGGTTTCTGTAGGAATTCTATCAAAAATCCCTTCCGTCTTTAGACTGCTGAGGTGATTCCATAGGCAGGGGCTTAGAAGGAAACACATTGCGTCAGAATCCTAGACCTGAAGTTAATGTCCACCTGCTGGCCAGGAGGAGTCTCAGCGCACCAAAGCAGCTCATCTTCCTCATGCCTTCCCCTGCACAGGGCTGATTCTGTAGCCGCCCTTAGGTCTTCCCAAAGGCTATGTCTCAAGCTTTTTGTCAAGTCACTCTCATGTCAAGTTAGGCTTCCAGGTTTTTCTGATGTTACCTGGTGCTAAGGACTTCTGGATATCTGTGCTAAGTCCTCTTCACTTCTGTCAATTGCTTGTGCTTCCTTCCATCGAACAAAGGCCTTGTTTCATTCCTCAATGTGCCTGATGCTGGCCCATGTCTTTTGGCACTGCTTGCTTTCCTGTGGCATGTTCTACCTGCCCCGAGAGTAAAGAGGGAGCTGGAGAAGGAGCTTGCCAGGCTGCTCTCCATCCTTTAGCAGCAGTCCTGCTGAAGCGGCCAAGTCGGAGCTGAGCGCAAATGGACCAGCCGTGCACGGGAAGGGTGGGTGGGAAGGATGATCCAGGAACCGTAGGCCTGGCAGCCTGAGCTTGCTAGCGGGGAAGGCCTTGGAGCACATCCTCCTGAGTGCCATGCCACGGCACGTGCAGGGAATCAGGGGGTGGCAAAGCTCTGCGCAGGCATGGGGACAGCTGCGGGTCTTGGCAGGGTGTTGAGCTGGGGTTGCTGTTGCTGGGCGTGTTGGGGAAGGAGTTGTCTGGAAGGTGAGAGGTCTAGGCTGGAACTGGGGTCACTTTGAAGGCAGCACCTGTGCTATGGCACAGCTTTGGTGATGGAGGGCTGAAGGAATAGCTGGGACTTTTTCTCTTAGTCATCCTGCTTCTCCTGCAGAGAAGAAGAGGGGAGAGCTCTACTTTTTTGGCCACTTCCATATCTGGAGCAGGGGGAGGATTAGCCCTTTTGCAGTCTACTCATTTGTTTGGGCTACTTTTGTAACACTGAGTGGGCTTTCATTCCTGGAGAGCTTTGATTCCTTAAGAGAATTAGGCTCTTTCCATGCCTTCCTAGAAAAATGTTTGAATCCAAAGTAAGGTCTTTATTTTTCCTCTGTGTGGTCTTCTGCTTTGCAAAGTGACATGCAGTGGATGACCTTAAGGCAGATGTGTTGCTGCTGTAATAGATACATAGTATTAAATTCCTGGATTAAAACTGAGTGTCTTAAAACTTTGCAGTGTGTCTTGGTTTAGGAAGACAGGTATCTGCTAGGTAAAATTACAATCAGAGGCTCTTTGGCAAAGATTTGGGAAATAGGAATAGCAGTTCTTTACTAGTATGTAATACAAAGCAAACAAACACAAAAAAAACCTCCCCCCCCACCAAACAACTACAGCATTAATGACAAACGACAACAGTACCAAGAACCTTGAGGGCTTTGTTTCACAAAACCCAGGGCAGTTTGGTTTCGGTGTCCCTGCAGGATCCTCAGAGCACCAAGCTGGAACAGTGGAAAAGTCCCGGGCTGGTAGCTGGGATGGCAGGGTGTCCCGGCAGGCAGGGGCAGGATGTCCCGGCAGCGCAGGGAGTGCAGGGTCACGCTGCAGCAAGAGGAGCAGCGCCGAAGCAGCTCGAAGGCGAGGCAGAAAAGCGGCGCAGCTTCTGCTCGGCGTGCTTTGCGGCGGCTGAGATCCTCGAGGAGCGGCAGACACGCGCCTCCCCGAACGCCGGAAGCAGAAAAGCACGCAGCTGCCTCAAGCTGTGTCTTTTACCTGCGTTATCTCCCCCTTCCACCTTTTGTCCACCTCTTTGTTTCAGCCAAGCACTCTCAAGTATCCAACACCCGGTCCCCTTGGCAACCCGTGGGGAAAAAATTCCCCAGAGAAAGAAGGAACAAACCCAACCCCCAACATTATCCACCCCGAATTTTTTTCCCATACAAACATATTACATTGAGTTTTAACTATTAAAAATACATATATATATATGCAAATATGGATGCAGCCACATTGTCATGGGTAGTTCACCCCAAAACAAGGTCCCCTTGAGGTATGCATCGGGTCTCTCCATCCTTTTGCATCACCCACCAGGTGCAACCTGGTCCCTGAGCGAAGACAACCCCACGGATGGGATTGTCTTTGCTGGAGGCAGGATTAATCCAAACAGTTTTTCCCAGCATACCTCTCATGTGTACCACTGGAACCTTATCTCCGTCTGTCTTTTGCAAGGGCTCAGATTGGGCAGGACCTGCTCGGTTGGTGGAACCTCGAGTGTTCACCAACCAGGTGGCCTTTGCTAAATTAATATCCCAATTCTTGAAGGTTCCCCCACCCAGTGCCTTCAAGGTAGTTTTAAGCAGGCCATTGCACCGTTCAACTTTCCCGGCCGCTGGTGCATGATAAGGAATATGGTACACCCACTCAATGCCAAGTTCTCTAGCCCAGGTGCTTATAAGACTATTCTTGAAATGAGTCCCATTGTCCGACTCGATTCTCTCAGGGGTGCCATGTCTCCACAGGACTTGTTTTTCCAGGCCCAGGATGGTGTTCCGGGCAGTAGCATGAGGCACAGGGTAGGTCTCCAACCATCCAGTGGTGGCTTCCACTATGGTTAGCACATAACGCTTGCCCTGGCGGGTTTGGGGAAGGGTGATGTAGTCAATCTGCCAGGCTTCCCCATATTTATATTTGGACCACCGCCCACCATACCATAAGGGCTTCACTTGCTTGGCTTGCTTGATTGCAGCACATGTCTCACAGTCATGGATAACCTGAGAAATACTGTCCATGGTTAAATCCACCCCTCGGTCTCGGGCCTACTTATAGGTGGCATCTCTGCCCTGATGACCCGAGGCATCATGGGCCCATCGGGCTAGGAACAACTCTCCCTTGTGTTGCCAATCTAAATCTATCTTTGACACTTCTATCTTGGCAGCCTGATCTACCTGCTTGTTGTTTTGGTGTTCCTCATTAGCCCGACTCTTAGGAACATGGGCATCTACATGGCGGACTTTCACAGGCAGCTTCTCTACATGAGTGGCAACGTCCTTCCATTCATCAGCAGCCCAGATTGGTTTTCCTCTACGCTGCCAGTTGGCCTTTTTCCACCTTTCCAGCCAGCCCCACAGAGCATTGGCTACCATCCACGAATCAGTGTAGAGGTAGAGCTTTGGCCACTTCTCTCTTTCAGCAATGTCAAGGGCTAATTGAACATCTTTGAGTTCAGCAAGCTGACTTGATCCCCCTTCTCCTTCAGTGGCTTCTGCAACCTGTCGTGTGGGGCTCCATACGGCTGCTTTCCACTTACGGTTCATTCCCACGATGCGACAGGAACCGTCAGTGAAGAGAGCGTAGTGTGTTTCTTCTGCTGGCAGTTGGTTGTATGGAGGAGCTTCTTCAGCTCGTGTCACTTGTACCTGCTCCTCTTCGTCCGTGAGACCGAAGTTTTCTCCTTCCGGCCAGTTTGTAATTATCTCCAAAATCCCAGGGCGATTTGGGTTTCCAATACGGGCACGCTGTGTGATGAGGGCAGTCCATTTGCTCCATGTGGCATCGGTGGCATGGTGCGTGGAGGGAGCCTTTCCTTTAAACATCCACCTCAGCACTGGTAGTCGGGGTGCCAAGAGGAGTTGTGCTTCTGTGCCAATCACTTCTGAGGCAGCTTGAACTCCTTCATAGGCGGCCAAGATCTCCTTCTCTGTGGGAGTGTAGTTGGCTTCAGATCCTCTGTAACTTCGACTCCAGAATCCCAGTGGTCGGCCTCGGCTCTCCCCTGGCACCTTCTGCCAAAGGCTCCAGGACAAACCGTTGTTCCCGGCTGCAGAATAAAGCACATTCTTCACATCTGGTCCCGTCCTGACTGGGCCAAGGGCTACTGCATGAGCAATCTCCTGCTTGATCTGGGCAAAGGCTTGTTGCTGTTCAGGGCCCCAGTGGAAATTGTTTTTCTTGCGGGTAACCAGGTAGAGAGGGCTCACGATCTGACTGTACTCAGGAATGTGCATCCTCCAAAAACCTATGGCTCCTAGGAAAGCTTGTGTTTCCTTTTTGCTGGTCGGTGGAGACATTGCTGTGATCTTATCAATGACCTCAGTGGGGATCTGCCGCCGTCCATCTTGCCACTTTACTCCCAGGAACTGGATCTCTCTGGCAGGTCCCTTGACTTTGCTCTTCTTGATGGCAAACCCGGCTTTCAGCAAAATCTGGATGATCCTCTCTCCTTTCTCGAACAGTTCAGCTGCAGTCTTTCCCCACACAATGATGTCATCGATGTACTGTAGATGTTCTGGAGCCTCACCCTTCTCCAGTGCAGCCTGGATCAGCCCATGGCAGATGGTGGGGCTGTGTTTCCACCCCTGGGGCAGCCGGTTCCAGGTGTACTGCACGCCCCTCCAGGTGAAAGCAAACTGAGGCCTGCATTCTGCAGCCAGAGGAATGGAGAAAAATGCATTGGCAATGTCAATAGTGGCATACCACCTCGCTGCCTTGGACTCCAGCTCGTATTGAAGTTCCAGCATGTCCGGCACAGCAGCGCTCAGCGGTGGAGTCACTTCATTCAATGCATGATAGTTCACAGTCAGTCTCCATTCTCCATCAGACTTGCACACAGGCCAGATGGGGCTGTTGAACGGTGAGTGGGTTTTGCTGACCACCCTTTGGCTCTCCAGTTCACGGATCATTTTGTGGATGGGGATCACGGTGTCCTGATTTGCCTGATACTGCTGACGGCGCACTGTCAAGGTGGCAACAGGTACTTGTTGTTCTTCTACCTTCAGGAGTCCCACTGCAGATGGGTTCTCTGATAGTCCCGGCAAGGTGTTCAACTGCTTAATGTTCTCTGTCTCCACAGCAGCTATTCCAAAAGCCCATCTGAGTCCTTTAGGGTCTTTATAATATCCATTCCTGAGGAAGTCTATGCCCAGAATACATGGAGCCTCTGGGCCGGTCACAATCGGAAGTTTCTGCCACTCCTTCCCGGTCAGGCTCACCACGGCTTCAACCAAAGTCAATTCCTGTGACCCCCCTGTCACCCCGGCAATGGAAATCGGTTCTGCCCCCACATGTCCCGATGGCATTAGAGTACACTGCGACCTAGTATTTACTAAAGCTTCATGTTTTTGTGGCTCTGATGTGCCAGGCCATCGAATCCACACAGTCTAAAAAACCCGATTTTCCCGTGCCTCTTCCTGGCTAGAGGCAGGGCCCCTCTAGCACTGGTTATTATTCCCTTCTTGGACATACATGGTAGAGGTTCCTTCGAGGGAATCTGACACAGCATTCCCACCTCCGTAATACCTGGCAGCTTGCTCATGGGAGGCTGAGGCTACCTTCATTCTAGTGGAACTCCCTCTGTTAGCGTTTCTCTCCTTGAGCTCACGTACCCGTGCTGCCAGGACAGAAGTAGGTTTCCCATGCCACGCTCCCATGTCCTCCCCATGGTCCCGCAGATAAAACCACAGGTCAGCTCGAGGGGTCTACCCTCTCTCTCTTGCTGGGGGATGTTGGGCTCTGATTCTGGGGCCTGTGACTCGCACCGGTGCTACATGGGAACTGTTCCTTCTCATCTCCTCTCTCATTTCCCTCATCTCCTCTTTGAGTTCCTTCACCACCGCAGAGACATGAGCCTGCATTGGGCCACTGATCATACTTTCATAATTTCTGAGCTTGTTGGCAACAGAACCCACTGTCTCTCGGTTATCCTCGGCATTAATTGTTGCAATGAATGTGGCGTATTAGAGATGGTCTATGAGTTGCCAGATTCCACAACATGTGCCCTGTGCATTTAATCTTGTCGGGGTCATTATCATGCTGTCTGATCTTCCCAAAAAGTACTTCCAATACTGCCACTTCTCTCAACTGTTGGATTCCTTCCTCAAGGGTCTTCTATCGCATTCTATTGTTGTGCTCTTGCATTCTGTCTCTGTGGACAAATCTCTCTCTCACATTCATTAGAAGTCGTTCCCAAAGGGGAAGGGGCCTTTGCTCTCTTACAAATACCTGATTTATACCTGAGTCCTGGGTCAAGGGTCCCAAATTCCTTGCTTCAGCACTATCCAGTTGTACGCCTGTACCCATAAGGTCCCAGACTTATACAGCCAGGCTGTATAAGCCTCACGTCCTCGTCGTGCAATATCTTTTTGCAGATTACGTAGACTTTCATACGTCAGGGACTCAGTGATGATCTCAACCTGTGGCTCTTCTGTGGACTGTGAGGACTCTTCTTTCTTATCTTTAATACCAGGATCTGACGATTTCACTTTACACTTCCTTGTTTCCACAGGGGCGACTGCTGCTGGCTGTGGCTGCCCTTGTGGTTCAGCTGGAACCTGGACAGTTGTAACGTCTGTGGGTTCCACTGCTGCACCATCAGTCTCTGCCTTCTCGGGGCAGGGGGAGGGTTTTTCATGAGCTGGGGAAATGTACTCCCTCAGCATCTGGCCCATCTCATGTACTTCTTTTACCAGAACCTCAACCCATTTCGGGTGGGTCCTTTCTGAGGCAGGCTGTGGGGCAGAGTCAGGCTCTGGGGTATCATCCCTGTTCTGTGGGGTAGGTATCAGGGTGGTTATCCAGGTCAATCTTCCCTTATCTCTGAATGCTAAATAGAATACGCATATTAGCAGCACCAGCCATTGTATGATATCATTAGCATTCAGAGAGGATTTAAACCCTCCAAAAACTGGTGGGGCAGACCCAAAGAGATGGATAAAAGGTTGGGAAAAAAAAAGCTCCCCCGGTGTCATTTCTTCACAGTAGGTACCATTGTTAAAGTAACTCCAAAAACACACAGTTAGTGTACGATAGCCCTGAATCCATGTGCCTGCCTTCCAGAGGAAATTAAAAATCCATGAGTTCTTCACCTTATTAAGCCATAAAATAAACTGGATGACAGTCACAGTAGCCTTAGTTATAGGGCCCATGTTTAGATAAGGGCCTGCAAATGGAAGGAATACAGCCACAACCACATGCCACCCAAACCAGGCTAAGTTAGACCACATGATGCAGCCTAATGAGGTTTTTATATCCAACGCACAAAAAAGAAAGTACTGGGTTAGTTAAGAACCACTACTTCTCTTCCCTTTTCTTTTCTCACTGCCCTCAAGCCCCACACTTGGGCGCCAAAATCTGTCTTGGTTTAGGAAGACAGGTATCTGCTAGGTAAAATTACAACCAGAGGCTCTTTGGCAAAGATTTGGGAAATAGGAATGGCAATTCTTTACTAGTATGTAACACAAAGCAAACAAACACAAAAATACTCTCCCCCTCACCAAAAAACTACAGCATTAATGACAAACGACAATAGTACCAAGAACCTTGAGGGCTTTGTTTCACAAAACCCAGGGCAGTTTGGTTTCGGTGTCCCTGCAGGATCCTCAGAGCACCAAGCTGAAACAGTGGAAAAGTCCCAGGCTGGTAGCTGGGATGGCAGGGTGTCCCGGCAGGCAGGGGCAGGATGTCCCGGCAGCGCAGGGGGTGCAGGGTCACACTGCAGCAAGAGGAGCAGCGCCAAAGGAGCCGAAGGCAAGGCACGGCCGGCCCAGCTCCTGCAGGTGGCAGAGAAAACTCTGGATTCAGGCCGAACCGGTGATAGTAGATTTCTCAGGACTGGATCCCTTTGGCCACACTGAAACTCCTCCAGTCAGCAACAGCCATTCTCCACTCAGCGTGCTTTGCGGCGGCCGAGATCCTCGAGGAGCGGCAGACGTGTCTCCTTGAACGCAGGAAAAAGAAAAGCCCGCAGCTGCCTCAAACTTTGTCTTTTACCTGCGTTATCTCCCCCTTCCACCTTTGTTCACCTCTTTGTTTCGGTTAAGTACTCTCAGGTATCCAACACTTGGTCTCCTTGGTAACTTGTGGGGAAAAAATTCTTTAGAGAAAGAAGGAACAAACCTAACCCCCAACACCTGGGAGCAGGCGAATGCTCCGCTCTCAGAGCCTGGCTGGCAGCCGGCCGCTCCCGAGGGGAAGCGTAGCCCATCTCGGCACAGCACAGACGGGTGGCATCGGCCGTCTGCAGTCTGCACAGGAGCAGAGAAAGGCAAACGGCAGCCGAGGGCTGCAGGCCTGGCTGAGGATTCCCACTCTTGTGCCGGCTGCCCTGGAACTCCTGGCAAAGGGGAGCAGTGTGTGCCGCACTCTGGGCACAGGTGTGCTATAAACGAGGCTGGGACTTGGATGTAATAAAAAAAGGCACTCGCTTATTCAACTTTAAGCAACCACTGGGAGAGGGAACCCAGGATAAGCCCAGGTTCCTCTCAGCAAGCCAGAAATCCAAAGACAGTGTGACATCCCACTGGGTGCTCCTTCAGAGCCCCAAAGTTCTGAAGAAGGATCTCCCCTACAGTCTTACAGTCTCTTTTATCCTCTTTGGTCCCTCCTGATTGGTGCCTTTTGCATTCTCTTCCTAATTGGTTTGTTGTTCGGGCTCTGTTTGGTCTTGAACCAGAGTCGCTCCTGACCAATCATTTCCCAAGGGCGTCGAGCGATCGGTGTTTCACGCCCACCGATCATGGCTCAGGGTGATGTAACCTGTATGAACTAGATCTTTTCCCCCTTTCCTTTGATTGACATTTACACAGCATTTGACACACCTACAGTGTCGCAGCACCTTATAACCTTTGAATCAATCAAGCCTCTTTAGAACAGATACAACTAGCAACAAACAATTACAGAAGCCCCTTTGAAAGCATTTTATAAAAATTCTCCCCTGGAAAGCTGTGGAACAGATACAAGTAATAACCAGCAACTTCAGAAACAACTGTGAAAGCATTTTATTACAGAGGGAGGGAGCCGGGCTGCTCTGCAGCGTCCGCCAGGCACAGCAGTTCTGCCAGGGGAACCGAGGCCAGCGTGAGGCGGTGACAGCTTCTCCGGTCACATCTGCAGGAGACTGTGCGAGAACAGATGAGAGATCGAACAGAAAGTACAGTGGAGCTCATGGATCAGGATATCCTTGCTTTCCTAGGATACAAACTGCTATAAATGAATGTGCTGCCTAATTTTCCAATCAGGAATAAAAAAACCCAAACAATATTAAATGTAGCAGCAAGTTGAATTTAAGCAGCTTCAAAGTTACAATAATTTGTTAATAGTAGATAATAGTGGTTCCAATATAATATATAAGCAAATCTAAATATACCGTGGGCTACATGAGCAGGACCTGTCCAGCCTCATGTACAAATAAAAAAAGCTCAGAAAAAGAGTTTCTACTTTCTTCTTGGGTTTCAGTTTCTAAACTGTGCAGTTCTAATCCTGACCGTGGAATATTTCCTTCAGCAAACTCTTGCAAAGAGAGCTATGATAGGGGCTAAGCTTCCTCTTTCAGGCAAGCAAGATTCTTCTCCCTCTGTTAGTGTGGCCAGCTGATTAGAGATATACAAAAATGCAGAGGAAATCAGCACACAGCTGTCCCACACTTGAGAGACCAGGAGATCTACCAGGTCCTGTTGCCTACTGCAGGCAAGACCTTGGCAGTGTGGAGATGTCTTTGATAACGCCTTCTGGCCAGGTTCACAAATTCTGACTGGTACTGAGAGATGGGACAGTCTAGCCTCAGTGTCTGAACACGTTTGCAGCTGGCCTGACTTCAGACCTGATAGATACTCCACCAGGAAAACACCTGGCCCATGGTTTTGTGGTTGGACTCACCTGCAGCTGATAATTTTGATTTTGCTTTATTTTTCCGTGGAATTTCCCGTGCTGACAACTGTCCCTGAGGAAAACAAAATTCAAGATGCTGACTTTCAAGCAGAGATCCCAGCTTCCAGGAGACACCTAAAAAGGCAGCCCCGTTGCGTGGGGCTCTGAACCCTTTGTGGTGAGCTGGCTAACAGCAACAACAACAAGCAGACAGACAGACAGACAGACAGCTCTGAAGCACAGATGGCCAGCAGAGACTGATTTTCTACACAAGTTCCTATGGGGAATCCTAACTGTCCCTGTGATATCAGACTGAGGAGGACCACTTGGTCCAGCTACGCTGCCACATGCACACAAGACACCGTCCCTCAGACAAGAAATACACAAGACGTACTCAGTAGCTCCAGGGAGTCCTCCTCGATCTGCTGTTGCTGAGCAGCAGCTGTGTCAGCGCTGCAGATGAACCGACTGCCCGGGCTCACCTTCTTGGCTTGGGGAGCAAAGGCTCTTTGACACAATGCTCCTGCTGCAGCAGGTTTAGTGCAAGAGCCTGTGTAGATCTGGGAGAAGAAATGAGTTTGGTTCAGAAAGGTGGCTGGCAGAGATGGCCCTGAGATGCCGTTCCAAATACAAGCCCTTAGGAAGATGCTGTCAGCCTGCCACACGCAGGGCTCTTAAAATGGATTTTTTGCTCGTCCACTTCCCTTTGACTGGATGGGCCAAAGCCAAAGACTGGTTTTACTGGAGTTCATGGCCAGATTCATCTTCCATTTTCAGGGATTTTCTGAAGGACGACTGCCACAAGGACCATATTCCACTTCCTCCCAAGGACCATATTCCACTTCCTCCCTCTTTTCCCCCTCCAAGGGCTGCAGACACACTTGCAGCTCCCGGTTCAAATGTTCTACCTCCGCCCACGGAGTGCTCTTGTCCTCCACCACGTTCAGGTCATTCTCAACCGGCAGCATTTCTGGTGGAGGCACTTCCTGTGGCTCACACCGATCCTGGGGCTCCTCCTTCTCAGTCATTTGCAGGAGGCCTTTGCAGGCTGCCTGGCCAGATGTCAACACTTCCACCTCGAGTCAAAGAGAACAAAGCAGTCAGAGGCTACAGCTTGTCCCTCTTAGCCAAGAGTCATCAGCTGTGAGCAAAGGGAAAGAAGAGATTTACAAGGGCTGCAGACAGCTTGTTTCCATCCTCCATCTTGGGCACCATGTTCTACTGTTAAAACACCACAAGAAACGAGGAGAGCGAGAAGAGGCCAGCAGGAGTCAGTTTGGATGACTGCTGGCCAAAAGGCCAAAGGACTACTTCCATTGTCCAGGGCAGCAGTCGAGATCCAAGATACCAGGAAATGTCCTTCAGAATGGCTGCCACAGACACTACAGCAGGATGGCCCTCAGAGGCATCACCCCACTTGCCTGCTGCTCTGCAGTGG
The DNA here is from genome assembly GCF_029207755.1 of Chamaea fasciata. Lineage (NCBI taxonomy): Eukaryota > Metazoa > Chordata > Aves > Passeriformes > Sylviidae > Chamaea > Chamaea fasciata. The sequence goes on along the minus strand of NW_027094089.1, from coordinate 83,484,461 downwards.
AAAGGCAAGAAGGGCAGAAAGCACCAGCTTGGTGACTGTGGCAGTTATTGCTGTTTCACTCACTTGCTTTTGAAGATTTTGACGGAGGGCATTGAGTATGTCTCTCATTGTTTTCATTTCTTGCTCCATCCTCTTCTCTTTTGCCTTGATCCTAGCCTCCATTTCCTGCAGCCCTGCTTGCAGCTGTTCCTTGTCATTCTGAAAATAAAGTGAGAGAGGATGTTTCCTCATTGGAGTAGCTTCACCTCTCTCACTCACCTGAGGTTGTTGATGTCCCCTCTGCTGATGGAGATTCATCTCCTCTTGAGGATGAATCTCCACCATGTCTTCTATGTTCCTCCTCTTCACTGCCTTGATGTCACTCTGAGCTTCAGGCAGCTCTGCTTGTGGCCCTGCCTTGATATTCTGCACACACAAACGCAGAGCAAGTGACAGGGAGCCGCCATAAGGCTCAGCTTTTTCCTCTTTCAGCCTCAAAATCACATTCACTCAGCCACGTCTTTCTGTGTCCCTGCCCACCTCTGCTTCCACTGCCAACCTCCTTTCCCAGTGCCGATCTCTGCACGTGACAAGGCTCGGTGCTTTCTGTGCCTCTGGGACTCCTGGTCTCCTCAGTCCCAAGAGCTCTGTTTATGCCCCTCTTCCTGCCCTTCACTCTGTCATCTGCAGAGCCAGGCTTACCTCTTCATTCTCCTGTGGCTCTTCCACCTGCTGCCTGAGCTGCTCTTCCTGCTCTTGGGCTGGCAACAGCTCTCCCTGAGTCTGGCATGGCATCTCTGAGAGCGCAGTCTGCTCATGTCTGTTGTCTGGCAGGAGCTGCACAGAAAGCAAGAGAAGATGGCTTTCAACTTCCCATACAACATCTGTGGGCCAAGACTCCATGACTGATGGGCTCACACATTCCCAAAGCACTGTGCTGCTGTTCTCCTGGCTCATTCTCTGCCCATGGGGAGGCACAGATTCCCAAGTGAAACTGGTAAGATAATCAGGCTCCATACGGGGCTGACGCTCCAACAGCCTCTCAGGCAGATGAGAGGAAAAGTGTGGCATTTCTCAAGGCTCTGGTGAGGGCATCCCTCCCCTTCTGCTGTGTCCTCTTTGTCTTTCTCTCGTGACTGACACCCAGCCCTGTCGCACAGCTCCATCCTGGCTCTGCAGGTGGCTTCCTCTGCCAGCTCACTGCTTGTGAGAGACACTTCTGGAGTTCATGTTCTCTTCAGGCCTGCGCCGCCATTCCTGCCTTTCTGACATCTACACTCTTGTCAGAAATCCTGCTCATTCAGGAGATAAGGATGTGTGCAAAGATCCTCTGATGGACGTCACAGAGCCTCTACAGCCACCTCAGTCTATGGAGGAGGACCAAGGTCTTTATTCTCCCCCTTTTCTCAACTGAGAATTCTGACCGGCAGTGACAGAGACCCTCATTAGGCCCCACCAGCAAATTAACTTACACACCCCTGAGGATGCCAATGAAGGAAACAATGACCCACGGAATGCATGTATGACCAGAGTCACCAAACACCACCTAAAACATGGAATTATTCCACCTCGCTCGCACAGGCAGAAATTGCAAGAATTAACTGAGCGCTTCAGGGAAGAAGCGGCTGGAGGAGGAAAAGGGCTCTGAGGGGAAAGAAACCCCATGTCTACAGCAGGAAACATCTCTGCCTGCTCAGAATCGGTCCACGGAACATGTCTCTCCTCTTCTTTTGAAAGGGATGCCTTTAGGTGAGCTTTGCAGCTCCAACTGCTTTGCACCAGAGCCGGGAAGATGCAATTGTGTAGATGTTAGATAGATGGAAAGGTGGAGAGATGGATAGACGGACAGATAGAATGTGCAGGGCATTATGGAATGTGATGAGAACCAGAGCACTGCACTGGGAACCACACTCCTTGTGCATCTGTGCTCGGGCAAGTTCTTCTCTTGGAAATGACTACGCTGATGGTGCTGAAGTGGCTGGAATCAGAAATTAAGAACAGCCCCATCCCAGTGCCTGTGATCTCTGAAGACAAGCTGGAATGCCAGGACATTGATTTCCTGCTCAGTTCCTAAAACCAACACATACAAATGCCCTGGGATGCCAAAAGGCACGGCACCAGTTAACCTGAAAGTGATGAGCAAGCCCAACTGGCTGCCTCAGCCAAACAACTGTTCAATCTTCACAAACATCCCTGCCGCAAATTACATATTCTCATGCAAAAATGCTGCATCTCCAAGACCTGCGACATTACAAATTAACTTCTAACAGAACCGTTTCCAACACTGGAAAAGGGCAGCAAAACTTGACCTAAAGAGCCATGATGGAAAAATAGAAGAACAGGGATTCTGCACTTACCAAACAAAAAAAACGAACAAAAACAGAAGGGAAAATGCCACGTCGTTCAGTAACTATGGACTTGGAGACAGTGAGGGGAAGGTCAAAGTCAATAATGAGACTCTAATAACATGCTAAAGCTCCCTCAGCACCTCCTCCCTGGGCTTGTCCTCCACACCCTTCCCCAGCTCCCTTGTCCTTCTCTGGACACACTCCAGCCCCTCCATGACGTTCAGCTTCCCAGGGCCCCCAAACTGGGCACAGCTGGAGTGCCCAAAAGACTCTGTAGAAGTGACGAACGACTCGAGAAAACTACAGAAACCTTCCAAAAGCCAAACACAGGTGTCCCAAGTAGGAAAACAAACAAACAAACAAAATCTCTTGACTTCCAGAAGGAACCTGTGCACCCTTGAGCTATAGCTCTGCAGAAGCCAAGGCATAGAGCTTCGCTGAGCCAGATGCTCACGCGGAGCACCAGCCCTTTGGTGACTCAACGTGGCAGATCAAAGCCCATTGCCCAGCTGTCACTGGCTGGGGGGAGACCCTAGGTCCTGGCAGCACTGCAGCACTCAGCATCCTCAGCCAGCAGCAGCGAGAGCTGGCTGGGCAGAAACTTGCACCTCTGCCTTGCACTAAAGACAGCACCCTCCAGAACTGGCACTTACCGTCTGGGACAGTTCCAGCTGTGGTGTGACCACTGCTGGAGGCCTGTGGTCATTTGGCTCCTCGTTGGCCTCTTCTGCAGGAGCAGAGGGAGCCAGAGGAGAGTCTGCTCTTGCTTCTGTGATCTGTGGACAGAGAGGACGGTGAGATACAGGCTCATTTATAAGCTTCCTTCTCTTCAGCCCTCAAACCGGCTGTACTAAGCACAAATCATCGACCTTAAGAGCAATGGGATTCTAAGTCACTCAGACTAAATTCAAATAGGCTGATTCAACTGTGCTGCCAATTGCTCTGAATTAGATTTTCCCCCCTTGGCTACTATGTGGGGGCAACTTTCTCCCTGCAAAACTGGGCTTTTAGTTCTTTTAAAGCTCTGCAATGGAAAATGAGGAAATGGAAAATTAGGAAATAGCCAGTGACGCCTTTGCTCTTGCTGCTGCAGACATGGAAATGGATTTTCTTGCAGCCTGCTCATCTGGTCCTCTGCACTCTACTGCCACAGGCCAAGCTGGCAGCTTGCTGCACAATTCTTAAACGCCAGGAACATCAAATGTTCCTTTCTTACTCACCTCAGGATCAGAACCTCTGAACACTCGGCTCAGGTGACCTGCAGTGGGCAAGGGAAAATGAACCAGATTTTTTGAGAACGCTGGAGACAACCAGAGCATTTTTACAGCACCTTCAAAGAAGGCCTCCCAGTCCACATTTTCAAAGTTGTCCCGCTTGACCCAGCAAAGGGAGGAAATGACAGACTCTGCTGCCACACACTCTCTCATGGAGGGAACACAACCCCTGCAGGCTCCCTTGCAAATGCTGCCCGCACAGCCCTGGCTACAGACACCCCCTTTTGAGCTGAACGTGTTGACAGCGCTTCACCCAAGCGGCATCCAAATGGCCTTTCTGTTTCCAAATCAACTCAGTCACTAAGAAAGAGCAGGAAGACATACAAAAGCCAGGTTAGGTGACACCCAGGGGAAACCTCTACTTACGTGCCAGCTGTGTCAGGAAATAGCAGGAATATCCGACTCCATAAACAGAGAAAACTACACCTGCAAGCTGCCCAATCATTGTGGCAGCTGCTGTGCAAGTTTGCAAACTCTAACACTAAAGAACAGCAAGGCTACTCTCCGTGTTCAGCTGCCCACTGACAAAAGACTCAAGCGCAGGACAAAAGCTCCTGTACTGAGCAAGCTCAAGAGCTGCTCTGACACCCCTGAGGCCTTCCGTGCACCAAGACAACCTCGGATGTCACCACGACCACGTGGCAACCGTGCCCTGACATCACAAAGCAAACGCTCTGTGATGGTCTGTGAATTGATACAGACCGAGAGACTGATGTCTGTGTAGGCCTAGGCTGCATTTTTACCTCTTTCCCTCCTCGGCTGCCTGTTTCAGCTCTTGTTTTTCCCCCTGTGCCCCCTGTGCCCCCTGTTGCTGTGCCCAGCCCCAGCTGGCGGCCGGGCCGGGCGGAGCAGCAGTTCCAGCCCCGGGTGTCCCTGGAGCGTTGGGAGCTGCCGGTGGCCCCCGGCGCTGTCCCCTGAGGAGCTGCTGAAGGACGGGGAGACACAGGGGGCTGAGGGGGCAGCTCTGCCAGGCCGTGGAACCAATTCCAGAGGCTCCACTTTGGCCACGGCTGCCCTGCCGACCTTGAGGACAGGCAGGGACTGACAGGAGGCAGCGGGGAGAAGCTGAAGGCCACCAGCTCCAGCAGTGAGCAGGGAGCTGCTGCTGCTAGCCCCGAGCCCGGGTGAGGCCGCAGGGCCGGTCAGGCGGGCTGGACTGAGGGTGCCGCGGGGCTTTGGCCCTGGGCCGTGCAGCTGCCCCGGCCGCCACAGCGGCTGTCCTTGGGCAAGGCAGCTCTGCCCGCAGGGCCCGGGAGCTGTGCCCCTCTGAGGATCGTTTCCTGAGGCAAACTCCAACTCTAACCCCGAGCAGGAAGCAGAACCCCTCACAGTGCCTTTGCAGTAGCTTGGAAGGGGAAGGGCCAAGGGAGGAGTTTTGGGGGCAGGAGCCAATACCAAAGCAATAGGGGCAGGGTTCAATGTGGAGTGACAAGGTTTGAGCCAACCAGGCGGAACATCACAACACTGGAGGACTTTGTCCCTGCAATTCTCCAGCCATGCCCAGCACATGCCCCACTTGCGCTCGGGCAAGTGGAGCTTTTCAATCAAAGCTTCTCTTTGGCTTTGATTGAAAGTGGAAGTCCTGCTTTTCCCAGGAATTTTGATCCCTTGGTGTTTTGGAGGAAGAAAAAGAAAACAACAAATCACCTGTAGTCTGTGTTGAAGTGAAGTGTATCATGGAGGGCTCAAAGCTCACCAAGGCAAGAGACTGTTGTGTAATTTAAACTGTTCTTTCCCTAATAACAATAATTTCCCATTACATCTTGATTTCAACAAGCACCAGCAGAACAAGTCAGATTCTCTTTTCTTGGTCTGTCCTTTCACATATCACTAAGGAAAGGTGAGGCTGCGTTATTCTCAATTAGATTTTAAATTCTTTGGAAGTCAAAACTGAATTCAAGTCAGAGTCATGAACACTGTAACTTACTTCTAAAATCTTGTATCCTTTTATATTTGCCTAGAGATTTGAGCTCATTCCTTTACAAGAAGAAAACACTACATATGGGACTAATACTTTTTTTGATATGTAACAGTTTTCAACAGAAAAGGGGAAAAAAAGACTTTTGAACACATCTTTACTTACAAGAAAAGTGGCTGCTGCAGCAAATACTTATCAGGACAAAAGAGCATGGGCTGTAATTTTTTATGTTATTTTTATTAAGCTTCTGTTTTCAAGACCCTAAAAACCACACAGCACAATGTGAATCTCTATTTAATCTCCTTAACAGTGCAACTTATGCTGGATTCTGAGAGCCCTGTTTAATTACTTGAATGCTTTGATCGTTCCTGTGAATGTTCAGAAGCCATTAACCGTGGCACTCAGTCTGTGGCAGCTATTTGGTCTTGAAAGAAAACTTTTTACTAATTTTTTTCATATCTCTTCTAAAACTCATCGGGTTTAGTTAATACCAACAGTTAGAAAGCCAAAGCGTGTGGAAAGGGCTATTTATTATTGCAAACATATGTGTTGTCAGAAAATGTCCTTTAGATAAAATCAGAATTTCCAAGGACTCTATCCTCTCCCTCTCTTTTCCTTTATTTTTCCCTTTCCTTTTTTTCCCTTCCCCTTTCCCGTTCCCCTTTTCCCTTTCCGATTCCCTCTTCACTCCTATAGTCTCTTTATTTTCACAGACAGAGGTTTTTAGAATCTGTTCCCTTCAAAGTGATTTACCACCCCTTCATTTCCTTTGACAAATGCTGTTTGAAGGTGTTCTCTCTGTTCTCTGAGAGACATCTCTACACCATCCTGCCCCTGCAGACACTCTTGCTTGGTGGCAGAGGCTGTCACAGCACTGCCAACAACTGTGAAGCCAGAGCTGCAGAATTTGTCATTGCTGGCCTGAAAGTGCTGCATAGCCCTGGAGTGGAGATATCAGTAGAAGCTCATGCTCTGCCTCCCCGTGCTGCCAAATAGCTGCAATTCCTCCGGCTGTGCCCTGAGGAGGAGCAGAGGATGTGACAAATCCTCAGGGACACCTTGGGCTGGGCTCTGGGCAGCAGGACCTTCCCTTGGCACTTCTGCAGACAGGTGTTGCCATGCTCCTCAAAACACTCCTTGCTTTCTGGGAGAAATCTCTTCAGCTTTAGTAATTTAAGACTCTAAAAGAGGCCAAAGATTCAACTCTCTCTTTCTGATAAAGCAGATGATGAGCAGTTCTTCAGCCCACAGAATTAAAAATAAATCCTTTTGACTTAAGTAGCCTCCAAGCACTTATTATTTGAGGGAATTACTTTCCCACACATGGTGTACTTTCCCACTCTTACTGCTATCAAAATCCCCATGTTTGATGCAAACAGCCCCAAGATGTTTTCATTAATAGCTTGTTGAAAGAAACTAAGTGTGTTTTCTAATATAACCAATTAGTTTGAGTTTTGAATGTTTTGCATTTGCAACTGAGGTCCTGTAAACAATTCTAGTTGTTGTCAGTAGGTGAGGTACTTATGAACAAAGAGTTAAGTTTTATATGGCGTTTCCTAATGGATAATGGTCATAAAAAAGAATGGATGTTTGGACAGTGTGTTATTATAATGTGGTATTTTCAAGGTGCGACACAAACATACACACACACACAGAGTGTACAACATCTCTCCTTTATACTTTCCTTTTAAAAATACATAGTTCTAAGAATTCATGAATTTTATTTGGCATAAAAGGCCAAAGACTCAGTAGTAAACACCTCTCTATCCTCTTAGACCTCCATTCTGCCATCCAGGGCAATAGGGTGCTGCATCAAAAGATATTTTTCAGTCAACAGCAGCAGACATAGGCTCCACGGCACCAACCTGCCCTCTTTGTGTGTCAACAGCAATAGAAGTTAGTTCCTTCCAATTCCTAAATGTCAAAAATGATGTATTTTTGTGTGCCAAATACGATGACTTTCGCTGATGTTAGTAACATTTCACTGGGCCAAAGATGATTAAGATTTCGTTATCTTAAAGTTTTACAAAATAGAGATGCAAACATCACAGAAAGCATAGTAAGGATAAAGATTAAATCACCCTGAAAAAAACCCCTCTCTTGGCTGAGGTTTCCACAGAATCACAGCTTGATTCAGAGTCCACTGATACCACCTTACCCTGTCAATGGGAAATCCTGGAAATGCAGAGCATGTCAGCCCCACATCTGGTTCTGAGGCACATTTTTATGTACAACTGTCTCCACAATCTCCAGCAGCATGAGCAAAAGTCACAGCAAAGTCCATTCTAAGGACGGCTTTGGGGGTCCTCTACACCTATTCTGAGTGCACGGGAAAGGCAGGTTCTCCCACAGCAGCAGGTTGGTGAGTCCCATGTCACCTCAGCCTGGTGCTGTCACTGTCCGGTACCTTCTGTGCCCTGAGCCCAGGAAATGGGACACTTTGGCGCTACCAGAGAGATGATTTCTGCTTTGGCTGGACACTGCAGTGTCTCCAGGCTGCCCTGGGCTCTGTTCAGCCCAGGCCACTCCAGCCCTGGGGCAGCTCTCTCACAAGCAGGAGAGCACAGCGTGGATTGGTGCAGCTTCTCTTCAGCTCCCAGCTCCAGGTGTTGTTTCGTGTGGGATGAAGCCTCATGGCTGCACCGGCACTGAGGCAGAGTGTGGGAACAGCACAGGGACAGAGGCCAGCCTGGGCACAGGTCACTGCAGGGTCCCTCAGTTTCACTGGGGACAGACAGTTCTGGAGACAACAGAAACTCCAGAAACACTGCAGAACTGGGAACCAAGGGGATAAAAAAGAGCTTGTGGGCAGACTTTGAGGAGAAAACCTATGAAAACAAATTCAGGTGGACCCGAAGCCAGGTAGGAAGGGGTTACCAACATCAGTGTGTTCCTTCTCCCGAGGAAGGGGAGGAAACCCTCACCAATACCATCACAAGCCTCCGAACAAGAGAGCCAGAGCACTAATGGCTCCCTGTGAGCCCCAGGCTGTGGCTGTGAGCTTCGGGACCTGAGAAAGCATTGGAAGGGCCAGGACAGCACAAAGAGGTGCTGGGGGTGTTTCTGTCCTGAGTTGTCACTGCACTACTGGGGCTTTTCAGCATCAATTAATCCCAGGGGTGTGTGACTGGCACGAGTGCTTCAGGGGTAATACCACTGCTGTGTGCAGTTACAGTTCCTGCACATACTCATATCCCAAATGCATGACATTTTATCAGACATTTCCTTTTTGCTTTTTGATATTAATGAATTTAAAGGGTTTAATGGTGGCTCATTTGATTTAGACATTTTATAATTAACATACTGAAGCAAGAGGTTGGCACTAAATTTTGAATCAATTCTAGAATGCATTCCCAAAAGAAATCAATTGATATCTATTATTTCTTACTCCCATTGTTTGCACCGAAATTTGACTTGCACTCCATTTATTGCAAAATAAGCGACATTTTTCAAGCCGTCTTAATATTTATCAACAATATCTTTTCATTTTAACCTAATCGGCTCTTTGAGGCCAAAATATATAACCCTTCTGAACCAAAAAGAAATATTCAATTTTCTGCATTTCAGATCAAATCACATCTAAATTCCAAGTAAAACACGTCTGAGCTTCGTGTCTCTTTTTCTGACTGCACTCTCACCTCCAAAACCCTGACCTATTCAAAGGCATCGGGTACATGTCATTTAGTGCACCATTATGGGTGGTTTGTGGAGTTGTAGACTGGTGGGGAAAGTGCAGCACATGTCCACACATCACTGTCAACTGCTCAAGACAACCTCAAACTCAAGCTTAACATTTCCTTGTCCCAACAGCTGAGATTTCTCCCACAAATCCAGAAACTGTGTAAACCAACAAAACGTGTGTAATTAACAAATAGGCACCCTCATCATTCTTGTGGTGATTATGAACAGAAAATCATGTCCTTCAGGAACTGGAAATGTGTAGGCTGTGCAGTGGAGAACACTGCATGTTCAGATGGCAGAGGCACTAGAAATCCAAAGCACTACTTTCAGTCTTATGTATCTCTAGTTACCTCAAATTTATGGACAAGAAGCATTTTGCTCCTATTTGCAGCGCAGCTGAGTGTGCAACCCTTTCATACTGTTAAAGAACATGACTCTGTCAAGGGAATATCTGAACAGTTCACGAATCTGAAGAACAAAGTCGTCAAATTTTCCTTTCTCTCTTTCATGTCAATATTGCTGCCTTTTTGTAAGAAGCCAGGCATTTTCTCTCCCCTCTCAGTGGCCAGAGTGGTTTCTCTGTCATCTGTCTGCATGGATCTCCTCACCTCCAGGAACCTGGCTCTGGCTGGGTTTAGGGCACAGCTTGGCTATTTTTGACCTTGCAAGCATCACTTGCTTCTCCTAGCATTTTCTGGGAAGAGCTGAGTGCAGCAGTGTTCCTATGGACTGGCATGAGAGGTCTGTACACTGCTACTTCTTTGTTATTTTGCAGCTAGTGACTGTGATTTTGATCCACAGCAAAATCCTGATGAGAGGGTTATTTCAAGGGAACAGATTGCATTTAAGGAAGCAAATTACATTTATTCCAATGGTAAAATAAAGCAAACAAACAATCAAAGTCCTTACCTCTTGATTGTGTTGATTGATTAATTTCATTTTTTTTTTCTCAAGCATTTGGAGTTTCTTTCTCAAATCCTCAACAGTTTCCATTTCTAATGGATTTCTCTTCTGACATAGCTGTGACTTTTGTTATCATTACCTGAGCTGAAAAATGTGTTTTCAAAAACATGAGTATTCCTTCAAATTTTTAATGCTTCTTTAAATTAATTAGGCCATCATGGGCCCAGAGTTTTAAACATTCACATAAGTAAAATTACTTCAAGCAGTTTTCATCTTACTATTGCTCTCTGAAGAAAGGATTATATAGAATTGCTTATTTTGAAAGCTATGAGAGATGTGGCAGCAGGAACTTAAAAGAGAGATGCACTTCGGATTAACAAAGTTGATTTAAGCGTAACAAGTTCATTATTATTTTTCAGTATCTTTGTTTTCAATAATGAACTTCCATAATTTTTGATCATTAATTTTCAGGAGGCATAAAAACATCATTCCAGTCATTTAAGTTAAAACAACTAACAAGTTTTTTGTCTCCACAGTAAGTCTCATTTCTAGACATGAGTTCCCATCTAAAAACCATCTCTGTCATGAAACAAATGCACTGATGTGGAAAAAAAAAACTCTTTTACACGCTTTGTGTTCAGAGATACGTACATGCAGTTACAAATTAAAACACTACACAATTTAAAGGCTTAGTCCTCCAAACTACCCTGTTTTATCTTAATTTCCACTATTATTTCAGTTAAAACAGAATCTACTTGGCAATTAGCAGAATCACCCCTCAAGCATCACGAGCAATAATAAAAGAGTCAGAAAAAGGTTTCTATATATAAAGTGAAAAACTTACACATAGAATATACAAATTTATACATATATACACATAAATCTGTATATATCTAAGTGTGTGTATATATATACACACACCTATACATATGTATATAAAAATACATATTTATTAACTAGTTAAGTAATTTTAAGTGAAATTATTCAAACTTCAAACTGGACAACTTTTAAGCTATTTTAGTACTTGAAAATCAGTGTTCACATTATTTGATATATGTTGGTTTTCACATTATGTTAAGTACGTAGACTGCAATAATTATTTTCTCTACACAAAAGTGCAAGAGTTTATGGGCAGTGAGCGTGAAATACACCAGTAAAAGAAATATGATTAGATTAAGCACTAAATTGGCATTATATAATACAGAAATGTAAATACTGAAATACTGTACCTTTTTCTACATGAAGTATTTTTTACAGAAATGACACCATACTGGAATTTATTAATAGATCCTTTTAAATAAAAATAAAGTTACCACTTTACCCCTAGATTTGTGTATGGGCACAATTAACATTTTTCATGACCGAAAATTTAGCTGATGGCATGTATGTTTTCTCACATATTTTTTTTGACTGGCAAAAAAGACATGAATGCCATCAGCAAGGGGATCGGTAACTTAGATTAAATCTTGCCTTTTAAGGCATTACTACTACTAAAGGATGAAATTTCGTGTTTTCGCTTCAGACTATAAGTATTTTATAATTTAATAAATACTTACTATACTCCCATTTAAAAAGAAGACAGACTTCATCTGTGAGGTCAGAATAGCTGTATGTCCATCAGAATTTGTCCCACAAGCTGCCCTGTTCTTAACACACTTTATGTATTTAATAAATGTAGGAGGTAAGAATTATTAAAAGCTACATGCACTGCAAGAAAACTAGAAGCTCATTATTAGTTTTCAATACTTACTACCAAAGCCACGTCCAGAGCAAACGACATGACTCAAAGAGCAAGACATTAGCAACAATTAAAAAAATCACTTTAATCCAGCTCAGCTCCTGCAATAGGAAGATTTGGAAATAAGGAGAACCTGAACAGCCAGAGGATCTGTAAGCTGAATAGAATCCTGTTTGTGGTTTGAGACACCCTTTTTTCTTCCTCTCTTTGCAAAACACAGAAGAAATAAAGGCTGATGATTTTTAGTCAGAGGTGGTGAATAAACAGTCTCAGGTGAAGATAACTAAAAGCCAGACAGCACCAAGGGGGAAAAATGAAACCCAGACTGAAAACTGGGGAAGACTTGGTCCAAGAAACAAGGGTTATGGAAAAGGGTAACCATTTATTTGATCTGTAGGCAGCAGGGGAGTAACTTGGCTTCTTTAAACCTGGTGAGATTTAATATTATTTTCATGGAGACCACATGAAATACAAGCAAGAGAATAACCACTTTCTGTAAAAAAAACCTTTAAGGCTTTTATTAAATTACATTGGTTTGTATCACAGTCAGAGCTGAAAAAAAAATCTATTTCTTCCTGCTCTCCTATTAAATATCCATCAACAAAAAAATCATAATGGAAGCACCTACACAATAAAACTTACTCAGAGGAGAAGCTACCTATGCAAGTAACTATTCTGCTTAACTGAATCCAGGGGGCGGGTGAGCAGGGGGGACAGGGAGGAAGAACTTAAAAAAACCAAAACCATACCATGCACAAATTCTATAATACCACAAGCGTTAACAAATTAAGGATGCTGTGGAAATGGAAAACGTGTATTATAGCATTAAAAGAGAGTCTTGGCAAGACTTAAAGCCAACCTCTGCCACCTCAATTAATGTGGAAAACCCTCCTGTGCCTCCTGGGCATTGTTCCTACAAGCTGGCAGAAAGCATCTCTGCCTCCTGGTGACTCTATGGCCGTTTTCATGTATCCACCATATCTGGCTCTTCCTCAGCCTGAATCGCATAATTTCAGGCATCTAGAAAATAAATAAGCCACAGAAGCAGGAATTAAACTGCTAGACTTAAAAATCCAGAATTGGACTTCACCTATTAGCTTTCCTGGAAGAGAACGTTGTCCAAAGCAGGCAAACTCATGGTGGCCAAAACACAGTTTTTAAATCTATAAACTGTGGAGAATTAAAAACATAGTTAACTATGTATACTTCTACTTGATGAGCTTCAAAGATTAGTCTCTTCTATATCATAAAATCATTAAGGTGTCTAGCAGAGAAATATTTTGTCAACCTACTGAAATACTATTTTTTTTTTTACCACTTCTGAGCAGTTACACAAGAGTGTTGCTGCCATGTCACATATGCAGGTATCACACATTCTTAAACAAGTACTCCTAATAAGCAGATATAGCCCATATGCAGTGTTGGGAAAAACTGCTATTGGAAAGGACTTCACAAGGCAGGTTCCTGGGCGGGTGCCTTTGTGAAAGTCAAAACCCACAAGAGAACTGTTCTGTGTTGTCAGTGGGAATTCTCTATAGAACTCGGAGAGACTCCTTCCATAAAAGAACCGATGAAATAATTTTTTTTTTCTTTTATTAATGGTAAAACTGACTGAAATTACAGATTTTGTCTTTTATGTTTTGTGTAGGAAAGGGAATACTTGTAGAAGGAGGGAAGCTCCTCTGAAGCTTTGTTCTGCAAAATTAATCTTCTTACTGTTTATCACACTTTGGTAACGTGAAAGTGCCTCTTGTGCAAATCAGGCATTAAGAAAGGGATGTCTTTTAAAACACTGGTGTTTCTATTTTTGGTTCAAAGCACCAATGATCAAAATGGCAGGTTACAATAAAATCACCTTGTCTGTAGCCATTATATGAGGAAATTAAGGGGGTTAAGAAGCTCAGTACAAGCCCTTCATCCTATTTATTTACCTCTTGTAGTTGTTTTTAGGAAGAGAGCTACATTTGCTTTGAAGTCAAAGACCTGTACACACATATGACAGACGTAGTACTTTTATTTGGAAGTATGTTCCACTAATACACATTTTCTATTTTTTCCTTTTTTTTTTTTTCTGAGACTTTTCCTTCCTTTACTTCACCTCTATGATCTGATGTAGTATGCACTGAATGGATGTGCCAGCTGCCAGAGGACACACTGGGGGCTGTGTTTCATACCTGTTCTCCTGTGGTGCCTGGCGCTGTGTTATCATGAAGTGACTGCTGTGGTTCCAGTTAACAACCTAGGAAATGAAAGGCTGATTTTCGTGCTGACACAAAAACACACCTTTAACACAGAAACATTAATGACTAGGGCTTTGCTCCATTGAATTTGGAATCTGGTTATCTCTTTTAGGGCAGTTAGTCTACTGTGAGTGTTTTGGGTACTATTTTGCTTTCAACAGTCACTGGCTGCCTGAAGATGTCGCTTTTCCACACCTTATTGTGTTTGGCTGGATGCTCCTTTTTCCTTGGGTCCATTTGTCCAGCCTCTTTCCTTGAGTGTGCAATCTGCAATCCCTTTCTTCATCTGCCACTGACAGCACCCGGAGCTGATTGGCCAAAGCTCTTCAGTTCCCACCTTTGGGATGAATCTTTACTCTGCTATTTCCTCAGCAGACTCCAGGCACACAAAACTTCTCGCAAAAGAGAGGATTTCTCTCTGCCCTTCAGGGGAATCCCTTCTTCCCACCACAATCCCAGGTTCACCAACAGGTGTGAGAGAGATCAGCACTCACACTACTTCCCATAGGGCCTTTTCCCTTGGAAGGAGCACAGTTCTGCTGGATCCAAGATCACTTTAGGTACTGCCCTGGGTGTGCCAGAACTCCAGATTTGCCTGCAGACATTTCTGGGTAATATGTGAATACCTTACAATGCTGTTTCTCCACCTCTCACCAAAGAGAATGCATTTCACACCCATGTGTTGGGCTTTCATAGCAAATTGATGGATGCTATACCTCTTGTAGCTTGAGGGAGACAATATTTGAGGTTTTGTTGGTCCTTTTGATTTGGAATAGAGGTTTGGAATATGTAATGGGTGATGCTCAGCACAGCCCTGGTCACAAGGCTTTTTGCATTGCTTTTTTACAGAAGGAGAATCAGTCCAAATGAGAGTGACAATGTATTTTAGTCGCTTATTGTATTATGATAAGCAATGAAATGAGTTCAGGTATTTGTAGCATAGTGGTTAGGCTAATGGTGAGAGTAATTTGCAGAAATGGCCACTATTTCTCACTCAATGGATTTGAAATATCCTTAACTTTTATGCACAAAATCTTCATCTTTGCCTTGACATTTAAGAAGCAGGGGCACTTATTAACCTGAGATGGTTTGCTGTTCCACTAAATTCGTACTGTCAGAGAAGACTGAATATTCCCATAGTGAACTTGCTCATAATGCAATCATGAATATCTCTATTCAAATCCAGAATTATAGAAGACTTAATTTTGTTGTTGGGTAGAGATAAAAGCTGGGGTGACATTTTAGGTTGGGCTCCCTTGCTCCTGCCTTGGATTTTCTTTTTTTTTAAAGGGATATAATTAGAATATTCTAAGCCTTTCAGAATGTATAAACAGCAGGGGAAGCTAATTAAGTGCTTTTAATGGGCAAAACTGTAGGAAAACAACCAAATTAATATAGTCCAGTTCAAAAAAATATAAATACTTCATGTTTAGGCAGAAGAAACAACAAAACATCCACTGTCATTCACCCACTGACAATATTGGATATACCTTTTACTTTCTATAATGCCCTTAATCAACTCAATTTTTCCGAAGAATAACATTTTCCTGAGTCACACCGAGTCACAAAAAATCATTACATCAGAATAGCCAAATTAATTTAAAAAATAAGTGTGCCAGGCAGCATGTCAGTAGTGAAAAAGAGGTGAAAACAACATATTTTCCAAGAGCACTAGCATTGGAGCTTGCATGCAGAACTGAATTTCTTCCACCCCAAAGAACTCCTTCAGGACAGAACATGAAACCTGTTCACTTTTTAGGAAAACATTTTCCCTAAATCACTTTATAAGCAAAAAAAACCTCCTGTAGCATCAATCAGGCATAACTTACTGCATCAGTAAGTGAGTTTATTCCCTGTCATATTAAAACTGGTGAAAGAATTATTAAGTCTTTTTTTTTTTTCCCCCCATTCTCCAGCTGAGCTGTGTTTTCATTTTTTGTGTGCCTGTGTGGCAGATGCTGCTCCATCCTGGGGTGTGCATCCTACAGCCTGCTGAGAGCCCAGGCAGGGCCAGCAGGAAGATGGGAGCTTCATGAATAAACATTTGCTTAAAAACCACATTATTTCATCATGTTCCCTTTCTAGAGTGGTTCCTCCGCTTCTGTAAATTGAAGCAGTCCCGAGGAAAACCTACTGCAGTGCTTCAGTTTCTGCTGGCACAGAGATTTATGTGGGCCCACAACAGGCATTTGCACAACAGCAGTGTCCCCAAATTCACAAACTTCCCATCGACATAATTATTTCATCCCTTTGGGGGTTCCCATCTCCCTCCATTTCTTACCATGATAAAGCAAGGAAAGGAATTTATCAGAAAGTGGGAGAAAGAACGGGAAAATTACTTTAATTTTCAACATTTGGATTTGTTTCTTTACAGTGTAAGTTCTCTAGTACCAGCAGGAGCCAGCTTACATGAAAGGAGGACAGAATGAATTCCCACAGCACAGGAGATTAATCAATTTTCAGAAATTATTCCTGGTTGCAGGTGTCCAATTCGAAACACATGTAAAGAGTCACATTTTGCAGTGTGCAGAAATTGTCTTAAGGATTGGGTACTTTAATATTTAAATGGACATTCAAAAG
Source organism: Chamaea fasciata (assembly GCF_029207755.1). Taxonomy (NCBI): domain Eukaryota; kingdom Metazoa; phylum Chordata; class Aves; order Passeriformes; family Sylviidae; genus Chamaea; species Chamaea fasciata. The sequence continues at coordinate 83,467,800 of NW_027094089.1, read as the reverse complement.
TATTAGCACTTCAAAAGACTGACCTTAGGCTTTACTACTCAAAGAAGCAGTCACACAAAAATACATAAAAATGTCTCCTTCTCTGATCCAACTATTCCTACTTTTTCTTTTCTCTTACTATTTCTATACATTATGCATGTGTCATATAGAAAAAACTGTGTCAGGAGAAAAAAAGAAAAAAAAACACACACACAAAAACAAAAACAAAAACAAAAACAAAAACAAAAACCACAAAACACCCCAAGAAAAGTTAGGAAAAGAATTACCCTAAAACCTTTTGAAAAATGCCAAGGGGGTATTCCAGCCTGATGATACATAGAAATAAATTTGCAGTTTTCTTTGGTATTTTTCTCAAGTAACCACCTCCCACAGCAACTGCCACCACATGAGGAGAAAGAAATGCCTGAAACAAGCAGTTCTTTTTTCACCTCACAAAAGGAAACGTGCAGGGAGAGACCATGCTTGCAGCACTCTTGTTAGGACTTTATAGAATATAGAGTCATGGATTGAAATCTTCATTCAAAATTAATTTCTTGTGGTCAGTACTGAGTATGGATGTCCTGCACTATCCTAGCAGCTGCAAATTAGTTAATGTTCTATGTTTGTATAACTGAATTTGGGGAGTTTTCCCTTGGTTTTTTGGGGTTTGTTTTGTTTTGTTTTTTTCTTTTTTTTTCTGTGCAAATCCTTCTTTCTTACCCTCTGTAACCTCTCATTGCTCTGCCAAGAAGGCAAGAAATTGCTTACCTGTGCAACACTGCTTAACTAAAACTTGTCAAAAATGAAAATATCATCCATACTTTTTTTTTATGTATTCAACATATTTTTTCTGTATTCAAAAATATTCCATAAACACAACCCCATTTACACATTTTTCAAATAGGTACCAGTTATCTCTCATGAATGTAGAGGGGAAGGAAATCTCAGCAATATTAGCTATCTATATGCACAACAGGGGACAAGCAAAAATACAAATTCACATTGAGAATGGGCATAAACCTTTCTCCCTTCTTACAATTCCTTTAAGATAGCCAAGAACAGATCACAATTACAGTTATCCAGTAGTGCTCTATGCAATGGTTGTCTTTATCCACAAAGACATTATATTATAATATCCTATTATAAAAGAATGTGAGAGCTATTAATGAACTCTATGGCTTTCCTGGACTGATAGCAATGTGATTTTTTCCCATAAAACCAATTAAACAAAACAAAACAAAACAAAAAACAAACAACAAAAAGAAAACCAACTCTGAAGCTGCATGTCCAACCCAACCTGTTCAGTTCCTAAAACAAGTCCTGGCGGGGGGGGAAGAAATAGTTGGAGATAGCCTGGATTTTAACTTTCATGTGAAAATCATCCGAGTTTTGTTGTTTAGGTTTTTTCTTTCTTGGTTGGGTTTTTACACCATTTTCTACAGCAGCACCGTGGATCCACTTGGAGCTGGTGGGAGAGGAGTTTCCAAAGCCTCTCTCTGCAAACCCATCACCCCAGAGGCCATGCTGCTCCCAGCACTGTTATGCTTCCTAACAAAATACCTTATTTCATCACTGGGCTTGTTCTGTGCATTGTTTTTAAGGCCTATAAATGCCAATTTACTGCCATTACAAAACCCACTTCCTGACCACAATGAAACTCTGTTTCAGGAACCCTAAGTTCCTACATCAGGTGCATAAATTTCCATTTCATTCACCAACCACTCAGTGAGATCAGTCAAGCAAATAGGAATGAGGAATTCAGCCAAGTGTGACACCTCTCCCTGGAACTGGGCTGTTGCATGGAGTGTGTTAAGCCGCGCTGGTACTTACCCTGAGGGCAGAAAGTTCTTTAGAGAATAAAAGGAAGTTGTTTTTCCAAGGAAAGCTTTAGAAGTCCATCTTCCAAGACCTGATGTTCTGTTGAAATAGACACAATGGTGGAAGCTCCCTGTGGTGGTGACTTTCTTTGCTCTTTTTGCTGCATCCTTTTCTAAATCTTCCTACAGATTTCGGTTTTTGGCTGACACATTGGAGTAAAAATCATGGTTTGGGAGTTCCAGGTTGGGAGGAAGGTCATCAAATTGTCATTGATCAATTTACTTGCTAATCTACCTTTCCACTCCAAATTTTTTTTGTGCTCAGCAGCAGGGAAAGAATGTAGCCAGAGGAAAGGCAGGGAGATAGGGGCACCAACCCCTCAGTGAGTAGCAAAGGGAAACATTAACTTCAGCAGAGGAAGCAGAGGTCATGAAAGAAGAGCAAGACACAGGCACAACAGCAAGACAATCCCTTAGAACTCTAACGGGAAAAAACTGCAATGAGGGACGAGAGAAGCTCGAGGGCAATGAAGTGAAACTCAGAGGAAGTGGAACAAACAGAAATGGATATCACAGAGATAAAGAATCAAGAGAGTTGGAGAGAGACACACATTTTATAACACATCAACCTTTGCCTCAAATGTGTGACTTAAACTTAGGGCTAACTGCCTGTGTTTCTGCAGAGCATCCAGCTCAGGCAAAGGCCACACTGAACATGCTTGTAAATAATCCATGCCATGGCAGAGGGACAGACTAAATAAAGATTTAGGGGCAGATTAAGTTATAGCAACTAAATGAGTGCAAGCAGTAGCCTAACAGCATTTCAAATTTGTTCCAAAATTGTGAAGGCACTTTATTACATCTGCTTTTACATCACTGCCTGTCTTCTTTACTCCAGTTCTGTGCCCATTTATCTATCCTGCTACTCTCAGCACAGAAGGGAAAATCCACCAGGAATCGTAATCATCTGTTCTAGGTAAGTGAAGAGCAATCACATCCTGCATTCATGGACAGCCTGGGTCAAATCTGGGCTTCTTGGAGATCCAAGAGTGTGCATTTTAAACATTAAAGAGTTTGGGCCAAGCTCAGTGCTGCAAAAAGTTCTGCTGAAAGTGGTAGTTCTTTTAAGGAAAGCAGATTATCAAGTGTGACACTATCCAGCAGATGTGCACACGTTAAATTATTTTTCCATAGGTCAGTGTGATTACCACATAAATAAGGTTTTTTTATTTTATAGATAAATTTGTGTGTGTGTGTGCCTGTGTGTATGTGGAATTGGTTACCAATCTTGGTAAACCTCTGAAGAGGAATTTCAGTTTAAGGAAGACTTGGTTCTCCCTTCCAGATACAAGCCTGAGGTTTTCTTCTTGTGAGAACCTAGACCATCAGTTCTGCCAGAAGGGTTAAGACAATAATAATCAAAATATCTACTGCTAGTTCATTCATAAATTTAATAAAAATGCACTTTTCAAACCAGAGCACGGGTTCTGTATGCAATATTTAACACTCAAATGATACCATGTCTATAGATCTATATAAAAATTATGCATATCTGAAGTAGTAAAGAGCCAAACTGATTATTAGCAAGGTGGTTTATAAATGTAATATTTTTTCAATTTTGTTACTGATAAGAGTCTAAGAGTTCCTTATGGCATTCAGTAATATTGAAGTATATTATGTATGGCCATGCAGCAATATTTGTTTTGAGTCCCAGTTCTCAATGTGTAATTATGAAATAAAATTCATGTCAGAGAGACATTTCCTTCAAGTTTTCAAATCAAAGAGAAAAGGCTGAGGAAGATTTTTTTGATTCACACAGCACACAGGACTCTGGAGAAACAGTGCCACAAAATTACTGTGCAGAAATTAAAGCCTCACCTCTATCTACAAATATTTCAACAAGCCATTTTCTTAAAGAATAAATTAGTGATAAAAGGTGTGAAAAAAGTCACTGTGTCACTGCCAACCTCCACAAAAACTTGGAGGAAATGCAATGGGTTCCTCTTGCCTGGGCCAATATGAAAATTGGTGTAGAATCTTTCAAGTTCCTAAAACATTTTTGGCTCACCAAACTTGTTCAGACTCAAACAGGACTGCAGGGAGGGGACTTCAGGTGCTGCTCGTGATACATAAATGGATGAAGAGATATTATTTACTAGCTTCAAAAAACTGAGTTCAATCCACATTTGTGTATCTTGTGCATCTACTCCCTCACGTTTCCACCACAGAACTAAGATAGACAGCCACAGTGCAAACTCCAAGCTAATTTTAGTAATGAAACATTAGCCTTTGCTGTCTGATAATTAATAACACAGTGTTTGGTTCAACAAGGATGTAATGAAAGTTTCAAATGCAAGCATTATAAATTACAGATACTTTGGGATTATAAATCTCTGTAGTGTTTCTTAATGAAAATTAATTGAACTGACATTGTTTCCAGAGGAGTTGACTCATTTCACCTTCACTTTCAGTATCTGATTAAGCTCTCTGTCTTTCGGAAACATTTGAAATATCTTCCCAGCAAACATGAGCTGAGCACCACCCAGCGTCATAAAGCAAGCCGCCACAAAATCCATCAGCATTGACTGTATGCATAACCTGTCTCCTCGTGGAGATTTAGTAACTTTACATTAAAGGCTGAAATAATTACTTTAGGCTTCATGGATACATGAATATTTCTATTATGCTACTTGATCATCCCTAAAATTGCAACTTTATTAAGAGGTCCCCAGCACAATAACCTGGTCCACTTTGATTAGAAGACCTACTTTCCATTTCTGTCATAAAGCCCCGATGACAGAAGCAGGGTAACAGAGGCTCAAGACTCAATTGATATAAAGTAGAAGACAAAGTAAATGGAAATTAAAATAATAATAAAGTGTAATGTTATCTACTTTCTCAAAAAAAAAAAAAAAAAAAAAAAAAAAAAGACTATCGTACAAATGCTTTGATCTGAAATGTCTGATTAAACGGGAATGTGGCTCATCATTTTCCATGTCATAAAGCCAGGATTAATTCCACCAAGCAGACATTTCATTTTTTTTCTTTATTGGGATCATCCAAAGTCTCGAGCAGCCTAAAATCTTCACATCTGCCTACATACTAAATGTGCAGAAGTTACTGAAAGTATTTCTATATTTTAAAAGCTGTTTATATTATGGGCAAAACCTAGAAAGAGCCAAAAGCAAAGAGCAGAACTGATAACTGACACTCAAAGAATAATAAAGTTTCTGTCCTGAACCAGGCAAATAGAAGATACTTCAGTTTTGATCAAAAGGGTAGAAGAGGTTATGAAGAATTTGGGCTATGAGTAATAAAAAAATTGAACAAATATTTCACCAATTATTCATTTTGCGTTTGAAGTGCTTTTGTTAGAGGAAATATTGCACCCAGGAGGCGGTCCCAAACTTTCCAGCATGAAAGGAAGGATATCTGGGAGGTAAAAGAAGTTTTAAGCTAAGGAACTCCGCTGTCTGAAACCTCTGACTCTCTCTCCTATGTAGCTGAAGTAAGAAAGATCAATTAAACGTTCTTTCACCTTGGAAATCCTGCCATGTGGTTGAGTAAATATCTCTCTCCAAATGAACCTAAGCATATATTTCATTTTAAGCTTGATCTCCCAACTGTTTCCTTTCCTCTGGTCTGCTTTATTTTTATAAAATTTGGCCCTGAAAATACTTTCTCTCTACTTGAGTGCATGTTACTGCTGGTGGTCTGTCACGCGGATCAGAACTAAACAAAGATGGAACTACAAAAGGTTCAGAGAGAAACAATAAAATAAGCAATTTCTGATGCACTACATGGAAAGGTTTAGTCAAACCCAGAATCATTTATGTCTTCGAGCCCTTTTAGTCAGTCTTCCTACAGACTAAAAGGGAAATAACCTAACAAATGAGGAGGAAGACAGATCCTCCTCCCCCTCTAAATCCAGGTTTTCCTCTCCTAACAGTCGCTCTGATTGTATTAAAAAGAAAATCATCACTGAAATGTAATGAGCAAACTTCCCAAGCACTTGGCAAAACACCCTAAGCCTTGGGTCTCCTATGAAAAAGCCATGAAAGTCTGCACAGAAAACTCAGCAGAAATTGAGGTGACATATCCAAAGATGAAAAATATTGCTTTTTATTGTGAGAAATCAAAGATTTAATTTATTGTGACATTCTCACCTGAATGTCAGTTTAAAGAAGAATTTCAAAACCATTCAAACTTTAATAAAGCATTAGTTTCTAAAAGACTGAGTCAGTGCCCCATTAACACTAAAGAGAACTAACCTTTTTTTCTCTCAAAACATTTCAGTGGAATTCAAAATAAATACTGCTGGGCAAAGAAACACAGACCCAAAAATAAACAAAAGTGCAAGAAGGAATTTCTCTGCACTTCCATTATGTTCTTATTTTCTCTGGAAAATTAGATTTCTTGCACTATGCATGTACCCTTTCATAAAAGCAAGGAAATTTCAGAAACTTTAAGAATCTCAAATAGTTAGAAAAAAAGATTATACAAATTCACTGAAATAGTTACATCAACCTCCACAGAAATAATCTTTTTTAGAGAAAAGCAATGTATCATTACCTGTCCCCAAAACCTCCATCTCCTGTGCTATACTTAGGTTTCCACAAAACTCATTGAAGATTTATTCTCATGACAAAGTGGAGCAAATTATTACCACTGACAGCCTGCAAGGATTGTTTAGCTTTGTGCCAGTGTATAGTTTTCCAGTCAGATGGATCACTGCAGTTGCAAACGGTGAAATGGAGAAGAATAGCTGCTCTATGTGCAGCAAAGTGACGCACTAGAACATAATTTTTTTTTTTCCAGGAAAGAATAAACTCTCCTGAAAGGTTAACTGATGTTAGCACTTAATATAAAAGCTGTATTAATGTCATCAGCTAAACCCTTGGCTGAGCTCATGCTGCTGCCTCTCAAGCAATCTTTTGCACTGCTTTAAGGGTACTTAAAACATAACATATGTAATAATTAAACTCAGACTTCAAACTTTTTTGGGTTTAGAGCTCTCTTTACTGCTTCTGGTAGCTACTAAGGGACACAAACACTGTCACACAGTGACAAAGCAGAAAACCCATCAAATGAGGAGGAAGGCAGAGATCTCTCTCTCTCTGCTTCTAAATATAAACGTTCCTCTCATAACAGTCTCACTGGTTGTATTAAAAAGAAAATCATCACTGAAATGTAATGAGCAAAATTCCCAGGGACTTGGCAAAACACCCTAAGCCCTTTACAGGGACTTCCTATGAAGGAGCCATGAAAGATTGCACAGAAAACTCAGCAGAAATTGAGGCGACATATCCAAAAATGAAAAATATTGCTTTTTATTGTGGGATACAGGGAGCTAGTTGGGGCAAGTTCTGTGCACACTCAAAAGAGAAAGCAGCATTATTGCTCTGTGCAAATCTCAGGTATGGGGTGTATAGTCAGGAATAACCTTCAAACTGAGAATATCTATGTGTGGAAGTAGGGGATTATGTAGATTATTTATCAATATGTGAATATAAATCTGTACCTGTGCATGGCAGTGGAAGCTGAGGTATTTGCTGTAAATCAGTGTTCTACTAGGCTTCAAGAGCGGTTACTACATGGCAGGGTTTTTTCAAAAAATTTTCACAATTCCTTATTCTTGTGGATGATCAATGCCCATCAAAAAAGCTGTTTTCTGTTCTTAGACCAATTGTTTTGCTTCCTGGAAATTAAAATAATTTCAGTTTATCAGCCACCATATATATTCACTAGATCAAGTGGCTGGCTGGGATAACTGGGCAGCGACCAGGTTTAACACTCAGTCATTTAATTTATTTTTTAAAATTCTTTTTATACAGGTTTTCAGAACGAGCAATGAGAAGTGATGGAATCACTGACAAATTACACGTTTTAGGAAATACTTTTACTCTCCAAGAGATCAAACTGCAGTCCTGAAGAGAGAACTCCTCAGGTTGAAACCTCCCTATTTTATCTTCATCTCTTTTCTAGAAAGTATTTTACCTTCTCTTCCTGCACTCTGCAGAAAATTAAGCCATAAATCCTGAATTTACTGGGTATAAGTAGAAGGGTCTATGGAATTGCAAAAGTGTTTCTATGAGCAGCAATGTTTTTAGACTGAAGCCATCCCAGCAAAAAGGCAAGAGCAGCCTGGAGAGATGGGGTGTGACTTTGGGGTGGTAGAAAAGTCAGGAGGGTGAATCTATTTGCTGGAATTTCAGCTCGGGGAACTCTTTATTGGCCTTACCACAGCAGTCAGATTTACCTGACTAAAACATTCCTACTCTGAGGACACTGCAGAAGTCCTGCCCTGGGCCCTTCAGGTGCAAATTAAAGAGTTCCCCAGTATCCCCTCACCACTTTTGTTCAAGAAGGCAGAAAGAAATATGATCAAATTCCAGAGCAACAGAGCCCTGAAAACTGAGCTTTGTTTGGATAGCCCCATAAATTCCTACATACTTATCCTACTGAAAAAAAAAATAGTAGGAAAGGACAAACAAAACATTTATATAAATAAAATCAAGCATTAAAACTAGAAATAAAGATAACTATTAATTTACATCATTAAAAAAATAACAACCTTACATCAATCCATGTTTTTTTCTATTAATGTTACAGAACACCATGGAAGGGAGGCCATGTCAGGCACACAGAGCAACAAGTGCACATTAAATTATTTCTGTACCACAAGGAGTAAGATGGAATGCAGAAAACAGCTACAGGCAACCGTGGTGACAATGCAGAAATTGAAATAATTAAACACTAAAAAGCACCCACCAACTCCCACACCCCTTGTCTTTGCCAAGAGAGGTTGGGCTCACGCCCAAGAGGATGACCCTTGAGGTCCCCTTTCAACCTGATATTTTAAATTCGGTGATATCTTGGTGCTGTTCAGTGGTTCAGCTCCAAGAAAACAGAATTTGAGCACAAGCTTAGGGTTAAACTCATATTTACATCTAACAGTCAATTCAAAGTAATAAATTAGCAGAGAAGCATCTCTAGATTCATAAATATTTCTTAAAAGCCTACTATATACGATTCAACATCAGAAAAAAACTGCAGGAATGCTGATTAGAGGACAAGGTTGTATAAGCACAGTACAAAATTAATTTCACAGTAATTAGCACCATATGCAGCTTAGGCATCACACAGATCAGTATATAAAAATGTTGTTGAAAACACATTTGTATTTAAAAAAATAAAAATTAAAAAATCACAAAAGGAGTTATTGAGTGCTTTTAACTGAAGCCCAGCTTGCCTTTGTGTCACAAGTCCCATCCCAGCTCCCTGCTTTTTCTCCAAATGATCATAGCTCTAAAGTGGTTTTAAATTGCTATTGTAGGAAAAGGCAAATTATTTTAGGAGGTTAGAAGTCATCCTGTCACCCTGTAATTTCTTTAATTACAACACTGTGTAGGTGGAGAACGTGCAGAATCTATGTAAGATGTCTCTGTTAGAGAAGTTGCATATTCTCTTCATAGAGCACATAAAGACAGATTGAAGATAGGATTAAAGTTCTGCCTGTTACTCACAGGTTGGGGTTTATAGGACACCACTGCTCCCAGTACATCCTAATCCAGTGCCTCAGTGCCTTCAAGGATGCTGCCACACAACAGGTGAGACAGCTGCTCAATTATTTCATACTCTATTATTGAATTCACAGAAGATGAGCATGAGAAGACTCTTGGGGAAGAGTTTCAGGATTGCCTGGGAATAAACAGAAGCCTGACAGGCCTTTGCCCAGCAAGGATTTATTTGCCTCCTGCACTTGCGGAACATTCAGCAGCTCACTAATAAGAAACAAGGAGCTATGATGCAAGATTTATATGGCAATAATGAGGGGATTTGTTAGCATGATTCTGATTACCCCGTAATGAAAGTCTAATGAAACTAATAAAGCTTCATCACAGCCTGCAGGGGTCTTGCCAGGAGCCAGACACAATGTGGGAATCAGGTTGTGGGAGGTCTTCAGAAAGGCAAGAGAGGAGCAGGTCCCACCTGCCACTGAGGGCTACGGGCTGCTGGGCGCATGTAGCCAACATCAAGCCTGTACCAGAAATGCTCATCCCAAAAGTACAACAGGTCATTTCCCCTCCAGACAGCTGCTGAGAGCATGACAGGAGGAGCTGCGGCAAAGACCAAACCCAGCAAAGTCCCAAGAGGCTGCACTAGAAGGTCATTTTGTATTTGTGCCTGCAAATCACAGAAAACCGAATTTACCACACTCCACCTGTGAGTTCAGGGCATGGATGTGGCTTCTGCATCAAGAGGATACAGTGGGGGGAATACCTGGGCAAGCAAAGGGATGTGAGAGGGTCACAGTCCCTTCTACAGAGGATGGTGGAAAGGCCAGATCTCCACCCAGAGAGAAGGCTGAAGGGGATACACAACATTTCCAAAACCACGGAAGCAACACCTGAATAGAGAACCCTTTATTGCATAATCCTGCACTACCAAAACACACAGCAGAGTGGAGAGGTAGAGATGTATGTAACATCCCTAGTCCATGACATGTGGATGCAGGAGAAGCAGGAGGAGAAAGAATAAGAGTGCGTTGGCTCACACAATCTTCTCAAACAGTGTTAGTTTAAAATGCCACTGTTGGAGACCCAATCTTGGCCTCCATTGACCAATGTACCCAGCAGGTCAGTTCTGCTCTTAACAACTCAGGCTGTGGGAGAAAAAAGGGAGATGTCCTCGGGCTAAACTTGCTGTTCATTTGCCAACAGGTTGACTCCAGACACCTCTTCCCTGAGAGAGAATTTTGTTCTCCCATCAAATCACAAGTGCATCTCTAACTCCAAGGGGTATGGAGAAAGGCAGAAGCAGGCTGCTAGTGCTGCCACAACAATTAATAGAGCCCACAGCCAAATCCACATCTCTTGACAGGAAAAAAAAACAACACCCTGCAGACTGAATAAACTACATGCTCTGGAGTAGCTGATGAGCTGTTGGGCACCACTGAATGTGTAGAGCACTTGAGCATGTTTATCCTGCAGAAGGGAAGAGACCTGGAACCACACGTGTCAGGGAACACATCCTTCTGAAGTGGCACTTAATTCAAATACTGATTTTAATTAGAAGTTAATTAGACAACTTCACAAGGACCAGCTAGCAAGAATTGCTTGGGGTATGCTGGAGTTAATGCTGATAAAGCAGGATTGCCTTGTTAGTGAAAGAAGTCTGTGTTATTCATGATAGGAAACAGACAGCTTTTACCCTCCTGAGGATCACTCTCACCAATGCACTGCCACTCACAGGGAAAAGACAAATTTTCCTCACATCCAAGGGAAATATTTGTATGCTCAGAAGCTCGGCTCACAGACTGTGTAACATTATCTTACATGCAGCCCTCACATGTTTTTCATATCACAAAACTATTCCCAGTTTGAGCTGGACAGATATACTTGTGTATTTTCCAAAACGTTATTATACATCTTCTTTTCCTTATCAATATTTATTTCTTACAAGAGATTTTTGAATAGGTATGAACAGGATACACTTTGCTTTCTTTGTCAGTGATAAACACACATTTATAAAAGAATAAAACCTTTTTACTGAGCTGGAGCAAAAATCAGCCCATTCTTACTTCTTAGAGACGCTGTTTGCAACCTTCACATCATCAGAGGAGAAACAGCTCCATCTACAGGGTACTTGGCTGCACAGTCCCCTGCCTCGTGTTTGCCACACCAGCTGTGTAGTCATCAGGAGCCCTGGGATGTTCGGGCTGGGCAGTGAAGGACGTGGAATGGAAAGCCACGTCCTAAAGCTGAGGAAGAGCTGATTTCCCTGCCTGAACAGGAAACTGATTCATTAACACTTTGTTCTGCCTTTGGCTTGCCTGTTTATCAGTTCTCATTTGCACGGCCCCTGGTAACTGATTTTTGGTTTGCAGCCTACTATCCAACCCCAAACAAACAAAAGTCATGAATTTTGAACCAATTCAGTCATGCAAAAAATAACCGAAAATCTCTTTTAAGTGTCCTGTCTTTTAGAGACATCCAGAAGCCTCTGATCACTCAAAAATTCTATGGACTTGAAGAGAAGTACACCTCCAAAAGTGACTTTTTACTTGTAAATATCCGATAGCTAATACTGGAAAATATTATTAAGAATTTTGAACAAACAGCTTTCAGAAACACATTCCTAGCTGTAGTGGTACTGATTTTTGAAAAATCATGGTTTAGGAGTATGCTTCCTTCACCACCCAACAATTCTGAACCCATCTTGACAATGGTACCATTAAGGTTACTCTCAATATGCATTTTCCAGTATTAAACCCTTTTTAGTCCTCATTTCACAGTACAGCGAGTTTGGCCACAGCTAAGAACAAAAATAGGACGTTATTTCATACAACTTTGAGAATACCCTGATTAAAGGTTTCTAAATTATTTTTAGGCTCTCATGCCTCTGCAATCCTGTGCACAATTTGTGCACACTGTCAAAGCAAAAGCAATGTTTTAATAAAGGCCTTCAGTGAGAATGAAGTACTTGGGGACTGTGGCCATAATTACAGTCTTAATGGGCATTAAGTTAATAATGGTGACAAAACCCAAGCTTTTCAGAAATCAAGTAGTGCTCATTATAACAATGCAGTCTTAATTGAAGGTGAAATACTTAATCTAGATACATTAATAGGAACCAGAGAGAAAACACCTGATTATATTCCAGGTAGAAACAGTTACACTCAAAGCAAATCCAGCAGTGCAAGTTTGGATTCCTGGCTTTTATGTAGCCCTACTTCAGCTATATTCAAGACAGGACTAGTTTAGATCTACCTGTGCCTTATTCCAGAAACATTTTAAAGATATCCATTTCATTTCATAATGTTTCTAACTGATAAAATAGATTAAGTGTCTGTGATGTATTCAGCACAGCTTAGAAAACAGTGAATGGAGAAATGACACAGCCAAGAGTGAAAGGTGGTACTGGACATTTCTTGATTCCACAGGATGAAAAAAACTACCATCCAAATCATTTACAGAATACCTGAGCTATCAAGCAGACTGAGTTTGGGGATTTTTTGGGTAAGTTTGGCTTTTTTTACTTTTTTGTGTGTCCCTGGTCCCCACAGTGCCACTTTCCCTAATTCTGAATCTGTAGCATTCCCACAGTTTACCACAATTTTGAAATACTTCTGAAAGTGCACCAATTCCCACAGCATCAAACTCTCCTCATCTGCTCATCTGCACCAAAATTTCCACAGCAATTCCTCGTCCTCTCCCATCTTGGAACGAGAGCTGGCTTTCTTCATAACACAAAGACTGAAATTTGAACTCTAATGAAGTCTGCTCAGAGTGTACATCTCCCTCTGATTAACCATAATTAGGATATTAGCAGTACCCAGAGGCATCTGCCAGAGTCCGGCAGGACTAACATCAAACCAGACCCAGAAATATTTGTAAGATCACGCTCCCCGTAACTAGCTTATTTATCCCTTTTGCAAGTTTATTCCTGTAACATTCAGAAAACACTGCCTGCACATCATTTTGGGTTATTTCACAGAGGAAAAGGGGTAGATAATTGAGTATAACCATTCCCTGCTTTTTGCAGCACTGCGATGGTTTCAAAGAAAATTTTACAAATTATTCACATTAGCACGTAGTCCTGCTGATGACCAAGAGTCTCACCCTCTGACAGGAGGAGAAGGGTCAGAATTGATCCAGATGTTTCATGGAGGTTTTTCCAACACCCATAATTCTAACTTAAACTACTTAGAGGTATCTTCTGTACCTGTTGGATTTCTGTGTTCAAAACAATCTTTTATAAACAAATATTTCTGAGACAATGTAGTTTAGAGAGTTTTTGCATAGACTGCTGTGCTTAAATCTTATTGTACATCAAGTCTGTAAAATATTAGTTGCTACAGTCCCGGTCTAAAATAAAAATACTGTGTGTTGTTTCTTAAACTCAATTTTTAAGGAAGCTTTTTCAGTTCTAACTGCCACCTAAAAATTTTTTTGTACAACACTTGTGACTACATTGCCTGTTCTCAATAAAACCACCACAAAACTATTAAAATAGATCAGTATTAGACCAGTAACACATTAGATCAGTAGCAAACTGCAAGGTCCTAATATGCTTACAAAAAATGCAATTCAACTACTTCAAGGAAGTAATTTTCCACTTGTGTAAGCCTCAGGTTGATGGAGAGTTAAGGTTGCTTGCTAAAGAAAGATCGATGGTCTGGAATTCCTTCCCTCCTGCAAACAAACTTGAAACAGGAATGTGTGATTAGGACAATGTAGACCAGCTAGAAAAATAAGAAATTGGTAAATTAAGGTGTTGAGCATCAACCAGGAAAGATTTATGATCTGGACATAATGAGTGCTGCAACTGGTCAGTGCAACTGTAATCAGCAAAAGGAACTGTCAGAGAAGTGTATATAAATCCTGGTGTTGTCATTTTTAGTTCAGAGGTAGGCAGTCAAGTGGAAACAGTCATTTTTGCCTGACGCTAGATTTGTATAAGAATTTATTAAATAGATTCTTCTCCTGTGAATTTACTATTCATTCCAGAGATCACACTCAAACAGCTTTCTTCTTTTTTAGAGACAGGAACAGATTCGCTTCTAAGAAAAATTGATTAATTCAGGTTTTGCCAGTGGTTTCATGGTTCACTTTCTTATTCCTTCTTTGGGTCCCCTGCTGGCCCCACACTGAGTTAAGGAACCTTGATTTTTATGGACAACTCAAGCCCAGTGAGCAGCTAGCATGCTGTGCACACAGCCTGCATAAAACATTCATACAGCAGAATTAAAATCTTCTGCTAAATCCTTTATTTGAGTTCAGGATGTCTCTCCCCCCTCTGAGATTCCACAAACAGAAAATTTTTACATTAAATATTTTCTTTGGATTACCTCAAAAAAAGTCTCCATGAAACCGGTTCAGTCTGCACATGGATTCATAATCAGGATAATATATGGGCCCATATTCCCTTGGACTCTCAAAGGGCAATGAAACCATCAGAATTTACTCTGTGCACTGTAAGTCTGGAGAGGCTGGGGTTTTTTCTCCCCTCTCCTCTTTGCAGATTCAAGTAAAAGCCAGTAACTTCTGCATTCACAAAAAAAAAAAATAGAGCAACTCTTCACTGCCTTGAATATCTCCATTAGAGTAGCAGAACAAAAGTGGTACTTTAGGAAAGAGGAATCTTAACCAAAGGTATCATCACTCAAGGAAAAATACATCACGCTAGAGGAATTCAACACCTCCAAGGTGTTACATCTCACTCCTCAGGTGCTGTCGAGGCTAATGTCAAAGATAAATTGCACCTCCACTTACAACTGAATCCATAAAGAGAGGTGTTAATCATTAATCATTACTGTTACTTGCATCACAGGAGGAGCCAACCATCATTAAAATATTCCAGAGGTGCCCAGGTTGTGGTCAGCAGATTCCATTTCCTCCTTCTGATCAGGAAGGAGCCTGACACCTTCTACACATTCTATCTCACTGGGTGACCCCAAAGCACTTCCAGCTCTCTGGAGCCCACGCAAATATTTTCCAAGTGTACCCAGCTATGCCAACTTATTCCCAAACACACCTCAAACAATCTTGTGGGGGTGGCTTTGATTATTGTTTGGATAAGTATATTCAATTTGCAGACTGATCAATGGTTCCTTCACAAAATCATCCCCACATTATTTACATTATTATTATTTACATGATAGCATCCCCTGATAGGTCAGCAAATGTGGAATCTGTCTCTTAAAACATGAAAGAAAAATCATTTTTCCAGTACCGTGCCCTGTCATATTACTGGGGCCATCACATTACTGGCTCCAGAATAGAAAAGGAGCAACTGAATGAATTACTGCAGCAAAACTATTCAGCAAGGGGAAGCTTCAACTTCCTTCACACAAAAACCCAATCTATTTAAAGCTGATATAACACCTTTTCATCTCCTCTCCAATATTATGACTTGGGAATGATGGCATCTTGCTCCCTTCCTCATTATACAGTATCTGAAATTGCCAGCTAAGAAAAAAAACTGTATAATCCAGAGTCAGTGAATGCCTCTTATAAAATATATCTTCTTCAAAAGATACAACGGTCTTGCTGAGAGACTGCAAAACATGAGTCTTATTTCAATTTAATCAGTTCTAAGGGCTGGAAATTGGTAACATGAATACTTTTCACAACATTGTTAATTTAAAATCATTCTGAAGCCAGTAGCTACTCCCAGCTGTCCTATGCAAGGGCTACTGGTTGCCCATGACTGCTGATGAGTTACACATTCTCCTTCCCTTCTTCTATGACAATAAAATCCTGCAAGGATTAAACAGACAAGAATTTCCCAGTGAAACGGACAAGAATTTCTTAGAAGGAAAGCATGTCATAGTAACAGTGTTGTGGTACTCTCAAATGGAATATTTAATTTGGCCTCGTTTTGTTCAATGCTGTAATTTTAAATTATTTGATATTGATTTTTATTTTGTGACTGGATGTATTTATTTAGGAACGGTTGAAAGTCCCATTTTTGTGTCTTTAATTGCTATTCTGTCCCACAGCAAAGCACAAAACCCTGTTTCACTGGGCTGCTGATTCAGAGACAATGTGCTCTGAGGAGCCTGTGCTTCGCTCCTGTGCAGATACCTCGAGATTACACAGCAGATAGACCTCAAAATGACCAACAAAAACCCCAAAATCTGTAGTTTTCCAGTATCTCATTCCCTAGTATACACTCAGTTTCTAGAAAATTTTGTAAGAAGATGTATTTTGCTGTATCCAGTCCTGACCAGGACATCAGTTATGGACAAAAACATCAGCCATAACTACGTCACCTCTGATAACTGATTTTATGTGTTTTTATAATGCAAACAGCAAAACGTGCCTGCAGCATAGGAGTTAACGGCATTTCCTCCCAAAACTTAACATTTATGATAGAATCAGACAAAAATCGACAACTGGAGACCTTCTGAAACTGCTTTAACCTTTCTTGTTCTTCAGGAGGAAGGAGACTATTAACCAACATCATAACTCTATAACCGGACAGCTTTATTTCCATCTGTGTTGGAGAGTAGGAGAGAAGCAGATTTTCAGCACTGAGGCAAATCAAATCAGTCTCTGAAGAATTAATTGGAAAAAAAAAAATTTTAAAGGCATCATCAAGTTAAGCAGCATTGCAACCAACTGAGGGCTGTGTAAATTTCCTTGTAAAGTGGTACTTAACGTGAAAAGAAAGGGCTCAGAAGTGCAATTTGTAGTGTCCTTGGCTTCTTAGACATACAGCATTAGCTCCATATTTTCAGTCTTTGGGGGAAAATACCCGTACACTAGTTAAAATTTCAATTTGAAACTCAGGGTAGAAAAAAATTAGCCTTTTAGAATGGAACTCAAAACAGGAACTGAGCTTTATACCATTTATATGCTGCCAGTGCTGAAAGAAATTAAGTTTGCAGTAGCTGCAGTTTTATTTCGGCAGATTATGTACAATTGTATCATTCTGCAGTCGTTCTTGAAATGCCTAATAAAGCCTGGTGAATTAAGAATAAAATCCAGATGTGAAAAATCAGATACCAGCACGACTGCCTAGGACATTTGGCAGTTCATTTAGAAGCAATACAAGACATTAGGATGGGATCTAATCCTAAAACCTAATTACCACTTTCTGTGTCAGAAATATTATTGTAGGAATGAGGGGCATCACCTTTACAGTCATGAAACTTGTAGATGTTTGATAACTTTATCTTAACAACAATCCATTTAATGTTATAACAGGAACCCCTGGGAAATTTTTCACAAGTGCTTCAGAGAGGTTGGACTTTTCTTCTGAAGGACCACTGGCAGAGATTCCAACTTATGAAAAATCTGATAAAACCAGTATGTCTTTAATTATTCAAGGCTGTAAGTGTTTGAAATCCCTGCTCCCTGCTGAAACCACAGGGTAGTGGACATTTCCTAGCCTTGTTCAAAGTTCTGAAGGAATTAAAAACGTTACCCAAGAGATCCCTGTACTTTAAGCCAATGTTGAAAACTTCTTTCCGTGAAACCACCAGATGATGAAATGACTTAGTTTGGAGAGGAGTTTTTTGTTAGTTGTTTTTATTTTTTTTTTCCCCTGTTGTAAAACTGATTTGACTGCAGCTAAAAAGCTTTGAGGGACACATGTAAAATGTATTCTGTATAAGAACTGTCATCCTGCAGAGTCCTTTTGGTCTCTGATGCTCCTTCATGCGGCACATTAGTTAGAAATATGCTATTTACTTAAAAATAAATCAAACTATTTAATAAGAACTCGGCTTTTCACACAATAAATGTAAAGCATAAATCATTAAGTAGACTATTTCAATGAGTTATTTTGTATTTTTGTTTGATTTGTTAGTGTTCCCTGAGAGCATCATCCAGGCATCCAGTATGCATCACACTATGGGAATTTGGAGCCTCAAAAAATACCAATCCTCCCTGGTTATTGTTTGTTTTAAGGAATCATTAATTGAGGGAATTCTTTCTCACTAAGCACTGTGCTAGCTCATTTAACTCTCAAACCCTGCCCTACTGTCCAAGAGCTACTGTTGCAAATTTACTGCATTACTCAGACATTACTAATTCTTTATTGCTGTGAGTAACTAAGCTTGGGAACGCTGTGGGGTTTGTAACGTCACCTGATGGTTCTTGGTATCTCCTTTGCACAATCTGAGCTTTCAGAAGAGCCAGTAGGGACCAGACTACATCTCAATGTCTCTAAAATTCAACACATTCCTAGTTTGGGAAAGTTATTAGAGTTTGAGTTTCTGTGTTTTTTAGGCTTGAAATTTTACTGTAAGCTTGAAGGAAAAAAAATCTACATCATCCATTAATGCTTAAGAACACAAACAGGGTCTGATCTTAAGCAAACAAAAAGAACTTCAAAACTAAATAAATATTCTCAAAACTATTTTTTCCCCCCCCATCAAAAGCTGAAACTTTTCAGAGAGAACAGAAGTAGTGGGGCACTTAGAATGGAAGACTGACATCAAAAGTGTGCAATACCTGGTAACAATTCATTTCCTCATTGCAAAATAGGATTTCTTGCAACTTCAAGTAAAATACACCTTCTCTAAATGCTATTTTTGTCTGACAAATAAGTCTCAAGTATTATCTGCTTCCTGACATTTTCTACTTGCAGGCCTCAAAAAGACACAGTTCAAAGAATTACAGGATCAAAAAATCCCAGGTACACACATAGAAGCTATAACATATATCTGTCTATATGAGTGTTGCTGGTTTTTTTTCTCTTCTTGTTTGGGATTTTTTGTTTGTTTGTTTGTTTGTTTGCTTGCAGAATTTATTACAAGTTTTAGTTTATGTTGTAAGCTAGAATCAGAATCACAGAAGGGAACGCCCGGAATAATTTTTAAAGCACATTGCCTTTGAACTTAACACAAGTGGAAAGACAATAGAAGTCCTAGAATAACCATAAAAATTTCAATTTCCAGCAGCACTGATGCCAAACACATCCTTGTAGGGAGATTATGCACAAAAAATAATTCAGCAGTATATTAGTTTTGATGCAGAGGAAGCCTACCAAGAGCAGGAGGAGTTTTGCCAAGCCACACTTGTTAAACACAGCCACTGCAGCTCCTTTGTGTTTATCCATCTGTGACCTGAGGAGCAAGGAGTGAATTCTGCCATCGGTTTCTGAATACACAACATATTAATTTGCTAACCAAGCTGGACAAAAGTGCCCCAAATTCATTTAATCTCAGTCAAGTGTCACAAGGACATAATTCCTCAAAATTACCTTGTCTCTCAGCCCACATCACACAAAGTCACACAGCCTTGTACTTCATTGCGCACAAACAGCTACAGACAATTTTCCAGCTGCTGCTTTGTCATCACAGTGGGTTTAATTTTAATATTCTATAAACACTGTTTCAAAAGCTTTGCTTTCCTGTGGTATCCAGACAGAAAATACACTGTACAGGCTCAGAGCACACTGCAGCTGAGGGTTACTGCCTGTTTTGACTTGGAAAGCTATCAGGGAAACTTACTCCATTTCTGATACAAGTAATGGATAGAAAATATCTTACTTTCATGGTTTTAGTCTATACATAAACCATTTCTTCCAGTGATTACTGGCATTCCCTAAAAAACCTCTCCATGTGACAATGACAACAACAGTCATTATAAACTTATAAATTTATATCTGCATAAATTTATATCTGTACTGAAAGTAAACTATTCCCTGAAAAAATACAACTTCTGAAACACAAAGCACTTAAAAAATAATTATGATAATTGATTACTTAGACCTCAAAGGAAAACATTCTGTTTGTAATGCAGCACTATCAGGCTTCTAAGCAACATCTCCTGCACTTGAAGCACTGAGTTATGAGTGGAGTGACAGAAAGAAAAAAAATCACTGATTTGGTTTTTTCAGTGAGAAGTCTGTAACACTGGAAATGATTTTCCTTAACATTTTGAAGTCCAGTTTTCACAGAAGCCGAGGCAGGAGCTGTTCTGAACTGCTCCCAATGCATGTGGAAGAAAAGCCATTCAAAGATAAGCTGCTGGATACACCTTAAACTCAACTTAATGCCAAGTCTTGTTGGGATCTAATTACTTTCCTTTCTGGAGAGTTTCCCTGAAACTCTGGATGCATTTTATATTATTACAGAAAATAAAAACGGGGAGAAGTTCAACACTAAAATACTTCTATTTTAGTTTATAACCACATATAAGACCACTTTTAGACACAGGTAAATTTTACCCTGAGGAGAAAAACTCCAGAGTCTTAAAAGGCCGGGAGAGAGTGTGCTCATTAATATCCTCTCCTGCCAGCAGCATTTATCTATTTATTTACCACACCCTTCTGTAGTTAAACTGCACCGAAGGCATCTTCCCCCCGACTGGAAACGCAGGGTGGAATCCCGCCGTCAGGATAATTTAGCATTTCAGTAAGGATCCATGAGAAGGGCTGGAGGATGGAACGGGGAGGTTTCTCTCCAGGAGATGGTGCTGCAGCCCCAGAGCAGAGCCCCGGGAGATAAACCGGGAGAGATCCCGGGAGACACAGCCCGGGATGGAGCCTCACACCAGGGGATACAGCCTGGGATGCTGTCCTGGTTTAGGGCAAATTTGGGAGAAAACCTCCAAATAGCGTTCCCCTGGGAAGCAAACCCAAACGGCCCCTCCCCGCAGCCTGTCCGGGAAAGAATTTCCTTGGAGAAAAAGTGGAAAAAACCCCTATTTCTTTAGCAAAAAAACCCACAAGCATAAAGGATGAACAATATGAAATAAAAAACCCTCTCGTCCTGGAGTGAGCTGGTAAATTCAGAAAGTCCCTGCCATGGGTAGCTCGGCTCAGTCTCTTTTCAGCCCCTCAAGGGGGCCCAGGCCCCGCCGGGCCTCAGGCCTGAGCTCCATGTTCCCCTCTGGGGTTTTCAGTCCAGAGCAGGTTTAAACAGTCTCTAGAAAAGGGAAAAAAAAAAAAAAAAAAAAAAAAAAAAAAAAAAAAAAAAAAACCTAACAACAACATCAGTCCAGGAAACTTCTCTGCCTCAGGTAGCTCAAACTAACTAAAATCAAGAGAAGATTTCTGCCCGGCCGCTGCCCGTGCCTCAGCCGAGCAACGCCGTCCTGAGGAATAGAAACGCAGAGGAGGGAGCGCTGCTTTCAAAACAATCTGCGCGCTCCTTCTCTCCCTGCTTCTCTCTCAGAGCCAGCCTGAAAGGCACAGAACTCAACACGCAGCACGCACGGGACAGATGACTGGCGACACAAGGGCCGTAAAGTCACCCCAGGACAGAGGGACACCGCGATGCACAGCCCAGGAGAGACACCGGCACAGAACCTGGGACAGAGCCTGGGATACGCAGCCCGGGATACACAGCCTGACAGCAGGATATAGCCCGAGATACACGGGGATGTAGACTCACACTGGGATGGATATACATCGGGATACTGCCCGGCATACCCAGCTTCACACCGCGATGTACACTGGGATACAGCCCCACAGTGGGATATACACCAGGACGCACACTGGGATACAGCCCCACACCAGGCCAGGCCCTCCTAGAACTCCAAGACAACAGCTCAGGGAAAGAGAGATTCCCCAACAGAAGCCTTTCCTTAAGGTCTTTTCTCATTTAGGCCTGCTGCAGGTACAGCAGGAATTGTCAAAGTGTTAAAAAAATCCAGTGGGTTCTCACACGTATCAGGCGAGGGGATGCTGTGGTGCAAAGTAATTCTCCTTCCAGTTACCTCCTTTCCTACACATTACCTGCATCCACATACATAAACACAACAGCATGCACAGATTTCTGTAACACCCCATAAATGAAAAAAAAAAAAAAAAGAAAGAAAAAAAAAAGAAAAGAAAAAAAATTTAAAAATTCTTTAAAAAATGTCAAAAAATTAAAAAGTTTAATCCAGAGAACTAACATCCCTTGCTCAAAACTCACTAAAAAAAACCCCAAAAAACCCCCAAAAACAAAAAAAAAACCCCAAAAAACCAAAAAATCCCTCACCCCACATATAAACAAAACAAAACAGAGAAGTACAGATTCTACTATACAAATCTCCCAGATTTTCTTTTCTTTCTTTTTTTTTTTTTTAATCAACCTATTAGGAACCATCACCTTCTCCCTCCACGTCACCTCTCTGACCATCACTGCCACCAGACAGCCACGGAGACAATCCCACTGTCACAAAGGTTTCACATCCTCTGGACTTGATTCAGCCAGCCACAAGCAGCAGCACCCAACAAGACTCCACCTACATAATTCTACTGCAAACACACAAAAGGATAGCCAGGCAGAGCTTTTTAAACATCCTCTGCAGGCTTAAACCAAACCCACACCCTCCGCTATAAGGAATATTTTAATAAAGGCACTGGCACATCAACCTGTCAGATGTATTTTTTCCATCCTTGCTTTCAACAGGATAATTTACAGGTGGAATGACAAACCTAACCATCAATTTCCTCCCTCCAAACTAAATCTTCAGTTGTTACTAGACTTTGGCCACCAGAAGAAATTTCGTTTGAAAATAGCTGACTCAATTAACTACATCTTCCCAGAACATTTAGTAGACATAAATATCAAGAAGCCTCCATGCAAATCTACTGTGAACAGCCATTTTCCTTCCTCAAAGCTCACGTTTTGGGTAAATACACACATTTTCCTCTGGAAAGATAAAGTATTTATCTACCAACCCAGCTCCATGTGAGTATCAGCCTGCAGAAATGTCCATATTGTGCAGTTTATTGAGAAATTAAATTACTGCTAACTTTGATTGCAGTAACTACAAAAATCACTGTAGTAGCAAATGCATTAAATATCCAACTCCATTAAAAAAAAAAAAAAAAAAAGATTTTTAAGTGATAATTTTCAGCGGGGTAATTTTGAGCTTTTTTTTCTCATCTCAGAAACATCAAAGTCACATGTTTTCACAGTCAAGTCTTAATTGTTGTATTTTGCAGACCTGTTGATAAAGCCTACAGGAATTCTAATTAGCTGTGCTGCTGCATTACAGCTTCTGCTGGATCTGCTGCTGTTCTCAGCGTGGGCTCTCCTCTCGCAGCTTGCTCAGCCAAGGATGAATAGAACCACTGGAATCTTGGCTTTGATCCAAGCTACAAAACCTGTGGAATTTATTTATTGTTTTAATTGTCTATTTATTCATTCTCTCTAATTTTCCATCTCCAGATTGCTCTGTTCAGAGAGTAAAAGAAAAATCTCGGTTCCTAAAAATCAGAGAACTCCTTTGTAAGTGTAATTTTGAATAATAAAGTATAGTAAAAATGAATAATAGTAATAAAGTGACAGCAATAAAGTAACAATAAAATAAAAGGAAATAAAAAGAAAGAGGCATTTAAAGTAATTACTCTGGATATTCAGACTTAGCATGAATAGGGAGAATTCTAATGAAATGCTAAAGAACTACTTTCATCTGGTTTTTGTAATGAACTATCTCCCAAGGAAAGAGGTTTTATTATACCGAAATTTGTAATTTTAATATCTCTATTTTTACACTAAAGTACTCAATAGTTTAAGTTTGCTGGAAGTAATTCATGAAATGAACTTTCTTATCCATTTTGGGATCTACAGTAGGAGTTAGTAATGGATGCTGACGGAGCAGAGTTTAAAGTTCCCCTCCCATTTTTCTTCCAGAAGTTACATAATTCACTCCCACAAAGCTTTTACAGCAAAGACAAGACATCAACTCTTTCTTTAAACAATAATAACAACAGAACACAACGAGAATGAAAGGAAAATGCTGTTTAACCACACAGCTTTCCTCAGAATCACACCCACCAGAGGGGTGCTGGTGCTAACAGTTGCTGACATGAAGAACAGCAGGACTGTTCCAAGTAATTAATATGCTCAGATCACTAATTACCAAAAAATCTTTAAAAAAATACAGCCTTCAAGTACATTAAAATAAGTGTCTTTCCACCAAAAAATACAAAATTGTCACAGTAGTAAATGGTTCCTCTCTCCTGCTATGTCAGTTGTACACATAGTAGCAGTGATTTACAGTCCAGCTGTGTGACAGACAACTCAGGCTCTGTGCAAACTCTCCAGGATCCCTTTTTCATAAAAGTGAAGAGTGATTTAACTGCATGAGTTCCATTAACATTAATGGGTGTCACATGGCCAAATCCCCATGCCACACTCTAAAATGTTATATCTCTGTGTAATTAGAAATAATCTTCTCTGAACTGACTTCCTTTCTGCCTGGGTGGGTGAAGAAACAGCTCAAAAACATTGCCAGCCACCAAGGCACTTGTGACAGCTCTGACAGGACACCCAAGAAGTGACTTCCCATGATTACAACCATTTCTCTCTTGCTTTCATAAGTCTTAGTTTCCTCCTCCAAGGTATTTTGAATGGTGAAAATAGATTGCGTGTTCCTTTCCTTTCGCAAAAGACATGAAATTATTACCATCACTGAAAAAAAGTAATCCTAATAAAATAGTGGTAATTTAAAAATTAACCTTTCCACTCATAACAACTCAGTCACAGAAACCAGGTATTTATGTTCTTCTATTTCTTTGGGGTTGCTGCATCCCTTTGACCATATCCCTGTGCAATGAGCTAAAAACTCATAAACACACCCTCTTCCTAGGCCAGAGGACCTGGGCTTAGTCTTTCACAGCAATTGCTGCAGTCAGCTTTTCTTCACCAGGCCAGAAAAATCCTTGTGTGTCTATTTTCTTGAGTCATGTTCAATAATTCAGTTCCCTGCTATTTCTACCATGACACAGCCTAAGGAAAGGGTGATCTGCTGCTGACTCTCACACGCGTGTGTTAAATAAAGAATGACAAAAAAAAAAAAAAAAAAAAAAAAAAAAAAAGATTCATACCCACCACACAGTGGAGTTTGTACAGGCCAGAAACACCTTTGCAGAAAAAGCTCCAAATAATCTGCTAGGAAGATGTGGAGAACTTGGGATATAAAGTTATCTGTGCACTCCTGTCCCCAGAAAACAGAGCCTCAGAAGAGTCAGGGCACTTAGTGAAAGGTTTTCTAGTTGGTCATGGAGAAGAAAATAAGTATAAATAATGATTAGGAAGGACAAAGTAAAAATTAAACCATTTCCAAGTGGCATGGGTGGGTTATGAGTGCTTTTCATGTCCACCCCTCTGCCAAGATTTAAGCCATTGTTTTCATGACTTCAATTAAGAGATGAGAATGACAGTCAAGGCAAAATGTAAAATCCACAAGCAGAAATAAAAAGCATACAGGGAGAAACATGCAGTTCACAAACACCATATAGAAAAAACATGCAGCAGACAGGTAAAGCCATGGCAACAAGATGAAAAAGCATTTAGAAATGTCTGAATGCTTGTTTAGAGAAAATACTCCTATCTTTGGGTTCACTCTCCCTATTTATAAAAGGTGTATGCCTCTCCTGCTTGGAGCTGTATGGACATGAGACAAGTTTTGTATTAACAGTAAAATGAACAGGAAGCTTCAAACAGAAGCTTTTCTTAGTGGTCAAGAGTCTCTCAAAGCCTGCAGGTCACGAGAACCTTCCCCACCTGTGGTCCCTACTGCTGGGAGAGACCAATTGTTTGGTCTGTGCACTTGGGTCTGCTGTATTCAGGAGCCATTTCCAGTACCTGCTCTTCCACACATATAAACTGAGCCATTTATTTCAGTTAACGCCTCTACAAACCAAGCAAAACCCCACATTTCTCTCATCATTGCCATTTTGTGTGAAGCTGCACTGCAGCTACCAATGCATTTTCTTCACTTTCTCCTGGCGAAACGTCATTTACGTGCTATACTTCTAACAAAGAAACAAAAACATCTAGTTTTTGTTTTTCTAGATTTTGTCTTTCTCGTTCTTCTCTCAACATTTATGTCTAAAGTGCATAGTAATTTTGATATGGGTATGGAAAACACCAAGGTATTAAAACTTTTTTTTTCCCACTGTCCTTTCTAAGACTGATGTTTTGTTTTTAAAAGTCACATCATTGAAACCACTTTCAGAGATCAGAGCTCCGTGAGCAACTACATCCAGGAACTTATAAGAAGTTATCAAGTTATCAGAAACGTTTAAAGGACAGAATTGGCTGAAAATATTCCCAGTAAAAAGGACAGCCAGTAAAAAGATTCCCACCATCTTTATAAACTCAAAGTTGCAATACTTTGGCAATTAAGCAATTTTAATGGAGAGAGTCAGTTCTAGAGAGACACAGATTTCAAAGAACTATCAATTTAATCCATATTAAAAATATTTTACCACTCTAAGCCAAGGCTGTGACATTAGTCTGTCCTAAGGAACTCATCAGTCTGTACCAGAAATAACAGAAAATTCAGAGAAATGAAGTTTGGCTCATCCCATCTGCAGCATGAGTGAAGAAAACTCAGCAAGGTTGATTTCTGTCTTTGCTGCCTTCTGAAAATGCCAACATTTTCATTTCCACAATGAAGGAAGCGTAAATATTTTATTTAAGGCCACTTCTATTTAATAGACAGAAAAACACTGAAATCTGATTCAAGACACAAAACTACTTGACTGTGCAAACAGCGTCAGCATTCTAACTATTGGTGTTTTTATTTGTGAAAGGATCTTGGACTTCCTTTTCCTCCTCATCTTAGTACAACTTGATTTCCCGCTTTTTTCTTTCCTCCCCTCCTTTTCCTGTCAACTTCCATTGTTTTCATTGTTATATTGAACTTATTCCCAAAACCCTCTTCCTCTTATGTAATTTAGCAGCATTTTGATTCCTAAATCCGTATTATTACTTTAATCCTTTGTAGTTTTTATTTTTCTTACATTCAATCACTTTTATCTCTGTATCTGTCAATCTTTCAAAAAGCTCCATAAGACAGGATTTTGTTACGTGTTTATCCTTCAGGATTCCTGGGTATTCTTTAAATAGGAAACTTGCAAATAGACAAGTTTTATTGCTTTCTAAGCAGTATTATTATACACCCACTCAAAAAATAGCATGAGAAGGTCAGAATTGCAGGTGATCAAGTTAGTAGTTTGCACTTGTAGACAGTTTATCTCTGGCTGATAGTAAAAACAAAAAAAAAAAAACAAAACCAACAACAACAACAACAAACCACCTCAACCAGAAACAGAGGTGAATTTTGCATCCAGGACTATTAATACACTTGATGCCCAAACAGCAAAACTTTTGTCCCCTTCCATCCTTAGTAGAAATGCCAATTGTGACACTTCAATCACATTTATTTTTAAACTGTGAAAATTCATGGAGATGTATCTCAGGATATGTTCAGTAAGCATATTTTTCTTGCTGATCAGAAAAAAAAAAAAAACAAACAACACAAAAACAAAAATTAAAAACAACAACAACAACAACAACAACAAAAAACCAACCCAACCTGGAAAAGTGTTGAAGTTTGATTTAATGATCAAACAAGACGTGGATTACATCTGCTCTGGCTCACTTACACAGTTTCTGCACATTACACAAGAGAACCATTTGGGAAACCAACACATAAACACATTTTTAATGCAAAGTAAGTTCAGGCAAGGAGTTGTGGATATGTTTTGAAGTCATCCATCTCTCAAGCTCAGCCAGAGCATTCCCAGCACTGCTCATTTACCGACAGATCCCTCCTCAAGGAAGGGCTCAGCTCTGTAATGAGGGAGGACTCCTCATCCGGTTTGCAATCATGGTCAATCCACACCTCAAACTGCTTCCCAACCACCTGTAACTTTAACAGCCTCAGGATTTACTTGGAGATTCGCTGTGCAAGAAGCTCTTGCAGAGCAAAAGACAATTTTTCTGTTAAATAAAAGTTGCCCCTTACCATATTTGTCTGGGAGTTGAACAGTAAATTAGAAGTCCTACAAGTCTGTATCACCAGCTGTAAAAATATTACCTACGTTATCATGCTCTCCATTCATCAGGGTTGAATAACTCGGGTTTGACAAGCAAGGAAAATAGCACTCGTTTTTCATTACCATTAGGTGAAATACAAGCAAATAGACTGTCTAGGCAGGTAAATTTCATGATTATTCCACAGCACTCTTTGCAATGAAGTCAAGTTAAAAAATACTCCAATTTTGGCACTGCAAGAGTACACAGAATGTGCAAATCTTAAGGAAATCTCCTTTACTGTGCACTGCCTGTAAAATTCATAAGTAGTTTGTTTTAAATCTGTTGCTTCAAGATGATGTGGTTTGATGATGATCAGTAAATACCTCGAGGTTGTGTACTGTGTGCTGTCCCTCTCAGGGAAAGAACATCACTTACTATTCTCTCTAGGTTAACGGTTTGATACCTCCCTTTAAATTATTTTTGAAAAAGCGGAAACTGGTT
This sequence comes from Chamaea fasciata, assembly GCF_029207755.1. Taxonomy (NCBI): domain Eukaryota; kingdom Metazoa; phylum Chordata; class Aves; order Passeriformes; family Sylviidae; genus Chamaea; species Chamaea fasciata. The sequence goes on along the minus strand of NW_027094089.1, from coordinate 83,439,276 downwards.
CTACCCATAGCGGGTTTTGCCATTATATATTATAATTTGATTGGTGCAATTAAGCATTTCACCTTCTTCCCCTGTCTTCTGTCCCTCTCCCTTACTCCAGCACCACACACCTCTGTGAGCTTCTCAGTAGTGAACTCTTCTGGGAACGAAAAACTGGCTGATTTTAAGGTTGCCATTACTTTGGTTGTTAAAATCAAACTGTAATGCAGCATTTGAAAATCTTCCCTTGGTTTACCTGGACTCCTACCAGAACATGAGGTATTCACATGATGTGAGTTTACTCAACAGTGCAAGAATTTTTTACCAAACGTGAGGCTGATTTGCAGTGGCAATCCAAATGACAAAACAATACATTCTCTACCTACTCCCAGTGCCCCTGGATCCTGAAATAAACCAACCACGGAACCTCCCTATTCTATTCCACTCTGCAAAGTTAACGGCACAGTTTCTCTGCTGGGAGTCCAAATCCTGGAAAGGTTTTTAACATTCAAAATTTAAGATATCCACGTCAAAATTGTTGCATTCTGTCCCTGCTCTCTTTCCCACTCCAGTGGTCTCTGACCTACCAGCACACAAACTGCTCCTATCCCAGGGAATAAAGTATCCACAAAATGTAGGTATTGATGGATTCAACTGCAGCAAAGGCTGGCATAGCCTGCAGATATAATTATTCTCAGATCAGGATTTTCCATAACAATATCCCAAGTGCTCCATTTTTCAACAAAGACAAAAGTACATTTCCTCCAAAAATGTGATGGCCAATATCAGCAAATATTTCAGCCTAAATAAAGGCAGAAAAATCACAATATTTGGGCATCAAATTATGCAGAAACTGAGTATTTTAGGAAAATAATCGACTCATATATTTTCATTTAAATGGAAACTGTTCCTTCTAGTCATCATTGTGGGGATCTCTATATAAAAGTCTGTGTCATCATGTGAACTCCCTCCTCATTATAAGCCTGGTCTTTCCTGTAGGCCTGCCTTCTACTGAGCCAGCCTACAATCCTTAGGAATTTATTTCCATTAGAAGAAAAGAAGAAAGCTGATCAGTGAGTGACCTGCAGCAAGGAGGAAAAAAACATGAAAGGGCAACTCTGAAATTTGATTTTTGTGTTGTTTTTAACAACTCAATAGAGTTCTTACATTATGCAGCTCTTTCTCCTTGACTTGCACAATGCAGTGGCTGCCCAATGCTCACATCTTGGTTTCCAATCATGAGTTATTTTTGAGACTGGAAATGGAATGATGCTCCTTTCTCTCCCTCTCTCTGTTTTGTGAAAATATTATAGAAGAATTCAAGAGCCTGAGCTCTTGAAATTACTGAACTGGCATTATCTTACATTCTTTCTGATTTGTCAAATACTAATGAATGCCTTGAACAGTGTAAATTTAAGAAATGTCAGCTAGTTAAAGAGATAATCCCAGTAAATGCAACTGTAGTCACACCTTGCTAGAATGAGGTGATTCACTTCAAGCCAGTTGTTATTCTTAGCAACAAATTAGAAAGTGTGTAAGAAAGAGTCATAAGCAGAGTTACAAGTTTAAAAGATCCTTCTTTGCTAGAGAAGAGGAGAATACCTCGGTGAAAAAGTGCTGACAGAAATGTCACAGAAAGTGCACTAATGACAGCAGCACTACAGGCTCACGAGGCAGCAGGCAGAAAAAAAAAATGACAGCAATGAGCACCAGGTTCTAACACTCTACAAAAAAAAACCCCAAAACCACCCAACCAGATGTAAATCAACTATATTTTTAACACAGATGCTCACAAAAATTGCACTTCAATCCAGCACCTAGAAACTTCTTTTTTTCCAAACATGTTTTCTGAGGCATTTGTCTTAAAATCTCCCCATGCAGGAAGTGAAAATCAACTTGAAAACCACACTTAGGAGCCAAATATTCTGCCACCCTTTAATCTGCATCTTATCGATGTTGAAACAAATGGAATTAGAAGGGAGCAATCATTAGGGAGAGTGATCGCAGAGAAGAAAATGCGGCATCTCCTGTTTTACACTGCTATATAAAGCACCCTATGAGGTGTAAATGAACCACTCAAACATGAAATGGAGAGTTTTCTCACCTTAACTCATAAGTCTGGACCCAAACTATTTCTGAATTGTTTTGTTTTGCTTTTCGTGGGGAGGGAGGGTTATTAATTGTTTGGGTGGTAACTGTTTGGTGTGAGCTTTTCCTTAATAAATGAATCTTCATTGGGTAATATTTAAATTTAATATATTGGTTCCACTGAATACTCTTTGCTGTCTCAGAAAAGACAAAAGAGTAAAAGCACTGGATGTGAAATTATCCTTCAGGAGAGGTTCTGCCCCTCTTGGGACAGCTTCTGACACCACTTCTGCTTTTTGTCACTTCCGGCAGCAAAGAATCTGTGCTGCTATTACAGCAGCCTCTAGGAAGTCAATTCAATTATTAATTACATCAGTGAGTGATCAGCTTACAATTAGTGAATTAAAGTTTCATTAATTATGTCCTGGATTACCAGCTTTTAGTCATGAAAATTAAGGGTGTAATTATTCAGCAGAAAGAAATGATCAAGCCAAATCCAGTAAGTGACCAATTTCATTGCCACTTCACTTCAAAGAACACGTTTGTAAAAGAGAACATGATAAACCAGGAGCATATTTAACAATATCCCACTTCTACTGCAGCTGCTCCAATTATTTTTTTGTCTTTAGCATCTGGTAATACTGCCAATTTTAGCGTTTCAAAACCAACATTATACCCTAACTAGGTACCTCTATTAATTTCTAATTGAACAAATTGATTCCAGTGTATTCAGAGATTAGCTAATTAAAATGACTGACGGTCAATACCTAAGTCATTTATCGCCCTTGTCAACGTATTTGTCTTGTTTCTGAATGCATAAGGCATATTATGAGATATTAAAATGCATCAATGACAAACTTTGAGGAGATAATTGATTAAGCCTGTGTATTATTCACTGGTTCTGGGAAGAAAGAAAAGATCCTGCACATCATTCAAGAGAACTGGGTCATCCAAGCATCTCACATGGAATTAACATCACAAAATATCATGGAATCAGAAAAATCCATAGGACAAAAGTAGCAGTTAAGCCGTGTGTCCAGAGCAGCAAAGCTGGTGGCACAGTTGTGCCAAGAAAATTTTGGGATTTATGCTTTCCCATCATAACACAGAAAACTAAGCTGTGACAACTACACTGTTCTGTGTGTGAAAAACGAGGTTCACTTTCTTAGTAAAATTTACAAGTTTAATAAATATAAAAAAGAAACAATTAGGAGACAACAAAAAGTAGTTAACAGCCGGGTGCCTGGTGCGAAGCCAGAAAGCACACCCCAACTCAGAAAATACTTCTTTAAATGCACCAGGTTGTTATATACTCAAAAGACCCTAATGTATTATTCAAACACTACTCTGGAGTTTGAATTTCTCTGTTCAGTTTCAACTCCTCCCCAACCATTTTATCTTGCAGATCCATCCGCAAGTGGCTCTATTCCGTCTTATAGCAGAGGTTCAATAAATTCCTCTCCTGGAGCTCTGGTCAAGTTGTCTTCATCTGGATAAGGTATTGATAACAGAGGTTCAGTAAATTCTCCCTTTGGAGCTTTGGGGTCTGTCCTCATTATCTTCATCCAGATAATCCAAGAATGTGGGGAATTTCCTGATTATCTTTCCTATTCTCCTGGGTTAGCTTACAAAAAGCATCTTACATCACATAGTTTGTATTTTAATATTATGCTATAACCTAAAAATGTATATATATATTCATGACACCACCATTTCTAAGCCCTGTTAATAGCAAAAAAAAAAAACCAAAAACAACCAAAAAACCAAAAAAAAACCAAAACAAAACAAAACAAAAAAAAAACCAACCAAAAACTATTTTAATACAGCAAAACTTTACCACATTATACATATAGCATTCATTTTAATATTTTCAAAAAGCCAACTTTATAGTATGTATTTATAATATGTGTAAAGTAAATAAAAGGAAAGGATGCTGCTCTGGATCTCAAAATCATTCTGAGCAAAGCAGACTTTAATAATTCACAGTTTGAGAAATTGCAATTTCATTTTCACAAACAAAAATTACTTGATAGAGCCCAGATTGAATTAATTTTATACTTCTGGGAAAATCAGCAAACAATCTTTTCTGCAGCAGACTGAAATAGGAACAACATTGTGCAGACATTGCAACAACATGCCAATTACCATGGTGGGGTCTCTGGTGAAATATATTTCCAATTTTCAAAGTTGAAAGACCTTCAATAACGGTAATTAAAGACGCTCTAATGCTTAAAACCCTAAATGCACCAGGGATGGGTAGAGAGATTAAACAATTTCCAGTGGCTTAGCATGGAGCTGATGTTGCAAAATCCAAGTGGGACCCTGGCAGAGCCCACGTGGCCTCATTTCCAGGCACTCTCTGGAACCTCTGGCTGCCAAACCACAACTGGGACCTCTTTTCACAGCCCATTAGCTTGAACATGCCAAAATCACATCAGGGACTCCCCAAACAGTCTGCCAGAACAGAGTTGGGTTCCAGCACCCAGGATGTCTCCTAGGAACCGAGGGTGTTTTCAGCCCCTATTTGCATTTTTACCTATTTCACCCTCAGCTTGCTCTGTGTTATTGAAAATGCGCATTCTAGGACCTTTTCTGTGTCTAAATTGGATAAATGGACTGATAGATATTAAATGATATCCTCAATGGCACAACGAAACTTGATTTAGATCAGGGGAAAAAAAAGTCAGTAGGGCAGATCACCAATCACCATTAGTTCAAGTCTTCTCTATTAATAGAATAAGCAGCCTCTAAATTGAGAAAAATTGCAGTGGAAGTAAATGTGGTAATTGAGTTCATGTTGTAATCTCCTTCAATGCACTAATATTTCAATGCATTCAAAGGCAGAACACACTAAGGCATGTTTAACTTCTCTTCATATTCATTTTCTTTCACAGCAGGCAATTGAAAAGCCACACAAAAGAGCAAACTCCCCATGTTTGATTTGCTGGACAGTCACTTAGCAGAAAGAAGAAAATAATTAAATCTATTCACTTTCAATTTGTATTTATAATGTATTAATGTCCAAAGCTCAGCCCTGGTTTTGTATTTATCTTTCCACAAAGCAGAGTACAACCTGATTTTTATCACACTTTCTACATAAACTACAGAAGTATCCCATACTCCGAATGGACATAAAGCAAACATAAAATACCTTCAGAGAAACTTAACAGGGTATGATGCCACAAAATTATCAAAATCATTATGCAGACAAAGACCCCATTCCTAGAGAGCATTTTCCTTGAGACAAGGAAATTCACATGCTGTAAATTCACTTGTGCAAGACCTGGATGTGGATAAGGGCCCAGTCCCCAACTCCTGGAGCCTTTCTGAACAAAGGCTCCTCATTCAGGGAAATTCTGATGAGAAAGTGAAAGTTATTTTTCAATGAGAAATTACTATTTATAAAATACAGGCCGTACAACACGAGCACACCTGTGGAGGTGGCTGTGACATTTAATTTGGTCCGTGTGGGACAAGGCTGCAGGTCCAGCCTTGCTCTGGAGAGCAACAAACCCAGGTCTGGGCAGGGCTGGAGAGGGGTAGGGAGTTTTCCATGGGGGATCTGTGCTGGAGTCACCTGCTCTGCCAAACCTTCTCCAGCAGCACACAGAGTGCACCTGGAGCGGTGTGAGCTCCTGAAACCACGAACTCATCCCCCATGGACACAGATTTAGTACCTGATGAGGGAGTCACTGCATTCAGGTGACTTTTATGTGGCTTGAAATGTATTCTTTCCACCCCATCAGCGTTGGACAATGGGCATTTCATCTCCCTAATCAGAAAAGATTATAACTTAAAACCTGAGCTCTAATGAAAGCCCTGTACGTGCTTCACACATTTAAAGAGGTGTGACCCACATTGATAGACACATAAAATATTTTATGCTTAAAGATGCTCTTCCTTTTACAACAGTTCGTATTTGTCAGTTGTTCAGGGCAGTGAGATTTATTTCCACTAAGATATGTTTTGGGGAAAAAAAAAAAAAAAAGGCAGAAAAAACACACACACACAAAAAAAAAGAACTAAAAACACAAAACACAAAACACAAAACCAACACCAATAAATCAAAAGAAATATGGTTTCTGATCTAATAAGTTTTCACATTGTGTGGCAGTAACAGAATTGGGGGAGGAAGGGGAGAAAATTTTGGAGCATAAACTCAAAATCTCCATTTATTGATTTATCTTTAAAACTGCACTTACTTTAACTCACACCATGACAATGTTAAATCACAGTTTCTGAAATAATAAATTATAGTAAATTACTGTTTATTATATATTATAATATATTATTATGTAGTAAATTATTAAAACCCCCAGATAAACATTTCAGAGAGTGTTTCTATCATATTTGATACAGTAAGTGACAAAGAAAGCTATGGAGTGGAGTCACACTTGTGTAAGACCATTCTTAAGAACAAAAATAACTATACAAGAAAAACACACTTTACTCCCAGCCCCCAAGTCAGTAGGCTGGAAAATAATTAAATACACAGGAAATCTTATTTCCTAGACGAATTTTCCCCGTGTTCCCTGATTAGACATCTTCCTGCATCCCTGTTGATTCCCAATAACTTCCTGAGCAAGGAACTGATATTTTGCCAGGAGAAATTTCACACAGTTTGTTTCCATCAGATGGTTCTCACACACATTAGACCAAGTCTATTGCACTTGCATGTTTCAGGGAAAAATTCCTTCTGGGTTTTCTGGGCTGAAACACCCTGCCTAGCTTGCAACTACCTGAGTTCAAATGTGAAAGATTGAAAACCACTGGTCATGAAGTCTCCTGCTGTTCCAATTCTTACTCCCAATCTGGAAAATGCCTTGACATAAAACCACAGTCACATCTCTCCCTGTTGAGCAGCTGCAAAAAGTGCCCCATTGCTTATTTTCCATGTTCAATTAAAGGGCTCAGAAGTAGCTGACAAACCGCAGCTGGATCCTGAGAAACATTTAACATTTAATTTTCCCTTTTCTTCTCAAATTCTATAAATGGCTACGAGAAGTTCAACAATACAGGAAGAGATACATTGGAACTTGTTGAGCTACCAGGCATTCTGCATTTTTGCATTTGATCCCACACAATTAAAACATCAAGGTGTGGTTAAATTTTTACGGAGATTGATTCCCACAGATACTTCAAAGACTTTTTCCTCTTTACAAAGATATTATTACACAAACCCCCCTTTCTTTTCTAAGAAAGCCAAGCTTTCTACTTAGAAACTGTTGCTGCTTGCCTGGATAAAAATAACTATGTTCTAAAATTTTATGAGTTTATCTTCAAAATCTCATTTTTATTAAACAATGAAGCATATTGTTTTAATGACAATAACAGAAAGACTTCTGTCGGAATTACCTATAACATCCCTGTAGCCAAATTTGTAGATTTGGACAAGATAAATGGACTATGAGTGCCTATAAATGGGCTGAAAATTCTCCAGACTGGACAAATAAAAGTGTTTTAATTAATATCCTAAATCCAGCTGCCAATCATTACCATTGGCATGGGTGGGAATGTTTTCATATGGACAAAGCACATACACCATTTACTTCCTATTTATCATTAATAACTGCCAGGCAGGAGGAAAAACTGTACTCAGCTAAAAGCATGGCTTAAATATTAGCTATTAAAATAAAAATAATTAAAATAAATGCTTTAACTGCCTACATAAAGTCCAATTACAGCTGTAGAACCACAAAAAGTGAGTGGTAAAGCTATTAAGTACTAATACACTATTGTACTTACTACAAACAACAGAACAGCTCAATTAATTCAGTTTAATTACTGCAAACCAGTGGAAAATGTATCAATTTACGACAGATTAAGTCAACAGTTTAAAGCACAGCCAAACATTGATGCACAAAAACCCACAAGAGATGAAGAAGTGATAAAATTCCACTCTGAACAAATGAGCAAACAGTAAATGCAGTAACATTTCCAAATTCACAAAGCTCAGTTGGAAGAAGCTCATGAGATAAAACTGATTAAGCTGAATTTTTGTTGAAGAAAGGATGTTTTTAGGTCTTTCTAAAAATTCTTCTATAATGTACAACTAGAAAAGTCTGATCTGGGTATAATTTTCAAGCTGAGATCACGAATTCTTAAAACTTTTAGTTGTCACTTTGATTCATTAAGATTGATGAAGAGTTGCTATTGATTTTATGCAGTAAAATCCTTTAAAGCAGCTGTACAGAAACAATCAATATATTTTGGACTGTTTGTCCCACAGCACCTCTGTCCACCAAGACCTCCTGTTCCTCCTCCCACCCCTAGGCTCTCTAGGGCAGCTCTGTTTTCAGTCTGGCACATGACAAATTTGAGTTTTTGCTTCCCCCACCTTTACAACGGACAGAAAACTGTTGCATTTAAGTTAGTTCAAGATTTTCTTGAGGTATATATATCTTTTTAACAGAAAGATATTAAAAAAAAAAAAGGTACACAAATTTGTATCTCAGCTGCAATTTGCCTGCATTCCATAAAATAAATAACAAAAAAACACCCCCAAAACCAAAACAAAACCCCCAAAACAAAAACAAACAAAAGCCCAAACCAAAGCAAACAAACAAACAAAAAACCACTTCAGCCAACTCAATTGTTCAGTGAAATTCAGGGCTTGGACTGAAAATTGTAAAAAACAAAACAAAACAAAGCAAAAGAACAAGGATGGGGTGGGGGGGGGAACGTATACTGAATTGTGATTCAGGGTGGATAATGTCACACATGGCAAGAACATCTTACCTACAGAACTTCTAACCCTCTGTTCAACAATGAATATTTAGAAACATATTTCTAGGTCACTGACCCACCTGAAATTAAAACCTGGTTCTGAACTCGATATTTTCTACAGCAAGTACTCAATTTTGAGTTCAGACTCAGGAAGAGTGTCATTAACCAATCCTTTAACACATGTCTAGGAAGGTGTAAAGCTGGAAGGCAAATTCAATGATAGCTGTATTCAAAGACACACAAAACAACCCCCATGACATTTCGTCACACCCGTTAAAAATCCTGAGAATTTCCTGAGAATTGCACAGAGCCCCAGTCAGTCGTGGGGCTGGATCACCATGAGCTGATTTGGGCTGACTTAAATATTCTTTGTGAGGTCGAAACTCTGTGTAACCTGTTTATTAGCCCAAGGAGTGAACAACTGAGTTATCACAATGGTGTGGGTGCAGCCAGCGCTGTTCATTCCTCTTGCTATTTGGAAGAAGAGGTCTGTGCTGGATGTATTTCAATTATTAATGGCAGAAACAAAGAGCTTGGCTGCATTCGGTGTGTGAGAGCAGCTGCCAAGGGGCCACCTCCCCTAAAGCCACTCCTGCCATGCCCAGGATCCCCAGCATCACCCAGGGACATGGCTGAGACTGTCTTCTCACAAAAACAACCCAAAAACCTCACAAACCCACCTTCCACAGACCAGCCAACCAACACCAAGCCCCAGAGCCAATCCCATTTCCCAAATCATCTGCTGTTCCCATTGCCAGCGCCACAGCTCTGGACACAGCTCTAGAATCTGGCAATTCTAAAGCAAAATGGGGTTGGTGGCGCAGCAGCTCGGTGCCTGCCCGGCACTGAAGTGGGCGTTGATTCCCGACTGGCACTGTCAGAACTCCTTGAGATGAGAAACCACAGAAAATGCTGGCAGAGAAACCAGGGGCAAAGAGAAGTAGAAAGACATCCTTTCCTACAACACTTCACTGTATCCCACTCAGGTTACTCATCCAAGCCCAGCCCACTGCAGAACCATTCGTGCAAGGAGTGACAATCCCCTGACATTTAACCAGAATTCCTCTGAGTGGTGTCAGTGGAAACATTTGTGCTTTATTTGAGGCAGCATTTTGTCTCCTGAAGCACTGCAGCGATCACAAGGCAGGGCTGGAGAGTTACACTTCAGTTCTGGGTGGGCAAAACTGAACCTTATAACTATTAGGCTTAGATCAGGATGTTTAAAGATACACAGAACAGTCATCTTAATAATAATTCAAAATATGCTGTATCTCTGAAGGTGGAAATGAAAATAAAGGGTTTACACACAATATAAAAGGAGAAGAACAAGGATTCACTGTGCTTTTCAGATACAGACTTGTCCAGGCTACAGCTGTACAAGGGAGAGAAAAAACGTCTCACTGTTGCTTCCCCAACAGGATGAATTTTATGTATTCATTAGTAAGATTTGATTCTAGCTGATCTACTCTCCTCATCTGCTCTCCTCCTTTAGAACACTTAAAATTCTGTATAAAATTCTGCTGGCTCGGCTGGAATATTGATGGAAATGTGTGTTTCCTTTTATTTTTTTATACTATCACTAACCTATTTTTCTCTCTTGCTAAAGTAGGCAACCCAGAAGTTTTGTTATGCAAATTCCAAAAACAATGTCACACCACTGGTATGTCAAAATTGAATTCTCAGTAATAAATACGTTCAAGTCAGTAATGATCTCAAAGTCATTCTTCAAGATTATTCCACTAATCATTTACAATACATTAGAGGTAAGTCTAATGTGCCATTAAACATTTGCAAGAAAAAAAATTGCTTTCACTGAACACATTATCCTCTGAAGTATTTATTCAGAATGAACCAGTAAATTTCACCACTTTTTTTCCTATATTGCTCAAAAAGCTGATTATGGCCAGTGGGAACTAAGCTAATATTTCCAGAATGCCTAAAGCACATCCACTTTTTTTTTTTTTTGTTTCTCTTCCCACTAATCACTGCTACTGTCACTATTTGGTTTATTGGCTCACATGAGCCTGTTTTCATCTCCTAACTGTCATGCTAAGATTAATTTTGATTCTTTCAAACCTTATATAGAGGTCAAATGAAGACCCAAAAGTCTGGCACACAGCATTTTGTTAGCAAATTACTTTGCTGAAGGCAAACTTTGAAGTCTTGTCAACCTTGCTACTCCCTTGAAGCACACTCACCAACTCTTCTTTTTAATTACTTGCCCAGTGGAAGAACCAGGGAGGGCTCCAGTAATTGTACACCTTCACAGCTTTTTTCTGTACAGTGCCAATGCTTGAATTCATACTAGCCTCCACATTTGTTATTAAATTTCCACAAATATATTGCCTTGGAATTATTACAACCTCAGGGATTTAGAGAATGTCACCAAAACATTTCAGGTGCTTCTGCATGAGTTTAATTTTTCCAACAACCATAATAAGAATCTACTAAAAGAAAATTAGTGAGGAGACTTAATCAAGAACATACGTATCATAAACCATCACCATCCTGCCTTTGTAAGGCTTCCTTACAAATCAACAATATTCTACATGTTTTTTAAATACAATTCATTTTCTCAGCACAAAGATTTATTCTATGCTGTACCAGCAATGAATTTGCACTCTGTGATTCTCATTTTTAACTTCTCCTTGCTACTACACAAACAGAACTTCCAAAAATTTCCAGTAAAATGTCATTTTAGGTCCTCTTTGGTAGTGTTGAGCACTAACGGCTTCAGAAAACCCTTGGGGATATCAGCAAGTGTTCCATAAGTTTAGCAGCTGAGTTTTCACACCAGGCTGCATTTTTTTGTCTTGTAATCTAAAAAGTCTACACCTGCACAAGATCATCAGTTTCTGCTTTCCACTGAGCTACCAGATGAAAATACTTGTTCCACAGCAAGCGGTAATGACACACTGTCCTTCCTGCAGTCTCCTCGGGAGAAGCAGAATGACAACTGGAATGCCTCAAACTCTTGCAAATCCTTTGCAGAAATTGTTGCCAGTGCAGGAAGGACAAAGGAACAAAATCTCTGCCACAAACAACCTTCAAGTTTGAAGGTTAGGCATGAAATGAAATTTCTTTTTTCATATCTTTTTAAACGAATGAATATCAGTTTGCAAACCTGGTGTCAGCTGCTTTTCATGCAAAAGCAAATAAAGAGCTGCTTGGCAAAGGCAAATCCAGAATTGCTTCAGGACACATTCAGGAATGGAATTTCCATCTCTGTGAATGGGATTTCCTCTCCAAGTTCTTATACTGCACAATTGATGTATTCCATCCTTTTGCCATAATGTATTTACAAAATCAATTCTGGCCCAGATGAAAGAACTTGGACCAAATCTTATTTATTACCTGTGGCTTTCAGTCAGCAAAGTTGGACATTATAATACTTCATTATTATTTTACTTGCCGATATCTGAGTTCAAGGCCAGCTACAGAAGTTGTGTATTTTTCAATGTCCAGTGAATGGAAATTACTGTGAAACATCCATCAGGGAAGAGAATATAAGAATTTGGTTCCAAAACAGAGCTCTCCTCGCCAACTCGAGATAGTACCACAGGTTCTGCTATAGAGGACTTTTCACTGGGATCTTAAAAATTCCAAGGAGCAAACGTTTTGGTTTTAGTCTGTACTTTAGCTTTGGGTATTAGTAAAGGGCATTCAAGATCTGAAGTCAGCCAGACAAAGTGTGGCCATAGATAAATTCAGGTGAGAAATCAGAAAGAGGCTTTTAACCATTGGAAAGAGAAAGCTTTGTAATATCCTTGCAACTGGAAGACAATTAAGCTACTTTTAATCAGCACAACTGATTTATTTTCATCCAGACAGAGCTCTTATATACACAGCTGACTAATAGCTCGGGAGAGGCAAGCTAGAAATGGAAAGAAATTTTTCAGCCAATGTTTCCAAATTTTTCTACCCATTCATTTTGGAACAAAAGGATATGTGTGTATGTGCTCCATAAACAATTCATCAATTCAAAACAAATAAATGCAGTGTGTATATTTCAAGCGTGTGGTAATTTTGAAGTAATTTCTATCATTTTAATTTAAAAATATCTTCTTAGAGATATTTATGATTAAGTATCAGCTGCAGTTACTTTGTGCAGAAGTGGAAAAAACATCTGTTACTGAAAAACAGACCTTGAGCATGCTGACACAGTTGGAATCACAGTGAATGGGACGCAGGAGAGAAATCATAAATCCTGCCTAGGACAATACAATGAAGTTTCTTGAGCAGTCTCCAAAACAGAAATTATTGCTCAAAATACCAACTTCATAGTTCCTCACTTTGTTTCATTTAAAACTTCCTCATGTAAACTGCAAAAGCTTTACTGGCGGTTCACACATGTATTCTTCTTGTTCTTAAACCTGGCCCGATGTTAATTTGGCAAAACCTGGTGGCATGAACCATGTGACTCTTTCAGTCATCAAATATTTACTGTTTCTGGGTGGCCTTGCAGACTGTGTCTCCCACTGGCTGCAAAGTTTGTGTGAGAGGCTGCAGTAATTCATCCAGGATTGAGAGGATGCAGAAATTGCTCCAGGATATAAAAGAGACTTCATCACAGATGAGGAAGTTCCCCTTCTCACCTTCAAAGCCTAACTGAAATCAGATATCATTATAGTATCTTTCAATTCAACTGCTAGATTGCATATTCTATATTTTTAATTTTTTCTCTTCAATAATCATAGGAGAGTGGTAAAAAAATCATGGCATCTTGGGATATGTACATGTGACTGCGTAAAAATCATTCTTGAACAGATGAGAAATAAATTGTTCCCAAATTCAAAATGTTTCACAAGTTGTGATTCCTCACCATCACCCAAAAGTTCACCAGGAAGAAGTCAACATGTTCAACTTTCAAAATGCAAAAACATTCATTTAAGAAAATCAAAACAAACAAAATCCAAACAGAAAACACAACAAAAAAGCCCCACTGTTTTGAAACAACACTAAAGCAAATGGCAAACAAAGTTTCTTAGTGAAGCTGGGTTTATCAGATATCCTGTTATTTAAAGTTTCAGATGTGTAGTTTTTTAAAGCAGATTAAAATAAATCCTCAATGTAAATCAAGTACAGCCACAAATCAAAGGTCATTTGAGAATTAAATTATTTTATTACATAACCTTTAAGGGCAAGAGTTGAGGAATATCTTAGAAGCACAAAAAACTTCAGCGTGTGAATAAATTCCATATCTTAGAAGTTGTAAAACACTTCCGTAGGACCAGAGCCTCTATTTTTTCATGAAAGATGCTTATGTAATGAAATGCACACTGAACACAAAATACTTCTTTTGCTTCGCTCACAATTTCTATTCAAATGTGTCTCACAGGATTTGATCATAAAAGTCTTGGTGATACCCTCTGAAGGCGAGGGAGAACTGATGGCACAAGGTCTGGTTTTGCAATAAATCTGAATGAATTGTACAATGGCAAACTCATTTTACAGATGCTGTTTCCATGACTATAAAATGTGAAGTGTAATTGAATATGTAAAGTGTGTGAGAGTTTTAAGGCACAGGGTGATCTATTCTGCTGTTCCCAAACCACAAGATATTGCAGCCCTCAGGCTGAATTTAAACAGTGGCTGGAATCAGCAGTCAGCAAAAGCTGTTTATCGTTCCTGACTCTAAGTGGTATTCCTGGACTTAAGTCAACAGTTATTTTATTCAGGTTATATAGTTACTCCAAGTAAGTTTAGATTCGTTTTGGTTTTTTAATTCTTAACGTTAACTGGCCTTTTCAGTGTAATCAACTAGACACACTATAGATCTAGTCTATAAGAATAAACCAGAATTTATTTCTAATTGGCCTCCTCTTTCCTGGCCAATGCTCTTGAGGTCACCCGTGCCACAGAGAGCTCTGAAATTACTGCTAAATCTGAATTTCACTCTGCCAGCAAAGTCTGGCAGCTTTAGGAACACATCACAGCTACAGACACACTGCCCTTTCTCTCGCCTGGCAAGAAGTATAAATTAGCTATTCATACGAACTATATTTGATTAATTCTCCAAGCTACCTGAGAGAGAAAAGGAAAAAACCCCACCACCTCTGTCATGACAGAGGTTTGTAATTTGAATCCCGCCGAGCTGACGCACTAGAGGGCACGATTTAGCCAAAAATGTGCTTTAGTAGGCAGCGAGAGGGGTGGGGGGATGGAGGAACACAAAAAGCTCTTCTCTTATAATAGAACGAAAATGGCTAGTAAAATGTTAAAACTCATTTTGTCCGAATCATCCTTTTCATCATGCCTAAAACAAGATTACAACCGGGCTTTTCAGAGAGATGTCCCTCTCTGTCTTCAGCACCCTGAACTGGAAGAGGCTGAATGAGGAAAGATCCTTGCTAAAGTAAGATTTAATGAAGGTGTGGCAGAGAAAAAAAACCTCCCCAAGAGCCCTGGTGCACACAAGTGTTCAGGGAAAAGAACAGACTCGTCAGAAAGGATTTCTTGTAAGAGCCAGGATAAATTATTTGGGGTTTGCATTGCGTTTGGAAGCTGCAGTGTGTAGTTTCCATCATGACACTTCATAGCCAACAGCCTAAAAGGTACCACTCACTTCTCAAACAAAAGGAACCTCAAAGGTGTCTAAAATCAGAAGGGTATTTTGATACAGCCTTTCTTGCCTACTTCCTGCACAGAGCTGGAAATGAAACCACTACAACCTGGAGGGACACAGCACCTTCCCTAGAGCAAGTTTCTGCACAAGGAAAAATCCTGTCGTATTCCCTGCAATTCCCTCACCTTATTTAGCCCCACTCCAGTCGATTTGCAACACAGACCCAAGCACACAGCTCAGCGATTTGATTGCCCATCCTTTCAAAGTATCACAACTGCTCCAGCAATATCACCAATATCAGAATATCTCCGCTGCTGCAATCTCTGTGATGGGCAGAGCAACAGCAGAGACTGAACTGCTCCACAGGACTGAGCTCATCTCGAAGGGATATTGGTGTTTTTAAAGCATTTCTGGTTTTCAGTAGGCAGATATTAACAACAGCCAGGGAAAATGATGCAGTCGGTGCAAATGATATTCAGAAATGCTCAGTGTTAGGGATGTTACCAGGCAAATAGATCGTATTTTCTCTATAAAGCAGTTTAACCTCTGACTCCCCAGCTTTAAGGCAATTGTGTTGCCTAATCAGCCACTGCATCTCTGGGTCATCTTCCTGCAGCTGCTGAAATCATTAGTCAGGGAATTGCTGAGGAAGCCGTGGAAACTCACACTAACAGCAGGGAATAAAAGTCCTTAATGCTGATAACTCACATTGAAAATGACAATTTATGGCTTTTTACAGCATGTACCATAATTTATGGCATGTTGCACGCTGATGTAGATGTCTAATGAGTGTTGTAGGAAGCTATAAATCATCAGTGTTTCCAACTTCCTATTAAAACCTCATTTATTACTCTGCTCCAGAAGTAAATTCTGACAATAACCACACCCTAGTCTTGCTTTATTAAAAGACTGATCAAAGATAGAAAAGGCAAGTCTAACTGTGGCCTCGTGCAGCATTAAAACCAAAACCACTCTCCAGCAAATACAACAGAATAAAAAACCAGATGAGACTTTGCTAAGAAATGCATTGACTTGCCCGATCTTATTTATTTTATTAACAACTGGGGGAATACACAAAGAAACATTTTACCACATTTATCCTCTGAAATTTAACATCTCATTTAAAGGGGCAATATAAAAGGGGAAAACGAGACAGGAAGCCTGTCTCCAGAGCAGCACAATTCTCCCCACTGGTGACTGTCTCCAAACTTAATCTACCATTATGGGCCAGTGGAGTTGTAGGATTCATAAAGGTACAGTTCAGAGCTGAAGACCCAACCTTAAATAAGTACACGTTACCCTAAAAAAAAGGTCTTAACATTAAGCAGAGAAAGGAAAAAAAAACAGAGAGTATGATGATGAAATAAAACATTGAGCATTAAAAATAAAAATTAAAGAAAATAAAATTAGGACAAGTATGCTATGTCTGAATGTTGTTTTGGGATTTCCTGGGCTTTTTGCTTTGAGCATTATTTTCTAAGTCTCTAGTAAGTATTTGTCTATTTCAGATCAAAATCGTGTGAAATTTCCTGTTTCAGATGAGATGTTACCAGTTTCACCTGGTACTTTATTAAGGACCGTTCTTTCAATAGAAATTCTTGAGGACAGGACAACTTCTGGTGAAACTTTAAGAACTGTTAACAAACTGTAGATCAGTTTGGCTGGATTGCAAACCAGAGATATTTATAATTTCTTTTTAAACACAGTTCTGATGGCTCACACATGCAAAAAGGAATTTATCCATAAACTCAAGTGCAATTGAAACTGTTGAGATTATGCCAACCATAAAACAAATACATCTGGTCTATGTTTTAGCCTTAAATATGTAATTAAGCAGCACAACAGCTCCATAAAAGCAGGGCTGTCTTTCAAAAGTATTCATATTATTTGTGGCAGTCTTGAGAAACAGCATTCCCAGGACCCCCTGCAGAAGCCACCCATCTGCCCATGTGCACGAGGGATAAATGTTTGCAACACCGAAAGGCAAACTGTGTGTGGAATTGGAAACACAGCCCATGTATTTTCTGCTTGTGTCACCCCAAAAGGCGAAACTAAACTGTCAGCTTCCTGCTGCTGTGTGTCACGTCACACCCAAATCTCAGAGAGGCAGATATGACAAAAGTCATGAAGAAATTTGGCTTGGAAAGACCCTGTTGAGTTCGTCTGGTCCCATCCCAACCTCAGAGTAGAGACAGTTTCCCAAAGGGTCACTCATATGCTCTTTACAATTCCCAGACTTTCTACAGTACAGACAGGACAACAAAAGCCATTAGCCACAAAATAAACTCTGTGCTGGAACACTTTATATGACAAAAGAGTACATTATTTCTCAGTCTCCTTTCAAAGCTCTAACAAAAGTATGTAATTCTTGGAGACAGAATGAAAAGCATCCTGCCAGAGCCAGACGGATTTTAATTTGTCCAAACCAGAGTCCCCAGATTTGCGTTATGCTAAGAACCTTCAGGTTATCCCCTGACTGCAAAAATAAGCAATTCAGCAGCTTCCAGATGTTTCTTTCGTTGGGAAAGTTTAAGTGCACCTCCCGAGGCAAATTAAACACGTTTGCGTTGGGACATTAAAAAAAGGAAAAGTAAATAAATGGAAGAGAAATGCCTTGGGTGGTGTCCTTGTGGCCACAAGTTCTACAAGGGGTCTGCAAGGAGACACCGCAGCAGGTTCCTTCACACCCTCTCACCTAAACCACTCCTGTGAGCACCACATGAATCCATTCTGCTGCCCAAAGGCAGCCCCTGAGCCCTGAAACTCTAAGATATCCACAAGGCAATGCTGGAGCTGTTTCATAATCACCACCCCAGGCAGCTTCTCTCACTCCCAAGCTGTTCCACCTCTGGCATTCCAGCTTCCAGACAGGTGAATCCCCTCTGCATGCAAACCCTCTTATCCCCCATGCCAGCTCATCCCTTGAGCACAAATCAGCAGCTGCAAATCAAATTTCCCCTTCAGTTTTCACCAGCACCAGTGAAACCCCAGCACACTGAAGGCTGACAGTAGCCAGAGCCCAGGTTTTATCCAGGTGGAAAGGACTTGTCTTGAAATTCAACTCACAGTGATTTCTTTTAAAAATACAGCAATTATCTCACATTTTCTCTATGCTAGCAAGATCTGGAAACATTAATCGCCAGTTTGCGGGGGAAAAGGTCAGGAATGGTTTGAGCTACAAGCAAAACACAGTGCTCCATCTACAGCACACTCAGCAGAGCAAGCCTCAGAAATCTTGCACATCTCCAAAGCCCTCGAGCACTTCAGCCTGCTCAGCAATGATAAAGGCTTGAGCTTCTGCTGACACCTTAAAAACAATTATCTCTCACAGAAATCCCACTCCATGTAAAGCCACAGATATGACTGATCCCGCGTTCTGAAAAGCCTCTTAACTTCTCCTCACACAACTGCCACTACAATGCTGCACTAAGAGCCAGAAGCAACATCTGTTAAGTTGCAATCCTTCCCACCATTTTCAATGCTTTAATGATTTTATGTGGGGTTTTTATCTACCAAAGGTTCAGTCTCTGTCACTTCAAAGTACAGAAGAGCAGAAGCTGCTCTCACTAAGAGCTGTTTAACTCCCACCAAGACTCTTGGATGAGAGGGGAAAGCAAAAGCAGGAACAGCCAACCCTCCAGCAAAGAAATTTAAAATTAATATATTTTTATTGTATAAGACAATCCCAGCCTGAAGGAACACTTGAAAATTAGGGAGAAACTTGAGAAAATTACCAATAAGCCATCTATCTAAGATCAGCTCTCTCGGTCTGAAACAGAAAAAGAACTCTCAATAAGAAGTTCAGAGTCCAATTAATTTGACCAAAGTAATCTAATAATAAAATCTTGGGAGAGCAAAGAAATCTTGAAGTGTCACTTATTTGCTCTTCGGTCTTTCTCTACTAATAGAGGTGAGTTTTCCACATGCACAGAGTTTCTTCCATATCCTAGATTTTGGCCATTAAAATTAGAGATTGCATTGATAAACGTGCACTTTTAAAAGTATTAACCACATTAGGGATAGGTGCAATTTACTGCAAGGCAGGATTTGTGGCCGAAGCCCCTTTCCTGTAATAAGGTTTGGAGATTTACACCAAGTAAGAGTAAACTAACGAACAATTCAGATAATACTTTAATTCATCCAGCTTTAGCTCATTCAGTAACTCCTTGTGCAAGTCCTCAAAATGGTCAAATGCAAAAGACAAAGAGGAAAATTTGTACTTGGACCTCTCAGTTCCTCCAAGTATTTACAGTGTTGTACCTGAAAGAAAAAAGCTGGAGGAATATTTATGACTTGTACTTAAACTAGAGTTTTAGACACTAGGAATGAGTCAGCACTCAGTAGGAAGATTTTAGGGTACCAGACCGATCTCAAGATCTCTGTGTATTTATTTTCACATTTACAATCTAAGGACTGAGAGAACAGATCCCTTTGGTGATGTATGAGCTGTGTGAGATTGAATGAATGGAAATCCAAGAAGTAACAAGTATGCACTGCCTGCAACACTCAAATATATCTGTAGGAAAAAGAAAGTGGTGATGAAAACAAGAGAATTTTTAAATTACATTTTCCCAAAGGGAATAAAAAAAAAATAAAAAGAAAAAACTTAATTCACTCTCGATTTATTTAAAACCTCACTCTCTTGGAAATTACTAGTTCTGAAAGAAAAAAAATCATTGCTGAAATTCTGGCTCATGCAAAAGTCATTAAAATTAATGAGAATATTTGATATTTATTTACAAGAAAAAGAATTAAGTGCATTTTTTCTTCATGAGAAAAATCTCCAGTCTCCCAGGAACAGGGTTAAGATATGAGCTATCAGGTATTGGAAGTCTCTGAATCAAATTCCAGCTTCAAATCCTCACTGAATTTTCCCCAGCTCTTTTTATGAGTTACCTATTTACATTGTATAATAAAAGTTGTTTTTCAGCACAGTAAACTTTATTTACCCTGTTCTTTCTGTCTAAGAAAATATACTTCAGCCCCATGCTGCAGCACATAGTTTCCAATATAAAGGATGTAGCTCTGGTAAAGTTAGAAACTGATTTTTACTTTTCTGTCACCAGTGGACATTTCAAGTGGCAGGTTCCCCTGCACCCTGCAATATTCAGAATTCTGTATAAAGGAGCTATTGAGGTTCTGCTCTGCACACTACTCACAGTGGGACCCGAAGTCCATGCACATTCATAGACACGTGCAGCTTCTGAACGAAAACTTTTGCCTTTTTAGACTAGATCTAGGTTTGAGTGGAAAAGTGAATGTGTTGGTCTAACTGGTGTTTAATTAAACACGAGTTAATTGCAGCTGGTTCTTCACATCCACGGGCACTGTTGGTGGGGGTGGCACAGACAGTGATGCTGTTTCATCAGTTTTTCACTCCACATTTGATCCAAGGGTCCTCTGTTCAAACAAAGCAAACAAAACCCCCACCACTACTGCACGCACCCGTTTATTCTGCCAAAACTACCTGAGAAATTCAATCAGCAGTGTGGGGAGCTTTTGGCTTTACTGGACCTCACTTAAAAAGGGTGAAACCACACAAGGAAGAGTGGTAATAATCAGCATTTCCTTGGTACTGGGCAATTTCTGCCTAGAACCTGCCACATGAACACACCCCAGACACCAAACGCCAAGGACAAACCTCTCTGGGGGAGATCACTGTTACAAGCTCAGTGCTATTTGCACAAACCAGTCTCAATAAAAAGCACTGCCGGTGTTCCAATTTGCTTTCTCTAAAGTGAGGTTTGTAGCTCCTGCAGTGCATCTGCACCTATTTTAGGTGTAAAGCTCAACAAAACTGTGCACAGCATTTATTTGTGCTGATTAATCCCTGCAGGCAAGCAAGTTCAGGGCACTGAAATCCAGGAATAGGTGTTGGGGTGACAGGAACGTGCATCAGGAGCATTCCCTGTATCACCACAGAGGATTCAAGTTCTCTTTACAGAGGGCAAGACAGGAACTGTCATTATTAATTGATAAGGGCAATTACGCACCCTGCTTATCAACTGATACTGTAGCTCTGATAAAATAAAAGGGAATGAACTGATAAAAGAGAATGAACTGCAGTATTTAAGTGGGGATCTGCAAGTTACATCCCTTGGGTTCTGCACCTGATCCTGACCTTAACACAGCTCCAAGTGACTACAGGTCTCCTCCATGTACACTTACAAAGTGACAATTCTACTTGATCAGCCTGCTAAATGTAAAACAAGGAGGAAAAAGAGAGCGCTTGGTCTTTGGGGAAAGTCTCTGGGGGCCTCAACAAGTCCATGTCTGTACTTCACAACAGGGCAGTGTTGTGCAGGAAAGGAGTTAACAGAAATGGAACGTAAATATACGGTTAGACTGGTGGGCTGGTGTGTTGGTTGAAATCTTTGGTTTTGGGTTTTTGTTTGTTTGTTTGTTTATGGGGGCTTTTTTTTGTCCTAACAAGTTCTCAAAGCCAGAATTAGGCGTGTTGTCCTACACAGTTATTTTCAAGCACCTCTCATGATCTTGACTAATGATTATCAGATGTAAAATCTGCAAGGGACAGGAAATTCTGCTCTGAAACGTTGCCATTTCTTTCCCAGCTAGCCAGCAGAGATTAAATATACCCGCAACATCTAATGCAAAGGTACTTTACAACTCTTCCTGAAAGTTAATTGACAGTTGCCTGTCCTGTGTTTAACTCCTACAGCCCACAGTTACTACCCAAAATCTGGGCCATGATTAAATCTGTTTCAGGGAGAAACTGTTCCGCATAAAGCTGAAAGCACAGTGAACATACCCTTGAACTAAAACTGCTGCTCGAGTCTTGTTACCTTATCAGGCAAATGAACCAAGAGAAAAAGCAGTCTAGTATGATTTGGCTGTAACCCAACAAGAGGCCAGATATTCTCTTGGTTCTCAGCAGACTTTATGGAAAGCAGCTTTGGTGCCCTGGAGAGCTCTGAGAGCTTTCACCTCTCAGTCTGTCCTTCAAAATATGTTGGCCCTGCCAAAAAATGTGTATTGGTATTGCCAAGCAGGGCAGCTACTTGGGTTTGGGCTTTGTTAAAAACAAAACAGAGCAGCAAATTGTTCTGCAAGAAATAATTTTGTTACCAAAAAAAAAAAAAAAAAAAAAAAAAAGAGAGAAACGTTTCATATCACGTTCAGAGCTTATCCTGCTTTCATTATCCTGCCCCTGAAGCCTGCAGGGTGATAGAACACACATATAACACACCTCAAAGTTATCAGAGCAACATCAACATCAGAAAAACATCAGCCAGGTTCGTAGGGCTTGGTGGAAATAAAGGAAATAGCAAAGGTCAGTGAGGTTTGTAAAACAGGGCAGCGTCCAAACAGACTGATTGCAAGTTTTAGGTGTTATTTTTGTCACCAAAAATTCCCAGCTTCTCACATGAAAGAAATGCTATTTATGAACCTAATCAGAAAAGAAGCTGCCAGCCAAACTCACAATTTATTTTTTTTTTTTCCTTGGTGAATATTTACGTCCCAGAACTTTGCCTCGTCCTCTTTATTACTCTACTGCTCATCCCAAAGTCAATGGTTTATTTCTTGCTGCCTGGAATGTTACATTTCAAACCCGCGTGCGAATTAAAACCCAGCCCCTCTCCAGAGTGGAAGCAGATCTGTAGTTAAGAGCACCCTCTAACAGATGGAGAGGAGTTTGACTGAGGCAGGGCTGCATCTTCACGAGGCAGCCCCCAGGAACCATCACTTCTGAGCATCCTCATTGAGAGAGAGGATCCTGCTGAGAAACACAGAGCAGAAATAATTATCCACACTCTGGAGCAGCAACAGGGACTTGGCTTAATGGTGCTCGGAGAGTCAGATGAGTGTGCTGTGGATGCTTTGGGCACCAGGAAAAGAATAATCAGCATTTAACTGAGCTCATAAAATTCGGTCTGAGCTAGGACTTTTCTGTTCCAGGGAAAAGAGGATGGAGCACAGACAGATTTAATAATATTAATCGATGTTTGTCTTCCCATTCTTCATACACTATGTAAGATATATATTTATCTTTATACACTATGACACAGATTTTAATAACTGGGAAATCTGCCTTCAGATCTTGCAGTAAGAAGGATATGGCAGAACTAAATCTAAAAAGGTTTCAGAGTTAATGAGTATATTTGAGAGGGCCACAAATATAATTCACCTTGAAATAACCAAGACTTCTCTGCTGTTAAAAATATAACTCTAAAACCGAAGATTATGCATTGATAATGACAAAAACTTTGTATTTTTAGGGTTCTCGCTGCAAAGTCACTTTGAAGAAAGAAGAAGCATTCCTCAAAACCAAAGGCAAGAATATTATCATCATAATTAATGGGTCCTACAGAAGGAATCTTCATCCCTTGGTCACATTCACTTGGCAGTAAAACCCCACAACCCCAATGAACATCAAGGATTGTGTAATTAAAGCCCCATACTTGTAACTGTATTAATTAAATGTAGTCCTGAATAACTTGCACCTGAAAAAGGTGCAAGGGAGGTGAGGGGTGTTTGCTGTTTTCCTATTAAAAGTCAGAGTAAATAAAGCACTGCTTTTGTGTGCCACACATCTTATCTGTGCTCCCAGGCACTATTTAGTTTATTTACAAGAAAATAAAGTTATGCAGCACAGGACAGGTTTAACTGCACATGTGGTAGCAAGGAATGTACTCCAGGCAGTATCAACCTTAGGCAAGATATTCCTGGTGTCATTCCATCCTTCAGAAATAAAACACACAGGGGAGGGCGGAACTTTCTCTAAAACCGAGCAAATAATTTACATGGAAACCTTTAATTTCAAAATCCCAGCATGAACAAAGAATTACACATAAACTGGGACTTTAGCATAGCATTTACCTGCTGAATGCCTTCAACGCACACAGTCTGAGAAGTGGTGAGCACAAAAGCTACTTGGGAAACACAGTTTTTCTTTTGTTTGAGCTGAACCAGTTCAGTTTTGTTTAGAAGGGTTTAAAACACTCAGAACGTGCCAATGAGCACGGAGTGAAGTATCAAGTTCATGTTAGGGGTAGAGTATGTGTGATCTTGGCTCTTGAAAGAGAGGAAATCTAATCCAGATTTGCATTTTGGCAATGATGTAGCACACTAATAACCTTTACAAATTGCAGGGAGATTCTTAAACCAGAAGTATTTAGTGAAGATTTTCTTGCAAATTTGCCTGTCAATAAAATGTTGGTTAGAAGATCCCTTTTGAACCCTACATGAACAGAAGATAAATACTAAGTCAGAGCAGAGCTTGTTTATGATTTTATGATGAGTTTTGAGGAGGCAAGTAGTAGATAGAAGACTTGGGCATTTAAAACAATTTAACATAGGAAATGTGTCAGTTCAATTGCACTGGAAAAAGAGAATTTTAATTTAAAAGCATTGCTCAGTGGAGAGTCTAACTCTTCTCCCATTTATTATAAGATGCACAGAAGTGGTTTTTATAGCATTGACTGGTATATTGATTAGTTTCTAAAATTCATGTTTCAGACCTAACAGATTGTTTTTGTCTGTGGCATCCCAAAAATACTGAAAGTTTTCTCAAGCAGTTCATCACATGCATTCCATCAAGAGAAATCCAGGTTCGTTTTATTTGTAGTCAGGTTTTTCACCAAGGTGCCCAGAATAAAAATTGTGTTGATTAGGCATCAACCACTCCAAAGCAAACCTGGAGAGCTGCAATTTAACTGAATGTTAATTGAGCACCTGGAATGTAAAACAAGAGGTACATAAAAACCAAAGCAAAATATTTTATCTTACAAAGGAATAGCTGGAAACTCACTGGAGGCAGAGAGCTCCCACCCATTCTGGATCTGGGGAGTGAAGGTGACACCATTTCCATTTTCACAGTATTTCCATCACACGGTGTGACAATGCACAGAGGAATCTCTGTGGCAAAATGCTAACATCCATTTTCTCTACTGGGAAAAGGAAATGAAATGCAAAGGTGTCAGGTCATGTAAAAACAACCTTTCAGTGCTGTTTAACAACGTTCAGATGAAGTACATTGTATTAAAATGAGTCATCTGTCAGCTGCAGCGTGTGCTGGAGCTGTGTTTTCGTAGCACTGCATTTTCAAACAGGAAATTCGGTTTTTGCAGAACAAACAGCCCCTCACGCAAAGTTACCCCGTGAACAAAAGTCACACTGCTGCAAGTTACAGGTGAAAAAGCAGCAGACAGGTCCTGCAGGAGCTGGGGTTCATGTCAGCCAGAACAGAGGAGATGAAGGCACACCCAGAATAGCTTTTGAGCAGATTTTGGCAGGTCTGGTTTTGAGTAACACAACAGGAATACCAATACGCCAACAGAAATTTTTTCTCAGATATTGATAGCAGTTTAAAAACCCCAGTGCTTACAGCACAATCTTGATGAAGTTTTGATTTCAAATCGAAGTCAAAACATGGTAATTTTCGAACAAATCTGGCCTCTAATGATGCTTTTCCCACAGGGAAATGACCCGGACAATTACTGGCAAGGGGGAGAGCAAAAGCAAAGGGAATTGAAGATGTACAGGTGATTGGAATGTAGAACTGAAGGGATTTTCATGTCCTGCACAGCCTCACCAGAGTCATGTACTGAGTTCACAAAAGTGAATTGCTTGTCAGAAGCCAGGCAAGGATCAAAGTGTCAGAAATCAGATGACAAGCACAGGTGATTGAATCGTGTGAAGGAGATGGAACAAAATCACAGGGAGAAAAGTGTGTAAAAGTCATGTGATCCTACATTTTGTTAGGAAGCCTATTGAGAATATGCACTTTCTCCCTGCTCCCTGTACTCTTTCTACATCAGAGCAGGCGAAAAACCCCACAGTCATTAAAGCTCTCCATTCCATTCTATATAAAAAAAGGAAATTCATGTCAAATGCTATGCAGGATGGAGGCTACAGCATAAGATGTGCCTTGTACAATTTAAAGCTTAAAAAACCAAGGGTGAATGGAGTGGACTGCCTTTAGAAAGTAATAGGAAAGCAATTTCTTATAGTTCAAACCCTGTTCCAGGCATTTAATGAGGTAGGGAGGCAGAGCACTCACTCTGAGGATGCTTTAGGAGTGATACGGCAAGGACACTAAAATGTTTATGCTACGCATGTATAAATTTGTTACATAACTCCCTGGATCATAACTAATAATATCCACTAACACCATTAAAGCAGGTGGACTTATTGCTGCCCTGCTTTTCCAATAAATCCTCCTTCAGTTTCCCTGAATAAAGACAGAAAAACGCAACTGCAGTTTCACAAAATTGGGGTGATTCTTTATTTTTCTGTCCAATTCATTGTCACTCAGGACTTGCAGGGTCCTTTGTCTTGCCAGCTGCAGTCCTTGGCAGAAATTATGCTTTACTCTTAATTTGAAATGTCACAGGGATGGTGGGAAGGGGGCTCAGGTAGTTCTTTAATACCAGCAATGAAAGTTAATATAAATAGACATAAACAGAAGTAATTTTACTTGGACTGAAATAAACTGTGGGGGAAGGAAAGTGATTTCTCAGTTGCTCTTCAGTCTCAGCTGCTGAATTCTTGTTCTCTGAGTTGGTCTAAATTCACAATTCAAGGCTGGTTTTCCTGAATATTCAAAAATTACTGAGCATGGATTTGGAAGTTTTGGGTGTTAAAAGAACAAGTGTTTGGATTTGTCCCACCCATGATTGATGGAAGACTTACAGAAATAGGAATTGAATCCAGATTTGTCATTTCAGTGCACATGACTGAATGCAATTTTACTGCTGCCATCTGAGAAGTTATGTAATGTTTCAACCCCAGAAGAAAATGACAGTATTTATAAAATACAATGGTTTATAATATAGCCACAATTATATTCTCTGAGAATATAATGCTAAAAATAAAGTTTCATCAAGCATTTTCTTACAAAAATGGATTATTAGCAGATTCAGAATAAAATTATTTTATTGGAAGAAAGAATTAAAACAATGCTGTATAGATTTATTTCTTTTAAAGACTTTAAAAAGTCTCGTCAAAAGAAACTTTTCCCCAAAGAAGGGGAGGTAACTGATAAGGAAATCAGGGAGGAGGATCACAGGCGCCATTTTGTGTGTTGCAGGCGGGAGAATTTGGCGCCAAAGCACTCAAAATGGCGGATCCCCTCAGGGGGCCAGCGCCATTTTGAGACATAACTTTTGATGAGGGAACCGAGTAAATGGGCATGGGGAGGAGGGTTAGGTTGGAGCCCAGGGTGGCGTGATCAGGGCCATCCAGGGAAGGGGACAGAAGGTGACGGGAGACGGCAGAAAGCGGGTAGAGGACTCCTGAGCCTTTCGGCAATTTCCATCTTGAGACGCGGGGTAAGAAATTATAAGAGTATTGGTTAGGAAATAGACATTTAGGCGATGCATACTGCTTAATATTTGCTGCATTTCACTATAGGCATCGTCTGGGAAAGAAAAGCTGCACGTATGAGAACAACATGAAGGAATGGAAGGATGGATGATAAGGGGAAGGACAACCTCCGCAACAGGACGCAAGTATCCTAAACCCCAAGGATACTAAGATAGCAAGACTCCGTAAGTTCCTGGGACTGAGGGTAGGCTCACCATCTGGCCTGGACTGTAAACAAGGGACCAGCGAGCATTTGCCAGCAGGTGGGGTCAAATGTTTATTCTCTGAGGAAGATCTTTTACTTCCTCCCTTGTGGCCACCAACAATCGCCAGAGATGAATGCACAGGCACAAAGGACTGATAAGATAATTAGTGTACGGAGCAGGACGGGGGTGGAACCAGGGAATGAATATACACGAGGGTATTGTGAAACTTGATGCATACGTAACTTTTTAGAGGATAGAAGAGAACGTGAACAAATTGGTCAGCATGCACGACTTTGATGGAGACATCCTCCGTGCGTCCAGCTGCTGAATAAAATACATACTCACTTTGCCTTTGAGTTTTAGGGTCTTTCTGCATATCAGTTTCCAGATCCCTTCTGAGGGGATGAGGGAATAGGAGCGCAGTGGAAGGAATGCGATAACTGAGGTGACAACTGGGATTCCGAACCTTTGGCATTCCCTGAATTCTCCACCAAACCCTCAATCACTTCATAAATGGAAGAAAAAATCAGATAAAATTTCCCAACCCAAAAATCCCCTTCAGTTTGTAGAACATATAAGCTTTTCCAACACTGTCCCAAAACTCAATCGACAGAACTGATTCCTGCGTAACACCCATAAAATACTTAAAAACCCAGAAGACAAAGACCTTTAAATGCCCCTTAGAAAACTGAACACGTTAACTAGCTAGGATGTTATGAATTTGGAGATAAACTCCCCACTGCAGGATGGTGAGTCTCATGCCCATGTCTCCCGTCTCTTTCCCCTTACGAGATTAAAACGCAAAAATAAAACAAAAAGTGACTTGCACCGCAACACACTCACCACTCCAGTGGACCAACAAAGGAATCTCGTGGGGTTTCACCAGTGTGACCAATCCTTGACTTTGCAGAAAGTTGCTGGTTGCCCCTTCAGTATTTCCTCCAGAAAACTGGGGTTTTCCCTTGGGGAAGTGGAACACCCAAATGTGACTTTTGTCCAGCAGCACAGGTTCTGTGCTGCCCAGGGGTGCAGTTCCGAGCTCACAGTCAGTGTCACTCAGCTCTGCACACAGCAGGGACACAAAACAAATCCTTCTCCTGCTGCACACCGAGGACAACTCTCAGCCCAACAGCACAAACAAGGGTGGGCTGGAGGGAGGAACAAGAAGGATGGGACCTCACAGCCTGGAGCTGGAACTGGACAATTAAACCCCAATATGCAAGCAGACCTAAACTTATAAAAATGTAAGATCTCTTGACCAGTCAGCCATTTTGTGACCATTTTGGGTCCACCTTTGGTGTAGCCCTGGCCAGGCCCTGTCCTGCCCAAGGTGGATCCTTAAGACCTTCCAATAAATCCCTATTTTATTCTCTAGCTCTGTCCAGTCTCCGTTTCAGGTCAGCCTTTTCAAGGCATTCTACGGATAGCACAATGAATGAGAGGTGGGAAGGGTCTTCTATAAGGAGTTCCTACAGAGTTTACTGAGACCACACATCAAAGGGGTCCAGGGATAAAAGACAAGGAACCATGGAGGGTCCAGGTTCAAGTATGGGCTAAGAGGGCGTGGAGCAGAGCATCTGGAGGCAATAATCTGAGGGCGTAGGTGGGGCAAAGGACAACAACCAGTAGGGAATGCCAGGGTGAACGTGTGGGGATACAAAAGCCAACAGGGAAACAGGGAATGGAGAACTGTCTAGGACTGGGCCGTATATGGGTAATAGAGGTAGGTGAGGCCAACAGGCCAATGAGGAAAACAGAACTAGGGTGAATCAACATGGTGCTGCAGAGCACTGTGGAAGAATCCCTTTTCTCATGCTATGTTGCAAGGTCTTTCTGGAGCCTACAGTACACCCTTCCAGGGTATTGCCATTGGTGTTTCCTGATAGGCTCACGGGACTCCACAGATAGCATTTGTTCTCTTTTATTATTACGCACAAGCTCTTTAACATCAGTAATTTCAGATATCATGAAAAACAAAGGGCTCTTCTCAAGGACTTTCTTCTATGCAGATTACTGCTTCAGTACAGTGGAGTTAAAGAACCTGTGTAAAACATAAGCTAATTGAAAATAATTCAATTTTACCTTTCTTAAAGGGTGGGGGTAAAATCTAGATTATTCTGTATTTTGTTTGAGGCGAACACATTCAGCAAAGATGACAAATATTCAAGATGAGTCTCACACTAAGTATTCTACCTTTTGAAATAATAATTCTGTTGAACAGTCACAAGGCAGAGGAAATGAGAACATGGGTGCAGATTTAAGCTCAGTGGCTGTAGTAAAAAATGATTCCCTAAGTAAGGTTGTCTGATAAAGCTGACAAGAAAAGCCTCTAAGCAATAGTTCTGCTGATGTCACTGAAGGATAATGAAATTAAAAATTAGAAATAAATATTTTCCTCCTCACTCTACTAAAATAATGTAGAAGTGAAAAGGCTGTAAAGAAGACTAATGAAAACACTCCAACAAATTATATTCTGAGGGTATGACTCCTTGTGTTTGTTAGATACAGGTAGAGAAACTTCAATAGATTGGAATTATTTAAAAATAAAGTACATACTATTCATAGGATCTCCTTTCCATGCTGTGCTTTATCTCTGGCTCCTTTTGTTATTTTCAGTGACTAAAGGAAATGCTGCTGGTTCTGAACTATAATTACATTTTTCATACAGGCACTGTAGACATACCTTTGAAAGATAAAATTTATAACTAAAGAATTGGTGTTTGGGACTTCTTGTTTGTTCTTCTCCCCTCATTATATCGTATCTGACTCTACCTGAATGTGCTCATCGTGGGTAATTTCAAAGCCAGAGTAAAAGGCCAGAAGTAATTACTTCTTTTTTTTTTTTGTCTTTCAAGCTGAACAAGGTGTGGGCCCTGCCATCCAAATAACTGCACTGGTATTTGTCAATGAAAACTCAGCTTCTGCACTTCCTGCCAGGGGAGTTTGGGTTGACACATGGCCCATTTAGCTCATTCCATGCCTTGCTTGCTTTGTCAAAAGAGCTCGGCATCACATAAGTGAAAACGTCCAAACTCAGCAGTTGCAAAAGCTCCCTAATCACTGCAGACATCTTAAGCTTTGAAGAATGACTCCCATCTTTTTCTAATCTATTTCTATGATCCTTTCCAAGATGTACTTGATCACGTAATATTGGGGATGTCTAACGTGTTTTACTGGAATATTTCTATTACTATTTTTTGGTCCCAGTTGTATTTTTGTACTGTTTGGCTTGTCTTGTAATATATTTTGAATTAAAGTGGCTTTAAAAAACCCCCACAAAAAAACCAAACAAACAAAAACCAAAAAAAAACAAACAAAAACCAAACCAAAACAACAACAACAACAACAAAAACTTTCAACATTGATACCCGTAAGTGGCCTCAATAGGCAACACTTAGTTTCTTGATTCATACTTAGGCTTTTTTAATGACAAAACCAAACCAACCAACCACAACTCCAATATGTAGTGAAATATCAGAAAGAACTACCTGAAACAGGATCTGATCTGCTGATTAACCATCGCATTCCATTTTTTGTTTGGAATTTTTTTCATAATATTGTTAAAAATCTCCTAAGCTTATTGAAATGAGATTTCCTTGCCTTATCCACGTTCCAAATGCTCAGAAATTATTTCTGCGCGTTAGGAGGTCAATCATGGAACACTTCAGGATGGAAGGGGCCACTGAAAACACTCCAGTGAAAGCTCTGCTCTAAGCAGGGTTACCAGCAAAGCAAATCAAGGCTGTTCCCAGCCAGGTTTCAAGTACCACCAAAGCTGGAGACGCATAAATACTTCAAGTTAGAGACTGCTCTTGTTGTCAATAACTCTTTTATGGCCGGGAAATATTTTCATTGTTGCCATTTCCGTCTTCTTCTTGACCCTTAACCTCTTATCATCTCCTCTTGCCTCAGAGAAAAGTTTCTCTGTCATTTCTGTGACTCCCATTCTCATTATTTCTGTAACTCCAGGTCTGGAAAGGCTGAGATCAGCTCCTGCTCATCCCAGCTCTGCTCTCCAGGCTGGGCACATCCAACCCCTTCCTCCTCTTCTCACACCTCATGTGCTCCTGTCCCCTCATGTCGTTTGTGGCCTCCTGCCGAACTCCCTCTTGTCACAAGGGGATCTAAACCTGGCCTGCCCACTCAGAATGATGCCCCAAAAGTGCTCAGTAAGGAGGAAAGAAACTCGGTTCTTGTACACTGCATCAAACATTTTGAAATCTTTTAACCCCATATTGACACTATTTTCTTTCATTTCTGTATCAGCAGTGCTTTTTGTTTATACACCAAGGGATCTAGAACCTTCATTTGTCATTTCAAGGTGGTAAGGGATAGAAATTTTCATATTCAGCTATTCTGTTTCCTGAGATGCAGTTCAAGTTCTCATGAAAACTGAATAAAAAGCAAGTAGTAAGGGATAGGATTAGGGGTTTTGGCAGGGAACTTTTTGAAAGAGCGAATAGAAGATCCCAGCTGAAGTGTGAATATAAAAATTTGATGTCCTTTGTTCTATACATTAAGAATTTAGAGTTCAGAAATCCAGAATAAAGATTTTTGCCATTTAACTGCAGTCAAGCGTCACTGTAAACAGAGTGATTTGGATTTCATGATGCAATTATTAATTGCATGAAATAAGTGCTGCTTTGGTCATCTCTGAAAATCGTGGTGAGGCTGAGAGCTATAAATCTTTCAGATTCTGTGTCAAATTCTGCCCTGATCACAATGGCTGGAGCCTCTGAGAGAAAATGAAGTGTAGCATATATGTCTTTGGAATTAGTCTGCTCTCTCTGTCACGGGACTCAGCCCTGGCAGGAGGATGCTCTGGGACACATAAATCAGGAACTAACCTGGATGTGTCCTGATTTGGGATGCTGGAATCCAGCTGTCTCTGTGGGAATATGTTCTTTAATGCTTCATTGAGCCTGTTCTCACAGAAATGAAAATGCATGTGTTTGACACGCTCCTGTGCTTGGCTGGTTGATCAAAATAGATTTTTTTCTCAGCCTTTTTTTTCTCACTCATCTTTTCATGGGAATCATTTTCCATTACTTAAACTCATTCTGAAGCTTCGTTCCCCAACTTATTTGAATATGCCTGTATAATCTACACAAAGCGGTGTCCTTTTGGACATGTGATAAAAAATTAATAGGGTTTCAAATTTTTTAACAGTTAGCTCCAGCTGCTGGATTTCTTCCTGTATTAAAATCGCTTAAAATCTCTTTTCAGTTCTATTCAGAAGGCAAATTATCTAGGAAGGGCAGATAAAGCAAAACTGGCAGATCGAGTTTTTCCTGGTGAGATGTATGTATTTTAAAACATGCAGTTCTGGGAGGCAACGTATAAAACATGCATAATCTATTCTAATGAGATTCCAGAAAGTTCTGTGCCCAGGTCTGAAATGTTTGGAAGTGATAGGAAGGAATGAGCAGCTTTAGATGGGAGCCTGACTCCTGTGAAATTAGGGGGGAGTTATCTGTGCAATCCAGAACAAAATGTGCCTGTTACTGTCCACGCTGCTTGTACTGCAGCATGGGGAAAATGTCCTTTTTCAAATTAAAATAAAAGAAGAACAAGAGGCTGAGCCATGCTTTACTAAATATCCCATATTGCACTGTAAAAACCACTGTGGTAGAAAGAGTTCCTCTTCCTCTGCTTTCCTTCCCAAGTCAGTGTGATAGAAGGTAGGAGAGGGAAGAGCAATTCTATTACCAACATTTTGGAGGCTGAAAGATGTTAATGGATTTTTTCCGGCATTAGGCAAATAGTCTGACAGGACAATGAATCATTTTTAAAATCTCTGGTCTCACAGTATAAGAGCAGAACACTTTTGTGCTGCGCACATTTTAGAGTTTTCAATAAGATAAATGGTGTTCTAAGAGGAATGATTATTCAGCTCAGAACTGCACTATCCTTTTCAGTAATAATTTATTTTCAAAATATTTGAAATTTTTACATGAAGATAGGTAGTGTCCTGGTTTTGCTTCATATTTACTAATATATTACTACTATTCTGTTAATTAATCCTTCTTTTCTAGTTGTCTGGATCTATGAAAAACTTGAATATTACTTAGGATATTACATGCTGTGAAGATAGAATTCCACAGGCAAATTAAACAGATACCAGATCTATTTATGTCAGACAGCCCAGCAGAAAGAACCGTGGCCCTGAATAAACCCCAAATTTGAGAATACAAATGAGAGATTTCCTAAATGGGACACCTGCGGCAGCTGATGATGGGTATTGAAATGTGAGTTGTATCTTGAGTCTTTGGGTTATTTTTTTGGTTTTGTTTAGGTTTGGATGTTTCTTTTTGGCTTTTTTAGGGGTTGCATGAGGGCATTTCTAGCATTGTTAAAGGAAATGTGAGAAAATGACAAAGATTCTGCCAGAAAAGAGCAGACATATCACATCTTGTCAACCTTTCATTTGTCCTTTGGCACAAACTGGAATTCAGTGGGATGTCAGACACATAATTGAGTTTGATTTTCTGAATCTCTCTGCTGGTGAAGCAGCACCAGGCATCCCTATCCCTGGGTGCTGGCTGTGCTGTTCACGTGATGAGGTTTCAGGGGACACCCGGAGAGAGGATCCAAACTTCTTACGCCAATTCTTGTCCCACCTCAATCCTTGCCTGTGTTGTTGAGGCACAACACGGCTGGCAATTTCCAGGAATACCCTTGAAGTCACCTTGTGATTTGAAATGCTACATAACTTTTAAATCACAGTATATAATTAATAATAAACAACAACAACAGCAACAAAAATATGCCGTCTTTACATTACAGTTAAATCAGCATTACAGCTAGCAGGAAAATCCCTTGTTGCCTAGCTTGCCCATCATACTCTCTTTTGCCTTTTTTTTGCCCATGTACCTGCTTGTGAGGTGGTGCCGTGGCAAAAATTACCCCTCATCTGTTTGCTATTTTAAAAGGTAACTGCAAACTGTAACGAAATAAGAACAGCAATTACTGTGGAAGCTGAGTAAGAGGCAGCACTTAAAGGAGGAGGAGAAACAAATATATCAAAACAAAACCCAGCTTCTTTCGTTGCACAAACCTCAAGGTGTCTGTGGCTCGTTTGCAGGGACTGTAGTGCCTTTTGTAATTCTCCAACATGGTCCTACTGTAACCAATCAATACCTGGGCTGGGGGAAGCTTGTCCCTTTGACCAAACCTGTAAGATGGATCACCTGCATCAGCGCTATTTTTAGGAATAATTCATCAAGCCTGTACAGACACCTTGGTGCCTACAGTAACATTAACACCTCTGAAGCCTCCCCTCTCCTCCCCATCACAGTCAATCTCGCTTCAGTCTTTTGCAGCTTGGAAAGAATTAATCCATGGAGGCAAACAAGGCAAGGACAGGGTGTGTTGACAAGTCTCAAACTCACAGAAGCCATTTAGCATCTCCTAATGACGAGCAGAAGGTCCCTGGGTCACCCAGGCCGGGTTTCTGCAGGGGCAGCTGGAAGGAGTTCCCCAGTTTGCTGGGGTTCCATGGGGCAGCACTTGGCTGCAGAGAAGCTGCTGTACCCAGGAAAAAGCAGCAGCAGAGTCCTTTTATTGTCTATAATCCCTCCTGATCCTTAGGGTGGTTCTTGCCCCACCCTATTCCCTCTTGTCCACTTGTTCCCAGAAGCTGGAGAAAGGAAAACTGGGGTTTCTGAGTTGGAGGGCAGAGGGGATGGCTTTTTGCTGGATGGCAGCAAAAAGGGGGAAAGCAAAGGGGGATCTGGATCCTAGAGAATGATGGAGGTAACAAGGCAGCTCAGAGAACATGGGAGATATGATGCAAAGTTCAGGAAGCGGGCAAAAGAATTTCTTTCATTGAAACGTGGGAGGGGAAAGGGATCTTAGAAAACAGATTAATAGGATAGGCCGGGGGAAAGAGAAATACAGAACTCTAAACCACTCATAATCTTGTGAAGTTTCTGACAGTCCCTTGAGCCTCGCTGACCCTTATTTAACAGAAGCTTGTTGTAATTCCTTTGTTCTTCTGTGTCCTGTCTTTCATCCACGCTGCTGCCAGAAATTCCATGGCTGTCTGATACTCCCCATGCATGGAATATCATTGTTCCACTCACTCCTACAGTAACTGCTCGTGTTCTCCAGTTGCCTTTGAATTTTGCATAATTGCAGAGCTTCCCCGAGCCCTTATTACACACCTGAGAGCTCTCTCATTGTGAGAGAAACATTCTGTCATTCATTTCCCACCTCTGCTTCCTCTGCATTCTAGAAGAAATAAATAGATCAAGCTACAATTAAAACTAACCAAGTCATGTGGGCTTTCCTGTTGTCCTGAAAGCATTTTTCATGGACTCAAGACTCACCAAACTTATTGAGGAATAGGAGCAAAATTATTTGTTAGCTGCAGACCAGGTCAGAAGCTCCCTGCTCTACCACAGTGCAGCTGACTATGCTGCACCTTTATTCAGAAGAAAAAATAATCCATATTCTTGTTTACCAGATTTCTTTCTGAGCCATGGACATTACTGTGAATGAGTATGGAAATGTTAACAGAGAAATTGGATGTTCTGAGATGGGAGTTCAGAGGCAATTCCAGCTGCTCTTTTAACAAGAAAAGAATGTCGGATTTCTCACTGTGTGATTATACAGGCATTCTAGACAATTTTTATTTGTTCTTGGTTTCGAATTGTGTTTCTGAAGTTGATTTATGTCTGAAACTGGTTGCTGATGTTAGTAAGACCAATTCAAAAGAATAAATTCTTGTGGTTTGGGAAGCTTCAGTGCAGAATGTTTAATGGTTGGTTATTGCGGATCATTTAATTCCTTTCTAGAATAGTGTTAAAGCGGTGTATGGGGGGAAGGTGTTATTGGTCTAAATTAATTTAATGTGTACTGGAACCAGATGGGATGATTTCATAAGGGATGTATTGATTACTTCTATCTTTCTGTGATACTTCAAAAATTTTGGTTTTAAAAGTGTTCACAAGCAAAGCTTTTCATACTTACCCTGTTCTACAGAAAGGAAAGGAATTGAAATTACTCCTTTAACCACAGGAGAGTATTTCTTACCCACAGCAGAATATTTCTTTGACTTTATGGATGTTCTGTGTTATTGGCAGTTCTCTATTGACCTCCCTTTCAACTCTGGAACTTCGGTTTTACCGTGGAAGTTCAAGAGATGATGATTTAATTATAACCCGTGAGACAACATGGATTATTTCGAAACTGCATGACAATGAAACAATGATAATTACATGGTAATTTTTGTTACAAACCTGCTATGTCCACATGGTGACAGATCTCGCCACGTGCATCTTGAGATGAACATCACTGCTGCTCAATATAACCCGGGCGGGTGAGAGGGATAAAATGGGAATACATTGACATAACACTGGGAAATGCACTGAAAATAATACATGAAATAACAACATACATGGGAATAGATTGAAATAACACATGGGAGAGCTGTGTTCATGGAACAGCCAGACAATTCAGGCCTCAAGGCTTTGTAGTTACTCTGAGAAATGCATTATCAGGGTCACAGGCTGTAATTTAGGGAGGGTTGTGAAGGAAAAGGGAATCCAGTGGTTCTCTTCAGGCAGGGCTGTAGACCCAGGGCTAGGGTTGGTGTTGAGCTGTTGCCAGCTACAGCAGGTTTTATACTGGAGAAAAGAAGGTAAATTCTTCTTGGATGAGGGGATTAGTAATTAAGATTATTCCCCTATCTGCTTCAGATTAGCCATTTTACTCTTTCTCACACCCCAACATGAAAAATCTTAGGAGGGCAAACCATTGCTAACACTGTGTTTTTATTTTTGATTTCTGCAGCAAGCAGCAAAGAAAATTCTGTCAGCTTAATCAGCCAGTATTATGTAAATGTGGGGGAAATTACAGTAGTTGATGTTTGAAGAGGGTTGTCAGCAGTGAAAGTGTTTATAATGTTTGATAAAGTTACGGCACTTTTTTTTGCAAACAAGTAAAAATAAAGCATGCATCACCACAATTTTCCATCCATTTAAGTTTTGGATTCTCACTGAAACTCAAATTCAACCGTATCAAGGTCTGTCTAATCAGTGCAAGTAGCTGACCAGTGTTTAGTGCTAGTGTAATACATTTTTGTATTGATTTTGCTCACTCTTTTCAATTGCTGAAAAATAATGAACAAAATGAAGGAGGAAAGAAAAAGCTGGAGCTTCATGAGCTGTGGTGGGGGCAATTTGTGCCCAAGGAATGCTGTGTTCACACAGAAGAAGGCAGAAAATATGGAGCTCCTTGTCTGCCCCTAGAGAGGGATGTTTGGTGGTGATGGCTCCATTGTGTTGTTTTTGTGACACAAAAATTATGTCCCTGAAATACCAGAATACGTGAGATTTATCAGAGATTTAGAAATACATAACTATAGTGGCTTTGACTACTACAGATGAAATGCATTAGAATAAGCTGGAGTTACCTAAGTCTTGTAGAACTCAATGCAAAGCCTGGAAATTAAGGACAAGGGAGTGGAAAAAGCTGCAGTGTTTCCATCACGGTATGTTAAAAATGAAGAATCACAGAAGGGTTTGGGTTGGAAGGGGCCTCAAAGCCCATCCAGTGCCACCCCTGACATGGCAGGGACACCTTCCACTGTCCCAGGCTGCTCCAAGCCCCAGTGTCCAGCCTGGCCTGAGACATTCCAGAGATCCAGGGGCAGCCACAGCTGCTCTGGGCACCCAGTGCCAGGGCCTCACAGCAGACAGACAGAATCTCTCTGTGCTGATGAGTACGGCAGAATTTTTGTTGATTTCACAGTGAGAAGTAGGATAACATTAGGTTTTTTCCTACTGAAAGACATTTGCACTGCACTTTGGAATACCTGGTTGATCCCACAGAAATCCCAGTTTGACCAGAATCCTTTCCTGGGATTCAGAACTGGTGACTTTCCCTGTTTCAATAGTCCTACACCCCTCTGATCACATTTCTGTTTAAGCAGCTCTGAAAAAGGATCGCCTCACGGATCATTCAATTGAATTTCAACCTAGAACTCTTTTTAGCATAATTCAGTGAACTTTGATTTTTCATTACTCTAAAATTGAAAGCTGAAAAGTGGTAGCATGTGTAATTGCATGTCACAGAGCCTACAATATACCTCACTTGCAGGTGCATTTCCTTGATTTTCTTTTTGGTGTTCTAGGGTACCTGCACTGTTTTGAAATAGAAAATAATACTTCTGAGGTAGCGTGCATAAAAAGAATTATTTCATCTACCGTGCTGCTCTGGATAGAATTCTTTTGGTGCTGTGCAATTGCTTTAGCTAACTTACAGCTCTGTTGGTTGACATATATCAACAAAAATAGATGCAGACAGTCAATTATTTGCATTATGTACAAAGGTTTTCTCATCTCTGTTTTGCAAGAAAAGAAACTTGAATGGGGTAGAGCTTTTGCTGTGACAATTACTACTGTGCAGACTCCTGAGAGGAAGGAGCCATTCAAGTCAGTGTTTAGGGGTTTGGTTTGTTGGTTTGTTTTGTGTAGTTTGTTTGGTTTCTCACGCTGCTGTCAAAATTCAGACGTGTGAGAACATCAGGTTACTTCAGGGGTAAAAAGTGCACTGACTTCAGCCTTTTCGTATGAACAGAGTCCTGCAAAAAAACAGTGTACAAAATACACTAAATGGTGGTGCTGCTTTTATGAGAGAGAAGAAAAATCCTGGGTAGAGATCTTAAAGGGCTTTTTGTGGTTCCTATTTAAAAATTTCAGTGATGCTTCCCTAAAACCAGTACATTGGATAGCGAATTCTGCAGAGTGGGTGGAAGTTTTTGTTTCCTGGAGTAACCAATGCGTGTTCACTCCCATGGCTGAGCATTTTCTGCTGTCCCCAGATAAACAGATCTGGGATTGATCAGATCAAGGAGATTGCCTGCCCCCTGTTTGGGGAATTATGTATCCTGTAAGGATTTTGCTTTGACAGAGAACTTACAGGCACTCGTGATGTAATTTTCATGTTGAGAACACATTCCCCACTCTCAAACAGTTGATAATTTTAATAAACCATAAAACAATTTTTGCGCTTGAAAGTTTTCTTCCCTTCCAAGCTTCCTTTAATGAGTTCACAAGCTTGATTTACTGAAAGGTAATGGGACTTCCTCTTCTACGTCACCAAGATATTTCTGTATGTTCATAATTAAAGCAGTGACATTATTTCAATCTTTTGTGTTTGATGGCTGGAAGTTACCCTGGCTATCCGTGTTTGGGAGAATAAAGGAAAATCTCTGAACACAGTGATATCAAATATAACTGACAGCAGCAATGAATTTTTAAGATAAAGATGGGAGGGGAGAAGAAAGAATACTAATAAAATTAAGGGTTTATCAAGCCTTATTCTTGGGCTGGAAATTATGTTTTTTATATGTAGTTTGCATGACACAAAATGCTATCAATTATTGAAAATAATTCTTGGCTCCACAGTTACCTACTTCTGCTCAAATTGACTTGTCAAATATTTGACATTCACATTATTCTCTCTGTTTGAGAGCAACTGCAGAGACTGTTTTGGAAAAAAACAAGCATTCAGAAATTCAGGCTTTTCACTGGAATTTCATATCAACATTTTAATATAGATTTCTTAACGTTTTCAAAGTACAGAGCAAAGAAAAATTAAGGTAAAATAACACAACTTCTGCTGGTGACCAACATACTTGTTTAGATGCTGAAAATTGGTTTTCCAGATTATCAAAGGACAAAGTTGCAAAGCACCAGGTGTTCTTTAGTTTATCGCAAAATGGAGTTGATTGCTGTTCTGGCTGCTTTCCTGATTTTCATAGTCATCATTAGAATCATCTAATAAATAGCAAGCTGAATCAGCATTTTGATTAAGGAGAGTGTTCTAATAATAAATTAATAGGCTTTTTACTTTGGAGCAAAATAACAGCCAGAGAACTCTTAAAGCTTTTGTTTCTATGAGCCTTATCTTCCCAGGCAAGTTCTGGAGCTCCCAAATTTCCTTCATTTGACTGCAGCAGGAGGATAAACAGCATTCCATGGCAGCTTTGCCATTGAATATTGCCCTTAAGAACACAGGGATCAAGCTGGAAGCTTCTAGAAAAACATCTGTAATGGGCAGAATCCTGTAGGTTTATAAAATGAAGACCATTTATTTAAACAACAAAATCAAAACCAGCAAGTGAGTCCCAATTAAATCTCTGATTGGAATGAATAGAGGCGCTCACTAGGACAGAGTGAGAGTATTGATATGTTACCCCTTTGTTATTCTCAGTTCATCACCTCTTGGTATTTAAATAGTATCTTAATTAAGCAGACTTCAGGAAAAATACTGGCATGAATATGAAGGATTTGGGGCAGTGCTGTTAATGATCATTTCCACTCATTCTGTCATCATCAAGAACCTTTAACCCGTTTCTCACAGTCCAGAGCTAAGATATTTTTCTGTCTCTTTCTGGTTTACACTTTCTTTGTGCAATAGTGCTCCCAGATCTCTCCCTCTAATTCTCTTTCCCCTGGGAAATAATAAAGGCTGTTTTGTTATCCTAACTTAAAGACAATCAATGAAATTAAAATGAACTGTCACCTAACAGAAATGCAAATGTAATCTGCCTTAGTCATTTCCCTGCCCTTGCTCATCAACAGATACCCTTAAAGAGCTCTCTGCATACCATTGCCTTCTATTTATCTCTGTTTATCTCTCTATTTCATCTCCCGAGAGCAGTGATGCCTCCTGATTCTTTACAGACCCTACCAGACTTACCTTGGTAATTTAAGATGATGCTCGATGACTTTCACCAAAAAAAACACATTAAATATTTCTGACAGTCAGAGCAATGAGTTGTTGGGGAGAAAAAAAAAAAAAAAAAAAAAAAAAAAAGCCAACAAATTACTCCTCGGGAAAATAGACTCTAAAGATAGAATATAGAGATAATCTTATTTCAGCTTATTAATTATGCCTTGTAAGCAATGAATCAAATCACTTTGCTGTATAATACAATTACTGGTGTAATTTGTAGTCATTACAGTTTGCACTGAGGTATAATTGTGTAATTCATTTTCTGCAGCTTATTGACAGAGAAAGTCTTAACAACTCCAGCATGGAGGCTTTGGGTTTGCTACAGTTTAATTTGCAGATCATTAGCACAATAGACCTAATAGCTTGCTGTGTCTACCCATCAAGGAGTTATTTATGTTTGGATCAGGCACAAAAGAGAAAGATTAAGAAGAGATTTGAGGTAGAGACATTATTACCTGGTGACTCGATCCCCTTACAGTCTTTAGGTTCTGTTGCAGCAGTCCTGGGCAGACTTAATTCTCTGGTCAGCTGTATTTTCTCGCAGGTTGTTTGAAGATGAGGTGGCTTTCCTACCTGCAATGCATTATTCCAGTTAACAAGTTCATATTTTGGCACAGTCTTCTGCGTCTGATTAATGTTCATTAAATCAATCGTGATTTGATTGAAATAGATTTTTT
Organism: Chamaea fasciata; assembly: GCF_029207755.1. Lineage (NCBI taxonomy): Eukaryota > Metazoa > Chordata > Aves > Passeriformes > Sylviidae > Chamaea > Chamaea fasciata. The sequence continues at coordinate 83,396,965 of NW_027094089.1, read as the reverse complement.
AAGTGTCAACTTTCCCATTTAAATGGAGCACAAGAAGTGCTGTTCCTGATGATGTCTGCCATGGAATAAAATACAACAAAGAAGTCATGTTCCAATCGCGGTTTTTCCTCTGGTTCTGCTAAATGTATATATCCTGACTCTTATTCATGGTGGGTTTGCATTTTTGGGTAAAAGGTTGTTTACCTTTTTTTTGTTGTTGTTTTTTGTTTGTTTCTTTTTTTTTTTGTTTGTTGTTGTTGTTTTGGTTTTTGTTTTGTTTTTGTTTGGGCGGGGGGTGTTCCCTTTGATGTGTCTGTATAGTATTTTAAGAGTGATTTCTTTCACACTTATTCCAGCCCCTTCTCAAATAACTGCTGTGCTTCTAAGTTATTGTCAGTACAATTACTCCTAATAAATGTAAGATGAGATTAAATGTGCCCACTGAGGTGAAGGGGACAGAAAGAAAGGATCTTGTATTTGACCCCAACAAAAGCACCCAGGAAATTTGTATTCATGATTATGAAAAATATCATGTTCTGTATAGAAACCAATAATTCCTTTTCCACACTTCCTGCTATTATTGAAAAATTCTTTAAATTGACTATTGTCAATTAGCATGTTTTCATGCAGTCATAATTTCCATGTCCTATGTCCTGAGAGGTACATGTATCTTACACTATATTTAAGAAAATTAAAAAATTACTTCCTGTTTGCATGTGATTTCTGTTTTAAACTACTCTTTGGGGAGAAAAAAAAAATTAAAAGTTGCAACCATTAGGACCTGCAACCAAATAAAGTTCTTCCATTCTTTTCCTTGATACAAACTTTATCCTCAGAATGCAGAATTCAAATTGTAGAGCCTCAGAAATTCTTTGAAAAAATAATAATGGCAAATGTTGCTATGGTTACAGAGCCATTCCCATTTGCTTTGCTTTTCTGCCTCAGTAATGAAAGTGGAATGAGGGGGTTTTATTCCAACAGTCTGTACGATGCTTTGTAGGGGAAATGCATATCCCACTAAATATTCTCCATTAATTTTTCAAACCAGAATGTTTTGGGGGTTGTTGTTTCTGAAGTTGTCTTCCTCTGTTTTCTTATTAAAGTTGATTAAAGACAAATAAAATCTTTAAAGCTGCAGTGAAAGTGTGAGTTTTGCTCACAATTCCACTTGGATAAAGGAAGGCTCAATTCCTATCCTTCCTCAGTCTAACACCCCTTGGGTATAAAATACTGAGCTTGAGTTGCCTTAATTTATTGAGTTACCTTATTCTCAGGAGTGACTGGCACTGTTGTTTTTTTTTTTTTTTTCTTTATTTTAAGACTGAAGCACAGGATATCCTTAAGATTTCTCCAGCTCATGTGGAACAGATAAAGTAGTGCTTTGGGATGTTCAGTTTTATCCCTCTGGATTTGCTGGGGGTTTTTTTAGTCGTACTTCTGTGATCAAGTTGCAGTTCCTTGTCCTTCCAATAACACAAACCTCTGTGACCCCAGAAAAAACAAACAAACAAACAAACAAACAAAACACACAAAAACAAAAGCAAAAAAAACCCCTCACGGTGCTTCACTCCCCAAGACACTTTCCTCACTGACAACTCATTTCTGCTACGGCAGAACTTAAATGTTTGGGGGAAAGTCTTCTGATTTTCTTATCAACAAAAGCATCATCATCAGCTTTTCCTGGGAATGAGAATCCATTTGGAAGCAGGCAGTGGCAGGGTAACGCAGCTGAACTGCTCTCCTGAGGACAATAAGCAGCCTCTTTTAAGGTGGCAGTGATGGGGCATAAACGCACCCTCTGAGGCCAGAATCACCGATGCCTCTCCCTGGGGGTGTCACAGTCCTGCTGCAGAGAGCTTGCTGGGAAAAGGTAATGCAAATTAAGGCTGCCAGGCACAGGAACACACCACAGATTGTGCAGGGGGTTCAGGGTTTGTGGGTTTTTTTTGGTTGTTTTTTTTTTTTTTTACCCAAAAACCCCATCTGGGATGAGAGTCAGGTCCCATTTTCCAGAGGCTGAAGTCTTGCACTGCTTTAGAGCCCCATCAGGATGAGATTCTTTGCTGGCTGTCTCAACGGCACAAACATTTGGAGTGGGGTTGGCAGCAGGGCCATCATTAAGGTTTTTTCTGATACTTTTTTTAGTAACAAGCAGTTCTCACTAGCTCCCAGTTCCGCCGAGCAGCGATGTGAATTTTTCCATTCTGAATGGCTTTTCTAGATTCTCAGACACACACCCACACAGACCCATACTCCCTGTGATGCTTTGTTCCAGTTTATTTTATTATTTCGCCCAGAGCAGTTGAGAGTTAATCTAAGGAAGCAGTATATTATAGGGGTTTTTCATTATTTTGGGGGGATATTTTTAGGTTGGATTTCAGTTTCCCTTCATTCTCTCAAGCCTTTGATTTCCAGAAAACTCAGACTTTGCAACATAAACTACTACTATGGAATGGACTTTAGCACTTATCTGCCTTTGCTGCCCCCATGAAAACCTCTCCACATTTTCTAAATCACAGGACTAAGAACTCCAGATAATTTTTGGACAGGTACACTGTTAATGAAGCTGAGCCCTTCACGAGTTTTTTTTGTTTGTTTGTTGTGGGTTTTTTTTTTTGCCTGAGCAGGCTGGATATTGTCTGTTCTCACCCAGCAGCTGCATGTGCAGACTCTTAATGAACCTCCTCAGACTGAGCAGGCAGGAAAGGGAAAGCACTGGGAATTTGCCATCCTGGGGTGCAACAGCTGCTTCAAGCTGGAAGGAGGGGTGCAGAAAGAGGGCTGGGAGCTTGTGTTCCTCTGAATCCCCTGCTGATGTGGCGGGGAAAATCAGGCAGGATCTGAGTCTGGACACCCTGTGCAACATCACAATCTGAGAATATTTGAAAGATTCCAAGTAACTCGGTGCCTAAAGTGTTTCTGACAGAAAAAGTAACTCATTCAAGGGACAGAAGCCTTAAAGTGCAACAGCTGCTGTGACCGTGGGCTGGGAACTTTAGTTTGAGAGCCAAACAGCAGCAAAGGACATGAAGCAGTATGTGATGGAGATCTAAAGCTTGCTTAGATTGCTCAGATTTCCTGCTATGTGCTGACAGCACAGAACTGAGGAGATAAGAGGACCTTTGTGATGTGCAGGCAGAGCTCCAGACTTTTCAGCAGTGTAAAGAAAGAAATAAGTGTTTTATTGGTGTTTTTTTTTTTCCTTTTTGCACTGGCAGTTGACTGGGCTCTTGAGAAATGGGGTGGAATGGAGGAGAGGAATTGCAGAAATTCTAGAAATGGAAGTTAAAGTTTGAGAATTCAAGAGGACTGCAGGTAGGAAGGTGAGTTAAAACGGGCTGAGAGGAGTCTGATATTTCAGGAGGGAGAGGTGGGGGATGAGATTCTCAGACTGCAGCTGACAGAATAAGCACTAGGGAGAGCAGAATAAAGCTCAGGAAAGAACACAGCAGAATGAATTTTTCAAATTCCAGAAGGAAGAAAGAGAGTTTATGCACATAATCTGGCAGAGTCTGGATTTAGAGTTGGACAACAGCAGACAATTAGCCACTAATAGTGTCGCACCCAAAGTCACCCATGCCAGGGATGGAGGTTTATCATTTGCTGCTCCTCCTATAGCATGAGTTAGATTATTACTATTGTTGTTGTTATTATTGCTATCCAGTATTTCACTGTGTTTCTTCAGTGAGAGTCAAATTATAAATTCCCTGAATCTTTTCGAAGTATAAAGTAAACATAAGTGGGTTAATCTGGAATTCAGATGATATTCACTGCTCAGGGTTTATTCTGACTGACCCCTCAAAAGCACAGAAGTGGACACTGGAGCCTTGAGAGACAACTGCAGACCTAAAAGCTTGACTGAAAAACCCTTGTAATATGCTTGGGGGAAAAAAAAAAAATTGTCCAGACTTATAATGGAGGCTGCCTTAATAAATGTTTCTGATTCTTACTTGCTTCTTGTCAAAGAATTTGGACACTCTGTGCAATATCATAATCTCAGAATATTTTAAAGATTCTAAGCAAGTTGGTGCCTAAAGCTCCTTTGACAGAAAAAGTAACTTATTCAAGCTTTACTCTTGTATTTCTGTGAAATTTATCTTCAAATATTTGACTGAAGTTTTGAGACGTCTCCCTTGATTTCGTGAGATGTGAAACATTTAATTAAAATTGACTTAAAATCTAAAGAAATACATGGAGGACTGGTTCAGATAACTTAAACATGGGGTAGGGAAAGACTATATATTTGCATATTTTATTACTGGTTATAAAAAAGCAATTTTTCAAATAAATGCCAGTTCTTCTGAGCCTTCTACATTTATCTGTAGAAAGATCAAACAGAGTATGAAATTTCAGAATGCTCTGACTTCCTAAGCTGCACTAAAAATATTTTAGTTCTGGCTGTCCAATGTAAGTTACTGGAGGATGTTCTGTGATTTAATTGGTCTCTACTGGTTTTATGCTCAAAGGACAGTTTCTTTGAGATAGCTGGCAAAACTCTTGTAAGAAAAATAGCAATCAATATCTAAGATGGGGGTTATTAAAGGAAAATCTTCTTTGTCTAGCTCAGTTTAAATTTTTATACATTTTCTTCAATTTCAGTCGCTGAAATACTTTTTTTTTTTAATTATTAATACTGCTCTGTCTGTAATTTTATGCCCTTCGTTGTTTTCTGACTTCAATATCAGATGAGAGTTGCTGAAGTTTAGATTGGAATCCTTTGCCATTTCCCAGACAGAATTCCCGCCTAGCCCAATGCCAGAACCTCTGAGAGCTGCACGAGCACCAGGGAGCACTGGGTGCATCTGCAGAGAGTTAAAGAAAGATGATTTTAATGCCTTAAACGATCTCCCACTTAAACCTTCACAGCTGCTAAGGGATGTGACCTACTAAAAACAAGCTACACTGTCCAAATATGTTGGGGTTTTTTAAAGTATAAATCACTTTCCAAGTGATTATCTATGTTTTTATTGTTTATGCCTGGAGGTATCTAAAATTTGCCACGACTTTGTGCATTTTGGGGCTGAAGTTGTCTTTATGTCATACCCCACACATTCCCAGGTGTGACAGATTTACCTACACAAATTGTTTTAGATGTCCACACCCTAAAAACAAGGAGTGACTACTGATACTGATTCTTGCTTAGTACAAACGGTGATCACAGAATGACAGAATCATCAAGGCTGGGAAATATCTCCAAGATCACCAAACCCAAGCTCTGGGAGGTGGTGGAGTGGGCATGGTGGGGCAAAGTGCCACCGGCTCCACTCATTTATTGAACACATCCAGGGTCTGAGACTCCTCCACTTCCCTGGGCAGCTCATTCCAATGCCAGACCACTCTTGCAATTAAGGAATTTTTCCTCATATCCAACCTGATTATTGATTTTTACTTTAAAAAAAAAAAATAAAAAGAGAAGATGATTATTGAGTGATTCTTTATCTAGTGAATTCTGCCCACTACTTACAGTGAATGCTTGAATAATCAGTTTTTAACAAGTGGAAGTTAAGGTGTAGCAGGAGGGCAAAGGAGTCTGCAGAACTTGAGAATTTTTTGGCAGGTGGAAACTCATTAAAACTGCACATGCTTGAGGAGGTGGTAAGATATATTCTGTACTGCTCTTGAGACAATGCTAACGGAAATATTCTTGTTTCATCTGCCTGATAAATGGTGATCTTGGAGAAGAAAGTGGTTCTTCTGCAGGCAGCTGTGCAATTCAGTGCCTCACACTTCCTTTCTCTGAGCGCTATAAAGATGAAGTCTATTGCCTTAGACATTTACAAATCAAATCTTTTCATGCCACTAACTGCTTTTAGAGAAAAGCACAGATGTAAAATCCCTGTTTGGCTCTGCAGGGAGGCCAGCAGGGCTCACCACTGCCTCGTCAGAACCTGCACTCCAGAGCTCTGAGCAGCACTTCCCATGGAAAGGCTGTTGCTGAGAAGAGCTCTTCTTTTGGATACTGGGAAACAGCACTGCACTTAAAATAATGGGAAAGGGACAAAACTCTAGGACGGCTAACTTTGCATTTAAGTCCTGCACTTCAAAACAAAAAAACCATCCGTCCATCCCCCTGTGATCTGGGTACAGCTTTCTGATGCTGCAGCTGGGCTGGGAGTTTTGAGCTGCACTGTAGAAATATCTGAATTTAGAGGTGGGATTGCCTTTCAATTATTTTTTTTTTCTTTTGTATTTCTGGAAGCACAGGCATTTGTTTTTCTGCTGTGTGCAGGCACAGGTGCCAACCACACGTTTGGGGAAGTGCTGAAGGTTTGAGAAGGCTCTGGAAGGGGGAGGGCAAAACCTCTGCCTGGATTGCAATTGTTTTTCAGCCAGTGGCACTGGACGTGCACGAAGCTTCTGCACACTTTAATAATTTGGAGGTTTTTAATTAAAAGGAAATTATTGCAATTCTGCCACTCTCCCTCTCTTTGTGGAGGTTGATAAACCAACTGAACACTGTTCTCTTCTCTGGTCTTAAATTGTAATGCTTCATAATGTCAAACCACCAGAAGAGCGCTCAAAACTAAAACAACAATGTCAACTTGATTTTAGTTTAATCTAATTCTGGATAGAGCTTAAATCTCATGTAACACATACGGTGATCTTTATTTTTATCTTCGGGGAAACTTATAAAAAGTGTTTGACGTAATTTAAACCTTAAAACTGAGAATGATGTCAACCCAAAGTTTGGTCAATACTGAGACAAGAGCTGATTTTTGAGCTTTCAGCACATCTGGAATTGCTTTCATGAACTGACCTCCAAGGGTTTTTTTTATTTTTTTCAGACATAGAGATGTGAGTGGCATCGAGATGTCAGTGTATAAAGTTCTTTCCTCCACAAAAGCACAGCACGTTAAAATTGCAAGTGATAGAGGAGGCTTTTTTGTCATGTAGCAAGAAACATTCTGAGTGGCTCCAGCATGGTTTTCCTCTTGTCAACAAGTTAATTTGAAGAAAAATAGCTGTGCTTCCAAAATAATAGTGTCTCCTGTCATAGAATTGCTGAACACTTGGTTCTGCTACAAGGATTTTTATTAGAGAGAAGCAAGACTAATTTACAAACATCAAGAGGCAGAATGTGATAAACCTGGCTGTGCTTGGATGTTTAGAGAATCTGCACTGTCAGTTTAGCTACAAATGTGCTGTGGCAGTTAGGAACACTCGCCAAACTTCACTGCAGCCAAAGCCCACTTTGTATTCTAAAAGGATTTCTCGGTTTTTTGAGACAGACAAAGGTTATAAAGTCTGACTTGATGTAGTGTATGTCTCCATCATCTGGGTATTCAAAAAATAAAAGTTGAGGTCCTTAAAGTCCGTTGCAGCTGTTCAGTTTCATGGATTAGAAATGTACGCTTGAATTTCTTTCATGTGGTACTTTCACTTGAGACATGCAAGAGAGGTGGAGGGGAAAGAAAGAAGCAGCAGTAAGGGATTAAAAAAGCTTTTAAGTTCACCCTGAAATGAAATAGTGCATCTACCCATCAGTCACATTGCCCACGAGCATTTAAAAAATTCTGAAATTCCAACAGCTTTTGCCAGCAATTGCCTGTGAATGTGCATTGCAATTCACTGCTTCATTCACTATTTTGCACTGATGCAAAATATTATGAATTCATAATTGTCCACAGCATGGCTGGAGACCTACCTGAGTTTTGATAACGACAAAATCACAAACTTCTGTCAGCATAGCCCTCAGTAATTTGCCCCGCTTTGTATTCTGATGAAGTCTGGAAATAGCTACAAAAACTGATAGTGTGTGCTCCTGGGTCTGCTTCTGTATGGCCGTAATTTCTCCTTTCCCCTAAAAAGAAGCACTTCATTATGGCCTCCCTGCCACCTTTGTGAACATAAGTTGTTACATCTCTCTCTCTCTCCTGGGTATTTTTCACAATCTCCACATGGACTTTTTTTTTTATCATTGTTCAACTCACAATATCCCCAGACACCTACTGAGGTATTCCCTGTGAACCCCGAGTCCTTGTGAGGCAGACACTAAATGGCATTTACAGCACCAAGCTGGTTTAATTTGTTTCTCCAGCAGCAAATCAGAGGAGGGATTTTTAAATCTAAGGGACACCTTCTTGTCTCTAGAAAGAGATGGAGCACTGGTGCCTGTGCTGCATGCAAATGAGTCAGCTCTGTGATTGGGAGGCTGAGCACAGGGTAATTATGACCTCTGAATGGGATGCTGTGTTTATTTGAACACATATGTATCCCAGCTACAAATCAGCACTAAATTATACAAGTCAAGGCCTCTTTGACTTGAAACAGCTGCTAAAGGCAGAAATCAAACACACAGAGACACCTGACAGAAACTCAGTCCTGGCAAGCTGTAGTGGGAGCTTTCAAAGCACGGAGTGCTTTTACCAATATTTTTGCTTTGACTTTTATCAGTGTAAAAAACATTATGTGATTCCCTCTGAAAATAAAGATATCTAAGAAAGATGAAATGAGAGAAAAATCTATATGTGAATGCATTATTTGCCGGTTGCCTCAGAGAACTGTTCATTGCTGCAGTGCTCTAACGAGCCACGCCGTGCTGGCGCTGGGCTCTGACTGCATCCTTAATGAAACAGCTCTGCTCTCCCCAGCCTCAAACAGCATTTTTGTAGCGACACACAAAGTCACAGGATTTCACTTTTGATTCCACAGGAGAAGTTCGAGAGCGTTCAGAAGCCCCCACTTCAGCACGTCCAGAGGAAACCTGCTTGGGCAGAGTGAACCGGGGAAGGAAAAAGGGAAGGAATTTCCAGCCACTAGAGAAGGGAGCTGCCACCTGAGACTGGCACCTGGGGCTGTTTCAGGGTCAGGGATCTTTGTCCTTGCTGAGTGCTTCCCTGTGCATTCAATGGGAAGGAGGTAACCGCAAAAAAACTGCTGGGAAGTGCCTGAGGTAGTGAGAGAACGAGGGAGGGGTGAGGCTCAGGTAAAACCACATCTGGAGTCAGAAGCACAGAATGGTTTGGGTTAGGGGGGACCCTAAAACTCATCCCATTCCACCCCTGCCATGGGCAGGGACACCCTAAATTAGCCCAGGGTGCTCCAAGCCCCGTCCAACCTGGCCTTGGACAGTGCACAGTTCTTTGGGCAACCTGTGCCAGGGCATCTCCACCCTCACAGGGAAAGAATTTTCCCTAATATCTGCTTCAAACTTATTCCCCGGCAGTTTGAAGCCATTCCCCCTTGTCCCGGCACTATATGCCCTTGTAAAAACTTTCTGGATGAAAGGTATCTATGTGAAAATAATTTAGTTTTTCTCCTCGCTTTCTCAGTTTCTGCTAACCTGAGGTTTTCTGAGGGAGAAGACAGGAATAGACATTAAATCAGACCTAAGATCTCCCTTCTCTCGCCCCTTAATGAATGCCATAAAACCCAGCCTGCTGGGTCTCTCATTATCAGATAATCATGCTGGACCTAAAATAACTTCGCTTCTGAAGCTTTATCAGAACCTGACCTTTTCTTAAAACCTTTTAATAAATTGTCACTTTCTCATGAAACTAATCTTGGAAAAAGACCTGGCCAAGGGTTTGCCTATGGACTTTTACTTAAGACATCAGCGTGATTGTGCATCTATGATCACAAACACCCTGTCCTTACAGTACTGTTGACCAACCAGCATTTTTGTGAACCCTTACTTTTATTTTCAGCCGTTCTCTTTTATTTTTTTTTTCAATGATCCTTTTGTGTAACAAAAAACTTTGGGAATGACAGATGCCAGCATAATTAATTAAAGCCTCATGTATTTATAGCAGTATTTTAAACTTCTCAGTGGACCACTTAGATTTTGAGAGCAAATGTGTAAAAATCTCCATCTCGTTTCATGCCACTCTAATAACAGAGGAGCAGTTTCACGGCTCTGTCACTCCTTTCCCATTCTGTTTACAATAGCAGCCAGCCTTTTTTGCTTTATACTTACTTGAACAGTTATCTGGCAAACCTGGGGACTGCTTTGCGCTTTTCTCACGTGGCAGGAAAGAGAACCAGGCCATGATTGCAACCCAAACAAACACCTGAGAGATTTGACCTCTGGCCAAGAACAGTCTCAGGATAGATGGCATTGCACACGTCTATCAGCATCACCAAAATAAACCGAGTCTCCTCAGGAGCCTGGCAATGCATCATATTGTAAATTCACAGCCGAGGAGGAGTTTCTGCATAATCCTCACCAACACAGGCACTGACAGGATTCCCTGCATCACCCAATACAGCCCCTCACTGCTGGACACCACCGTGTCATATAAACCCCCACCAAGTGGTGCGCCTTATTCTAAACTAATGAATTTTGTCTGACTCGTTTTCCTCAGGGGTAACACTGCTTCCTCGCTGTCTAACAGCTAAAGGGGCAGCTTCCAGTGTAAATTAATTCCAAGACATGTCATTTATACCCGTTCTTTGCTAAAAATCAAACTACAATTAACCAAGGAAACAAACAAACCAAAATACAACCCAACAATGCACCTTTTCTAGAAGCGAAGGTCTCATTTTCAGGCATTTATCACTTGGTTCCCTTCAGAGACTAGTTTGGGCTGCAGTTTGGACACAGAATTGTCTCTCACTGTGGTTTGGTCATCAGCAGCCTTGGCTGATGACCAAACTCCCACCCTGGCTCACTTTCCCCTCAGCTGGACCAGGGGTGGATAAATGGCAAGAACACAAACAAGGAAGTACAGGGGTCAAGACAAATACAAGGAGACTGCTCCAAGTACAACACCCAGTGCAGCAGCTCATCCTTCTGTTCACCTGCACAGTTTGCAGGGAATTGTTATTTTAAGCTGACAAACCCAGAGTTACAGTTGCATCAGTCTTTGTTATCAGCTTGTCAGCCACCCAATAAATACATTCCATCATCTCCGTGGGAGTTTTAGTCATTTAGATGGTAATACCTGCTTCATAGGTATGTTCTACACCAGGTGCCAAATATAATCATCTGTAATATTACTGGTGATGTGTTTTAACACTCTCCATGTCCCTACACTCATGTGGGGCTCTATTATGTAGGAAGTATCTGAATTTGAATTTATACGTCCCACCCATGCAGGACATCCTCTTCCTCTTGAAACCTGAAAACATTACTGCACTTCTGAAACGTGACAGCAAGACAAAGGAACAAAAATTTATCTCAAATCCAATTACAAAGCTTTTGAGCAGTCTAAGCTACCACTGAATATTTTATTCTGGTCTGTTTGTGAAGTGTCCTATGATCTTGGGGGTGTAGTAGAAGTGATTTTTTTAAAAAAAAATTGGTATCAGCTTTAGATATTCAGGATGTTTTTCTCCAGCCTGCCAGCCAGCTGTAAATGGGTTTGCAGTTGTCTCTCCAAGCTTACAGATTGGCCTCCTGGGAGGGAACAGGGACTAAGTGAGAAGATGGCATTAATAAAAGCTAGACAGGCTTTCCCACATGTTGTATCAGACTCTCAATCTACGAATCTGGGCCAGATTTTTCCCCAAGTACTTCTGAAAATTTCTCTGTCCATTGTGCTGTAAATGTGTAACAAGGAACAACAACTTTAGCTGATTTTTTAGTTACTTTAGTGAGTACGTGCATAAATTTCCCATAAATAAAGACATATTTAAAACTGTATCTATAAGTGTTTTCTGAAGAATTGTTTGAGTAACATAATCACAATCTTTTTCAGATTTTAAAGAGAACCAGACTTCGCTGTATAGGCCTTCAACGTGTAGCAGAGAGGGGAGAAGGGGAAGTGGTGTTGGCAGTATCTGCCATATTACCAAAATTTTCGGCTGCCAAATCCATAACACTTTAGGTCTGAAGTTTTCTGAAGGAAAAAGCACAGCCCTTATTAATTTCCATCTTAAAAGTTCCATCTCCAAAGTCTGTCTTATTCTTTGATGTGTAAAAACTGAAGTGCATCCAGAATGAGGAGTTACCTGTGAAAACATGGCAATTAGTTCTGCATGAAAGCAATCAAGTCAAAGTCAAGAAGAGGAACAAGCTCTTCTGTCTCAGATACTGTCCCAGAAGACCCTCCTTCCAAAAGGATGATCAAGAATACTGGGAAATGTTTAACAGCAAAGGAATCTCTTATTTGAAAAATAAGAGTGGTCTTCACTCAATTTTTGGTCTAAAGGGTTTAAAACCAAACAGTAGAACAAAACTTTAAAAGTGTTAGGTCTGGAAAAAATGGAAATGAGTTGGAATTTGTATTCTGAAGAAGAGCTAAAGTAGAGCAAGAGAAGAAAACAGCTGCTTCAGGAATTCAAACACTAAATTTATGAATGTGAGAGAGGACAGTGTGATTAAGCTGTTTAATGTACTGTGTAAAGCACCAGAGCTGTTGGCTTAGTATATTTAACCAGGAAGGCTAAATAACCCATGAGTCCAGGCTGGACTAAGTTCATCAGCGGGTTACCTCCCCATTCTTTTTGATTATTTTTGAATTATTTATTTGCCTGCTCATGCTCAAGCCTGGAGAAACTGTATTGCAATAGAGAAGGGCCACCAAAGTACCAATGGCAGTCCCAGCCGGGGTGAGTCCCAGGTGACACTGAAGTGACACTTGGCCTAAGCCAAATCAACAAGGTTTGCTCACCACAACAGCTACCACGCCATTTAATTATTTTACTGCATTCTTGTATACTTAATCACCTAAATGGCTCCTTCAGAAAGCAACTAAGAACTGAAATACTAGAACTTTACTCAGATGAGAAAGAACAGATTTAATTCCAGGAATGAAATAAATGTAATGTCACCAGAGAAATCCAGTAACAGGGTTATAAAGGATGTGAGGAGGTTTCCTTGCCATCAGATTTTAACATCACTTTCTTGCTCTTATTTTTTGCTTTCTGTCTCAAATTTGGTTGTTTCTATCACCTTCAACACAACAAAAAAGTTACTCTACACACAACAATGTATAGCCTAATATAATATTGTCTATTATTTACATACAGTCTGCTACTCACCCTCAAATCAGCTGCAGTAGGTAAAGGAAGAAGGGGAATTTTGCCATTCTGATTTTCTACTGCTATTCTGGTTATCCTGATCGGCTCTGCAAGTCTGTACCAGTGGCAGAAGCCTGGAGAGAATTAGGGTCAGCTAATGAATACCAAGGGCTACTGAAGCCTTTTATCCCTATCAGCATGTGTGTGCTCACACACGCACACCACACTTTGCAGCACTGGGCCAGAAACAGAACCAGATGAACTTCAACTCACACTCAAGAACAATTTCTGTCCTCACAGCCACCACACACTCCTGCAATCAGTAAGAGTGAAATTTGGATCACTGGGTAGTGAAAGGGATCCACGTATGCCTGGAGGAACAAATCACTGAGGAACGGCAGACCGCTTGTGACATAAGCCAATAACTGGTCCTCTCAAGAGAAACTGCTGTGGAGAACAAATGTCATTTCTCTGCAGGGAGCAAATGAGCAAAACTCTGCTCACTGGGACTCCTTCCTTGCACACTGAAGAATTCAGTTCACTGGCAGCCCTGACTCGCTCTGCGTTACACACGCTCCACTGAGAGCAGGAGAGCCTTGATGCTCCTGCCTTAAGGGCAGAACAACCTTAAGGTCAATTCCAAATGGAGTCAAGCCTGAAGAGACCTCATAAGACCTCTTAACAATCAAACATGACAACAACGTGCATCTTTCCTGGAGAATGGGTAAACAAAGTGCTCAGCAGTGAGGGATGAACTTGCAGGTGACAGGAATCCACCTCTTTTTCCACCGTCCCACAAAACAAAGATCCATGGGAATCCTTTGTAAGTGCAGTTATGGTAGCTCTTGGCTCCTTCCATCCTCAGCAGAGATCCACCAATACAAACCATCCTCTTTCTATTGGCTGCAGACAAAAATCTAAAATTAAAACCAATTTTTGTGACTCTTTGCTGAAATAATCAGTTTTATTCTTGTTTACAATTACTCCAGAACAGAAAAGAAGCTGCTGGATACATTATCAGTTACACACTGCTTGCCAGTCTCTGCTATTTATGATGCTAAATTATATAGCCTAAATGCAAAACCAAAAGTTGCCAAAAATCAGGGAATTCATAAATTGGGAAAGCAGAAGAGGTAGGAGGGATAAACTAATGCCATTAGAAGCAATGGTTAAGCCTCCTTCAAAAGGATAATTCCATGTGCTCTTCAACAGGTCAATAATCAATACATTTCATCCATCTGGATATAATTTTGCAGGCGCTATCCTGTGACAGCTACTGTCAAGCACACCATTATTTTTTCGGTCCTACTGCAATGATTTTTGGTTGTAGGATGAGTCCCAATTTCTGAGAGTACCACGAATTGCAAAAAAAAACCCAAAAAAACACAACCATTTCGCATGTTTTCGTTTGGATTGCAAATGAATCAAGGTGCTTTTACATCGTGTCCTACTTCTTCCTGATGTATAAAATCCCTCTATAACTACTTAAGATTTTAACTTAAAAGCTAATCTTCCACAATTAATATTAATTAATGTGGCCCTCTTTGTATTTCCCTACCACCTTCCATGCTCTCAGCTCCAGGTTTTCAGCTGGAATGGCCTCAGCCCCACTGCAGGCTTCCTCACAGATAGCAAATTTGTGCCAGCTTGCTGAGTAACCCCAGTGCTGTTCAGTCACTCAGAACTCCTCCATCTGTGTGCCCATCCATCCAGAGAGCCAGATGCTCTCAGAGTGCCTCACCCACCTCGCCTGATGGATCCATGTCCCAAATATGCTCCTACCAAAACTGCCCTGCAGGCAAAGGCAGCTGCAGCACCTGCCTCAGGTGTTTGTTTTCCTGGTCAGGTGCAGCCTTGGCTTCACCAGTCAACTCTTCTGCTGCCAGAGACGAAGGGAGACCTGCAAAGGGGGTTCACAGTGAGAAAATGAAATCACTCACTAGAAGCATTCTAACAAAAATTAATAGAAAGCAAACATTTCGCCCAGAGAGTTCAGGGATCAGGCAGGTTCCATCAGACTGATGAGTTCAGGTTTCTACTCACATCCACAGATCTACCATTTCCATTGGTTTGCCACTGATAGGCATTTAGGCAACTCAATTATTTTATTATTGAAATGAGATAATGAGATAATTATATAAACTTCCTTTCTGAGCTCATACATGCTCCACTGACACAGGCTGCAGAAATATTCCTGCCAAGAATTTGATTATTAAATGTGAACTTGCTTCAGCAGAGATGCAGAAATGCCCTTGGTTCTTTGTCACACATCTGTGCAGTTTTTTTTTAGTTCAGCACAAAGTTCAAGACATGGGATGTGAATCAGAAGCTAATCATTTTCCAAAATATTTGGCTTGTAAATATTTCCTTAGAAGAGATATTCTCTTTTAACGAGGCATTTTGTTGAAAAGGCTTTACTTTTACTTTCATTGTCATGCTTTGCTATGCACAACAAATCAGTTTTTAATGAAAGATAGTAATAATGTACTTACAAGTCACACAAACCAATGGACTATGTTTAATGAGTAACGCTTGGACAAGGTACCAATGCATTGTAGTAGTTGAATATCCAGTAGGATAAACATTCCATCACTTAAATATCAAAGCTGCTGCCTTGAGCAGATATTTACTGCTGGGACATTTGTGGGAGCTGAAGCTGCTGCCTCCCAGCTGTTTGTTACAATTCCTCTTTCGCCAGAAACTGCCAGTCCCACAGAATGGGATGCTGCTCAGCCAGCGGAATGCACAGTACCAGGATTCCCTCATCCCAGTGGAACATCAGCCAAACTAACTCCGGTCCAACTGGTCATGCACTGCAGGGAACCGAAAGGAATGGAAGGATTTCTTCTAGAGATTGAATGTTCAGTGTCACATACATTCCGCAACATGGTAAAAATAAATTTAATTGTCCAAAGAACTGCTCCAACACTGAGCCCTTTCCATGGGCTGCAGCTGCTCACAAACTGCTCCAGCATGAGTCCCTTTCCATGGGATTCAGTCCTTCAGGAACAGGCTGCTGCAGTGTGGGTACCCTACAGGGCCACAGATCCTGCCAGCAAACCTGTCCCAATGTGGGATTCCCATGGGGACGCAGCTTTTTTCAGGAATGCCCCTGCTCAGCGTGGGCTCCTCCAGGGGCTGCAGGGGAACCTCTGCTCCACAGCCTGGAGCAGCTCCTGCCCCTCCTTCTGCACCGCCCTGGGCTCTGCAGGGCTGTTTCTCCCCTATTCCCACCCCTCTCTTTTGCAGCTGCAGCTGCTCCTGGGCAGAAACTTTTCCCCACATCAGCCCAGATGTGCTGCCACTGTCACTGCCAGGCTGAGCCGCACCCAGAGCAGCTCCAACGCTGGAGCCTCGGCTCTGTCAGATGTGGGGGAACCTTCCAGCAGCTTCTCACAGAGCCCTCTATCCCCCTGACCACCAAAACCTGGCCGTGCACGCAGGCTGGGGGTGACAAACAGACACATCAGCAACATTCCAAGGGCCAAACAGAGCTGCCAGGACCAGGGAGCCAGAGCTGTGCCGCGCTCAGTCCCCACCATCTGGAAGACTCTGGCCAGAGGCACAAGATTTGTCCCTAGCAATTGCAACCTGCAGAAGGTTTAGATGTCTTTGCACCATGCAAATGCACTCTCTTTCTGACATAGCAATAATCCCCAGTTATAGTCTTGACTGCAGGAATATGCTGTTAAAATCATGAGAAGAGAAAAAAAACTCATGTTGAGAGAATATCCTTGATAAAGCAGCAGTGTCCTGGGTGTCAGTTAGGCCCAGGGACATACAGGGTTTGTTGGTTTTTTTTTTTTAATGTAAGACAGAACTGCTAGTTTTAGTCACACAGGTGGATTAATTTATAAATGCTGACCCTGACATATAATTTTCAATAAAAGCTGTGCTTTTCTATCTAATTTCCATCTTTCAGCTGAGACATTAGCATTTCTTATTCAATGTTCTTCCCTCTCAAGCATTACCTCAGATTAATTGTCACTGTATAAAATAAGTTCCTGGGTGCACAATGGTAACCATGGTAGCCTTCATCCTATCTTCACAATGCATATGCAATTCAGTCCTCAGGAAAACATAATTAGTACGTAGCATAATATATTCTCTCTAAACACATCACCGTGCTATGAAATACACTAAATCAAAGCAAGTGATGCCTACAACCTCCACCCAACCGGGCTCCCATTGCCGAGCAGTTACATTACAAATGAATATCCTCTTAAATAGTTTTGCTGCAGCATCCCCAACTCGCGTCATGTGCTTCTCTGCCTGCGTGCTTTGCTTTCCGGCCAAAGGGTGGCAATGTTCTCCTGGCTATCAGCGGCCAGGCAGTGGAATTGTATTCCTGCAGGAATAGGAACCTCTCTTTCCAGCCAAGGCAGAGAGCTCTGCATCATTAACTGCAGTGCTGACTGGGTCCCAGTACATCAGCGATGACCCCTTCAGCTACAGGAACAGAAATATTAAAATACAGTTTGGGTTGTAATCCAACGAGCTGTGTGAAAGCACTTTCACGTGGGATCTCCTTACGGGGGAAATTAAAAAGCATATGCAGCTCAAAAACCAAAGTGTGTTCTCTGTTCCTTATCACACATAATCAGGCCCTGCTGAGGGTGCTCCTGACGTGTTTGCACAGGACAATCACTGCCCTGCAGGCAGGGAGAAGTTTCAAGCACGACTGCCCAGAAAGGGCCACCCAGCCCCCGGAGATTTCTACAGAAGCTGATTTAACTCATTTGAGAAGACCTCCATAATTCCTTTGGGGAGTTGCCAGTTGTGAGGACTGAATTAATCTGAAACAAACATCTGCAGGGAGGCCTCCAGAGCACAGCCACGCAGAGTGGCAGTGTCACAGCAGCACGGGACACGGTGTGCAGCTGCCGCTGCTCCAATTAGTGCACCAACAATTACTGCATTTAATGGCACAAACTGGGAATAATCACACGGAGGAATAAACTGCTGCCCGTGTGCTGGACCCACTCCCATGATTACCAAACACAGTGTGCCCCACACCCAGACATTCAGACAGATTCCACAAGACACTAAAAGAGAAATTTTTTTTTCCCTGGTGTTTCACCGGGGAAAAGTTACAGTAAGAGACCTAGGGCAAAAAAATCCGTTTTCAAATGCCATCTACTACTATCTGTTAAATTATTATTAGCTACAAAAAGCAAAATGAGAACCACTTCTGCACAAAACAGAAGCAGCAAGAGAAAGGAGGCGTCCAAACTTGTCCAGCATAGTTGGTACTTATCAAACATGATAGTAATTTAATTCTTCATCTGAATACATATTGGTTTGTTTACTGAAGTGTTAAAAAGGCAGCTCTCATTAAGTCTGGGATATAACAGTGTGTCAGATGAAATGCAGACATTCACTTCACCTGCGGTAAAGATTTCAGACAACTGGTTCTGGACCCCAACTCAACCTTGCAAATACGATACAAAGTCGTTGCCTGGCAGTCAATCCATCTTACCCCAGAATTCTTTGCAATTTCCATATTTAGAATATGTATCTTCATTTTATCCCCTCTACGTGGATGGAAATATTTCACAATCCGTACTGGAAAACACTGAAATGGCTCTAATATTTTTAAATGCTTTTGATAATCCTATTTCACCTTTCTTTTATATCAAGGACTTGCTCTGGACACTTTTCTCCTGGCAAATCCTCGTGCCCTGGCAGTGCTGTTATCAGGACAGAATGAACTGACATTTGCACTCACACACTGCCACCCTCCTGTCCCAGGATAACACAGCAGAGCTCCATTTCAGACATCTATGGCAAAAGGTAGCACTATGAGCATAAAACTCCAGCCACCCACTTCCTAATGATGCATGTGCATCTGATTCCACACATTTTTGACTTTTAGATATGACAGGGGATGGAAATAAACATTTCTGTCAAGTAACAGTGCTACAAAACAACTTTTCAGGTAACAATGTCATTGATTTCAATTACAGAGAAGCACAGAAATGCCCTCTGTTAACACCGTAACACTTAAGTAGAAATATCACACTTTCCTTTTATGGCCATTATAAAATTTATTTGGCAAAAAAAATGGGGACAACTGGTAAAATGGCAGCATTTTATGTGCAGAAACATGGCAGTGCAGGAATAGCTATTTATCTTCATGCAGGTGATGACATTTATTCTGTGCAATTACACCGGCTTATCTATCATCAAAGAAGTGTTACACGACACCAACTTTATATTTTTCTGAAGATACAGCATTTCATTGCATGTTTTGTCATCTGGTCTCATCATGTCAGCAATTCTAAGAAATGCTTTAAAGTGGTTCTAATAATTGCTGGAGGTCTCACTGCAGGTATGACCTGGGACAGAGGAGAAATGTTAATTAGCGAGCACAAAAAAGGAACAAAACAAAATGAACCAAGTTTCAGGTAGCAGAGTTTGGGAGCAGGATGATCACAAATACTGTTTGCCACACGTTTCGTGTTCTGTTTCTGTTACATAAACTTGGCTTTGCTTTCTGTAAAACGCCCAGGCAAGACTATCTGTGACTGCAGAACATTTTGAACCCACCCTGCTAAAACACGGATCACTGAGCCCTCAGAATAAGAGTTTTTATAACCCATCACATGAAAGGTAAATATAGCATGGGGGTGGGGGAAAAACGAGTTACTGGATCTTGAGAATGGTAATTAGGTACACTCAGATGTCCCATGCCAAATGGCTGGGGGAAATCTTAAAGGCACGTAAGTAACAGAAATACAAGTTAAATGTCCTATTATTATCCTAAGTAATATAATTTAAGCACTAACACTGTAAAATACTGAAGTATTTTAAATGCTTTTAAACTGCTGAAAACAAATTTTCTTGGTCATTAACTGCTGAACATTAGAAATGTTTTTTTTCTGTTCACTAAGATTATTTAATGTTAGTGAAATTATTTGAACGTCATTTAATTACTTGAAATTCAAAATCATCACCGGCTTCAGTCATCCTTTCCAGAGAAACACTCTTCAACTGCCAGCATACCAAATATTTACCAACCATCAATGTCTGTATGTAGTGAACAAAATGTATAGATGTGTGCACCAGGAAGCAGAGCTCCTTTCAAAGATATGGCAGGATTCATTAGGGAAAAATCTCAGGAGGAAAGCTGAAAGTGCAGAGCCTAAAAAAAAGCTTCCTCCACAGAAGTGCAGTGGAAAGACAAAACCAGCAGCATGTTTTTTCAAACAAAGGAGAAGCTGCTGAAGTTACCACCAGCAGAATTTCACACCACAGATCCTACACAGCAGCTGCTCTTTTTCTCCAAGCTGAAATAGCAAGTTGCTGGATCAATATTGCATATCCACAACTTGCAGATGCAATTCCAAGGTATAATATAATGCAAGATGCCTCCAGACACTAACTCAGAACCAGGCAATGCAGTTAAAATATCGGAGTGATTTGCAAACCAGCAAGGTTTTATGAACCACTTCAGATCACCTCCAGTATTTTTAAAGCACTATGTGTATATTTATACAACAAAAGGGAAATGAAATCAGCGTGACACCAGCATTAGTCTTTTTGATGTCTGCAGCACACTTATGTCAAGATTCCTGCCATAATGCACCTTAAAACTTTCTGACAAGTTGCAGACTTTCTGAACATTTCGAAAGTGTTCAGGAGCACTTACGGTGTTGGCAGTTATTTTTTCTCATTTTGGGAGGAGGGATGACGTTATTCTGAGAATTAGAGATATATTCTGCAGTGATTTTCCTGGTCTGCAAGCACAAACAGAGGCCTGTGCTTGCTGCCATTACTGAGGTGATCCCCTGTCCCAAAATCTGAAACTAAATACAGTCCATGTATTGCACAGATACAAACAGAAGTTCCAAAGCTTGTGTTAAAAATACTTACCAAACCTTACAGTGATTTATGTCCAGATTTCTGGCTACATTCATGAGCATGAAAATCATGGGAGATGATTCCCAGCCAGCCTTCAGTCCTAGACTCCTTTCCTGTGCTCACGAGTGTAAAATACTCATTTCTCCTTTTTCCTTAAGCCAGGTGCCATCAAGGACAAATGAAATAACGACTACATGTAATTATTATATATACAACAATATATATAACAGAGCTGCATGCAAATGCACGTTTAGGGAGGTGAGCGGTGGCCTCTGCTATATAAAAAAATGAGGCCTCCATTAGGAAGAGGCTGGTGACAGTAACTGCCCAAGTGACAACAAAAGGCATTAAAGAGAGTTTTGCCACCGAGGTGAGCATTACAAATTCTGACACCCATCACTACTGACTTTTTTACCAGATCACATCTCACAAGGTGTCTGAGAATCCTCTAATTGCCATCAACATTATTTTCTTAGTAGGTGCTGAAATAGAATATCCTGCTCTACACCACTGAAGTCCCTTTCAGCAGGCCAGTCAGAGCAGGTTTAAAATAGGTATATCCAAGATGTATCGCAAAATGCAGCAATGATTAACTGTGAAATAGTCACTCAGGAACTGAGTCTTTTCTTTAGACAACCTTGGTTTACAAATCCTGTCATTTCTCACTACAGATAGGAGTTGTCATTCAGGGGGAGCTGTCATTGTAGTGACACATTGCAACATGAGCTCCGGGGTAATTGTGCTGATTAGGAAACAAAATATTCATGTCCCATTTGAATGAATGGGAAAATCGTAAGAAAAAATTTTGCTTGGTTAAGTTAATAACATAACTTGTCTTCTGATGTGCTCCTGTGGGAAGTGGGAACCCAAAAGTGTGCATCACATGGACTGACTTTAATGTCTTTTCACAGGGAACTACTCACTGTTATTTGCAGGGTAATCAAAAGGTTATTTCAAGTTCATACATCCAGTTTCTGGAAAAGAGAGAGGGCAATGGATCAAGAACAACAGCACAGTACCTAAATATTGAAACACAGAGCTGTCAATTAAAAAGTAGCAAAAATTAGAAATAGACCCATGGAAGTTATGAGTAACTTGGGGGGCCTTTTCCCTCCAGTTTTCTGGAGGGTCCAAGACCCTGGGCAAAACCAACACTTTTATCAAGAGCAAACACTATGCAAATCTGCCATAAGAATCAGTTTATTTGCCATAAATACAGTGCACAGAACCTTGAGTTAAAACAAACTTAACAAAAAATTGGACACCTGACTTCTCCTGCCAAGCTAACAATCTGTGTGTAAGAGTCCTTTTCCTGGAGAACTCCCGAGAAACAGAAAGGAGGCGGAAAGCAGCTTACCCTGCTATGCTAAAAGCCACCAGCCAGGGATAATTCCCTCTCTCTTCTCTCACTCACAATGGTGTTCTTGGAAACAGATTTATTTTGTACTTCCAGTGTCTAATAACAGCTGTTATGCATTTATTGTGCCACTCTCCTGACACAGTAATGTTATCCTACTTAACTCTGCGACTCCTCCTGACATAAAAACGAGCCCACCATGACATTCTCTAATGCCGTATCAAACTGGCAGTGACCTGGGGCTGCCACGCTCTTCCCGGTGCTCACTGCACTTGATTTAACTCCTCTAATGTGCTAATGGGCACAAGTCATTCCAGGGTAATTGCTGACAATCCCAGAAACCCCATCAAATAGGAAATGCCCCATTTTAATGCCGTGATTGGCAGAGCTTTCGGACGCCAGTGTTTAAAGCAGCAGTGCTGCTCTGATGTTTTATTCCTCACCTTGGGGATATTTTCCAGACACTCCCAGAGTCCCTTTCAGTTCAACAGGACATGGGATTTAAACCCAACATTTCTAAGTCCCGTTTCCACAGAACTGCACTCACCTTCTGCTGGTATCTCCGTTGTGGCTTTGATAGAATTCCCGATTCACCCATCGCATAGCTCCTCATACAGACCCCCAAATGGTGGGCACAGACATGATTTTCTTAAGACAATTCTTCGGCATTATCAGGCTCCACAAATTTCACCATTTTTCCAAATGGATTTGACTGGGGAGGGATACTAAAAGCATAACAAGCTGGCCCACGGTCCTTATTTCCTTCTAGAATCAAAGAAGTCTCATTTTATAGAACTTTGTCAGTGTCTGGTCCTTTTCAAAGACAGATGCTACACACAGCTAGAAATCTTCATTTGTTTGTAGCAAAAGATTGTTGAGCATAAAAAGCAGACACTTCTAGCAGTCATTTCTTCTTCTCCCTAAATACCCTTTAAGACAGAGTTGAAAAAGTCAAACTCTTACTATACACACGACTTACCTTGCAAAGTTCCCTAAGGTTCTCATGAATTTCCCTTTTTACATCCAAATCATTACTTGTTTGTAACCTGGTACAGTGAAATGGTTCAGAGTTTAATTTGAAAGAGAAGAAAAGGGGGGGGGAAAGAAACATGGAGAAATGGAGCTAAAAAAAAGGTATTTAGAAAACAGAGCAAATATTAATCACAAATAGTTTAGTTCGTCTTTTCTTTTGGGTAAACAGTAAATTGAGGGGGGAAGAAAGCTGAAAAGCTTCTTTCAGCCATATTCTTCCATGATCTGCAGCTGTTGTGTCACACAAAGTAGTACTTGAAAGAAATTTTACTTGTATTAAAAGCTTATGTCTCTCTCATTCAGGCAAACACCCCCACGGTTCAGCAGGCATAAAAGTATTTGTTTATTCGATCTTGTTACCTATTCTGTAAGTTTTTCTAACCTTCTGAAACATGAAGTAGCACACTTTGTAATAGCTTCTTCAGCTCTCTCTGAAAATCCTTCCCAAACAGTAGCTTAATCTCTTTAAACACTTGTCCAACATTCTCTGCATGCATTGACACCACGGAATGTCTTCCAATAATAAAGAAAAATAACAGCATGGTATTTATTTTATTCTTCATTTCCCCAGAGCTCCAAGTCGTATTTGCAAAACAGTGATTACTTCAGGAGCGATTAACCCATCCCGTGCTTAAGACAGACAGAAGTTGTTTATTCTGCATTTTCATAGCCAAAACAGAAAGGGTGGGTTTGTTTTGGCAATTTCATCCTGAGTACTTCTGGTATTAATTCGAAAATCTTAAATCAGTGGGACTACCCAGAGTATTCCTAAAGGCATCACCCACAGAGGAATATGTCAGCCTTTTCTTTCAATAACAAAATCAAATAAAGCAAGGAAACAAGCTGGAATGAGCATGTCATAAATATTTTTCAGAGGAGACACTCTTCATACATTATTTCTCTCCTCACACAAATTGACTGATAGGCACGAAGTGAGCGAGCAGTGGGATGCCTACTCTGATTCCTCTTTGATTCTCTGGGATTATTTTGCTCTTACAGGAGCAGCTGAGATGAACACACAGGATTTTCTGTTTGCTTCCCAAATGAAAGCTTGTCTTTCCCTGAGCTTTCTCCACGACAGAGCGAGCAATCAGGCTCTGGCTGTGGGCACAGCTTTCTGTCCAGGCCAGTGCTGGCAGCACAGCAGCACAACCCAGTGCTCCTCCCCCGGCTAAATCACCACAGGAATTTGGGATAGATATAATCCAGCCATAAAGGGCCATATTTGAAAAGAAACCATTCGGAGCAGGTCCTCATCTACCTGTGAAACAGCAGATCGAAGCCCGAGAGACCATTTAAAATAAGACAGGGACAGGCAAATTGGGAACATCTCAATAATGGGAAGATCCACAATTCATTTTTCAAACAAAAATACTTATCTAAAGCCACGTTTTTTGGAAAAAAACCCTGTGTTTCAGAGTCACATAAAACTTTGGAATTTGGGGTTTTTTTAAAGTTATTGTAATCATAGCTCCAAGCCAAATTAAGGAGCACGAGCTAGTTGAACTCAGAAGGAAATACAATCAGCTCAATCCCTGCTGAAGCACTGCCGCCTTCTTCATGCTGACTTCTATTTAAACATGGAGAAATTACTTTCATAAAAAAAGAAAAGTGAATTTGAAACCACTTGGGATCAGTGGGATCAGAAAACAGCCACTACTTTTTAAAAAGAATTGGTCAGAGGAGAACTGAATCAAGGGTAAAGCAGCAGGGGTAAGGCCTGGGTGAAAAACGAGAATACTTATGAAATTTGTAGCATTACTTTAGTCACTGCTCAGACACTTTAGGCAAGAAAGAGATTTGGGAGGTAGATTGTCAACCAATATCACCTCAAACAGCTCCAGTGCAGCTGACTTACCCAGGTTTACAGGAGCTTTTTGATCTGGGAGAAGGAAGGATTTTCAGAAATCCTTTAAGTTCCAAAAGTGAGAGGAAAGCGATGCAGCTCAGGCTGACAGGGAACACTGAGAGGAAGCAGAAACCATCCTCAGTAGAGGGAGAAGCACAAGCACACACAAACCAACAGAACATCCCCAAAACTCCCAACACCTGCAAAAACCAAGCTGTTAGCAGCAACATTCAAACCAGAAGAGTTTCCTTCAGCCTCCTAGTTCTCTTGCACCAATTATTGTCCATTCACTCCGCAGGCAGCCATCAGGCTGCACCTTCATGTGAAGGCTTTTTAAACCTGCAAAACTGAAATCCACAGAGAGTTTGTATTTGCTTCTGCAAAATAGCTCTTCAAATCTTTCTGGCAGGAAGTATTAAGGGAAAGAAATCATCATTTTTTCATAAGGAAATCAAGCTAACATGAAATCCTTGTTCTCACACAGCCTTTCTTGTCTCCACCCTCAGAAAACTTTCAAATCTGAAAAGCCATAATATTGTAAGGATTAGTTCTAAAAAGAGAGCAACATAAACTCAGAAATGAAAAAAAAAAAAACCACCCTCATTTCCACTGCCCTTGAAAAGAACAGAGAACTACAGAACTATTTTTGCCCACAAAGCCTAAAAAAGGGGGGAAAGTTAAAAAAAAAAAAAAAAAAAAAAGAGGATCAAAAAATTTAAAATCAAACAGATATTTCTATATAGAAAAATATACTGAAATAATCCCAAACAGGAACAAAGAAGATGCTCATCTCTTCTTGACTCCTGCAGTTTTAAAACACGTCTTACTCTGACAATTCACCTTGACTTCTAGCACAATGGACTCCAACCAACTGATAAAAGGATCTTGGTGAAAAAACCTTAGTATTTCAAATTAAAATTAACAAACATACAACGTTGAGGCTTTTTTCAAAGACTATGCAATGGCAGGCTATTTAGTAAAGTTGTCATTTTTTTTCCCTGAATTCTTCATTCCAAAGCTTCCATTTTGGTTACTTTGATGTATTTCATATTTGCAATGAGCAGTCTGAATACAAGAAGAGAACCCAAACGGTGAAGGATGCTACTAATATATCAAATTAAAAATAAAAAAAAAATTCTGACATGGAAGCTCTTTATGGTAAAGTTGCAAAGTCTTGATAACCTCCGCTCCCTAGACAAGTTTGATACCATAAACTATCAGTGCATTTATCTGCTAGTCACACATCTTTATTTTCCTCACATTTTTCTACAAAATTAGGGTAAAAAATAAATGCTCAACTGGAGGGTGTGGGTCCTTAAATAATATTCTGTGTCGCAGCTACATTTTAAGGTTCTTTTTATGAACTGTAAATACAATTTCTGGTAGTACTTAAAACATTAATCCAAATCAACAAGACTTAAGGGCACCTGCCAGTTCAGATTTCTGAGAAGCAGTTCAGCTGACAGCAACTGTACACTATTTAAAAGTCAGTTTAATGTGTACATAATGAAGAATAATTTTTAAGGAAGTCACTGAACTCCTGCTCTATTGGAGACCCAGTCAAGGCATTAATTAGAGGTATTAGAGGTACCAATTTAACAAGATGCTAGTCCAGCTTCTAGCGAGGGTTTGGTGAATATCAGGTTTTCTCTGCCCAGCAGCTCACAGTAATTACGGCCTCCTCACTCCTCCAAAGGGGAGGTTCAGAGTTCACACAGCACAAAACCAGCACCTCCCACACGCTGTTTCTGGAGAAAGCTGCTGGATGTGGAGTGCTGAGAAAGAAATGAGAAATAAATTCTGGGCCAGCTGGTGTTGCTGCAGAGCTTGTCTCCACCTTTATGGTGGAAGTGGGGTGAAGAGAGGCCAACCTTACCAACACAGCCCTCCTCATGTCCTCTTTCCAAGGAATTGTCACCCCTGCTGGACATCCCACAGACACTGGGACACAGGGATTTGGCACAACCTCGGGACAGATCTGGTCGGGAAATAGTTTTGCTCAGAGAACTTCCCCAGCCTCTCGTACCCGTATCTGCATGACAGACGAGGCAGCACAAGGGAAGTTCAAGACAGCATTTCTCAAGATGGATTTTGCTCTGCTTCTAATGATCCCTCCCCATCAGCCCTGCCAGCACAATCAGGGCAGGGTGTGCTACAGCAAGGCCAGATCTGTAATGACAGAGACAAACGAGACGGGAGCATCAGGAATGTGGTGCTGTCACAGCACGGAATCCAACTGACATTCTGACTGTAACAGACACGCAGCATGTTTTTTAGTTAAAAGTCTGGAACTAGAGAAGGCAATAGTTACGTACAATATGCAGCTAAAGGATTACTGAAGAATGTTAATTAAAACATTTTACCCCGTTTATTACTCATGCGCTATCCATAATTCATAGATCTTTGAGGAGTCAGACTGATTCTGCCATAATGATGTTCTTAAAGATGGCTGATAATTGGGAAATATAATTCTTAGCAGAACTTTGGGGGCTGAAGCTACACGACGAAAAACAAAATACCAAGGAACTCAGATTTTTAGATACTGAGCTAATTTCACAGAAAAGAAAGCTTGCATATTTAGCAGGAAGCCATCAAAATTCAAAATAGAAGCCAGCTTGAAATAAATGATGTCTTATTTTAGTAAGCAAATTTTGTTTAATTGCTCTTCAGAAAGGAATTCAGCTTGTAATGGAAGATAAAGTTTTCAGTGAGCAGTGCATAATAACAAGCACAGCACAAACACAGCACAATAAAAACCATTCCCACCATGCATAAACTCAATCCAGAGCATTGTGATTCAAAGGTATCAGTCATCCTTACTAAATCAGGGCAAAGTTCTGACATAAAATCTGAACTGAATGCTTCTCTGAAGGACATTCAAATCCTTCTATAATACTTAAACCCAATTCACCACGATGCTATTCCCATTCTGTGCCTCCACACTGAAATCAAAGAGCTATTTTAATTATTGCAACACAAACAAGTGTTTCAGAGAGCTGGGGCCCTTTGGAGTGGTTTTGTGCCCGAGTTAACGAATGCAGCCAGTGGAACTCAATCCTCTCAGCTCTCTAGACTGCCACAAAGAGCAAAACCAGAGATTTTCATGCCTTCTTATGGGAAAACTCTGCCTGGCTGCCATCCTTCCCCAGCTCTCTCCCTGCTAAGAAACAATTGATCTGTCAAGGCTTCAAGATGGGCTGATTAAACAATCCCAGGATTGCAAGGATTACATCCCAGAATCTCCAGTCCACTTCCTTTCTATCCCCACTTTCACACAAGCTGTTTAACATTTTCTCTGCTTTTGTTTGTTTGTTCTGAAGTCTGTCTTTCCTCATTAGAGACATTTGCATTCCTAGGGAAATGTGCACCTGATTTACATATTTGTTAAATCCAGGAATATAAACAGTTTCCAGCATTAGTACCCTGACAGAATGTCATGATGTAAATAATGCAAGAGTCTCACAATGATTTCAACACATCTCTCTCAGGCTAATTTGTACAAGTGCTCTGCATTGTGGCATTATTAAGAAAATTATTTTCATGCAAGCCAAAAAAGAAACAGTTACAAAACAGAAAAAAAAAAAGCCTTAACTTAGAACTTTGTCCAACTTCTTACAGAGAAAAGAATTAAGTGAGTGGGGGGAAAATATATTAATAAGTCAAGCGAAAAATTTAAAGAAATAAGAGTTAGAATTTCCATTCCTTGTCAACAGTGCTCTGCTGCTGCCAGGTTTGAAGAGAAACCTCTCGAGAGCAGAGCAATCAAACCCCAAGAAATGCCATTGAGTCACACAACATCTGAAGAGCTGAGAGCTGGATCCATCTAAGATTTCCAAGCTCAAATGAGCTTCAGCTATTGCATTATCCCTTCTATTTTCAGCCACAGAGAAACCAGGAAGAACCCTCAAACAGAGACAGTAACAGTTCTAAAGAGAGAATTGTCTGTGGCATCAACTGACCTCATGAGTTTCCTCCTTGAATTCTGTTTCTGCAATGCTGCTTTGTGGAAGTCAAATCACACCTTGATTTCCACGGGCCTACAAATGACACGCAGCTTCAGAGATTGTTTTCTTAATTGAAATAAAAATAGTTTTCCTTTCTATTTGTGTCTTTCCCGCCGCTCTCCTTTGAATACAGGGAGAGCTCTACCAAAGCCCAGCACCATCAAATACTTATTTGTAGGCAAAAAAAGCTGCTAAGAAACACTCATTGAGATCAGAGCAAGAAGTCAGATGAGTGACTTCAGTTTACCCTCAAGCATGTCTTTTAGGAGACACATCATCAAATATTCTCACAGGATAAAGGAGACAAAGTTCATCCGCCTTTTCCCCAAAACTGAAGATTTCAGCCCTAGAATGACCATGGGAGAAGTGGGAACCAAACATGTGGCTGTAACTCTGCAAAAACATTGTTTGACCTTCAGAGGTTAAAATTACACAAGCCACAGCACCAGAGTCCCAGTTGCACCTGTTTTGAAAACTTCCTCCCGTCTTAGTTATCCTTACCCCTTAAGAAGGGGACAGTAAATAAAGTTGACTCTGTATCCTCTTACAAAATAAAAAGCATACTTGCTTTTTCATAAAGTAATAATAATAACTTTATATAGTATCTATGAGTATAAATAAGCACATAATCATTATTGCTAAATATAGAAATGCAAAATATACATTTTTTTTTTCCCTGCAAAAATAGGGGTAATTTTAAAATCAGATACTGGTATAAACATATTGAAAATATCTTTATGTCATAAACACGGTAATACAAGTCTGGCTTTGAATACTAACATTTCAGATTCAGGATTTTAAATCATGTGTACAGTGTGTACAGAAGTGAAAAACAATATTGTTGCTCAGAAGATTAATCAAAAAACAGAAGCCAACAGAAGCCAAAAAACCAGATATGCCTTCAAAGATATTTTTCCTCCAAAATCTTTAAATCAAGCTAAACATGAAAAATGAAGTCAAATACAAATGCATCAAGATAAATCTGAAGCATGACAGATGAAACCATGGAAAAATACCCAGATGTGGTATTTCTTCTGTTGGTAGGCTAGGAAACTGTTGAGTCTTTGCTTAGAAGACCTTTACCCCTGTCCTTTTTGAACAGCATGCGACGCTTTTTCCTTTTCATTTTTTAAGAAGCTCAAGGGCATCCTGGCAATCAGAGTATCCTGTAATTTGTGCAGACAGGAAGATTTCCATGCCAAAGGGAGCAGATCAGCTCAGAGCTGGGTGAGACACGGAGCTGATGGCTGGAGATGGAAAACCCAAGGGTGCAGCTCAGAGTTTATCCCTGGATTTATCTTCCTGAATCACCCCCTCAGGCTGTTGGGGGAAAGGGTTGATTGTGGCATCAGCAAAGCAAACAGGAGAAATAGAGTTAGAATCATGGAAACAGTGGTAGGTTTGGGGCTGCAGAGAATTTTCTTGGATTAAATGAGCTACAGGCTGCTGAAGGAAAGAGCAGAAGCCCAGGGCAAACAAAGGAAAACCTTTGCCTTAGAAAAGTCTTGGGAAATGGTTCTGTGGAATTCAAAGTACTGAGAACAGTAAGGTCCTCTCGTTAGGAAATCACACAGTATCCAGCCAAACTAGATTTATAAATAAAAGGGAGATAAGATATTATTGTTATGCCAACAACCATCTCCTCTCAGGTACTACAGAGCAAGGCCATTACATTTTCCAGGTTTTCACTGCTTTATCTCCAAAACTGCAGACTGTGTCAACGCTCCCGTGCCAAAGATAATTAATTTCTTATGTCTGATCTAATTGTACCTAAGGATGTTTGGAATGGGGTTAATGACACACAGAGACCATTCTCGTATGCTTCCAAACTTGAGATTTGCCCAGACACAAAATCTAAATTTCAAATTATCAAACATAACCTGGATACTTACAAAATTGAAAGAAAGAGCCAATTTTATCGTGGCCAGTCTCCATCATTTTGCTAATCTGGGGGGGGGAGGGGGGGGGGGGGAAGAACCTCCCGAAGAAAAATCCACAAAAAAGATCACTTAAATATCATTTATACCACTTGACAGACACAGGAAGAACAGCCCACAGCTGAAAGTCAGGCCCTTTGGATGCAGTTTGCTTGGTAACACTGGTTTGCCACAATGTGCAGATAATAATTTCCACATTGAGAACCTGCCGTCTCTAAGAAGTTCCTACTCAATTTACAAAGTCTCAGCTCCTGTAAACAAATGCATCCAGTGTTTTCTCTCCAAGCCATCCTCTCTCTGCTTTAGCATTTCTTGCCTTGCAGAAGAATTTGCCCATTTTTTTTTTTAGTTTTGCTCAGTGTTTTATAAAGACAAGAGGCATTTATAAGGCAGATTTACAGAGCCTGCAGTCAGGTGAATTTCTGCTGGTGTGTCAGCTGAACATATTTTCTTACCCTAATGTCTGTGGAGTTGATAGCTGCAGTCAGATAACAACGGAAAAGTAACAGCACTGGGAGGCGTACGAGCAACCCAGGGAAGTTATGTCTGTTTAATGGGCACAGGTTGTCCACTGTGAAATTTTTAAAGCATAATTCACAAAACAATGGGACACTGGGTGAGGAAGCAGCCGGTTCTGGTGCAGAACAGCCTCAGAAAAGCTGCTGTCCCCTCAGTGAAAGAGGTGAGTCAGAAAACTGGAACATTGACTCAGCAAATGGATGCACACATCCCACAGATGCCGGGACTCCGAAGGCTGATTTGCAGCTACAGCTATGAAACGCAGAATTTCAGAAGAGTTTCATTACCTTGTAGGTTACAGAGAGGCAGGAGTAAATTACTGCTTACTGAAAAGAAACAGTGTCTGCAGAGTTGGATTGCACAATGTCTATTTTCATTAATAATCACCCTGCAAGTAATTTGAATGTTAATGAGAAAGCAAAGATACGAGTTTTCAGAGTAGGCACACTGCTGTCCACTTGAAAACATCGATACTGCAGAAGCCAGTGAGAGCATTCTCTGCTAAGATTTCGAACACCATAAATATTAATATGCCTTATATTACTCACTAAATCACATATGATTAGGGAAGTCAGCATTTTGTGTTGTAAATATATGTATTACATACAGAGCTAAGAAGGTTTTACAGAATTTTCTTTCTTCAAATGTACAGCTAGAGCTGCTAATATGCCTGCCACGATAAAAAAAATACATTCAATTTCATGTTTTACATGAAAATCTTAAATCTTTTTATGCATTATTGTACTGCATGCAGGAACAAGCTTCTCTGATAGAAATATTTCCAAAAATGCAGCCTCATTTCCCCTCAATTTTGCCTAAATTCCTGTTGCTTTGTTTTGAATTCCTCCCTTACAGGAGAAAATTAATTTATCAGAGAAGAGACCAAGAGAAGCAACACGAGCAGTGTGGTTTGCTGTGAAAACGGGCAAAAGCACTGCAACAGTTCTTTATCATTGCTCATTCTTCCAAAATGACAACTTTATATAACACTAAGAAGAGCTGACTGCTTCCTATCCCGTTGTACTGACAGCTTTTGGCATCAGCAATTATGACTCAATTTCAAACACCCAAGAGAGAGCATTTGAGCGTGAGCACCAGAGAGGGGCCAGCTCATTTTTAATCAGCTATTAAGCATAACAAAATGGCATTTGAGTTCTGCCCGGTCATTCTTCACCTTCCAGATTATCTGGGAGAAAAAAAAAAAAACACCCAACAAAAAACCAAACCAAACCACAAACAGAAAACAAGCTAGTAGGCAAAGGAGAAAGGCTCAAAAATGCAATTAAAGCAGAGAAGAAGCAGAGTGAAATAGGCTGAGCAGAAGTAGTGGAGAATGGCTACTGCTGTAAATCTTGAAATGACAGGATGCTTATTCCAGATGAAGTAGCACTTACTTCCACTAAACCCAGCCATTTATTTCTCATGTATCTTTCCAAATAGGATAAACCGGAGGAGGGAAGTTGGTAAATTTTATCTGCATAATAATTCAGGCATCGTGTGACAGCATATTTCTCACCAGCTTCCCAAACTATTCTACACCCCACAGAAGCCATTCATGTAAATAAAACCAGAAATACCAAGGCTGATCAGCCCCAAATCAAATGATTTGTGAGCAAACAAAACAGACTTGTGGCAATTATTTTTCCCTGTGTGAATTAAATTTTCATTTTTCTCTCCTAAAACAAAATAAGCATCTTCCAGGAGCAATACTGGGTGTTACCTGATTAGTGAATTTTTCTGTCTTGGGGTATGCAGGGAGTCTAAGGGACAGCATGTGCTGATTGTCTCCTGCTGTTTACGTTTTCCTTATCAACCATCTGATTTCCTACCAGACAGCTATCAGGGCTGCTGATGTCATTTACACTCCTAAAAAAATACATATATATATATTTATGTATTTATATATATAGATGTCAATATTTCAATTGTAACTGTTAAAAACTATTCTTCTGCAAACTAGGCTTTGTTAAATGAAACTGCCCTTTTAATTCTGTGTTATTCTGGGGTCTGTGCATGTGCATTCCAGTGAAAGTTATGTGGATAACACCATTTTATGTCTGATCACTTAAATTAGACTTGTTCCACAGGATAATGGGGTGCAGTGCATGCCCACACATGGTTATACAAACCCAAAATCATTTATCTGGTGGCAGTGAGAGTGAGAAAGGTGCAGTTCATCCATGGGGGAAAGTATTGCATCTTTTTATAAGCCTCTGACTAATAATTCTCTTTAAAGTACTGATCAACTAGAGCAATTGGGACTTCACACAGTGACATCCCCACTGAGTAAAGATTAACAGAATTTTTGAGGAGCAGCTTCTGGCATCGTTCCACGGTGGCCAGGAAATAATGGCACAACGCTTCCTTCAGTTTAAACTGTTTATCTTGCTTACACAAAATAATTCCATGAGGTACTTTGGGCCGTCTTTTCTGATTTAGGGATCCAGCCTTCAGTAGAGGAAAGCTCAAAGAGAAGTGGGCTTGGAGTCAGACAGCCATTCTCACAGCAAATGTTCATGCTGCTGTCCTCAAAGGGGTTTCATAAGCTCCTGCCCTACATCCTTCCTTTGAAAACTCCTTGTCTTGCTTGCAGTGTGTTAGCACAGCAGAGTGCTGGGAATGGGATTCTCTCACGGCTCGCCCAGGCGCCACCAAAGAGGGGAGAAAAAATAAAAAACCCTCACACTAAACTGTACTGATAGGAAATGAAACCACGCTGGGTGCTGAAAAATCACGCCAAGGAGGTGATAAGCAGGGTCTCATTGTCTCCTTTTTCTCCCCAAACCCATTCATTGGTTAGAGACTCATTAACAGATGACATCTGAGCCAAAATTCTGCCCTCAGCCATTATCTCAAAGTGAAAAATATGTCAGGAAGATTCATCTGGACAGCTTCTCTGCAGGAAGGCGCAGGGCAGGATAAAGCAAGCCCCACAGGAGACATCCTACAGAGTTCCTACAAGTTTTCAGCAGTGTTTCGGTCTGGTTAAGGAACTCCTTCAAGTGAATGCACCTCCCACCCCCCTGAAGGTACAGCTTTGCAAGCCTGTAACTACAAGGCTGGGAACATAATGAGCTCCCTGCAGACTTCTTCGGAACACATGCAGAGGGATGTGCAAAACAGAAAGTAATATTGCTAATTAGGCAGGGAAAAAGCCCTGCAATTCTCATCCCCAAGCAGCTGGGCACTCCCCTTCCACCGAGGGCAGCAGGGTGACCTTGTCCCTATAAAGCCTGGCCCTGCTGTGGAGGAGCTGCAGTGCACAAATGCTTACATGGATTTCTGAAACTCCGCTTTTAATGCTGCTGGGACACCACCGGCTTTTTTCAGGAACGTTCTCTACTATCTGTACTGCAGATGGGAGCTTTCCAACAAGTGGCCAGCTCCCTTTATTGACAATTCTATTGACGGTTTAATAGCAGTAGAAGAAAACAAGCTACAGTCACACATGTGGCTGTTTCCTGTAGCATATTGATTAAGGGGGTGGTGAAGCCATCAATGCCACTCAATCTACAAAATCAAGTTACTACTACAATCCCCAATGATCTTCTCTTTCCTGGAACTCTTCGCATTTTATAATTTAACATACCTTGTGCTGTTAAGATTACCTTTAATAAATGAGGTTTAGTTCAAGCCATCTTAAGTTTCGTGCTGAAATATAAATTCAGAAAGAATTATTAAAACACAGAGTGACCATCCATAATTGAATAACCTCTGTGATGAGAGACTGGGCAGGAAATAATAACCCATCATAAATACAATTTAATTGTGGTAAAATGTTGAGAGCTTCCTGGAACTTTTTAGGGAAAACAGTTTCTCTGGAAATATCAATGCATTAAAGCCCAACTTCCCCACAGAAACAGAGATCTTGTAAGATGGATCATGCATTAAAACCTTTTCTCAATAGCCCGGCTAGATGTTTCTAGAAGACTGGAATTTCCTTGCTTTTGTGTGGCAACAGATTTCTCCTGCATTAAATGGCAGAGTTACCAGCACCCTACACCTAGTCGGGACCAGGAATCTGTACATCTGTCCTAGCTCAGTTATCTTTACTCATTAACATGGTCTGGAAGCTGGGCATCATTTAAAATCTTGGATTTAGAATAGGACATTTTTTAAATACCAGCTTCTGCAGTCTTGAAATTAGTTTGGAAATCAGCTCCAACAAGACTGCCATTGCAGTGCATTTCTCCGAGTACAGACATTAATACATTGTTGCTAATGAATACTTAAACAGAAAATAAAACATTTATAACTGAAGGGTAATAAAGTTATGTAGCTGAATAATAAGATTTGACATTAAACTTGATCAGAAATTTGAAAGCCTCTTAGTTATTTCTTTGTGTTTCCTTGAGCAGTAAACTCAGCCACAGACTGCAAGAGGCTCATTTAAAGAAAGAAACACAGAACCAAATCCAACAGAAGAGGGAGAGGGGAAAAAAATTTTAAAAAGAGAGCAACATTGGGAAAGCAGCAGCAGAAATTCCTTCCCAATGCAAATTCTGATATCAAAAGTCAGGCAGAATCTCCCAGCTCCTGAAGCAAAAATAACCAAACGAGAACCACATGACAAATGGCCCTGCCGCAGACGTTCTAAGGCGGAATGCATCTCACAGGTGATGCTCTGAGAATTTTCTCTGCATGTAACTTCTTCTTTCACACATAATTAAGAGCTGTCAGGATTCAGGTAAAGAGTTGCTGAAGTGGGATAGTAACTGTAATCTTCCACCGGGAGTAGGTGTAATAAATAGTAAAGATCTTTCACGAAACCTGCCTCGAGAACAGAACTGCTGTCTCTGTCACCTTCCAAAAGCACACGGAAATCTGCTATGGTAATTTAACTCAGAAACAAGGAAAAACTTTGCTGGATGGTGCTGTGCATACGAACGTGTGTTAGAGCAAAATGTTACAGACTACAAAAGAGATTCAGACTAACTGAGCACTTTGTGGGGCTGGGCGAAGGTGCTGTTAAAAAGGCCGACATTTCTCAGCAAAAGTCTTTCTCCACTTCTCATTTGCACCTCATTTTTCACCAACGTTTTTAAGGAACAAAACTGGTGAATTCTTCGTAAACAAGCAAGACGGCATTGTTTAAAGTAAAAAAAAAAAAAAAAAAAAAACAAAAAAAAAACAAACAAACAAAAAAAAAACTCCATGCAGCATTTTAGCTTACTCCCTTTCTTTTTCCACCTCAAACACCTGTGTGTGTCTGCCTGCCCCATGACTTAGCACCATGAAAGCTTGTCTGCTGTCCTCCCTTCCTACCTAATAACAGCGCTCCCAGCCGTGTGTAACACCAGAGAAATCCTCTGAGGGCAGTTCCGTTGTTATTCTGAAGAGATGTGTTTCCCCTCTAAGACCAGCATCTCCAGAGGCATTCCTCTAGAAGCTGTTCAGCCCTGGTGGGAATGGAGAGGCACCACACCCTCCTTGTACAGAGTGAAATTCCTCACTGAATTCTCCTGAGAACTGCTGGAAGCCTCGGACATTAAACTGCTGCAGAGAACCAGACAGAAGTTAATACAATTAAGAGGTAATGCTTTGAAAGATGACCACTGAACCAAGACTTTAAAAGTGATTTTTGCCTGCCACAGCTAAATGGACGTTTATCAAATGCTGTAGAACATAAAAAGGAGAGTGATGAACACCTCATGCAGAACAATTGCATTTTCTCCTCTCTAACAAAGTAACATTCATCATCTCCTTCCTTCCCTGCCACATTCTCCTATTTTCTCCAAGTGATGCATTTGAAGTTGAACGTTTTGCTTTAGCATTTTATCTGTCAAACTGCTCGAGAGAAATCAATAATCTACTGGAGTTCACTAATGTTTACGTCCACTTTCTTCTACTTTTATCAGCCATATTTACAGTGATTTCAACAAATACATTCTCTAAATGATGCACCTTTTCACCTCCACCAATGCTGAGGTAAATTTCTTTCAGCCCTGTTTCTGCCCCACATAGCACTGTCACACATTCCTTCCACTGGCAAAATGTATGAATATGGGACAGCCATGAGGTAAAGGTTCTCAGAGGTCTTATTCTTCAGGGTGAAATTCCCATGGCTGATATTCTTACAGTGATCTAGGATAGCCTTAAGTTAGAGCCACTTGGTTTTGCTGAGAAGTGGAAATTCTGCTGATCTTCCCCCAAAGATCCAATTAATAGTTGTGTAAAACTACTTTGACTGTATCAGAGATAATGCCAAGAACAGCAGTAAAGAGGAGAATGGAGTTTTGGAACTGATTGGTTTTTTGTTTCATAAAGAACTGCTAATGGAAAAAGCCGAAATACATTCCATTCCCGACCAGCACTGAAGATGCTTCTGTTACAAGACTTTTTCCTAGCATCTCTACACTACTGAACATTTTCTGTTCTGCTGAATAAGAATGGACTTTTTTGAGGAGTTATTCTATTTATAGCTTCTCCTTATGGTCTTGTACGGCACATGCCT
The DNA here is from genome assembly GCF_029207755.1 of Chamaea fasciata. Taxonomy (NCBI): domain Eukaryota; kingdom Metazoa; phylum Chordata; class Aves; order Passeriformes; family Sylviidae; genus Chamaea; species Chamaea fasciata. Next base: position 83,359,068 of record NW_027094089.1, on the reverse strand, counting down.
CAAATTATCAATAATTATATTCACATTGAAAATCTCTGTTGACCTCTGGGGATATCTTCAAGGCTTCTAAGATATAACATCAGGCATATTTTTAAATTTCTGTTTCATAGTTGAGAATTTAAAAAAAACCCCCACATTCAGTTAGGAGTTGACTCAGTTAAATTCAGCTCGAAATCAAGACCTTTTAGGATCTCTGTAGGGTCTCAATATTTCAATAGCTTTCTCTACAGATCTTGGTGCATGCATTAAAATAAATAAATGAAGTAAAAAATATTTTGTATTATTTTTAAGGAGTTCAGTTCTACATAAAACATTCTTACCTGCTCTTCTATGTTAGTGTATAATTTTTCAATTTACTTTGGACTGTAGCATTCCCTTTTCCCCACCCTATACGCCAAAATTACACTTTGTCCAAAGGTGGTTTGAGGTACAAGGAAATTTGGTTTGAGATAAGTTCCTGGGAGAAGCCAGAAAACATGAATACAAAGAGAGAAAGAGTTCAATCCTATATTACATTTCTTGGGAAAGGGGAGAGAAAAGAGGAGGCATCACGTGAATGACTGGCTGCTTCCCACCCACCATTAACAGGTTCTGGTTCCTTATTAAAACATCTGGGAGTTGTTATTAGTTTGTGGAGGGATTATGCTCACCAGCACCTGCCAAAAATCCTCGTGGAGCAGAAGCCACTATTTATTAACAAACATAAAGGGAAGCACTGATGTGCAGAGCACTTCTGCCACAGAAAACACTGGTTAAATGATGCAAGAAATTAAAGGAGGAAGGTAAGGAACAGATCTCCTACAGTGAATCTCTCTGAGAAGTCAGCACGCTTGACATCCAGTCATCGAGAGCTGCATGGACTCTCTTTGTGCCTGTCAGAGTTTAGATGTGTTTAGATCTCACATTCTGGTCAGTTAGAGGAGAGTAGTGGACAACCAGAATAACTCCCGAGCAAACACACAGGCCAAAATAAAACCCTGGAGTTTGTCACTACTTACTTTCAATAGGGAACATATGGAAACAGATCTGCTTTTCCTTTTCTAGCACTGAAACCTTCCTTGGAGGAAGCTCTGGCTGTGCACTTCAAGTTATGAGCAAAAAGTAACTTGTATAGATTTTTTTTCTCCTGCAAATCTTAACAGGTTTCTGCATTTTTTGAAGGGGGTGTTGACAGAATTCTCAAATGGGTTACAGTGCCAGAGAACAAAAAGGGAACTGTGATCTTTTATTGAGGAACTGAAAGCCTAAATTCAAAGACAATTCCAGCTATAAGAACTGTAATGCAGGAGATGTAATTTTCACTTGTCAAGGTGTGTTTCCTTTTTTGAAGCCCTGCTTGGTTTATTCTGGCTGGCTGCAGAGCAGGCTCCAGTATGTTCCAATGAACCTAAGAATTTGCTAGATCTAGTCACTAAATATATTTCTGTAGTGTTTGAAAACCTGCCCCATACTTAGGGCTTCTCTGATCAAATGCCTGACTTGTCCAATTCCACATGCAAGAACACCTCTGGAACACGAGCTCTTCAAACCAAGTGCTCTCTAAAAGAATTGAGAGAAACAGGAACTTTTAGGATGAAGTCCTGGTTTCAGTAAAATCAGGGCCCTTCTTCGGCCTGCCTAACAGTGGCAACCATGTTATATCTGCAAGATATTTATCAGATAGGTGCAGTTAAACAAATTTACCTCAAAATCACCTCCCAAATCAGCTTTCCACTAGGAAATTGCACTCCTGTAACATCCATTAAGGAAACACTTCTGTGAAACACTATTGTGTGTAGGTTGTACACGCAGAGCTCTGGATGAAGCTTGAAAATGGAGAAAATTTGTTCCTAAAGGAAGAATGGCAAGACTCTCACTACCTTTTTAAAATAAAAAGCAAGACAAGTAAGAAGAAATTAAATATCTGAAGCAATAACAGGACCGTATAAGGTGGGGAAAAGTGACATATTACCACATTACCATTTGGAGAGACATCTGCACTTTGCTGCCAGAACTCCAGAGGATTCTTAATTGATAAATTTCCACACCACAGTTCAAAGCTCACATGCCTAAATCACCAGTTACAGACTTTAGGACTACAAGTCATAAGTGCTGGCTTGGACATATATCTCTTTGAGTTATCTTCTTTGGGATTTTGATATTCAGATTTGAATGCTACCATCGCCGTCCCAAATGCCTCTGATCAGCATAAAGCTAATTATATGCTGCTATTAAAGGAGATTATATTAGACACTGACAGTTGGAAAGGCCTAATGACCAGATGGATAGAAAAATAAGAAATCAAGCCATGTTGTTCTGTAATAAATTTGCCAGAATTTTTATAGGCATTTTTATCATCAGCTTCATTATTTCATCCTGCCATTAAAAAAAAAAAAAAAAAAAAAAAACCCAAGAAATAAACAAAAACCCCAAAATCTAAACCTCAAACACAACTGGGAAAAAAGTCAAGCTAGAAAATGCAATTTAATTTATACTGTCAGCAAAATCCATCATTAGTCATGCAGGTCACACTGTTCAAAAGGTGCAGATTTTTCTGAACATCCAACAGTTTGCAAACCACAACCTAAAAGCACAGAACAAAACCAACAAGCATTTGTGGCATGTGCGCAAATCCTCTGAGAGAGGGTACTGAGAATGGAGCTGTTCCCATCAGGGAGAATAATTTATTTCCTCCGAGTCCTGCCAGGCTGGGATGACCAAGGTGAGTAAGAGAAGTTGAAATGGACTTCTGACGGTCATTTAGTCCGACTTGCGACTCAAAAGATTGACAAATTAAAGGTTGCTGCTCAGGGCTTTCGGTGATTTTGCATTTCAAAAAGTGTGATTCACAAATTTCAGTAAAACCGGTATTTTTGCGCCTCTTAACAGAAGTCGAAAAAGAAAAAGAAAGGCAAGCCCAAATTCCCCCTTTCATACAGTAAAGAGCCATTTAGAAAAGTTAAATTTTGACTGTGCACTGCCTTTTAAAACAACATCTAACCTACCAGAAAATCAACAAACCACTTTAGCAATAATGTGACCCCAGGCACAGGGTGCAAAATACACAGGAAGGAGAGGTTTTTTCTCATAACCTATAAAGCTCAAAAGCTGAAAGCCTAGGCTAGCCTACAACTCAGAAAGGCTTTAGTGTAAGAAAGAAATTAAATAAATGATTAATGCAAAGAGTATACCAGCATGTTTCCAAAAGTTAACTGGTCAGGTTTTTTCTAGCCAAGCTTAGTTCTCGTATTTTGCATTCCTTCTCTGTCCGGTCAATGGCACTTCCTACATTTGTGAATCAGAGATCAAAACCCCTGTGACTTGTGTAAACTCGACCTTTAGACCCCCTTTCAGAATTCAGCAGTCAAACCTCTCACATGTAAATCAACAAAAAGCCCATCCAACACAAACCCTCCACCTCACCTCAGTTCCATTTTTTTTCCCATGACAGAGAAAAGTCTCCCCCCACACTCCTGCTCTTAACACCATCACCACTATCCACAATCTCTACTACTTTGTATTATACTCACAATAAGCTGGTTTGGAGATTGATTAATAATCGAAGCAGAGTTGAGGCGTTTAATCAATCTGAACAACAGATTATTGCTTTGTGTACCACAAAGAAAGACAGATTATCCTTTTATTATTGATTTCAGCAGCGCCGCTCCTGCCAGCTCCGTTGCCTTTATTTCTAAATATTTTTGCTCAGCAAGTTTTCAACTTGCACCAGTCTTAAAGACAAAAAAAAACATTTGTTGGAGCTTTATACGTATCGAGCAGCTTTCTACCATAATCCTCCTGCTTTTTCTGGGTGATATAGTAGGTGCAGCACACATGAACATATTTACAATGCCTTCCTCCCTCATAGCAAACACCCTGAGCACATTCACACCTTCTACAATCTCTTCCATCCTCCCTTTGTTCAGCTAAAATTGCTTCCATCTTTACTCTTAACACACCTCCAGAGCAGTGGTTATAATTTACAGGTAAGCACCCAAGTCGCATCATTTTCCAAAAGGGTGGCTTGGCACTGGACTACCCAGATGGGACAAGAATAATCCAAATGATTAATTCAAAAATGAAAATCAGCTTGAGTTGAGCACAGACACAAAACAATCACCAACACAGCTCACTCCAAATGATCAAGTACCAGCAGATATAAAAGTCTTTACGGTCTCTAGATTGAAATTACTGTTAAAAAACTTCAAAATGTAACAAAAACTCCCTGCAAGGTGAACGGAGAACCTCACTTCCATGCCCACAGAACAGGACTAAATTGGTGACTTTTCCCTGCTGCCAGGGAAATGAATTAGACATAGGCAACTCTTCACTGTAAGTTAGTGAAGAACTGCATCACACCACTCTAATGAATAGTTTCTGGTCCTTGCACTGAGATTTTTAAGCAGACATGAAGATTTAAGAGAGAGTTCAATGGATTAGATGACCTCCTCCTTCAGCCCAGTTTTTTTCTGATTGTGTAAATACTTTCAAATGAATTATTTACAGGCATTGCGCTAGAGATAGGATTTGTTTATTCGCAGATTTACCAGAATGAAATCAATTTTCTATGAAACATTTGTGTTAAGAATTTGCTCTTTAACCTCAACTTGAAGGAGAAAACTATTATTCTCTGCTCCAAATCTCTGAATGATGAGCCAAGATGCTAATGCAAAACTGAGACAACAGTGCCAAGTGCAATTTTTCATTGCTGTGACTGGAGACCTTTTGCTGTGTTGACATCAGCACACAAACACTCCAGTCTCTAAAACTGCAACATTTCCTTTCCAGCTGAGCTCCCACTTTTTAGAGTAAAAACATCATTCTCCATAATTCTTTGGCGAGTTAAAGAAATGTACTGGTTTAATCCTGCCTGTTTGCGTGGTGTCCATTTGCTTTCAGAGACCTTTTCTCTTTGGGAGTGACCTGTGAGGATTCATCACTCCTGAGGTGCAGCTTCAGCCCAAATAACACAGAGCCCTCCTCGTGGGCCTGACTCTCCCTCTGTAATTGCAGCACCAAGGTGTAATTCATTTTAAAGACCACAGTACTTATGGATTAAGCAAGGCAATACTAAAAAACTGATACACCCGTAAATAACAAGGCGGCTAATAAACCCACAGCCAGTATTATTGGAGTATTCTGTCATTTAATGCCCTGCTACACACAATTATAAAGCCATAATGCATCACTCTTACAAATTACATGGAATCATGGAATCAACAGGGTCCAAAGAGAAATTAAAGATCATCTAGTCCAACCATAACCCAGCACCACCACAATTACCTGGGAACTGTAACCCCAAGTGCCACATCAAAACTAAAATGTCACACCAAACCGAAAGAAATCAGCTTTGAACAGAGCAGCATCTTCTAACAAGACAGAAGCTGAGGCACATTCTTGGCAAAGGACATTATAGTCATTATAGTTAAAGGATTTTGTATTAAGTTGGCCAAAAACCCTAAGAATGTTTCAAACCATTTGTAACAGAGAAAAGTATTCCCACCCAGTGCATTTTTGTATTTATTTCATAATCCTGCCAAAGCACACCCTGAGGAATTTCTCTCTTCTCTCCATTCTGGTTCAAACCCATCATGCAGTGAGGCTGGGCTCTCCCTGTAGACAGTGTCTTTTCCCTTAGAAGAGAAAATGATTCATCTTAAATTGCTCTTTGTGCAATGCCTGGCTAGTTTCAGATCGCTTTTATTTAAAATTCACCTCCAATATCTGACTACTGCTATTCATTAGGTATTCATCCACTTCTTGTTCTTGAGCAGCAGGTGGATTCATGTTAAAATGGACCGAACCAGGACAGTTTGTTCTGAATGTTACATTCCAAGAGATGGACACAGGGGCAGGCCTCCAGGGTTACAGCTGTTCCAGGGAAACAAATGAATAACAAGGTGCCAGAAACTCTGTCATTTCTGCTTTCTTCTGCTGGGAAAGGAAGTCACAACGTGGTGCTGAGACCCTGCAGCTTGGGAAGGGACGGTGCCTTTCCCTTCCTGGGAAAGGTGGGGTAAAACACACACCCCTCAGCAGGCTCTGTGCTCTCTGCTGTTTCTAAAATGAAAAACTTGATTGAAACCAGGCCTGGAGCAAGGACCTGCCCTGAAAGGATGCAGGAGAAGAAGCAGAAGACAGAGAGGAATATTTATTATGCTCTCTCTCATATATTTTGAGGATCTTTCTAGCAGGAAAGAGCTGAACAGACACATCTCTAAGTTCTGGCCACGTCAGATTCTGGCTGTGTGGGCATTACCAGGATTAAATGGTGACAACAGCACTATCTTTACGCTTCTAATCCAAGGTTACAAACACAGATTGGTTTTATTCAGCATTATATCTAAACGCAGAGGAATTGATAAAGTGCTCACAGTAAAGGACGGTATTTTGAACAGCGTCCCTCTGGATTTATTGCAGTGACTCCTACTCAACAGTCATTTGTCACTAATCCAAGTGAACAGCCCAATTTATCAATTATTTCTGGAATATCTATTTGTTCCCCGTTGTCCAAGGCAGATAGGTTTGACTTGCACATTTTTCACCCCATCCCTCCAAATACTGCAAAAGCTACAGTTGCGATATGCAAAATTCTAGTTCAATCATGCTGCTCAAAGCAATCAAAACAGTGAAATAAAAAGTTTTTATATGTATACCAAGAAACAAGGCCGCAAAATACATATTTTCTACAAAATAAACAGGTTTTTTTTCCTGTCAGGTCTTCAAACAAATGATGCTGTTAATTCTGCTGTTAATACTATTACGAGCCTGTGAGGCAGAAGTAGCTCCTATTTTCTGGTAATCTCATACTGCAAAGAAATTATCTGGTTCACTTAAAACTGATAGATGGGGCCAAGGAGGGAGGGACAAGTTCCCATTTACTACATGACTGTTTCTCTGAAATGGTGGCACTGGTAGAACATTACAGAGGTAACACCACAGATCCCTTCTGCTAAAAGTTTTATGTATGACCCTGCTTTGGGCACAGTAAATTTTGATTCTATTATCATTTTATTCTGGACTCCTGCAGGGACCTCTGCCTAGAGATGGCAACAGTGTTGAAGCGCTGCTTACAACACTGAAGCAAGATTTGTTTCATAGTTAATGCACAAAGAGAATTTTCATCCTTGTGTAAGGTCGAGAATGCTCAATATACAGAAACTTGGATAACAAACTAATCCTATAAAGAATGGACTTTTCTGCCCCCAGAACTTTGATTGGCCAAGTCCTCTCATTGAGTATCTGTAAGACTATTGGCACCCTTTTGGAAATCGGAATTGGTTATTTTCTCCCAGTGCTGGTCTAAATCTGCTTTTAAACTGATTTGGGGCTTTGTTCAATCTTTTCTCCGGGTCTTCAACCTCTAACAATCACCTTTTCACCCACTCTTTTCCTTCAGCAGTCACATTTTTCACCTGTGGTTCTGTTTATTGGCAGCTTTAGGAATCTGTCTGGAAAGCGTTTTTCAGACAAAAGCACTCATTACTCCAGATCAGCTGGAAGCTGCATGGATTAACTTAGCACAATAGTGAAATCGAGTCAATAAACCTCCAGAAAGGCATGCTAACATTAAATCAAATTCTGTTCCATATTGCCCATATTGCCACAGCTTCTGCCTGGCTCAGGGATGGCCTGGCAGACACTCCTGCCTGCCTGGAAAACGCAGGAGAACAGATTTATCTGCTCTTCAGTAGCTGCAACCACTTCCAGAAGCTACTGGTACAAGACTTACAAGACCAAAAAACTTGAAAGACTGACAAAAGAAAGATTTCATAAAACGGTTACTTAAAATACACATCTCTTCCTGTCAGGGGTGTGTTGTCACGACCATTTTCATTTGTGTGAGGAGAACTCTTTGGAAGCAGATCTCCTGCTCAGAGCAGAGCTCTCTGCTGACACGTGGTGCTCAGCACCACTGACTCTGCCTGGCTGCTAATCCAGACAGGCATTTGTTCTCAGGAGGCTCAACACTCATCTCTCAGAGCCCCCAGGCAAAAAAAAAAACCAAAAACAACTGGTTTATGGGGTGTTCCATGCTTTGGCAATTTGTTCCCATTATATATTTGGACACAGACCTTTGAGCAGCTGCACTGGAGGGTGTGGGAAGGGGAAAAAATACTATTAAAAAAAAAAAAAAAAAAAAAGGTCGTGTTTCCAGTTGCCATAACCCTTACAAATGCCTGAATATTTTGGGTTCGTGTTTTTTCGGTTTTTTTCTGTACCCAGGAATAGTTTTACAAGCTTAATTGGAGAGCATGAGAGAAAGAAGAACATGAACTAATAGTGAAAAAATGCCCAAATCTCATCTGTGGGTTCAAGTCATTGAACTCTAAGGTGAATTTCCAACTCGCCCCAAAACATTAAGAGGGCCTAATTTCCTTACATTCTACCAGGGAAACAGGTTCTCAGTTTGAACTATGAGAGCTGCTTAATAAACTAATTCCAAATACCTAATAAATTCAGGATATAGAAAAAAATCCTCCAGGTCTTTAGCGAATCAGGAAAAATTCTAGAGAAATGTTACTGCAAGCAGGAGCATATGCTTACTAACCTGGAAGTTTTTTGTTATCTTGACCCCTTTCCCCTCCCCAAATCAAACAAAGCTTCAGAAGAGTCTCTTGAAGGAAGTACTGGAAAGGAAAACCATTATTCTTTATGTGGTCAATAAAGTCACTGCAGAGAGCATACACACAAATGGAAGTGAAATTCCCACTGAATATCCCTTTCAACTGAAAGCAAGCTGAGAAAAACAACACTCTGTGTGTGGGCAAGAAAATTGACTTTTTAAGGTCCTCACAGAAGGGGAAGTATAAAAAAAATAATTTGTGGTGCCCATGATGTTTTGTGTATGAGTATTTTCAACATTTCTCATCCACCTCCAAGGGATGTTAGCCTCAGGACCTGCATGCCAGGGATAGTGGTAGATAAAACAGCACAATGCAGAGCTGAAGAGCAGATTACGGCCAGTAACACCTGCAGGAACATCAGCAAAAAACAGAGGCCAAATTGCAGCCCAAATGACCAGCATGTGAGACTTTTGAGGTCCCATGTCATCTATCAGCCCTTCTAACTGTGCAGTGCAGGTAAGGCCAGACCCAGTCATGTGGACGCATTGCAATTGATTTCCCTGTTTACCAAGCACAAATGCAGATCGGCTTTATCACCCAACAAAAACTGTACAGAAAATCCTGAGGAAAGAGAAAATACAGCCTGGGTGGTGATGGTGGTGGGAAGGTCTTTCATAACACGTTTTTTCCACTCTCTGCCTATGACAACAGCAGCACAAAATGAAAAGAACAAATCTTCACATGAGGTTTTAGAATATCTTTTGCTTAGGGAACGCCTCAAACACTTGCACGTCTCACGGTTTTAAGAAACTGCATGTCGTGGGATGCACAGGTTACAGCTCCACCGAACCTGCCAGCGCTGGAAAGGAATTCAAAAGCTCTGGGCAAAAAGATGCAGCACAGCAAGACAGAGCTGGCAGCCTTTTACAAACTGTTTGTGTGCCAGCATGCCAACGTCAGCCCATGAGTCAGCTGCGTGCCCTGCGCTCCCTGGCACGTGGCACGCAGCCATCATCAGAGTGACAGCGTGGGGACCACAGCCATGTCACTGCTCCTGCCCTGTGCACCCCCAGAAGCCCCATCAGCTGCCCTGGGCTCCCCAAGTCAGCCCCTGCTGCAGCAGGCACAGACAAAGAAATCGCACCACACGTCCTGGACTCTCACGGCCTGGCACGGCCAGTGCCACGGTGTCACTTGTCACTCGCAGAGCAGATGAACCGATGCCATCTGTGAGAGAAAATGAGCAGGGCAGGGAGACACAGCAGCCCTGACAAAATGGCACAGCCCTGCAGCTGGACAGAAAGCCAAGGAGGAAGGGCAGCCAGGGAGCCGCAGCATCAATTCCCTCTGAATTCCCAGAAAAACACATTTTTTTATGTTCTACAGAAACCTCACCTGATAAACCTGCTGTGCACACCTGCACTTTGATGGGAGTTTTACTCTGTCTGCTAAGCACCTGCACATTTAGGACCATTTGTGCCTGAAGGCCCTGTAGTAGCAGGATATCTTTGAAAAAATTAAAATATCACTAAACTAATTCAAATTCATGTGAACGCTCATTACGTAGAATTAAACCGATTCCAAAAGATACCATTGATAGTTGAAAAATCAAATCAAGTATTTGCAACAGGCAAACTTTCAGCATCTGAATTTTAGTTCAGGAAGTAGTGTGTCCAAAATGAAAAATCTAGCACAATGTCCATATTCAAAGGTGTCCAAGTGAAAAACAAAAAAGTCTTGGAATTCTGTTTATCGTGGTGCTCTCTTGAATACATCCACTTTACACAATTTACAGTTGTTTTATACAACTTGCAGTAATTCCATACATATTAGGAGCAATATAAACTTCGGAATCCAGGTATACACTACCTTTTAAAAGTGTGAACGCAGCACATTTTCCCATGAATACATATTTTATTCATACAAACAAGTGTTTCATGATACCCAACAACATCTGGTATAAAACCTGCTTCATTACGATGGAGGAAAATGTGTATTTTCTTTATTAAACCCCCTAAAACCACGCTGCCAAATGGCCTTCAGATTGACCACAGATGCTGACCTGGAAAGGGGCTAATCCCACCTTTGTTTGGAAGCAACAGAAAGCTGCATCTTTGACCTCCAACTCCCAGGCACTCCAAACCTCTTAAGTTAATTTCTCACTCTAACAATGCCTGATGCACATATTCCCAATAGGAAATAAAGCAAAAGGCTTTTTAAGGGTACTGCTGGTGTAGTAACGCACGGTTCTTAGGTCAGAGGTAACTGCAATTTGAATTATACTGAGTTAAGCTGCCAAAGGAGACATCAGTAACAGATGGTGATTTCTAAAGGTGAGGGTTTAAATTCCTAAATCATTCATCACCAGCAAGCAGTAAAAAAAAAAAAAAAAAAAAACAAACCCAAAAAAAACCCACACACAAAAAACCCATGAAGTACAGCATGTTTTAGTGAAATCTTACCACCAGCTCAGCAGACAAAAGTTTGCGTGAATGCTCCTCAGTGATGCAAACACACATTCACATCAGGTGGGCAGGGACTGTAAAATCAATTCCTGCTTGTTGCACAGAGATTTGATGAGTCGCTCAATACCCCGAGCGTGGATCAGATCGCACTGCTTGATGTTGTAAAGATATTTCTTCTCTCCTTTCTGTCAGATGGCATTATTGATTCAGTTTACCCAGTTCTTACAGAAGCACTGAAGAAGTGCTTCCATCCACCTGTGCTACTTGAGCTCCTGTCTGCAGTTACAGATCTCTAAAAGACACAAATCGATGCTTCTATCATGACAATGAGAAAATGACTGAAAAGTAAATAACCTGTTTGTTTGCCCTAACAAGATTTAATGGCCCACACCCAACTTCCACATCTGATTATGGGGAGCTTGAGGGAGTAACTATTTTTCTTTTCTGATTCTCCTATCCAACCATTTCAAACAATGAAACTACAGCTCCTACACATCCGAATGATTTGGTCACCTGTGATAAAGTCACCACAGGTGTGCAAGTTGCTGATCTTCTGCCAGCCCTTGAGCCAGGTGTGTTCCACGTGCCAAACACAGTCACCCTGCAGGGGACACAGGTGACCTCAGCCCGGGGAGCATGGAACACGCCCAGAGAAGCAGGAACACCGTGCCTGCCATCCCTCCACAGCACAATTCCCACTCCCACCTTGCTGCCCTCCTCCACCCCAGCCCGGGTTAATGATTTCCCAAGCAGATGGCTGCTGCTGGTAGCTAGATAAATTACAGCCAGCAGAGAGCAGGAAGCTTGGCATCACTGCCATGGTGAAAAACTGGATCCTCAGGAAACAACATTATATATAACTTTACACTGCATCTAAAAAAAAAAAAAAAAAAAACCTAAATTTTTGAGGTTTGCTTTACAAAGCAAGCTAACAGTTTCCTTTCTTATGCCTGAAGCTTTGCAATCACTCTGTTTCTGAACTGTATTTTTTCATTAGTCTTATGCTTCCAAATATAATCTATTATTTGGCAGCAAAGGCAGCAAAACATTTGTTCCCTCTCAGTACAGCTGCAACCAATTGGATTTTAAAAAATGGTATTGGCTATCCAGCAGTCCTCTATCATGTTGATTTTTCCATGGAAACAGTGTTATATTTTTTTCCTTTGGGGGGGGGTGGGTGGCGCTTTGGGAAACAGGATGCAGAAATGCGTTTCCAGCGTTCTCTGCTTTTCCAGTTCTCATCCCTCCACACACCAGTCACAGGGATTAGACCAGACTCCCCAGCTGCACACTGGGAACCTGAAACTTTTTAAGAGTTTATTTGTATAAAACAACCTTTTGTCTTTTCATTCTCAGGTGTGCAAGCATAAAAAAAGTCCAAACTCTGCCATTATACCTGAAAAGGACACTTGACACATCTCAGAACTACCCAACCGCTCGGTGCCTGGAGCCTTAAAACTGTAACTCCTCAACACACTGGAATACCTGCAATACCAAATGCATGTTTTATTTCAAATGAAGGTCTCATCATCAGGTTTACTGAGTAAAAATGAACTAAAAATCCAGAAGTGGTAGGTAGCAGATGAGGGGACAAGCTGTCATCTGACCCCCCAGTTATGGCATTTGCAGGGCTGGGGGCAGGGGAGGTGGGAAGGGAATTCCTCCCTTTCAGAATTGCAGTTTACCTCTGCAAAACACGAGATAAATAGCTCAAATCACAATTTTGGCGAGAATCAAACGCAAGCACCTTGATTGAGCCAAGCATTTCAGAGCTGTAGGACTCATTTATCAAACAGCAAAGTTGACTTCTGCTTTGAAGAAACATTAGGAAGGGAAAAAAAGAAAATCCGCACAAAACCACATGAACTGCAATCACTGCTTGGTAAGAAGAGTTTATCCAAGAAGTGTGGAACAAATCAGGAATGCTGTTGTTGGTCTTCAGCCTCTCATGAAAGTACTGACTTGACAAACTCAGCAGGTTTCTGAAAATTTTGTGGGGTTTTCTAGTCACAAACCCAATATATTTGAATGAGTTCCATGATTTATGTAGGATGTGGGAGAGAGCCTGTGATGCTAAATGAAGTTGTATTCTGCTGCTCCAGAATCCAGTTCAGTAACTGTCATTGATTCTTCTGTTCAACTTCATCAATATTTAAGCTACTCAACTTTGACAAACATTTCATAATGTAGTTTCTGGTAATTGTTCTCCTTATCTATAATAAATTTTCCTATATATTAAGTTTAATGAGCTATCCAAAGTACTCCCACCAGCTCAAAAACACTAACACAAGCAGGATTTGACAACATGATTATTTATCAGTCCGTGGGATAAAGAATTAAAAATACATATGGATAAAATGTGTGTTATCATTTTGAGGATTTAAAGACAAAAGGAAGTTAAAATAAATAATTTGAACAACACAAAAGAACAGACACAGATCAGAGAAAATACTCTCAGGGCATCAATGAGTAATTTATCAAAATAGCACATAATAAATGAAACTCAAGTCAGAAGACTGCCTGAGCAGTCTCCCTCCTAAATTCATAACCAGTACAGGTCTGCAAGGCATCTATGCAAAAAAAGGCTTTGGGATAAGGAGACAACTTCCCCTGGGCCTTCCCCCTCATCTGCTGTCCCATAAAGTCAAAATAAGTTTTTGCTGCTGTCGTCTCCTAGTAGCACTGCAAGTCAACAGAGATTTTGTTTGGTTGTGCAAGTAGACAGATTCCCTAAATTTCAACCAGCTGGGCCAGGACAAGCAGGTTGAAGCCGTTAGTTTGGCATAAATGCAACTAAAAGCTATCTTTGCTTGACAAAATTATTTTTCAGTCACTTCCCAGTGACTTTTCAATCAAGGCAACTGGAGGAGTATTAAAAAAAAAAAACAAACCAAAACAATCATCCAAATCAGTGCAGCACTCCAGATATAGTTATTTTAGTGGCTGACCCTGTGAAAAGATGCCTATAACAACATCTTCAAAGTCACTTTGAGGAGCACGAGCTGATGTCAGATTTCATCTTCGTGGAGCAAGGGTGACTCACAGCAGATGTCTCATAACCAAGTCTTGGCACAACTCGGCTGGGTCCATATGTATAGCCATGACTGGCTTAAAGGTTTTAAAGTGGAGAAAACCACAAGGTAGAATTCACCATCCTAGCTTGGAATAAAATGTCAAGGCTTGAAGGGCTTTCTTTGCCTTACACTCTCCAGCGGTGTGACAGAACCACAGGACAAGGTTTAATTAAAATTAAGTTATTTTGTTGTTTGACAACTTCTTACAGTTAATATACAGTTATAACCTCTTTCCTGGGCTCTTTTCTTCAACTGCCATTTTTGATTGCTCTGTGTCATGAAGTATTTCTCAAAAATCACTGTCTAACTCGCACAACTCAAATCACTCTGCTTTTGGACCTTGCTTCATGCTCCACAGTAGAATCACACTTTAATTCCAATAATCATGCTGTGTTTATATTCCGAAGTGACAGATCTCAAACGGCAACCAGATCCTCACAGCGTTTTTGAAAAAAGTTCTTATTTTCTAATGACTTTTCCTGCTTTGCTTGCAGTCCCAGTACCCCCTTCCTGAGCACGCACAGACTCTTGTGCCCCATCTCCCAGGACAGCATTAGGCACCCAAAGAGGTGACGGTGCCAGGCAATTGTCCTCCCCTAACCTGTCAACAAGGTCATAAGTAAATATTACTGAACACTTAGTAAGCACTTCTTCGCTACCCCAGGCCCTCCAAAATAAATCAAATCCATCCGACGTGTAATTTCTACAGAAAACCAATATGCCCCCAGCATCCTCAGTTTTGGACTTGCCCAATACAGAAATTCCTTGTGGCTCTCACTGCTGACACTTGGTTTGCCATCTCAGCTGTGGCTTTTTTTGAGTAACAAGCCCCTGTTGTTCACTTGCGCTTTTATTTCACATCCTCAAGGGCTCACGTACTAGAAGCAAACCCAAAGTAGACTCATGTCTGCAACTGTACAAATTTGGCATAACAGAATCACAGAATGGCCTGGGTTAGAAGGGACCTTGAAGATCATCTTGTTACCTACAAAAATCAACATAAAACAAGGTAATAAACTTCATGTTTACACAGCCACCAGTCGTGTGCTCTTTATTACTACAGATTGCCTTGCCTTCCAGTTTCCTCCTACACAAACACTTGAATGGGGATTAGAAGATGAAATTCAGCCATATCAAAAGAAAGAACATCCCGACTCTGATCTTCCTGCAAAGCCCTGGATGTTCTGGAGAGCTCCACACTGTGCCCAGAAGGATAATTAACTCTCAGAACATTTACACCAAACAAGAGCTGCTTAAAAATAAATAAGGATAAAAGTGGGTTCCAACTAAAATCTTCTCTATTGGTTTCTTATAATTGGCACACCTATGGGGCACTTCTGAAGAAATGTTGTTTTAGAAACATAGGTTAGCTATGGAAGGATCCACTCAAATTACAATTAAAATTGTTAGAACAGTTCAAGGACCAGAGTAACCACTGTTAATTCATATTCTTTTCTAGATTGCTGCATGAAAGTTCACCCAAGTGTTACTGAACTTGATTTAAAATAGAAATAGTTTAATAATTTACCTTATTTCAGTAGGGAAAAAAAAATCATTTTTGATAAAGCAGCAACTTACAGAAATTTAAGCTACTCATAGCTTCAAGCAATCACATGAATATATTCAAGCACATGATCAGCCTTCGTTGTATAACAAGCTCCACAGAGGTTGTTATTAGTCACAGATAATAATTCCCACTGTTACAGAAAATCTGTGCTCAAAATAGTACCTCCCAAGGAAAAAATTCATTGCAAAGGCAATAAAGCTTGGTGCGACAATCTTCAAGTTGGGGAACTGGGAAGGAAAATTGAGAGCTTGCATGAAATCATCTGTCATTTCAGGAAAAGCAGCAAAGCAATCAGATCTTCCAAATTATGTTGCAGACAACATACTACAGTAGGGGGAAAACACCTCTTGTGAACTACAGAAAAATGAGTATATTTACCTTTTTAAGTTAATTCAATTATAAAACTATGGGTTTAAGCGCACTCAGAGTATTACTGGGCCCCAGTTTTTGGCTCTAGGAAGTGAGAATTTGATTTCACAGCTTAAATGAAGGAAAATTTTAACGGGATGCACTGGATAGATTCAGAAGGAAAATCAACACGTTAGATAGCAGATTCATCACTTCCTAGCAACAGGAACAACGTTAAGTGTGTCATCTTAGCTCCACCATGCTCTTATCAGTATGCTTTAATGTGTGAAGTCTCATTAACAGAACAACAACAAGCTTCCCAGGAAGGAAGAGGCACATTAAGTATCTGCTACAGAGGACTAAAAAGAACACAAACAAGAACATTCCACTGCTGATAATTTTAACTTGCCTAACTGAAGCAAACAAACATGTTTGATGGAGCTGTCATCAGTGGACAGATGTTACTCTATTAGAGAATACAGAATTAGAGCAGTCAGTTTCCAATGCAGGTCAAGACCAAATTCCTCAGACTAACCCTCACTGAGCAGATCTAGGGAAGCAAATGAAAGCATTTAAAAAAAAAAAAAAAAAAAAAAAAAAAAAAAAAAAAAAAAAGGAATTTGTTTATTCATATGTTTTGTTCCTTTAAATCCAAGGAAATTATCTAGATTTGTACTAAGGACATAAACCAAAGGAGGATATGTTCTCAAGCAGAAAGACTTAAATCTCTGCTATTAAAAGAGTATTTATCTGCATCTATGACCGGCTCATTTTCAGAGATCTCCACATGATCCAGAAAGAAACATTCTTCCGACAGAAAAGCAAGCAGCCACATACCAGAACAGCTGGTGAGCCCTGGGGTTGCTTCCCTGGGGTGATTTCTGGAGCAAGTGATGCTTTCACCTGAACTGTCGGGACAGCAGGTGCTGCATTAAAAAACCCCGAATGGCTGACATGGAGAACATTATCCACACTGCTGTCAGACTCAAACCACTGCAACTGCAACAACTGCATTTATCATTCCTGACTCTGGCCATGGAAAAGGTGTCAAACACACCACATATCCCAGAGTACTTGCTATTTTATTGCGTTTAGTTCACAAGAGTGAGAACTGTACCTCCTGAGCATTCCCACCAGCAGACACATTTAAATCACTGCAAGCATTTAAGTACTTTAATCTGGATTCCTTCCGGATTAAACTAAAACGGAGGGTGTGCTCAATTAACCCATCTGATGCACCCTCACTGCTGCAAGGTTTTTGAACCTACAGGACCCAGAACTAGTTTTAAGTGACTGCTGCCTTCCCACCTCGAATGCAGAGACATCAGTTGCAGTATCTTACTGCACAGAGCTGTTCCCACTTCGCCACAATAGCTGCTAATGGTCACAGTCAACGTTTGATTCTCTCCTGGAACATCTCCAGAATTGAAGTTACTTGATGAGAACCTTAGCAAAATTTCTGAAAGAAAAAAGAGAAAGGGAGAAAGGGAGAAGAGAAGAGAAGAGAAGAGAAGAGAAGAGAAGAGAAGAGAAGAGAAGAGAAGAGAAGAGAAGAGAAGAGAAGAGAAGAGAAGAGAAGAGAAGAGAAGAGAAGAGAAGAGAAGAGAAGAGAAGAGAAGAGAAGGAGAAAGGGAGAAAGGGAGAAGAGAAGGAAGGGAGAAAGGGAGAAGAAAGGGAGAAAGGGAGAAGAGAAGAAAGGGAGAAAGGGAGACAGGGAGAAAGGGAGAAAGGGAGACAGGGAAAGCAAAGTCTGTTTGAGCAGGCACAAAGTCCAGGATTTCAGGATTCAGCCATCTGGCTGGACCCCCTTCCGTGCTTCCACAATGGATGCTAATAGAGTTAAAAGTAATGAAAATGCTTGTGATTAGTCTGCTTCTTCCACTAATCTTGTGTGGGTAAGGAAGGTATTTGCTGCATTGTTCCACACTTACTGCATAAAGGTGGCACATGGATGAAGGGTGGTGCCAAGACAGGAGCTGTTTTGCACCTCTGTGCTAATAATACACATTTCCTTCACAGCTGCATCTTTTCACATTTAACTGACTCAAATATGAAAACTCCATTCTTAGAATTACAAACATCAACTTCTCCCGTGTTTTCAGGAAAGGACTACAATATTTTCTTGACTTTAATTAGGTTAAATAAACCAAGTCAGTTTCTTCTCTGTTGTAAGTAAAACAATTCAACATTGAAATTTTAACTCTATTTAAAATTAATCCTCTTTCCCCATCTGATACTGAGGAAATAGCTGTAAGCCCCAAACAGTTTGCTTGGTCAAACTGAAGTACAAACCCTGATAATTCACAGTTATCAACTGACCCTGTCACGAAAATACACCAATAAATAAGCAACTCTTATACTGCCACAAGAAGAAATGCACAGTCTTAAAAGGCTCTTCAATATACCTTAAATTTGGAATCATTTTTATCAGTTCAGGTGAATCTCAGTTACAGAGATCCTGATATTTTTTCTGGACCTTTACTTTTTACAGTTACTTCCTTAGCAAAACAGGACTTCTTGCCACTTGGGGGAAAAGAAAAAAAAAAAAAAAGTTAGCTAGGTTTTATCAGTAATGCAGAATTATTCATTTCTTTGGATTCAGTGTATTTGTTATGAGTTTCATCAAATGAACTTTTCTGAGATTCATCATGAGGATTTTTATTATGTTTACAGTTACTGAAATAGTTCAGTTTATTACTAGTGCTTGCTGTTGAAAGGCTGATATTTCAGTTTAACAGGTCTATCAGTTCTCAAGTTTGTAACACAAATATCAGAATATAATTTTAAGATTCATATTTTTGTACTTATTGGCTTTGCGTAGCATTTTACAGCTTAAAAACACTGTGGTGCTTGAATCATGGGTCGCATATTCAGAATGCACTTATAAAACATGAACATAAAATAAAATAAATGGGACTATAACACTTTTTTTTTTTTTATTAGGAATCAGATACCTCTTTTACCCCAACCTCATTAATTATCTTGGGTAATATTATTTGAATCATTGGCAAAAAGATTTTCCAGTTGACTCTGGTCACACGGGAACATTTCACTGTCAGTCCCGGTGAAGATACTTTTAAAGAAGGATTTAATCCTGTTTGCTTGGTATCAAAATTAGTGGGAGACTAGGGTATAAATGGAATTCTGAGCGCAATAATATATGAACATGATTATCGTTTATACAACTTGAGCTCCTTTGTCCCCTTCTTCCCACTATTCCTACCCGACAATCTGATTTTCTCTCCCCTGGTGGCTCTTGTCCCCTCAGCCTGCTCTTGCTGAGCTGCCTGTGGGAAAGCAGAGACACGTGTGAAGTGTCCCTGCACTGCAGCTCTGAACATGGAATCATGGAGAAGCCTGGGCTGGAAAGGGCTTAAACATCAGCCCCTTCTCCCCCCCGCCATGGCAGGGACACCTTCCACTGTCCCAGGCTGCTCCCAACCTCCTCCAACCTGGCCCTGGGCACTTCCAGGGATCCAGGGGCAGCCACAGCTTCTCTGGGCACGCCGTGCCAGGGCCTGCCCACCCTTACAGGAAGTGAATTTTGCTGAATCTCTAAATCTAAACCCACCCTCCTTCAGTTTAAGGCCATTCCCCCTTCTATTGTCACTCCAGGCCCTTGTCCAAGGATCCTCTCCATCCCTCTTGGAGCTCCTTCAGGCACTGGAAGGGTCTTCTGAGATTTCTCCTCTCCAGGCTGAGCAGCCCCAGCTTTCTCATTTAGCTGATAAACCTGAAGTACCGTGCACATGATTGTACCTATTTTTATCTTTTCACTGTATCCACGGATGTTTACTTATTTTTGGCTTGATGGTGACAGAGGTACACCTATGGCATTCTTACACAGAATTACCTGAACAGCAACTGCCCCTGTCCTAAACCCCGGCGGGCAGGATTAGACAGAACTGGGAGCAGCAGATCCTACTTCAAAACCATTTCATCCTCCAAGTGCCACCCACCTGTGCCGCCTGCTGGGAGCCCTGTTGTCACTGGCAGTGACTGTGCTGTTCTCCCAGGGCTGTCCCCCAGCAGCTCGTGTCATTCACACGGTAATTTAAAAGCCCCATTATGTTGGAAGGAGCAAATGCCTGAAGTTCAGTTTTCTTGGAAGAAAACTTTTACAGGGTAAGGAGGAAAAAAAATAAAAAAATAATTAAAAAAAAGAAGCTTGTCATCCCAGTGAGTATTAATGACCGTTTTATGTATAATTTTGATTTCCCCTGATTTCTCAAGTAAATAACAGCAAGCACTGAGAAATACTACAAATGACAGAAACGATGAGTTTCTATGAGGAAGGAAGAAGTGGCAATATTTCAGTGGAATGAACGTGTTTTCAAGCTCCTGAAGGTAAATTTCAGGGAAGAAAAAATAAAAAAAGGTCTGCTTCCAGGGGCAATCTCTGTACTCTGACAAGAATGCCTCTATATCTCAACAGTCTAATACTTTACTACCCTTGCCATGAATACTTTCTTAAAACATCTCCTCAAACATTGTATTCAAACGGAACCATCCTCCTCTAACGTGCAACATCACCTGCCTGATTATAATTTACCATTTTATACCATTCTGGTTTTACAACTCCACTGCTTAAATGCAAATAGAAGCTAATGGCTTCCATTTTATGCAGCTTTTGAAAGCAACATCCAATCTCAGCCAATACAGAGTTTCTATATAGCAGCTTTATTTCACTTTTCACTATATGGAGCATCGCTTAGTATTTTTCAAGGTAGTTTAATATCTTGCCTCTGTAGGCTCCTATTTTGTGGCTGTGGAAGAATTACAACAAAACTTGAGGAATGTGTAGGTTTTGGAAATTATTTAAGCTTTGTGTTTCTGAATTACTGTCTCATTGCACCAATCTTAAATTCTTTCAGTGTTCTTAATGGGGAGAAGTAGAGAAACCATTTCCTCTATTTTGCTGCTTTTCTCTCCATTAAATAAGTCTTTTTATTCATGTGCTTAAGATCTCCCTTACACCTAAATTAAATTCAATGAAGTCAATAATATTCATTATTCACACATTATTTTTATAGTACTTGCAGTATCAGTTCTCTTCCAATCTCTATTTGTTGCGTTTTTTTGAGATATCAGACTGATTCCAAGCATGGTGTCTCTTCTCACATTGGGAAACACTTCCCAATGCCAAGGATAATCCGCTCCTACAGCACCTACAAGCACTGAAATTTTCATCAGGGGTCTGCTTAGCCCCTAAAAGGAAAGGCTGACATTTTGGGGATTGTTCATTGAAATTCACTTTTGGGTATATTTAAAGTGGCTTTAGGATTAGTAGCACAGAATTTAGTCCCAAACCTACCATAATCAGTAATGGAAGTGTCTTTATAGAGGAATAGCAAAATGTGAGACACAGAAGAAAAAAAAAAAAAGTAATAGAGAAATGATAATGCTGTGAATGCCTCATCTCTGTTAAATGATAAAAATTTTCAGTCCAAGGACAACTAGCTGACCAATATTAAGTTCTTTATCATTAAGAAAAACAGACTTTCTTGAGTAAACAGCTTCAACAATTCACGAGGAATGGTTTAATTATGGTATCTTGCTTGTAATGTATAGTCTCAAATCACATTAATTATAACAAATACCACTGGTGGCAGTTCTCACTTTACTGAACTTGCTTTCTAACTCCAGTACATTATTTCCACCTAAACCACTAAGTGCCACTAATCAGGACCAAAGGCACCAATGGAATTTACTGTAAGAACACTTAGGTAAAAATGCTCTTAAAATAGAGTGAAAGCAATTTCCCAAGCTCACTGCAGCAGTCATTAAAAGCCAGAGCTGTATGTATGAGAAATTATTTGAAAAGATTCTTTTTGGTAAATGCATTTTTGAAGAGTACATCCTTTATCATTTGTTGAAAAATCTGGAAAGGGAAGTAATTCTATGTAGCTTATTTATGGGCTACATTCACTGATTTTTAGGTTTTTTTTCTTTAACTGTATGAGTAATTCTTTGGCAATATGCCTTCAAAGTTAAAAGGATGAACATTAAATTATGCGCAGAACATTTTAGCAAAGACTACTCATGCTGCACGCAGGAATAAGAATCCACATTACGAATTTTATTTGGTCTCAGGATTTTAAATTGTGGCAGATAACAATCTATTAGCTCCCGAATTTGTGGGTACTCTGCTGGTAAGTATTTCATTTAATGCCTCTTCCACAGACTCTCCCCATGTTCTGATTTCCATTTAACAGTTTAAAGGAAATTAAGCTCTACAGGTTCTTGTCAGGTGATTTTATATGCTAGACAGAACCAGCTCCCCTATCAAACATGTGGCCGTTTATTTTAAGTCCACAGAGGAAAAAAAAAAACAAGTCTCTGTAGCTTTCTACCGCTGCCCTCATTCTATCACCGAAACACAAATCCACTCCAGGGCTTCGACTGAACAGGAGTAGCGATAATTAAACAGGAAGAAACAGAACCATGCCAGCTTCACCAAGAGGACGGAGCACCGCAAGGGGTGCTAAAATAATCCTGGGTGACAACAGGTTTTCTGCCTGATGTCTGAGGGAAACCACCTCGGGGATGATGACCCTGGGCCCACCTCAGGGACAATGACCCCAATGTCCCCTCAGGGACAATGACCCCAATGTCCCCCCGGGGACAATGACCCCAATGTCCCCCCAGGGACAATGACCCCAATGTCCCCCCAGGGACAATGACCCCACTGTCCCCCCAGGGACAATGACCCCACTGTCCCCTCAGGGACAATGACCCCAATGTCCCCCCAGGGACAATGACCCCACTGTCCCCTCGGGGACAATGACCCCACGGCCCCTCAGGGACAACGACCCCACTGTCACCTCAGGGACAACGACCCCAATGTCCCCTCGGGGACAATGACCCCACGGCCCCTCAGGGACAACGACCCCACTGTCCCTTCAGGGACAATGACCCCACTGTCCCCTCAGGGACAATGACCCCGCTGTCCCCTCAGGGACAATGACCCCACTGTCCCCCCAGGGACAATGACCCCACGGCCCCTCAGGGACAATGACCCCACTGTCCCCCCAGGGACAATGACCCCACGGCCCCTCAGGGACAATGACCCCACTGTCCCCTCAGGGACAACGACCCCAATGTCCCCTCAGGGACAACGACCCCAATGTCCCCCAGGGACAATGACCCCACGGTCCCCCAGGGACAATGACCCCACGGTCCCCTCAGGGACAATGACCCCAATGTCCCCCAGGGACAATGACCCCACGGCCCCTCAGGGACAATGACCCCGCTGTCCCCTCAGGGACAACGACCCCAATGTCCCCTCAGGGACAACGACCCCAATGTCCCCCAGGGACAATGACCCCACGGTCCCCCAGGGACAATGACCCCACTGTCCCCTCAGGGACAATGACCCCAATGTCCCCCAGGGACAATGACCCCACGGTCCCCTCAGGGACAATGACCCCAGTGTCCCCTCAGGGACAATGACCCCAGTGTCCCCTCAGGGACAATGACCCCACGGTCCCCTCAGGGACAATGACCCCACGATCTCCTCAGGGACAATGACCCCACGGTCCCCTCAGGGACAATGACCCCAATGTCCCCCAGGGACAATGACCCCACGGTCCCCTCAGGGACAATGACCCCAATGTCCCCCAGGGACAATGACCCCACGGTCCCCTCAGGGACAATGACCCCACTGTCCCCTCAGGGACAATGACCCAGGGGCCCACTTCGGGGAGGCCGGCCCAAAGGCCGCCATCTCACGGTGCGCTGTGCCTCAGCAAAAACCAAGTCACAGAAATGACAAAGAGTTGTTCTTGGACAAGGTCTTGGCTGAAATGGCCAAAAGGAAAACTAGATTTCTGCAGAGGCTGGAAAGCTGGCCTAGCTCTCCATCCCAACAGAGGTGTAGAAGACTGGCAGCTACCAGGGATGGCCTCCCATTAAAATCATTAAAAGGCAGCAAAAAATAACACTAAGTATTCAATAAGGAAAAGATTTTTCCATTTATAATCCTCGCAAGTGAAGGATGAGGAAAATGTAAAACCAAAATGTAAAATCATTTGAAGACTTGTTGAAAAAAAGCGGAAAATTGCAGTCCTGCATAGCTAATGGCACATCACTGAACGGTAAACACTGCTTCAATGACCAGATATAAGTCATCTTAAGAAAGTAGAACTCTTTTATTCACACTGTCAGGGATCATTATAATAATGCACTAATGAGATATCCGCAAACTCGCTGAAACTTTTCCTTTTCTCGAGATCCTTATGAGCCTATTAACTCCAAGGAACACAAAAGGGAATTTTCAGGAAGCTACCAGAACCACAGGGCTTCCCGCTTCTGTAAAACTCTCTGTGGAGTCACACCATCACTCCAAGGGCCAGGAGCCCATTTAAAGTCAGGATATCTCACTAAATGTACAGGGAACCCTTTGGGGGCCCCGTTTGGTTGCTTGCACCATCTGCAGCACTAATTGGCACCTGTCTTGGCGGATTCAAATGAACAAAAGCAATGGAGACTGAACAGCATTTCAATCATTTTGGAGAGAGAACACTTCAGCCTTTACAACCACTCCTGAAAATTCTTTTGCGGCCTCCAATCTGAGGAACAAATCCGAAAAATCTAACATTGATGAATCACGCAACTTCGTCTTATTAGTTCTTGCCTAAACTGAGAGTCACAGAGAACAAGTTCTGCTTTGTGGTGGATTTTTTTCTTTACTTTTATTAGAGAAGCTATTTGGAATTCTCAAACCTGTCCTCGTGCCTGCAGAGCAAGGATGGGGCTGGGTGTGCTAAGAGAGCCAGGAGAGGACTGCGTTTATTCCCGCAGAAAAGATGGAGCCAGGAGGGGGTTTGTGCTTTGAGAGGAAACAGGAGGAATTTCACAGCAGCCCAAAAACAAAACCTGACCACGGACCTCGGCTACAGGTGAGGACAAAAGCGCCATCAGAGCTTTTGTCACTTCAGCACAGTGACTGTGTCATTCTATCACCAACAGAGAAAGTTCCAGCAGTTGTACCCGAAGTTCAGGACCAAACCATTGCAAATGGCCTTACAAGGCGCTCTAGGAAGCAATCTGAGCAATAAATGTTGGTTTTAACTCCATCAGCTTTAGAAGGACAACTGCAGCAGTAATAATATGCATCAATTTAAAAGAACACACACACAGAAAAGAGCCACATTTGCTTTTAATTTATTTTTTGCAAAGCGTTCAGCTTTCAAGACCTGCAGTTCTTCCACATGCAGGAGCACTAAAACAACGAATATATTGCAACATACTATCTTCAAAGCAAATGAAATGCAAAATAAAATGAAACAACGCCTTTCCAGGCAGCTCCTTGTAAGGTCATTTCAGGAGGAGAACACAGCAAGCGCCTTCAGATCACGAAAATGCCCAATGAAGATTCACGATGTTCTCAAGCTGACAAGTTCCAGTTGTTTTGTTCTAAAGGCTGGCACAAGGAAGCTGAAATCCCCTGCTCTTCGCTTTTGCCATACAGCAAGATAAAAAATTTTACTTGTCACAAAATTCCATTTTTCACAGGGAAAAAAAAACCAAACAAACCCACCAAAACACAAAAAAAGCCACCAAAGACAGACTAAGCTTTCTGTCATATATTTAGCAGCGTAAGCACCATTCTTCCTCCATTTAAATTCCTTTTTCTGGTGAACACCTTGCCTTGCAGCTACAGGAAATGATCTGTGACAGCATTACAGAGTCTTTTTATTTAACAGAAGTCACTTGTAGAAACTGAATCCAAAAAACGGTGTGGGTCCCTCCTTTCAGGTCAACTGTGAGGAAGTATTTGTTTCACCTTAGCCAATGTGTACTTCGGAAGCAGAGAGCGGGGAATAAGAACGAAATAAAGAAAAGAGATCAGCAGGAGGTACAAGAGGCAAGATTACATTTCCACCTGCACGGTGGTTTGCAGCTAACCCAGCCAGCCCTAAACTGTTCCACTTTGTCTGCATTTCCAAGAGGTTCATACTGTGCAGAATAACAGCTCCCACCTTCTCTAACACCCACTGAAGTTTGAAAATGAAAGAGAATGAATTTTTAAGAACGTGCAATTTTGATGGATCACACTGTGCATCTACCTACTGCAAAGAAACACGTCACTTTAGCATTGTTGTGGTTTCACCGGGCAGGGAGCTGAACACCACCCAGCCACTCACTCCCTCACCCCTTTCCCAATGAGATGGGGGAGAGAGGAGTGGGAAAAAAAAAAAAAACAACAAAAAACAACAAACCAACAATCTGTGCCTTGAGAGAAAGGTAATTTAAGAGGACAGAAACAAATGAAACGAATAATGATAAAATGATCAGAGTATAGAAAACAAGTGGTGCACGGTGCAGTTGTTCAGCACACACTGAGTGATGCCCAGGCAGCTCCCCAGGCAGTTTCCCCCCAGTTTATGCTCAGAGCAGGATGACACGAAGAATGCAATGTCCCTTTGGCCACTTCGGTCAGACGGCCCAACTCTGGCTCTTCCCTGCCTCTTGCTCACCCTTCTTTTATCCCTTACTAAACCAGCTGACTTCCACTTCCAACACTTCTTGTATACAGGGTGCCTGATGCTGGCCAGGTTGGTTCTTTGGGGCAGCTGCAGTGCCTGTAGCCAGGGATGGAGGAGGCACTGTGCCTGTTGTGTTTCTGGCAGGTCCAGGGACATTCTCTTCCCTTTGAGCCCTGAATAATGTGGAGCAGAGTTCATTAGCCAGGGACCAGCACAGGGCAGTGATTTCTGTCTCTCGGGAACTGTCAGAGCAGCAGCACAGTTTCCCAAACATTTTACTAGGTTTGCAGGATTCGTCACTTGCTCCGGGGTGAAATTCCAAAACTCTGGAGGTGATCACAGTCCGAGGCACTCACCTTTACCACAACACCCTGTCACCCAGAACCATCCAGCCTTGCGAGGGAGGGGGATTCTTAAATCCTAAATCTTAAATCTTGGGCTCAGCCCTAAGCAGGACAGGAGGCACGGCAATAGGACCGCGCTGGTTTCAGCATCATGGGGATATTGAAACCTCCCGGGAGTTGCCGGCATCAGGCTGGAGGGGAGGAGGAGGATGGAGGAAGAGGAGGAAGAAGGAGCCTGCGCAGGGAGCGGCCCGGCGCAGGCGGGCGGTGCAGCGACCGAGCGCGGCCGAGAGATGGCGCCGAAGGCACGGCAGCGAGCCGGAGTCGCCGCCCCCCCGCCGCCTAAACCCGGCTCAAAACAGAGCTTAAAAATCACCTTAGCCACGGCTCCATCGCCGCCTGAACTCGGCTCAAAACAGAGCTATAAAATCACCTTGGCCACGGCTCCATCGCCGCCTAAACCCGGCTCAAAACAGAGCTATAAAATCACCTTAGCCACGGCTCCATCGCCGCCTGAACTCGGCTCAAAACAGAGCTATAAAATCACCTTGGCCACGGCTCCATCGCCGCCTAAACCCGGCTCAAAACAGAGCTATAAAATCACCTTAGCCACGGCTCCATCGCCGCCTGAACTCGGCTCAAAACAGAGCTATAAAATCACCTTGGCCACGGCTCCATCACCGCCTGAACTCGGCTCAAAACAGAGCTTAAAAATCACCTTAGCCACGGCTCCATCGCCGCCTAAACCCGGCTCAAAACAGAGCTTAAAAATCACCTTAGCCACGGCTCCATCGCCGCCTAAACCCGGCTCAAAACAGAGCTATAAAATCACCTTAGCCACGGCTCCATCACCGCCTGAACTCGGCTCAAAACAGAGCTATAAAATCACCTTGGCCACGGCTCCATCACCGCCTGAACTCGGCTCAAAACAGAGCTATAAAATCACCTTAGCCACGGCTCCATCGCCGCCTGAACTCGGCTCAAAACAGAGCTATAAAATCACCTTAGCCACGGCTCCATCGCCGCCTAAACCCGGCTCAAAACAGAGCTTAAAAATCACCTTAGCCACGGCTCCATCACCGCCTGAACTCGGCTCAAAACAGAGCTTAAAAATCACCTTGGCCACGGCTCCATCGCCGCCTGAACTCGGCTCAAAACAGAGCTATAAAATCACCTTAGCCACGGCTCCATCGCCGCCTGAACTCGGCTCAAAACAGAGCTATAAAATCACCTTGGCCACAGCTCCATCACCGCCTGAACCTGGCTCAAAACAGAGCTATAAAATCACCTTAGCCACGGCTCCATCGCCGCCTAAACCCGGCTCAAAACAGAGCTATAAAATCACCTTAGCCACGGCTCCATCGCCGCCTGAACTCGGCTCAAAACAGAGCTATAAAATCACCTCAGCCACGGCTCCATCGCCGCCTGAACTCGGCTCAAAACAGAGCTATAAAATCACCTTGGCCACAGCTCCATCACCGCCTGAACCTGGCTCAAAACAGAGCTATAAAATCACCTTGGCCACGGCTCCATCACCGCCTGAACTCGGCTCAAAACTGAGCTATAAAATCACCTTGGCCACGGCTCCATCGCCGCCTGAACTCGGCTCAAAACAGAGCTATAAAATCACCTTAGCCACGGCTCCATCGCCGCCTGAACTCGGCTCAAAACAGAGCTATAAAATCACCTTAGCCACGGCTCCATCACCGCCTGAACTCGGCTCAAAACAGAGCTTAAAAATCACCTTAGCCACGGCTCCATCACCGCCTGAACTCGGCTCAAAACAGAGCTATAAAATCACCTTGGCCACGGCTCCATCGCCGCCTGAACTCGGCTCAAAACAGAGCTTAAAAATCACCTTAGCCACGGCTCCATCGCCGCCTGAACTCGGCTCAAAACAGAGCTATAAAATATCCTTAGCCACGGCTCCATCACCGCCTGAAGTCTCGGTTTAAAACAGAGCTTAAAAATTACTTCTGCCCAGTTCCACCACTGCCTAAACCTGAAAAGTAACAAAAGTGGAACCAGAACCACCCACTGCAACTCCAGCTTTGTAAAGATGAACTCAATTTTCCAAATACAAGGTTTAACACAACAGACAAACATAATTTATCAATAATAAGCACAAATACCCCACACACAGCCAGAACGTACAAGTCTGAAGAAAGAAAAAAATCACAGTAAAATGTGCAATAATATTAATTTAAAACAAAGAATTTCTACATTTGTTTCCTATCAGAAAACAAAAAACCAAAATATTCCGCCATACATTTCAGAACACATTGTTCTTAGCCCGTCATACAGTGTTCCAGCATAGTGAAACCCATTTTAAAATACTTAATTATTGGGATATTTTTGCAGGCAGTTTGGCTGATGCTGTAGTAACCATAATTAGGAAAATACCTTATTGCTGGGCATTCCCAATTTTTTGCAGAGGCTGCAAACCCCCTAAAGTACATTCAAGTGATCAAAGCCAAGCTTACAAAAGAGAATTATTCTAAGCAAGGAAGAATAGAGGAGAACATGAGAATAGAGGATTCAGTATGATTTGGTGTTACACTGCTCTTAACTATAATATTAAACAGTTTTACAAAGACTAAGACCCAACTTTCAAGCAACTGGCTGGAAATGCATAAATTGAGAGTGCAGAATTAAAATACAGTCAGGGTTGATAAATCCCAATAGGGGGTTGAGGGAGAGGGACTGCTGGATTACAGCTCTGGCTTCACAAAAATCAGATTTTTTTTTTTTTTTTTTTTTTTTTAATGTTACATGCATCAGCCTCTTTAGGCAAAGCTCCTGAAAGGAAGGAATAAATCATATTTGAAGTTGTAACTGTTCTCGTTATGACAGAATGCTTCTATCATCCCAAAGTAATGCAGTTATTCTTTCCCAGTTTTAAATTCATGGGTTTCTTGGCCTCAGCTTTGAAGCTCCATAACATCTCCTCTTGTATTAGCTCTAATAGCACTCACCACTCATTAGCCCGCGAAAATTAATTTGGCATTTAAAAAAATATATATATTTTTGTACTTGGGTCACATTTTGTTTACTATGTGATTGGTTTTTTTATTAGTTTATTTAGTTCAGTTTATCTGAAGCCTTTAACTGATCATTTTTGAGGCATCCCTAGATGGATAATTAATTGTTGCACAATGATATTATTTTCTATTTCACACAGAGGCTGGCATCCTGTCTTGTTTTGCTTCCCTTGTTTCTTTGGATATGATTAAGTAGCCAGAAAAATGGTTAACCCCAGGGCTGAAGTATTTAGTTCTGAGAAACTTTAATACAATCAATTATGTTTTGAACATAGGGAAGCAGGCAAAGGGGGAAGTTTTAATTACCATTAGTTAGCAAAACAGTCCTGATGCACTGTTTGATTACATTTTGTCTGAAATTCCCTCGATATTTCAAGTTCATTACAAGATATTTGAGTTCAGTTTTTCTGCACATTAACTCTTTCAGTATAGTACCGCAATACAAGCTTTTAAAAGTATTTTTTGTTGGGTTTTCCATGAGAAAAGGAAGCAGAGAGAGACAGAAATATCTGTTCTAAAATCAGTAGATGCATAACTATGATACTTTCAGAAAAGAAAGCTAAAATTAATAAGTCTCTATTTCATGGGCCAACCAGATGTTTTTTTCTGCCAGGAGAAAACACAATGCTGAAATAAAAGAAATGTCAGCAAACCAGTTCTGTTCTGTATTGAACGGAATAAAGAAAACTGCTGTTTTTCATTAGTGTTCAAAACAAAGACTAAAGCAAATCCTCAAAAAACAGAACACAACAGAAGACCTAAAAATCCTAAAATCCAACACCTTCCCAAATAAACGATCATGGCTAACGCATTCCAGTGAATTAAAACTGGGTTTCTTACAGCCCAGGAATTGTCCTCAGCACTCAGTTGCTCTCCTGCTCACAAATTACCTTTCTGATCAAGAAGAAATCCCATCCCACGTACTCAAAACATTTATTTGCAGCATTCCTCTCACTCCTGCAGGGACAAAAGGGTCCCATGACAATGGGGATGCCAAAAGTGAGCTGAGCAGATCCGATCTGCAGTTAGAGATGCACCTTTCTGACTACTGCAACTTCTATCAGTGACAGATTTGCAATCCAGGCAGAGAGAGACCCCTAAGCACAAGGATGTGCTCCTTGTTGCACACCAGACACAGGTATTGGCACGCTCACGATGTCACTGGGTTAATGCTGCCTCCAAATCTTTTGGATTTACAGATCTTATCTTCATTAGCTTGATTCCCAGCAACCCCAAAATGAGTAACGGTGAAACTCACAGCTTAGGCTTACAGGCAAGATTTGCTTTTACAGATCAAATTTCATCCACACTTATCTTAATTTCTGATCTACTTTGAAGCCAAACCCTTTCCACTTTTAGCAAATAAATAAAACCCCAACACACTAAAGGGATTAATCCCTTCAACTTTCTCTTTTAAGCTTTTCCTACACCAAATGATAGATATATTTCATGAACTAAACCATGAATTTTCACAAGCACAAGTAAACAGCAAATATCTGTGATTTCAAAACATTACAAGAATGGATGAAAAAAAAAAAAAAGTAATAATGGAAGCCGGAATACCATTTTTTTGCCACGACTTGGGGATAGATTTAAGACAAAGTAGATGAGGGACCTGGGGTTCCTGAGCCACCCCCTGCCTACGGATCAGCCACGCTCCATCCCCACTGCGAGGTCACTCTTCCCTTATGGAAAATGCAGCTGCATCAGGAAAGTGAGCAAAGCATAAAATAAAGGATGAGTAAGTATAAAATAACTCCTAAGTCATCATCTCGTCTTCTGTGTGTTCCACATGTTCAGAGCTGCTAGTTTAGTCGCTCCTCTGCTCAGTCCCTCTCCTGCCAGGCTGGGTTTGCTCACACACAGCATTGCCAAGCACAGCGGCAGCACCTGCCGCGGATCCTTAGAAAACACATATTGGTACCTCCTCGCCAGACCTGATTTCCCCTGGATGAGAACAGCTGGGCCCAGGAGATTGTGTACCACACTGGAATTCTGCTTTTGCCACTGCCGATGAAACGGGGAGATCAGCTCCATCCCACTCAGAGCCAGCCACTGATAACTGAGGAGCTGAGATGAGAGCGACTGATGGAGTACACCAGGGATGCAGGAAAAGAGTTAAAACCAGAACACAGCACCCTTTGAACTCCACTCCATATGGCTACTCCCACCACAGCAGATGGTGGAGCTATTTGTTTTCTGTTTACTCTTGATGTACTGTTTTCTGTCTTCTGATAAAAATCACTGTGGCTAAACAGCAAAACTGACAGCTGCCCATTGCTGTTGTCCTTTCCTTGCGGCTTGCTATCTTCAAGCTCAAGAACACTGCTGAAGGAGGAGATTGCTCATATGCTGCAGCAGGCTTTCCAATTGCTGTTTTCCTACTTCCCACTCCTCCACAGAGCACAGCTTTGCTTGGTTGAATAATCTCACTGCTTGGGAAGCAAGAGTAGGAGACTCCAGAGGAGCCAAGGGCTTGCTTACAGGCCATAAGCACTAGATAAAGGTAAATTGTTGTGCAGCACCATCTTACTACCCCCAGTTAAAAATCAAAAATTATACCTTGTTATTCTTAGGTGTCCTTATAAAAAACATCAAAACCCACACAAGATGCTTAAGTTGACCCAGTTCAATTTTATAACTTCAGACAAAGTTATGGCTTTCCAAATAATTTAGTTCTAGCTCAACTCTGAGCCTCAGGAAAGGCTTCGTACGATTCCAGTCTCCGCCTGACTCTTCCTCCATAAAGATGAGGCTCATATTTAATTCAAGTCTTTCTCAGTCACTTCCTTCTCCACCTTAGAAATGACATTTTTTGTTGCCAAATATCCCAGGAACATGGCAGTCAGCAAGAGCTGTGATCAATTCCCAAACTGTACCCAGATAATGGATACAGGAATATTTCATGCAGATCACAGAACAGCGAGGTCCTCACTAAATTTTCCTTATGATTTATTGTATAAAACAGAGATGAGCCTAGAAAGTGCAGCAAAACCCCACAATCATTTATATAAGTTAATGACAACAACGTGCATCAATTTACAATGTAAAAAGACATTTCTGGGGATTATTTCAGCCACTGTTGAATGAAGTCATTAGCTTTCATTTCTTAGTACGACCGATGGAAAAATGATCCAAATGCCAACATCAAACTGAAATAAGAATTATGTACTGCTAAATTATAAAACAATCTCCTTAATGTAGAAAAATCAATTCTGTAGGCAAGGTGGAAATTGGTAGAAATGCCTATTTGGCAAGAAGTAAGTATTATTCAGTCTTTTTGATATTTCCCAGGAGAGTTTAAACTTTAAAATTTATTTGAATTCATGTAATTCAGCCTCTAGAAAAGTGACTTCTACAGCAGTGGCTACACACAGGTTGATGGTACTTGCTCAGCTGTGCCTTTTCTCCCTAGAAGTTAACACAGAGGTAACTTCCAGGGTTCACCTCGCAAATCCTGAGATCTTGGGCTGATGCTCACTCAAGCACTTCAAACAGTGACTTTCACGCGGTACCAGTGGGAGATTTACTATCCTTGGTCGCTTTTAGAGTTACAGCAGCTTCACTGTGAAATTCCAGCTTTCAAAGAGAAATCTCCCCAGCTTTAACCTGAACTCCAGGCTGCTCCTTGTCCCAAAATGAGGCTCCTCAAGAATGATTCAAGTGTGCTGGAACAACATAAAAGCTTCTGGAACCAATTTGAGTCTAAAACATTCACTCTGCTAACTAATACATTTGCAGATTAGGTTTGCTTGAACCATTTCCAGCCCTGAGGAAGATGTGTCGTTGGAAATTCCAATGTTCTCTCACAAGTACTTTCTCCTCTTTTAGAGCTCACTAAAGCACTTCAAGGACCCAGGTCCCTAGTTGTGCTTGGAGAACTCTCACAATTTCCACTGCTATCTCCTATCTCATGCTACTGTTTATAATGTATGAATTCCTTACATTTCAAACAGATTGGGGTTACTCCCTAAGTTGATCACTAGACTTGTGCTATGTCTGAACAGCAAGTTCCTTTTTCTCCGCACTTACATTTCACCTAGGGAAGAATAAATCAAGTGTAGAACTCGCTGTAGGAACTCAGGGAGTTCTGCATGCTGATGGACACGGAACACGGCAAAACCTCCTGCTGCTGTTGTGGGTTGAATCCACTATTTCTGTCTTACATCAATATGGACCATCAGCATAATCCAGTTTTTGAGTCTCTGTTAACCTTTCCATTCTCCTCGATGCCCTGTGGTTCACCCACGCAGGCCAGGCAGGCACACTCTTCTTCAGCCAGACAAACCTAATATCCTGCTTTGGTCTTTACTGTATTTGCTGTGGAAGGAGCCAAAGCTGGCACGTCATTTCTTTTAAGTGCAGCTAACAAGCAATTTGCAAGTTCCCATATGAAGCCGTTTTGAGAATGAGAAGTTCCTTTAACACAACAATCTATTCCGAGGGTGAAAAACAAATGCACCTGCAAGAACAAGGGATTTGTCCCGTGAGAATCAGAAAGAAAACATGTAAACAATCTGAGAATAGATATTTGATGGACAAGTAGAATACCCTTTACTAACCAACACAATAATTGGCAAGAAAGCTATTAACCAACTAAAGTTGCCCGTGAGGTTTGTAAAAGCTGTATAAAAGACAGCATGCCTCCATCATAAAGAGCCTTCCGAAGATTTTACTGTGTCACTCTGTATGTCATGTCCGCCTCAACAATGACAATCTGCCAAATCAAATGTGAAGTATTAATGGTCCAGCATGGGCAGTGGATGCTCATCCGGCTGGATGCAAAGGCATCAGCAATTCCTGCAGAGGCACGAGGAGCAGGTTTGCTGAAGTGGATCAGTCACTGCCAGAATTACTCCGGTTACTCATTCTGTGCAATGCACACTGTCACTGGGAAGGTTGTGTTTCCCTGGCAACTATCAAATACATTGTTAATGTCCCTGAAGGATTCCTAGTCAATAATGATTTCACTCCTTTCAAGACGATATTTTGAACTAAGTTTTTGGTTAGCTTAATCTTGCCTCCAGTTTGTAGTATTTAATTTATTATAGTCAGGTGGCTGGACATTTCTGGGAAGAAAAGTTTTCTACCTTAGTTCTCTGTAGACATTCAGAGCAGTGCCTCTGAAGAAATCAGAGGTGCCAGTGAGAAATAAAAATGTGCAAGGGACCTACCCCATCTTTCACAGAAACCTAGAATCAAACTGAATTAAGGTGAATGCTGAAATTTCGTCACAAACACCGCCTCCCATTTATGTGGTTTTTTCTCATGTAGCTCCTACATAGAGAACAGGAACAGCAAATCCAGTTTTATTACTGAGATAAGGACAGCAATTGCAAATGCTAAATTAGGATGATAAAAAACAGCTTTAAGTCGGGCTTGAGTTCAGATGTTGTTTTGGTTTTGGAGGTTTTGTTGGGGTTTTTGTTTGGTTGGTTTGGTTTTTTGGTTAGTGGTTATTTTTACTTTGCTTTTCTTGTCATACTGTCCACAAAAAATGTATGCGACTAGTACAGCCTGCCTTGTGGTTCTTCAAATGAAATTATCATAAACATGCACATATAATTACTGAATATTAAGAAATATTGGGGAGACATGCTAAATTTGGAACAATATGATTCCCTTCCATGGGAATTTCTTTAATTAGAGGATTTTATGGTATCTAAAACCACTAGAAGGCAGCCCAGTTATTTTCTTTGGAGCTGGGATTTTTCCTCACAACTTCTACAGCAACTACTTTGCTGTAGAAGAATCTCAGCCAGAAAATAGTTTATGGGAAAAGGAAGTCAATTGGTTTTGTAAGCCATAAAGGTCAAAACACTTCTGAGAAATATTCCCTTTGGAAAGCTTGGAAACAACCTTTTCCTCCAAAATTTTATGACAGCTGGCAAAGCAGGAAGACATATGCTTTTTTTCTATTGCCTAAATAAAAGTGACTGATCTGACTTATTAACATTGATTCTCTCAAGATGCAAAAAAGAGTTCCCAGCAATTTTATGCTGTTCTTAATATTCATTAACAATATCTGCTTTTCGATGGGCAATATTTATCCTAAACATCTGTCTGCAGGATCAGTCTGAGGATTTAGAAGATGCTTCCAAATTTATTAGCTTTCATGGAAAGTATTTTTCAGTCTATTGGGAATGATTAACTGAAGCTTTTAAGGCTACAGAAATAAAAACAAGCACTGAGGTCTGATAAAAGTCATGCTTGTAATTATCTGATTCATAAACCAGAGAAGTTCAGCTACTTATATTTTGAAAAAGCATTTCAGAGTTTTCTTTTCCATACACTTTTAAAACCAGGGAAGAGACTATCCTGTAGCCTGAAAATAGAATAGTAAATTCATTGTAGTAGATAGAATAATAAAAAAACCCCTCTAAATAAATAACACAGACATAAAAACAAGAACCTACTAAAAATCCTTACTAAAAAGCCATACAGCTTCCAGAATGGGCAAGACACCATAATTCTTCATGCAAAACCAGGCTGAGAGAGTGGGGGTTGCTCAGCCTGGAGAAGAGAATGTCCAGGGAAATCTTGGAGCCTCTTCCAGTACGTTAAGGGGCTTAAAGAGAGACTCTTCCTACACAGGCACACAGTGACAGGACAAAGGGCAATGACTTCAAACTGCAAAAGGGCGGGTTTAGGTCAGAGATTACAAGGAAATTCACTCTGGGGACAATGAGACCCTGGCACAGATTGCTCAGAGAAATTCTGGGTGCCCCTGGTTCCCTGGAAGTGTCCAAGGCCAGGTTGGATGGGGCTTGGAGCCGCCTGGGATAGCAGAAGGTGTCCCTACCCACGGCAGGGGAGTAGGACAAGATAATCTTTAACACCCCTTCCAACCCAAACCATTCTGTGATTTTATGATAAAAGGAGCAAACAAGAAAATCTACAATTAGCTGGGCATCTTTGAAGAGTGAGTCTGCGAAATTTCACTCAGA
Organism: Chamaea fasciata; assembly: GCF_029207755.1. Classification (NCBI taxonomy): domain Eukaryota; kingdom Metazoa; phylum Chordata; class Aves; order Passeriformes; family Sylviidae; genus Chamaea; species Chamaea fasciata. The sequence continues at coordinate 83,322,246 of NW_027094089.1, read as the reverse complement.
TCCTCTATAAAATAATCTAGAATCTCCAGATCCTTCCATGTATCCACTGACCCTGCTTGTTCTGGACAGCAGCTGAAGAACAGCACGAGAACAGCACAATTCCAGAACCATCAGTGAAGCTGGTTTGTGGGGAAGTTTTCACCCATGGACACAAGACCAGCCAAGCACCGTGGGCACACTGGGGACACTGAACAGTACTGACATGGTACTGACATGGACAGCAGAAAGGTGTTCAGAAACTCAGCTCCATCACACACTTCCTTTCTGCAATCACCTTTACTCCTTGCTGAGCACAGACCAGGCTTGCAGAGTCCCAAGAAAACGCATTGGGCAGACACATTTTAACCAAAACTCGCAGGCTCCCTGTCAACATGCACAGAAAAGCACTAAAATTTTGTGCACATGAAGGCTGCTTGGCTTAAAATATACAGTAAACAGGAACTGGAATGTTATTAATGGCTTTAAATATAGAAGCTGTTAGACAGCCATGCTATTTGTGTTCCTCATACAGACTGCCCCACTTTCTCCCTGTTCTATGTCATCACTCTAATACAGTATTCTCACTTACATGGTTAAGTGCACAATTTTTTTTTTCCCTCCCAGGGAGTTTTTAATACTTCTTTAATACAATCCAGCTGTCTAACACTGGGATACTCTCCTCATAATGAAGCAACACAACAAAGACTTCCAAACTCACACAAGTTAACTACCACTGCCACGCAACAAAGGTTTTGTCCAGTTCATCTTCACCAAGGTGCAATCTCCCTTTCCTTGTCAGCAGGTTCAGTCCTGAGTATGCACACAGTGCAATGTAAACGAGATTTCACTTTTGTCACACTCCAACAATCCTTAGGAATACTGCAGGTAACCACGAGCAAGTCCAGCAGAATTACGACAGAAATTCTGTAACAGGAAATAAAAAAAAGCTCCCCTCCACAATGGAATTGCTGCTTCACCACCAGACAGTGATCACCTTTCTACTTCAGAGGAACACAGCAAATGATTCTCTTCCCTCCTCTTTATTAAAACAGGTTTACATCAGTATTACAGCGCACCTAGATAAAGTCAGATTACAGGGGTTTGTTTGGTTTTACCTAATGCATCTAAACAATAAACTGATTATTAGATCATGCCATGGTTTGTTTTGTTTTTGTTTTTGTTTTTTTTTTCCCAAATGCAAAATATTGCAGGCCATTGCTTTTCCATCACACCAGACATTACATCCTTCTTTGCTGAAGCCTCCCAGAAAGCCACCATGACTTGCAGACACTGTAGAATTAGAGGCTTTCAGGACAGTGCTGGTCAGCCCAGCATTAGATACCAACAACCCCAGGGACTTCACTATCTGAGTTTTGGAATCTCCTGCTGTGCTTTCTGTTCTGTACAGATCCCCCAACCAACCAGTTTTGGACTTTGCTTCTCAAATTACTCCAATAACCACATACGGGAGAATTGAGAGCCAAGCCAAGAGATAGAAAAGGGATAATGATAGAACTAAAGGATAAAAGGAAAGTATTGAGGAAAATCAAGAGAAAATACAGTGATTTAACCCACATTATAATGTGATATCTGAAGTATAAAATTCTTAAGGAAGATTCCTCAGGATAGGAAGGCAGTTGAGGCTGCTGGTCTTTGAATTGTAATGTGCCAAGGCAGCTCTTTAATCTCCCAGCCTATCTATAGTAACATTCTGCAGTTCTACAGAGCTAAGCTATTTTTTACTTTCCTCTCACTGTTCTTCCCTTGCTATCTAATGCTAATGTGTACTGTGATTAATAGACTTTCAGCAAAAATCCAGGTTTTCAGTTATTCTGACACCCTGCCTGCCCTTTCCGGGGACCTCAGTAAGGTTTGTCAGTGCAGGGTCAAACACTCTGCACCATCCTGCCCCCTGTCCCTGGAGTCCTCCAAAGGCAGAGGAAAGCACAAGAATGATTTCACACAGGCCAACTGCAGCCAATGTTTTGTGTCTGAACAGATGATTCCCTAGCCTCAACAAAAACTGTGGTGGAAAATGCGGCGTGTCATGGAAGCGGATGTATTCACCCATTAACCAAATTCTGCATTAAGTGTTATTTAATGCAGGTAATCAGGCAAGAGTTACAAAAAACTGGAAAAACCTTGGTATATTCACAGTGAAATTACTGTACTAATAATTTGCCCAAATGGAAGAAAAAAAAAAAAAAAAGAAGTCTTGAAATTACCTGATATTACATATCTGATACTACTAAGTTCATACAGCAACTATTCACTTTCTAGAACTGATCTGGCCAATACAATTCCAATTTTCTGGCCCTTCCCTGTGAACAGAATGCGAACACAATTCCAGCTCAAGTCCCCATGGTCTTTAGCTCTTTTATATTGTTTCACTGTTCTTTGGTATTAAATTCTGAACATTTCTGTGAAAACCCAGGAGATCCCCAATCCTGCAGAATTTCAGCAGATTGCATTTACACTGGAGTACCAAACAGAAGAGTTACAGTCCCCTAGAGCTGGAAAATCGGCATCTTCCTTACAGGCACATCTCATGCTTATTTGGAGCTACAAAGTCTTGCTCCAAACCATGCAATTATAAGTAAGCAAATAATCACAAAATTATTTTGTCCTATTATGTCTTCCCTCTCCTCCGAAGGCCTGCATAAAATGAAAGCAAAACCGGGTCTCAATATTTAGTACCAAGCGCACTTTGATAAACTTTAATAACCAGATCTGTCAGAGAGAAGATGTATCATTACGTACAAAATTACACAGCTCATCACTCATTTGCAGGCTCAAAATGGAAGGGAGGTGCAGGAATTTCCATCACCTAAGTCACTTCAAAAGCAGTCCTCAACATCATTTTCAAATTATGTCATACTTCCAATAATGTTATAATATGACTTATTCTTTGCCTCAGCAGCAACACAAGCATCAGTAAAAATCCGTTCCCTGCAGCCAATGTTTTTTTTTCAGGTTGGAAGGCATTTAGAATCCACATGCCTACATTACCCTCTCCTTCTATTCATTGTTGTCCTATTTCCAACATCTTATTTCCACAAATATCTTCACGCACCTTGCTGACATCCCCCCACTTCCATCTTCCTTACTGATGGCACATCTAGGAATTCATGCACAGAGCTTGTCATCCAGACGACGACAGGATCATTTCTTCAAAAATAAACACAAGAACTCTGCCTTCTAAGGTTTATTACTTTTATTGGTTCTTATTTCAAAGAAAATACGGCGAAGAGGGGAAGGCGAAGAAAATTCACCACTCTGCTGGTGAGAACTGTAGCAGTAAAACGTACTGAGTAAAAAGGAAATGGAAAGTGGAAGATATTAAAAAAGAGGTACCTGTACAGCAAGTATGTACTAAAACAACCTGTTTTGGGAGGGTCATTGGGGGAAGGGAAGTATGCTTCCTATATTTCCACATATGACCTTAAAGATCAAGGAAAAGGAATCTTTATCATGAAAAACTGCAGGGAGTTTAAAATACAGCCACATAAAAGAATTTGTAATCAGGTAATTCCTCTGTATAAACAGATCTGATAAAGCAAGTTCTCTTCAGTTCATCAACTGATAATCCTTGTGTCTCATGGGCTGGCTTTCTTAAAATGAAAATTGGATAGAATTCCCTGTTGAGAAACAAATCCATATCCAATGAACACCATCCTCTTGTATGAATTTAAATCATCAAGCGTACAAATTTCTGATTTTCATGTCCTAACTACAGAAATAATTTGTTTCCGTAGAGAGCACAGTTCTATATATTCAGTGCGATGCATTTAATGTTTCTCTCATAATGCTTATTTATACCCCAGAAACTGTTTAAATGATTATGCTTTTCCTTCTTTTCCATCTCTGTATCAGCAATGAATACTGAACTGTAAAATCACCTTTTGGGACCTTAATCTGTTGCCAAGGATACTGGGGATATAATTATGATTTTATTGTAGACTAACTGAAAGACTTCTCTTTGTTGCAAGTGCAATTCAGCCTCATCCAGTGTTAATTGCAGCTCCACACCCCCTTTCATCCTGCTATTGTGGAGTGCTAGGAAAATTATACACCAACACTCCTGAGACTCCGATTCTGGGTCTATTCCACGGACTGGGAACCTGCAGCACAAAGGCTGGGGCTGCCTTGCTGAAGGTCAAAACTTCTACTGGAAATCAAATCCAGTACCACCCTAACGGGGGCTGGTAGAGTCCCCACACACCTGGCCAAAGGCTGCTTCCACTGTAAATTCCGACTTTGGGCGGGTCCTGGAATGCAGCTGTGCCGTGTCCCCGTGCTCCCCGGTGCTACCCATGGTTTTATCAGACAAATTCCACTCCAGTACAGGTGCTGTCATTGCTCACGTGCAGCTGGCACCTCCCTGGGCAAAGCTGCCAGCTCCCAGGAGGAAGTATCAATGAATTAGCGAAGCTTACGCTCCAAAGAGCACAGAACTTGAAGGAAAGCTGAGCCCATTAGTTCTTGCCAACGTAATGATAAAAACGGTATGGAGACTCAGTAATAGAGGGAGGGGATTTGGGGGGTTTTCCCCCTTGTTTGTTGGGGTGCTTGTCCTTTTTTTTATTATTATTTTTTTTTTACTATTTTCCCAGTATTTTTATGGGGAAGAATAGACTACTCCCCTTCCTACAACTCTGAAGCTTGGTACACATCCTGTGAACTCATTTTTCTCCCCAGTCTTATCTTTAAAACAAAAGAACTAAAATGAGAAGGGGGAGACACAACTTAAAAAGAAAAAAAAAAAAACAAAACCAAAAAAACCCCAACAAAAACCTCAACCCAAACATCTACCAACGGCGCCATTCAACCCAAACTTGTTCATCAGAAAGATGAAAAAAAAAAACCTCATCATACAAGGGGAGGAAAAAAGCACTAAAGGGCTAAAACGTCTTGGAGAATTTCAAATACGTATTTGCAACCCGGACCCTAAATTTCCTGCTGCAGGAATTTTCTGTCCCAGCTGAGGAGCACAGCTTGTGCGGCTGGCCTTGCAGGCAGCTCCAGCTCAGAGGGTTTCAGCAGCTCATGGGCACCAGGACGTTTCTCTGCCACGTTTCCATCTCTGTGCACCCTGCTCCCTGCAGTTTGACACGTCCTAGTGGCCCTGACTGATCTGTATCCAGCAGGGCTGTAAAGAGGACTATGGAATAGCCCTAAGCTCTCACAAACTGCCCCAAAAAACGCTCCTCAGTCAGCTCAGACATGTTTCCATGTTGAGCAAGAGTAATGTGAATCTAAAAAAAAACCCCCAGTACTTTCAGGTAACATCCACACATAACATCAGCCAAGCCTTTACATTTATCTTCCTTTTTCCCCCCAAGCGTTTCACTGCAGAAACTGAGCCGTTTTCTCTTTGGCGGCGCAAAAACTTTAAAGTGTCATCAGTGAAGCACCCTCACCTAAGAACAAAAAAACCCACCAGCTACCCTACTAATTTTTGTCAAAAAAAACCCCACCAAAAACCCCAAGTACCCTCGATGCGCTCTCATTTTGATTTCCGTTTTCAAATACTGAATTGCTTGCTCGTTGTACTGAGAATACTCCGCGTTAGCATCACTATCGGACATGAAGTGGCTTGAAATATTTGTGTATTTTTCCCCAAACAAGCAGAGGCCAGTCACTTTAACATAAAGCTGTTTTGTGACACAGGTAAGTGATTTAATTTGCCCTGAGTACAACACTGCAATAAGAAACCCCTTTCCTCTCCCTCCTAAGCACAGGCTGTTTAGTTCTGCTTGGTTTTGGGGGAAAATTTAAAAAAAAAGAAAAAGAGGAAAAACCGGGGCGGGGGGGGAGGGGAAACACAAAAAAACAAGGGGGTGGGGGGGGGGGGGGAAATACCAAACCAAAAAACAGGGAAAAAACAACCCAGGAAAAACAAACAAAAAAAACCAACTCAGAAAACAGAAAACAAAAATTTAAAAAAACCAAAAAAACCTCAAACAAACAGAAAAACCCACCAAAAACCAAAAAACAAACTACCAAAAGAAACCCCTGGGGAAAAAAAGAACAAAAAAAACAACAAAAAAAAACCCAGGGGGGAAAAAAAAACCCCAAAAACCAAACCCAACAGGAAGAGAAGAAAATGGGAGGGGGGGGGAAGAGAAAAAAAAAAAAAGGGGGGAAAAAAAACCAGAAAAAACAAATAAACAGCCCCTCCCCAAACAAACATAAACCCCCTCCCCCCCAAAAAAACCCAAAACCCAAACCAAACCAAAACACCAGGAAAAAACCCCCAAAAAACAAAAAACAAAACAAACAAAAAAACCCCAACCCCCCCTCAAAAAAAAAAAAAAAAAAAAAAAAGAAGAAAACAACAACAACAACAAAAAACCCGAAAAAACCCAACCAAACAAACTCCCCCAAAAAAACCCCAGGAAAATCCTTTGCTCGTTTCACAACAAAATTTCCCCCCTGCGTGGCCGGTAGAGGGAAGCATCACATTCCCCAAGGTGCCACCGGAGGATGCTGCCGGAACGCACCAGCCGGCGGAGCCTGAGCGTTCCACGATTTAACTCCAAGAACTTCCCGCAGAACGCTCCCTTAAAGCCCCGAGTGCCCCGCACAGGGCAGCGGAGATGCCGCAGAGGCCAAATGGAGACGAGGGAAACACCAAAGCGAGCCGCGGTTTTGTCACCTGGCGACGTCTGAAGTGCAGCACGGCAGAAGGGATCCACATCAGGCAACATCTGCGAGGGGCAGCTCCATTTTGGCATGAACATTCTATTCACACCCAGAGCTTGGTTGGTGTTCTTTTTTTTTTTTTTTTTTCCTTTTAGACGTTATAAAAGATCACGGTGGCAGCTAGAAGCATTCGAGGGAGCAAATCCCTAACTATTCCATACTTCCCCGTTTTCATCTTAATTTTATTCCTAGTTGAAGGCGTATAAATTGCTTTAAAATTAATTTATGCAGGGAATTCTGGTTAGAAACCACATGAAGATAAAAACTATTAGAATGTGCCCTTAGCAAAACACTTGTTTTCTAAAACCACACCTGATATTTAACACTGAAAGAAGCACCATTGTAACGGTTTTCTCAGATTTGTGCAAATCCTTTCTGTTTCCCAGCACACTGATTTTTGGCTCCTGCACAAGGCCAAACCTTGAAGGGAGGCCCTCACAGAAAGAAAAAAAAAAAAAAGAAAAAACCGAAACAGATTTCAGCAGTAAAAAGCCTCTTGTAATCCATCACGACTTCAAATTTTTGGTTTGTATTCATTCCTCTAATTAACACGAGTACTCTCCGCAGCGTCGTGTTTGGGAACACTGGAAAAAGCTGTAACAATTTCAGCAATAATCCTTCTTCTCAACAACCTACTCCCCTTTTTCAGTTCTTCTCCTTTCCAATAAAGCAGTGCCAATTCAACCACTTGGAACAGAAAAAAAAAAAAAAAAAACACTGCAATACCCTCCTTTAGCAGGGCTCAAAACCAACAAGGGGACACCAAGTTATCTGCAATTTTCTCTAACCGTATTTCTGCTCATCTTCACCCATCAGACAGGCGACTCCTTTAGAACCTCTTTATTACTCTGCTAATAGCCAGTCTCCAAACAGCCCCTTTGGGGTCACAACTTGCTGCAAACCTTCAATAACCAGACCCGAATCACATTTCAGTGACATTACAGGTTCAAATGTAATTCTGTTTTGGACTGGGACAGGCATTCCCTGAGCATGGCTTCTCAAAGCTCAGATTGCTTCTGGTGTATCTGAAAGCTTAATTGGTTATTAATTGCCCCTCATGTTATTTGAGATTTTGAAATGCTTTGTGCCAGTGACCTCTCCTCCTACAGTTACTGCTAGCAGTCCACAGTCACTTGTTAACTTGTATCATACTGACAAAAAAAAAAATAAATAAACTGGGTTTAAATTAATAAAGCCCTAGCCTTCAAGATGAAAAATTTATTACTAGTTTTTAAAAGTGTATATCTGAGGTAATTTCGTAAGTATTCTTCAGGAAACTTTCATTAGCAGAAGTTACCAAAGGCAGTAAGGCAGAGAGAGCCCTGATTAAGGGGGGATTTAGTCCTTCCAGTGCTTTCTCTGACACTGCTCAAACACAATACTGGGCTCTTCCCTCCACAAAAATCAATCACTGGCTTGCAATATTTTCAACAATTACAATTTCCAGCTGTGCGCAATCATAACCATATTTTTATACTGAATATACAGCTTTATAATATCTTCCATAAATTATTTTTGCAGCTTTTTCCTCTAGTTACGTGCCCGTGGATGTTTTCATACAATGCCTGGTTTCCTGCCCCATCATCGCTTCCTATCTGACAAAGCTCCAGAGGGCATAAATCACAATGCAATCCAAGAATCAGTGGTAACACCAATGTTCTGCCTGCAGACTCAGGAAACAGTGGGGTGGTTTGGTGTTCCTTATATTCATAACAGAACGCTGAGACTTGCGGAAATATAGGAATTATACATGTGGGAATAAACACAACCAAATCGTCTCGTTTGTTACAGAATTTTATATTCCTGGGAAGTTTAGACACTTCCACCAACTGGGTTTTAAAACTGTGGAAAACTCAGGGTGGGACATGAAATGATGCTAAAATAAATTATTTTATGCAAAGTTCCCAATTCATGCTGTGCTCTCTTTCTCTGTGCAGATCTGTGCTACAGAGGCCTCAGCTGCCTTGCAGGAAAACTGATTTCTCTCACTCAAGTGAGTCTGGTTTTAAGGTAAAGTTCATTCAACTTTAACGTTTACCTTGGTCATGACATAGCCCAGTGCCAAGACCAGAGCGTTTTCTTACCTAGGATTCACTTTCACCCCAACAACCATGCATTTGTGGGATTTCACACTAAGTCACCTCTGCTTTCTAGGTCTCTGATGCACTCAAGTTTCGGAAGAGACTCTCTAAGCACAGATCAAGACCTTTATTTTATCCCTAGGCACTGCAAAACAAAGAATGAAGGGAATTAGAGAATAGCAGAACTGGGGGGGGCTAAAGATGAGAAAGACTCAGCAGACCCACTTCTGGTTTCAAGTTAGGCCTGAGCAGCCTTGCCTCTACTCCCTGCCTAAATTATAAATTCAAATACAACAACAGCACTACATCGTGGCAGGATTTCTCAAGGACTTAAAATGCAAGGAAGAGAAACAGTATGAAAGGAAATTCAGCTGGTGACTGGAAAACTGTCACTTGAAAAAGCTCTGTCTGTGCTTCCAGCTGATGTCAGCACTGCAGAAACACTCTTCTTACTCATGAGCCTCTTTCCAAAACTTGCAGCTTAGGAAGGTGGAGAAGCTGGGCTGCTGCTTTGTACTGGTAATGCAAAACCTGAATTTCTTAACACGAATCAATGTTCTCTGTACAGAGGATAAATCCATGTGTGTAAATCATGAACATTTCCTGCTCCTCAAAACAAAGGTGTTCTGGATGCCCACAGGTACCTCCCCCTTCAGAGATCCACAGCCTCTCCAAAATTCTATGTCCTGTCTACAATTTAATGACAGATTTTAACTGCAATGACTTAGGGCTCTCCAGGTGTCAGAGATCATTTCTAGAGAGCTTTCATTGCAGTCTCAGCTCTGTCTTCAGCTACCTTGTTGACTTTTCAAATACCTGAAGATGCAATACTGTCTTGTGCCATTAATTGGTGTCTTGTTTTCTATTATGGAGGAAAAAAAACCCCAACTTTATCACTTAATTACACTATGCCACTATTACTGAAAGCATTTGGTGCTTTTCAGCATCACTATGAAAAGGCAAGTTCATTTCAAATTGTGTTTCACAGAATTACCAGTGTGCAGTGGTGGTGACCCATTTCCCTTTAACGATTATTTCCAGAGCAACAAGCAAAACATTAAGTACAACCAAAAAGTCTGGCCCGCAACAAAGCTGAGTGGAAATAATAAGCAAAGGCTCAGCTATGAACTGGTTTTCTTCTGGGTAAAATTAAAATAATAGCGCCATAGCCTCTAACTCTTGTGAAATCTCCAGGTAACAGCAGGTAACTTTAGAGACAGCAGAGCAAGCTGAGGTGGTAGAAAGCTTTGGTTTGCTTCTCAGGAGCCTATTTAAAAATGTTAAATATAGGAGACAACCAGAAAAAACAGAATTCTTGATTTATTGAGAGAAAAATAATTGTATGTAGAAAATCTGCTTCAGAGAGCAGCAGGGAGAATGATGATCAGATCACCTTCATCACTCAGTGTGACATGTTCCCACTGCTTATTTACTGTTCCACAAGTCGCTTGGCAGGGAAAACAAAGTTATCTTTAATTATTTAGAGAGCACCAATACAAGCAGATGACAGAGGACAGTTAAAGCCTTCCCCAGTTCATGTTACAAATGCTGTCTGTGCTGATTCTGACAAAGAAGACTCTGATAGTAACCTGGAGGCTTTCTTCATCAAGTTTCTGAACTACCCACGTTGTACACACTTTATCTCTTTTTCTTCATCCCCATTTTAACCCAATTTCCCCCAGAGATCTCAAAGGAGGGCCTTAAAACCTCTTTGAAGACAGGTGGCAATGCAGAGTAGAGATCCATGGTGTGTTCTGTATTCAAACTGCAGAAATTTATCCCTCACACACCAGAGAAGCTGTGTGGGAAAGAGGCAAGCGCCTCATCTGCTGGAATGATTTCAGAGCTTACAGCTTAGACATGAGAACTTGAGCGAAACACTTAAACGATTCAGGCTTCGTAAACTCCTCTGTTCATCATATTAATTATCCTTTTACAGCCTTAGTTTTGTTTTTATTTTTATAATCTTTCATAACTCCCAAAGCATTAACTACTTGAATATCCACTTACTTATATTTGAATATCTGTAATCCCAGCTTGGAGAAATCAAGGCAAGTTTTGCAATATTTTCTAAGCATCATTAACAACCACCTGCAATGATACAAATCCAAATAAGAATTTTAAAGTGTGGGCAGATTGGATTGCTAAAACACAACTTGATTTTTCACAAACACGTTTGGTTGGAAGCTTTCTGCCTGCTCATATTCCAATCAGGCTTAAATACTCTAAAAGAGGGTCCTTATTTTTGGAAAAGGCTAAAATCTGATCAGATATGGAATGGAGGATACACTGCTCAAAATAGGAAACAAAACCCCCTATCTAGTGACCCAGATCTACACTATTAACAGCTGGGATATCCCATTGCTATCATGAACATCTGAGTTATTTACTTGATGCACTTATTTGTAATAGAAATAATCCTGTGCAGTTAAGCACTCAGCTTCACAGTATCTCATAATCTTGTTGTACTTACACGGAGTAAGTATCCATTACCACTTGGAACACTCATTTAGCTGCTCAACTGACTGCTTAATGAGGTCTGGAAAGTAAAAGCCTTATCTAGAAAAAGCCACTGTAGAAAGAAGCATGTATGTCTTTCATGTATGTCCTTTCTCCAAAGCAAAACATTTATTCTGACTTAACGTGAAAAGGAATTAGTTCAAGGAGAGTGTTCACAAAAATAGAAATTAAATAGAAGATGAAGTACATATATGTAGTATTTTCTAATAATGGAAGCAATGTTTCCTCCCATTCATTGAATACTCTATTGTTAGAATTTTGTCCCCATAAATACCATCAGTCTTTCAAAATTTCTCCTAGGAGCTAGGCCTGCTGCCTCACCCCCACCAAATAAACCCTTTAAGAATTCCATGCAGCAACAAGTCTAGTACAGCTCCCTTTAACAGCTTTTTTGTTTTTGTTTTTTTTTTGGAGTGCTTAATAATGACTCAATCTGGTCTGTGTTTCAGCCCCAGAAATACAGTGGGACTTCATCAGCTGCATTCACTCAGGTTTTAATTAACGTACTAGTCATCATTAAATGTTTAAAGGATACTGTCAGTGAGTGCTGAGTACTTCCCCTTCACTCACCGCTCATCTGGAGCTCCAAAAGCAAAACCAAACCCGTTACAGGGAATTGTGGCCCTGCCACTGCTGCCAACACAGCTTACAACCAGAGCCATCAGCTCAGAGACGCCCAAAAGGGATGAAGTAGAACTCAGAAATTACCACCGAGATCATACAGACTGTTTCTCAACACGGATCTGCATCACGACTCAAAGGCCCTCGGCCACAAGTATTTGCTACCACAGAAACCTAAGTTTAAGAAGTGTTCCATGAACTTTTATTTGTCAATTGGAAAACAGTTGTTTTAAGCGGACTTTGAGTCATTCCAATGCTTTAAATGAAGTTTATGCTTACTTTGCTGCTTAAGAGCCCACATTTCTAAAAGCTGTGATTCGTTCATATTTATTTTTTCATTTAAACAAAAACAACTTCACTGACCGTGCAGCAAACAGAGCACTTAATCCTTCCTCACGAGCATTACTCAAAAGATCTGGTATGCAGCAGTCCTCACATCTGCAGGAAGACCATTGGTACCACTGAAAGCTGCCTTTTAGTCCTGCATACGCACAAGCAGGAGCGGAATAATCGGTCAACCCCCATCATTTGTCATTCCAGCAGGCAGAGCTGAGCTGCTCCCACCCCTCTGCTCAGGGCTGGAAGATCGGCGATGTGCGGTGATGCAGCAGCCCCCAAAGGAAGTGTGGCAAAAAGCTGTTTCCTGCCCTCTGCTCACTGTGGCCACATTATTCATCAGTAACTAACAACAGCTTCAGTTTGTCTACACTTGGTTACACGTACTGATATAACCCAGGAAAAAAAAAACAAAAAAAACCAAAAAAACAAAACCAAACAAAAAAACCCAAACCAAACAAACCCACCCCAAAAACTCCAAACCCAAACAAAAAGAAACCTATGTAAAAATCCATATGCTTTCCCTTCCTATAAATACTTGCTCAGCACTTTTCACACAGGTCTAACCCGTGCTTATGACACTTGTCAGTCAAGGTTTTTTTTCCCCCAATATACCTAGTGTCTCTGCCCTTATGTTATCACTGTCAAATGAATTGGTTTGACAGTTGTATGATGTCTCCAAATCACTGTTGCCATTCCATGAGAGAATTGGTCTCATGAAAGACAGAATACAGTGAATATCCTGATTGAATGGGGAAAGGTAGGAGCGGCTAAAAACTGGAAAAGCTCTGAGGTAGTAGGAGTGAACTGCAGCCAGATTGTAAAAAAGAAGGGCTAGGTGGGAAGCCCACATACTCCCAGGATCCCTGACTCTTCAAAGATGAGGTTTTCCCATTCTTCTGTTTTCACTTCCCTCATTTTTCACCACTGCTCCCTGCAGCTGCTCAGGCAGGAGGTGGAACAGACCTAAAGGGCAAACCAGCACTGCCCCACCTACTTGGCCCCAATTAACCAAAGAATCTATTATAAAACTTAGAATAACATCTCAGTTGTTAGAAACTGGGAGTTGTTCACAATTATGTCATCACCCTTATCTAAACATTACAGGGTCAAAGCATTTTTAACTCGAGCCTGTCACCCATGAACCAGTGCCCACATAATTGCATTAAGGGATTCAGTGACCTCACTTAGATGAGGCCTGCCAAACACTCCTCAAACCCAGGAGCTGAGTCCTGCAGGCCTAGAATTACTGAATTTTCTATCAGAAAGCAAATCTAGAGGAGACTTAAAAAAAAAAAAAAAATAAATAACCCCTCCAGAGCCCCACGGTATCACCCTTTGTCCCTTCAGCTGAGACAAAAGGAATTTTGGGCACTGCACTCCATCCCCACTGATTCTGCCTTCTCCTGTTGAAGCACATTGCAGCCAGAGCTTGTTTAACCAGCTGCAATTAGAAATAAATATAGTTTTGTACTACTAGGAAAAAAAAAACCTCAAGGAACACTGTGGTTTACACAGAAAAAAAAAACAAAAACCCATGGTGTTCTAGAAGCCTCCTACAGAATAAGCTTTAAGTGGATTTTTAGCTATAGATACAGGGATAAGCATTTGGTTATTAAGGAAAGAATAAACTGGTTTGTTATAGCACAGGTTGACTTTGGAAAAGTAACTTCAAGAGTTAATTTAAGAGGTTAACCTTGGCTAGTCAGACTACACTAAGATTAAATTAGTAGAGCACAAAGGATGAGACAGGAAATTTGAGTCATATCAACACCATAGGATGCAATGAGCAACTTAATTTTTTTTTTTTTTTAGAAAAAGCATTTTACAACTATACTAGGTTCATTTAAAAGGGGGAAAGCAAATAACTAACAGAACCACAAATGCCCTTTCGAACTCAAAGGATGACCTAAAGACATCAGTTTATTTAAAATATTGCATTAGGACGCAAAAAGAACCAGAAATAAACAAAAACATTCCTCTTTATTTCAAATGACTGGTCTAAAAGCAATTAAATCCAGGAAAGCTCTTCTGCTGCCATAAAAGTACTGGATGTTGATATTTCCCATCTAAGTAGGACAAAAGCCATCCCTTCTTATAATTACAAATACAGGCCAATTACAAATAGAGGCTGCATTATAGTGCTGCTAAAATAAAGCCTCCATCACTGCCTGGGGCACTTCTTAGGCACCTTCAGCTACCTATAGAAACCACAAAAACACAAAATGCCAGCAGCCTTAAAACATAAAGCAGTAACTTAAAAGCATAACTTGAGTTTAACAAGTTATTTAATTAAGAGCAGCACACTCACCAGGCTAATAAAACACCTGAAAAATCCTCTCTGGCCACACAAGCAAACACCCAGGAGACAAAAATTAGCTTCTCCTGGCTGAAGGATTATGTTTTGTATGTGGATATCTGTCATTAAGTTCTTCCTATTTTCACTTCAAATTTCTTATTAACATTTTTTCCCTTTTTAAACCTTAAGCCACCAAAAAGCCGAGCTCGGGCTGTAATTCTGGCTTTTTCCCCCTCGCCTGGTTGTGGTTTTCAGCCTTCTTCACAGTTGTTCCCCAAAATGGGGCAATTTCCTCCATCCAAGCTGAGGCAGATAGGCCAGCCCAGAGCAGGGAGCCAGTTCCCTGACCAGGGCTTTTGAGGTGAGGAAGGACTTTTTACTTTTCTTTCTCACCAATCTCCCCTCTGATACCACTGCAGGCATTTCTGAGAGCATGTGACAGGCAAGTTCAAGGGGCTGAGCTAAAATCAGACTTTTTTTTTTTTTCAAATAAGGTAAATTTTAACCCAGATCACTTTTGCAATCCACTTAACACCAGTCCCAAGAACATGCGGTGTACGCAAAAGAAGGCGCCAGGAGACGGGAGAGACAGAAAACAAAAGAATCAAATTCCTTTTGCAGCAGCCCTGATGTTTTAAAGTGACACCAAAGTCCAAAATAAATCTGAAGCAACTCCCAGCTAATAACATTCCATTAGCAGAACTATCCATGGAAAAGGGGAACTTTACAGCAGAGATGTCAGAAACAAGTCAGCTGTTAGCTGCACAGAAGCAATCCTCAGGCAGGGAATACACTCCTGCCTCAGGCTGATAAAATTCAGTCCTGAATTAGGGGGTGGGAGGTTCAAATCTCCTTCCTTCGGAGAATTTAAAAAGACAAATCCCCCCCCAACCAACAATAAGCCATGATTTACATCACAGAGCCCCAGACTCCAGCAGAGACAGGGGCCCTAGGGCTCCAATGCCAGTTCCACCCCTTTAGACTGCAGGGAAAGCACTCAGTGAAGTCTGGAATGACCTTCTGGTCCAGCTGGGAAGCCCCGACCTTTCTTGCGCCCTCGGAAACATTTAGCAGGTGACACAGCCAACCATTGAGCTCCCTCTTCTTGCTCCTGCTTCCCTTTCAGAGACTTTTGGGCAGCCCCAGCCCTCCCCAGCTGTCTGTGAAGATTACAGTGCTCTCTCCTCTGGACTTTAACTCCCTCTACTTGTTGTGTTCTCCTTGGACAATTTCATCCACAGAATTCCTTACCATTTCTGTTATGAAATTTTCAGACTGTCAGATGCTGGGGGGAAATGGGTCACTGAAATAGGAATCGGTATGACTCCAGTAGAAGCCGTTTATTGTTTCCATTATACGGCAGATATAGATTCTAGGTCTACTGTCCACGTGGACGCACACCTCTGGCTCAGCTGCTTCTTCCCGAGGCAGGCACACATCCTGCAGGACGTCCAATTGGTCAATGTCCATCCTCACGTCGTGCCTCCCCTGTCCACAGTTTACATTTTTTTGCAGAGAGTTTCTCAGGCCCTCTTCTTGTTTTTGATCCTGTTGTTTCCTCAGTAACCTTGACGAATTCCTGAGAGCTCTAACAACAAAACTGCAGGTGGTTTGATGAGATTACTCACAACCAGGTTGGCTGGTGCATCAGAACGGCCTGTTATATAGAGACATGGCTACAGTCAGAAACATCAGGTTCTTCAAATTAAAAAAAAGAAAAAGAAGAAAAAAGAATAAGAAAAAAAAAAAAGAAAAAGAAGAAAAAAGAATAAGAAAAAAAAAAGAAAAAGGAAAAAAAAAGATAATAACCATTCCTGCAAATGGAATCTATATTCTCCTACAAATGAAACTTGCGTATTTTTGTCCCGTCCTTATCACTGGAGTGTTGTGTCACCTTCCTGTAATGCATTAAGCAATAGAACAAGTATCTGCCACGTGCGTGGGCTCATGTTCCTCCAGAGAGGCCTCTGCAGGACAGGGTTTTGCATTGGCATCTTTGGATTCATACTGAAGACTCAATAAGGAACATGACGACAAAGAGTTCTGACCCAGAAACAGGCAATAATATCCACTGATATGGCTGATGAGCTTAACTTGCCCTCAGCCTACAGACTTTGCCCTCTTTGCACAATTTCTATTGATCTTCAAACACATGGCTGAGAATTGTGGCAGGCTGCTGCACAGTGTTGGTCCCTAGGTCAATGTGGCAGCAGGAAAGGACAAAAGCCTTGCCAGTTTTCACAATATAAACTGTCACACCTCAGGAACCAGAGCACTTTTAGTGGAGAGTTAAAGGTGAGGGAATATTACTGTTAGCCTGGTAATCTCTCACTGTCACATTTGTGCCCTCTCCTTATGCCAGAGCTAGAGACTCTACAGGTGAGGATTAGCTCAGCAGACTAACCTGGCAGAGAACTATCCTCTTTTTTTCCCTTATTCATTTCGTGTCACAAAAAATGCTAGGCCAAATCCACTTTGCATGTGGTAAAGCGAGGGAATTACAAACCACTGCCATCCTGAGAATCACCTCTTCTTACATTAAATGAAATCTAATGTGTGTTCTCCTGGGCCGAGCCTCAAACTCATCTTCAGCCACTTGTCTGATTAAAATTAGACAATTGTGCATGTGCAGGAAAAGATCACTGTCATTATTTTAGCACATGCCATCTTCATTCATTTATAAAAATGATTAAGAGAACAAGCAAAGAATTTTGATTACAGGTTGCAGAATTTTGCTTTTCACAAGTGTGTTCACTGTGAGCAATTTTGAAGGAACTAAAGGACAGAAAAGGAAGAATAAGTCAGAACAAACCAAAAAATGTAGAAGAAGATCAGATACTTGTTTTCTGCAGTATTTTACACAGTCCCATCCTGTTGGAACTGTGTGCTGGACATCAAGGATGCATATTTGACTTCAGAGCCAGGTTTTCCCTCAGAAAACATAAACATGCAGTTGATTTCAGTGAAAGTTACTAAAGACACTTAAGTTAAACCCAAATATTGAGCGAACCAAAATCAAGATAGGGAGCATACCAAAAAAATCCATGCTGAGCGTAATTCTTTCCATTCCTCAAAGCTGCAATACCTGCTTTTCAAGATATTTAGCTAAATCAGTCTTTTAAATAACGTGATGAAATTATGTAATAAAATTAGCTTACATACTAAATAACTGCATCACATCACCCATTTATCCCCCTTGAAAGAAATAAAAACCCCCGTTTAAATAATCCCACTGTTAGCTCCTGTAAAAGGACACTCCTGTAAAATGTATCCCTTTATTCTCCCCAAAAATGGGCTTTAGTGGAGTCAGCATAGCCATGGAAAAACCTTTGGTACAGATGTGGCAGTGGAGGTCCCCCCACACACCACCAATAAATGATATGTGCTACCCACAAGGGCAGAACAGCTAAATACAAAATAAAAATACATCTCTTTCTAGTAAGTGAAACTATTATTAATATGCTGAACAGGCAGCGACCATGGGTGAACATTCTACAAGTTTTTACCTTATTCTTCCATTGAACAATTTGAACAAAGATTTCTTAACATGATCTTTAGCTTTAATCAGGCCTATTTCTGTCCATCTGCCTGGAAGCTCTTCATTAGCATTACTAATGCCTTCACCATGTGGATTATTTCCATCAAATTGAACTTTATTTCCACCCAGAAATCTGCTTGTTGAGGTATGGGCTATGGAGAGAGACATTTCGAGCTACTCCACTGATAATTATTAATTTCCTGCACTGTAGAATTCTTATTTTTTAGGGGTCTGTATCTTGTACAGATAAACACAAACACTGTGATAGAGCTTTCTTTGTAGACAAAATAAACAAAGTAGGAAAGTTCTCAGCCTGACCATTAAATGCCCAGTTTGGTTCTGTCGTGCTCTGAGCAGCCCTAGGCAGCTGTAGAATTGTGGTTTATTAAGAGAATGGCTGTGGTATTCAGTTTTTGTGAAAAGCTGTGAAGATGTACTAAAGCAGGATAAATAGAAAGGTCTCTAGTGCTGAATGTGGTCAAGGGAAGCCTTGTAGTGAATAAAAGGAGTTTATTTTGAACTGTTCAGTCATGTTTGAGAAGCAAATTGTGCTGTGAGATACGAACATCAAAAGATATTTTCTAAACAATTTGGGGAAGATCCTACAGCAAGGTAAGCAATGAGCTCAGCCATGGGGCTGTGGGGAGATATGCAGAACAGAGAGAAAAAGCCTCCAGGAACCTTCAAGGGAGAAAAAAAAAAAGTCCCAGTGTGAAGAAACGGCTTTTTCAGTTTGCTTCTGCAGAACTGCAGGCAATGACAGAATTGAACTGTCAGAGACAGACAAACCAGAGGTGCTGGGGGCCTAAAACACCAGAGATGACAGGAAAAGAGTAAAAAAAATCAGTAGCTTTTACTGAGACTTTGAATACTCTATTTAAATCCACATTTACTGTTGGGATTTGACTCTAAATCAAAAAGATGTACTGTATTGTTAAAAACTGTAAGGGAGGGTAGTACATATAAGTAATAATGACTGTATGTTTAAAAACTGGGATCTGGTGTTTAGTGGCAATTTTAACTTCTTTTTCTCTCTGCACAGATCATCTCCAGTTCTTTCAGGCTTGGAAAAAAAAACAAAACCTCATAAAGTATCATGAGACAGAAATGTGTTTTATTCACATCGAGCAGTTGTGTCCTGGAATACAAAATGTTGGGGGAAAAAAATTAGAAGTACTAATGCAAAAAGTTCTGATTATTCTGTGGAATAGGATGCTTGAAAGGTAAAGGGAAAAAGAGAGAATGAATTAGTAACTAATTACCATTACTTCATATATCAGCAGTTTGCTTAGTTTCTCATGTGGGAAAAGTCAAAAAAATCAAGCAAAATAATTTCTTACATTTTTTTACATTGTCTTCTGAAATAATCCTGAACTATTTTTTATACATTCCTTGTTTCAAGAAAGCATGAATGGAGCAAGAACTATGTTTTCTTGCTGTTCTGTTAAAACCTGAAAGCAGAAAATCTTTTGGAGAAGATAAACCTCATTGGGATCTAGAATTGTAGACTGAGCGGTCAAAATGGAGAAAAGAGTGACAACATGATTCACCTGAATCAGTTCATTGCTTCAAGGAGGGGAAGTGCTTGTAACAGAGAAGTAACACTTTGGAAAATATAAACCTAAAAACTGTATTGATGTTTTGCTTCCTGACTATTAGGGGAGCCTGGCCTAGAGTAAATTAAAATCTCTAATGATTTTTTTGCAGATTAAAACAATTATTCAGTTTAATGAGAAAAGTGCCTTGACACAAGTAAACTTCATCTTTTTACTGTAACATTCAATAATGGTATAGCTCATCCAGCTTTATATTTGAAATCAGGGCTGGATTTAGTCAATCAGGTTGAACTGGAGGTTTGCTGTAAGCACAATTACCTCCCCAACGTATTCAACATGAAATCTTTCCTAAACAATAAGTAGGAAACTCAGCTTCCTCTTCCTGCAGGGCAAAAACGTCTAGGTTACTTTGGAACTGCAAAGTTTAAAGCCAAATAAATGAGCTGTGGTGCAGCCATCTCACAGCTGGTTAAAAACAAACGGCACCCATGGAGAATTAACCTTGCTGAAGTGTCATCCTGAGCCATTTAAAAGAATGTTCAGAATCAGCCGTGGTTTTAATTAGCATTTGTGATGCTGTGCATGATTGTAACGTGAAATGTCACCGCTGAAAGGTTAATATAAGATGTTTAATGTACCTTCGAATGACTAATAAATTTTATACATGTGTGATAGTAACTTCTTGTGGCTTCATTTACAGAAGCACTATAGAATGTTCAATTTTTGCCTCTAGAAAGCCAGGAAATTATGGTTTAGATTAAATAAAGCTTTAGCAAACAAATAATTCTTGAAATTATCAGTGAGTGGATTTTCTCTGGATTTGAGTTTGCAAATAAAAAATATTTATTAAGTAGTCAAAGAGAGTATTTTTTAGAAAGTGAGGTAGTTTTGTCAATAGAGACTATCTATTCATATGCAATCAATGCTCTTCATTTATTTTAATTGCTTAGCAGTTAATACCTCTAATCCTATTTTCCCACCTGTTAAGATAAGCTATTCAACCCCAAGCTTTGCTTGTTATTTACCACATTCTCATGCACTGTAAACAAGCTTAGACTGATTTCCTTCTGAAGATAAATTTGGGAATTTTTTAAAATTCCTAAATGTAAGCTGATTCCAACCAAAACTTCAAAAAGGAGGAAGAGACAGGAGACTAAAACCTGACTGCAGTGATGACACTGGTCAAGAAGACAGAAAAGCTTCCAGCTCCACAGGAGCAGGGGAAGGACTGTGGTGTGTTTTCTGTGGTGCAGTGGTTGTGCTAATGACATAGAATTTCTGGATGAAAAGCTGGGAATGTACTGCTGGGTGACTTAGCAACATATTTCCTGTTTGTGGTTAAGTTAAATACTGTGTGTTTTTTTTTTTTCTTCTGGTGGCATACAGAGTAATTACTTTTTTTTTTTTTTTTCCCCCTCCAGTGCAGTTAGGACAAAGACTACAAAACTGTTAACTTTCTTCTTCAGTTCTAGAAATGTGGAGAACAGAACCTTTCCCAGGGACTGAAAACTGAATTGCTGTTCTGGTGATGTGTCAACTGTACTCTTCAAGCCTATGTTTTCTCTAGCAAATGGAAATTCTTCCACTGAATTATGAATTCTCATAAATCCAGAACCACTTTCCTTTTCAGATATACTTGGAGTGAGTGCCTTCTGCAACATTGCATGATTGCACTTTTGGTCTGTTTAGAGGGAGAATGTTACGAGCTGTAAGGTCTCATATTGCTGGGTTAGCCACTCATCCTCAAAGGCCTGTTTCATCAGTTCAGATGTAAAATAAAGCACGTTCCGGGGATGCTCAGGATACCTCATACTTTTCAGTGTCTGATCATTTTGCTGTAAGGCAATTGTGTGATCTCTGTGAGCTGCTGTGGATGTATGACTGAATGGGACTGAGATTACACGTGAAACCATAAGCAGAAATGTGAGCACCTACAGAGCAGTGGCCTTTTGGAGTTACATGTTTGCAGTGTTGCGAAACGATATTTGTAATAAATAGTTCTGAAATCCATTTGCTTCAGAGATGAAGCCAAGTTAAGAACAGTTTGTACAACTACTCGTTTCCACCCTCAGGCCACACTGTTGCTCTCGGAGTTGAGCCAAAATACTGCATTGCAGTGTCTGCCAAAATGAGGTTTGTCTGCTTGCCTTAAGCAGAGTTGTGGTTTTCTGGAGAGTTTTCTGTTTGTTTCCTTTTGGTGTTGAGGGGGTTTTCCATGTAAATTTTTCCCAGTTGGGATAGCTACATTACTTCCTTTCACTCCTTTTGTTTGGAATTACCTGCAGAGTTCATATGGTCATAAAGGCCCTTAGTTCATCCATAGAATATTTGCTTCTGAGTCCTGGAAACTGGAGTGGAGTGGGGGAAGAACACTAAAACGCAGCAGTATGACTAAAAACATTTTCAAAAAGAAAACAACAGGCTTTAACTTCTGCTGAGGAGGCTGTGAAGTGGATCTAATGACATTTGATCTACGGCAAGCTTTTCAAAAGCAGGTCTCCAGCAAATCCTGTAGCAGTGTTTTGTACCACACAAACAACAATTTTAAGCCATAGCTGAAAACTCCAAATGGGGACTTGCAGAGCATTTGTAAATCAGAGTTACAAAAAATGACACAACTCTGCTAAGCAAGCAGCCATCTGTCCCAGGAGAGCAGACAAACCCAGGAAGGGGAACTAAGAGCAGCTGTGGGATGACTTTTCATCACATGATGCAGCTGCAGCCTGATGGTTGCACATCTTTTCTCCATCACTCAGACAAGGGCACAGCAATTACGATGTACCATCACTAAAACAGCAAATCTCCTGTGTTTTCAGGGATGTGCAGTGTCCCCACACCTGACTTCAGCGGGTTTTTTTTTCATGTTCTGCTAAAATCAGGAATGTGATCTGAGTTTTACTCCATCAAAACTAAATTAACTCAAGGCCTGACTCTACATTCGCTCAATTTTCCTGGTTTATCACATGTGCACTTGCTTTCACTCACACCACAAATTATTTTAGGCGTGTTGTGTGTGCCAGCTACTCCTGAATCTTAGAGGTCACTCCAGCGTAAAGGTTTTACTCAAGAACACATGGCTAATGCAGTATCATCGTGGCTAATGCAGAAAATTTGGGGACAAAAACCTCTTGGGCACTTAAGAGTTATGTTGAACAAATAGTGCTACAGAATTTGGTTTAAAAACTCTTAAATTTGGGCACAGAGGTGCCAGACTGTTGGAAATTATTCTGTGTTTTCTGAATGTGGACTGACTGAACTTTGTGCTCCAGATGTGGGTGCTGTTTAATACAGAAAAATAGAGACAGCAGAGAAAACCCAAAACGGTCATCAGAGCAAATTAAAAAGAAGAAGAAGAAAAAAAAAAACAAACCAGATTTGAGCATTTCTTTTAAACTAACCATTGTTAAACTGTTGCTGTAGAATGATATTCTGTAAACTATAAATGGATATGGTTGGAAATAACATTACATTGACTGACATTGTAAACAAGTGATTACATTCATGATTACTTGATTAGTTTCATCATTCCAAATCAGGAATGGTTAGATGGTATCATAAACTAGGTCCAAATAATTATTGTTAAAATCAACGTAATGAACAAAAGACTTATACAGGAAGAAAGAGATGAATCTCAAAGGAAATTTTAGAACAGAGCAGCCAGACAGAGCTGGCCTATTTTATAACATCCTAACTTCTGCTGCCAAGATTCTACTTTGATTTTAAGACCCCTGCCAGTTTTAGAGCTGTCATTTTATTTGAAAGCTGCTCTTGTCAGATTTTATCAGCAGGTTTTCGTTGCTGGATTCAAGAGATAAATATTTCCCCCAGTACTCAGGTAAGCCTGAGAGTCACAAGAAATGCAGAGAGCCCCCCAAATCTCAGGCTTTGTATCACAGTGCATGTATTAGACAGTGACCAGAAATTCACTATTCTGTCTTGCCTGCCTTTTCAAAAGTGCAACCCCCTCTGCAGAAGCAGTGCTGAATTGGAACCATCTCCTAGATGGCAATAAACTGATATATTTTTATCTGCATGTGTACTCCAAAGGACTGCCCTTGTCCCACCAAAACAACAGATCATGGTACTGTTCATGGCTGCTTTTTCTACATGATTTACCAAGGTTCAGCTACACCAACACAAAATGTGTATTTTTCTTTTAAAAAGGGCCACAACATTGATATGAAGGCATCTGTCAACACTATACTTTTAATAACCAGACAGTGACCCATGATTTTTTTGCTGTCCATGCAGAGCATCCTGAGGGACCTTTGGCTCACACAGCGAGGCTCGGCCAAAGGGATTCTGGAATCCACAGAAACCATTTAAACAATTTTTTCATTGCTGAGCACGGGTAGATGACTCAGATATTGTTCAGCCTGGAGAAGAGAGAGCCAGCTTTGGGGTGCTCTAAGTGACCTCAGAAACTCTTGGGATCTTTCCCGAAAGATGGGGCAGGACTACTCGCAAGAGCACGTCTTGGGGGAACGGGTTCAAACGCAAAGAGCGCAGGTTTAGATTAGATACCAGGAAGAAATCCTCCCGTGTGAAGATGGGGAGGGCCTAGCACAGAATAGCTATGGCTGGGCGTGTCCAAGGCCAGGTGAGACGGGGACTGCGGACACCTGGGCCAGCGGAAGGCGACCCGCCCACGGCGGGGGCTGGAAGGACGCGCTGCCCGCGGCTCCTCCCGGCGCACCGCGCCATAAAGCCGGGCCGGAAGGGGACCGAGCCCTTGGCGGCGGCGGGCGCTGCGGGGGCCGCTCCGTGAGGGGGCCCCGCCATTTCCTGCCGCGGGCGCAGCGCGCAGGCGCGCTCAGGCGCGGTGGCTCGGGCGGGCCGTGCGCGTGCGCGGCGGCGGGAGCAGCGGAGCCGCCCCGGGCGGAGCGGGCGCGGGGGGCCCATGGGGCCGGTGCGGCCGTGAGCGCTCGGCTCGGTTCGATTCGGCTCGGCCCGGTTCGGTTCGGCTCCGCTCGGCCCGGCTCGGCGCGGGGGCAGCCCCGCGGAGCCATGGACGGACACGCGGCTCCGGGCGCGGGCGGCGAGGAGCCGCTGGGCTCCGGCAGGATGAACGCGAAGCGCGGCGGGCGCGCCGCGGAAGAGGAGAGCCGGAACAAGCCCAAGCTGGTGAGAGCGCCGGGAGGCGGGCGGGGAGCGGCCCGGGCTGGAGCGGGAGCGGGGTGCGGCTGTGGGGAATGCGGGGCGAGGGAGCCTTTCCGGGGATTAAAGGCGTTTAAACCCGCGGGGGGTTTGGGGGCCAGAAAGGCCGGGCCGCTTGGCTGGGAGAGTCCCGGGGTGGGCGCTGGACCGCGGGCGGCGGGAGCTCCCCCGCTCGGGCGGGGACAGCGACAGCGACAGCGACAGGGACAGCGCTGCCCCACAGCCTCTGCCCCGCTGCGCTCACAGAGCGCGGGTGCGGCCGGCCCCGTCTGAACAATCCAGAACGCTGCCGGTCATCGTGATGCGCACCACGTGCTTGCCCGCGGAACGTCTCGCTTAACGGGAAAATAGTTCGAAAAACTGCGTGGTTCCTTACTTCTTTTTTTTTTTATTATTTTTTTATTATTTTTTTTTTTTTCTGGGGGAGGTACATGAATCCTCTTTAGGGCGGCCTTTTTAAAATTATGGCTGTGCCCTTTTGATTTATTTTTTTTTAATTTTTTTTTTTTTTTTACTGGCAGACCTGATCAATACAGGTGGAGTTCTCGAGGCAGCACCACTGGGTCGTATCACGCTTCAAAAAAATGCTGCAGCAGCAAAACCAGCTGGTTTTTGCCTTTGGTTGTTTACGTTTGTTAGCTACGCGTGTTGAATCTGCCATTTTTAGCTCAGTTTTTTGGTAGTATTTCCAAGAGCAACAGTGTAGCGGACACTTAAAACTCCCAGTTTCTTCTTGGAGAGAGTATACTTGTTACAAACTTTATTTAACCTGTTGCAAGGGTTTTCACCCATGCTGGTAAAACGAAGTCGATATTGAAGTTTTCCCACCATGTGTTCATTTCAGTGAGTTACAGGGCTTTTAGATTATCAACCTGACGACTGCAGTTTGGGTTTTTGTTGTTCGTTAGGGTTTTCTTTTTCTTTTTCTTGTTTTGTTTGTTGTTTTTTTTTTTTTTTTCTTGGTCACTGAAAATAAAGTGAACGAAGGCGGAAGTTGGTAAATATGTAGCATTGGGGCATAGAAAAGTTACCGAAAGTCGTAATTGTTTCAGAGGATGGCAGTCAGAAGCCCCAGTGACTCGAACTGCTCTCGTATTAAAAGTGACAGTGTGTGTCTTGGCAAAAGAGGAGCAGATGTGGTGTCTTGTTTTGTTTCACGGTGTTAGTGGAAACAAACTCGTGTTTCCTTGCATAGGATAAACTTTGGATGAACAAGACGTTTGAGTGTGTTTATGCTACCTTTACTGTTTCCTGCTAAACTAGCTAAGAAGGCTGCCTGAAGGTTCCTGCAGGGAGCTGTTTCAAAAATCACCCAGAGAAGTGCTTCTCTTGGAAGCTGTGAATATAAATTTGAATTTTGCTCCAGCAGAAGAGAACTCTGTTCTGATAGAAACACATAATTTGAAAAATCAAAGGGAAACGAGCTTAAAATTGGATTGAACAGGATGACTATTTCTATTGCATGGTCTATTCACTTATTCTAGGATCACTAGAATAAACTTTACATTGAGGGTGGGGGAAAAAAGAACATTATGTTATTATTTGACTTCATTCACAGCAATATGCTTTTGTTTCTTGAGGGGGTGGATGATTACAGTCCAGCAGCACCATGGATCAGAGCAGGGATATGTTGCTCAAATCAGAGCCTTCTGACAGATAGTTTTGCCCTGGGATAAATGACTGGCCTTTGATGTAATGAATGAGTGGGTTGAATAGGAAAGCAGATTTTTTTTTTTTCCCCCCACTCTGGACATATGATGTACACAAATGGTGTATAAACCTGACACGGACAGAGATTTACTTTTGATGGGGAGATAGGGATGAGATTCAAGTGTGCTTTACATGGAGCTGAGGTGACTGGACAGCCAGATTTATCAGTAATTACCACGGGGTTGTGAGGGAGTAACAAACCTGTAATCAGGGAGAGGCTTCATCCATTATGCAGGAGAGTAATCCTGTAAAATTTTGCTGGCTTTAATTCTGGATGAGGAATTGGTTCTGCTGAGGCTGGCAATGCCTTCAGGCACTGGGAGACACTCTTACTTGCACCTCACCCCTGTTCTCCTCGTTGTGCAAGTAAGATAAAGGCATATTTGGGATTCGTGGCAAAGGAGCCACATTGTTTGTGCCAGTGCTGAGTTGTCATATACAAAGTTCCTCACAGCTGGGTGTGGGGATTTTCTTGGTTCATCTTTGTAACCTACAATTCATCGAGTTTCAGTGGAGTTACAGAGGTGAATCAACCTGTGCTGTGTCATGTGCTGGGTGGAATTCAAGGAGCTCCCAGTGTGCTGACAAGAGTGTGCCTTTTCCCCAGAACTTATTTCACACATCCAGGGGAGTGCTGGGCAAGGGCTTGGTGGGAATGAGGGTGTGCAGCCACACAGAGAGGAGAAAGTATTTTTGGTTCCTGGCCCAGGAGCTGAAATTAGGCAACTCCTTGGGAAGAAGTCCAGAGGAATGATCTTTATATGATAAAAATGGCTCTAGGTGACAGAGGGCTAGGAACTGAAGTCATTATCCTGAGGGAAAGGAAACTAGAATAGAAAGGTGGAAGGTTTTTATTTTCCTGTTCTCTTCATCTGAAACTAAAAGGAGTGTAGTGGTGCTTGGCCTGCAGAAGTGTAGTGCTTTGTTTGGTGGGTTTTTTAAGGGCTGCAGCCTGATCAATGGCACTTTTTCCTGATTGACAGGAAGTAGGACTGGGCTGCTGAAAGAGAATCTGTGCTGGGAAAAAAACCCCAATGCTTTAAAGTATTTCTCTGTAAGACAATTGATGGCTGTGTGTACGCACAAGTAATTAAAGGTGAGCTGTATCAGGACTACTGAATCATTTATTTTCTGCTTTAGGTAGTTGGGAGAGGTGTTCAGGCTTCATACAATTTGTTGAATGTGACAGGAATGCACAATGAGAATTTAGTTCCAGTTGTTATAGTAGTAGTGTATAAACTGGAGTACTTTACTGAAGTTTGATGTCAGTGTTATGAGCACCTGGACTCATAACTGCTGCTGAAGGAGCTCTGGATTGGTGTTTTGAGGGTTTTTTTTTTCTTTATTTTTTGCTGGCTGAAGGACTAGAGATTGGAATAGGTGCCTGGTATTTTTTTTTTACAGTGAAATGGGCAGTAAAAATCTAAATTGTTTTGGCAAACAATCATCCGATTTCGCGTCAGCCCTGAGAATAGGCTGGCAGGAGGTGGCAGTCCCATGCATTTGGCAACATGCTTATTTTGCTTGTTTTAAAGCATGCCTGTTCTGTTAGGGCAAACAGACTAAATTAAGGTTGTCACGGAGATTGCTGGGATTCCTCTGTTGGTTAATGCTTAACTCAGATGTTCTTTGCTCTCCTCCACACTTCAGTGTCACATGGGAAAGAGATAATTCTGTCGGGGACCTAGGAAGTGGGAAGTGCTTGAGAGTGTCAGCTCTGGTATGACAGAGTTGGTGTAGCTACCAAGGACTTGTTAAGTTGAGCATCGTTTTGGTTGAGAAGTTGAAGTCAGACTTCTTACAGAAGTTTGTGGCGGAAGAAGGGGTGATAGAGGTCATAAAAAGAGCAGGAGAGGTTGCTGGAGAGGAGACTATAAGGGGAAAATAATTTGAATGATGAATAAGTATTTGTTGGTCAGAGACACTGAAGTCACTGTTCTTGGAGGTTTCCAAGTTCTGAATCTGGATAGAGTCTTTAGCATGCTGATGTGAATTTGGTCAAATTCAGTGCAGTCCAAACTCCTGATTTTAGGACAGGAGTTTGGACTGCACTGAGAGAAGAATGAGATCTTTTCAAGCATCTGTGGTTCTGTGAGTCAGCTCTTGTGAAGAGGTGCTGTCACAGGATTTGGGGTGCTCTGGGAGAGTTAGAGCACTGTCTAACTAGAAATTAATATGGCCAGTGCTTTTTGGTGGTGTTTTTCATTCAAGTTAATAGCGTGTCAGTTCAGGGTTAGCAGAAGCATGTGGTGGCCAGTGCCATGCTGACACACACCGCTTTACCCCCAGGTTCCCTCCAGGTCTGTGTGGGAGCTGTTCAGTGCAGGATTCTCCACTTACTACAAACCACATTTCTGAAAGGGGTTGCCTGCTGAGTGTGATGTGGCCTTTAAAATCAGATTAGGAGAAAGATGTTGTGTAATTTGCAAAACAAATTGTTAGGGGGAAGACAGCTCCTTTAATTGGAGAGCAAGTGGATTTGGTGATTCACCCAAGGAGCATCTCATATTTTGTTTTAAAAGCAGAAATTGTTTGTGCTTAACATTGAAGTCTTTTAAACCTCGTGAGCTTTGAGATGAATCAAAAGCTAGGAACTCAACATTCTGACTAATGTGCCATAACCTGGCACCAGACAGTGGGATAAAAGCTTTTATGAAGTCTCTTTAAAACAGAAGTAAGCTGAGTGTGCTTGGGAGAGCTTTCCCAGCTGTGTTGCACCACCCATATCAGTGCAGGGGTGGAGTGATTTAAATTGTGCCTATCTATCCCTGTCAGACAGACTGCTGCAGGACCCACCAGAAAAAAAAAAAAAAGGAAAAAAAAAAAGGCAGCTGTGTGCTTCTTGCATGACTCCTTTAGATATCCGTGTACTGCATACGTGAACTATGAGTCAGGTTGAGCAGAGATTTTTGGCAATCTTATTAAATGTCTTCCCTTTGAAATCATAGCGTCTTTGACTGAAATTTGTGCGTGCCTGTGGAGAGTCCTTGTCTCAAATGTATGCTTGAGGAAAAAGTGTACCAAAATGCTTGTGTTCTAAAGAAGTCTTGGTCTTACTAGATCAAAGTCAGGATTTTCCAGCAAGTGAAGTTATCTAGGGTGCAACCATTACTGAAGAGTAAGATTAACGTCTTATGAAACTTCTGCTGCCTAGAATCATTCAGGTCAGGCACTGCTGTGACATGGGAGGGTAGGGCATGCTTGATGCTGATGTTTAGGTAAATGCTTTAGTTTTTAATGGGAATTGCTGTTGGCACTGTGTAAGCGAGGTGATAGAGACAGTGATAAGCTTATCTGTGGTAATTAAACTTCCTGAACTAGTCCTTGTAAGACAAAACCGGAGGGCACTTCTGTGCACCACAGGAAGCTTTGCAATCAAAGCAGATTCCACCCAGGCCAAGTGAAAGGCAGCTGTGAGAACTGCCAGTGTGCCCCGCAAGTGGAAGTGGTGCTTTCGGAGACTTCAGGCAGTGTGGTGCTGAATATCCAAGTGTTCAAGGATGGACTTTGGTCCTGGTGTCACAAGTAGCCTGTAAACCTTGCCGGTGACACTGGGGTTGTTGGTGACCTGGCAGAAGGACAAGATCTGCCTAAAAACTTGGAGTGGGTTATGAGATGGTTTCATTTTTTCTGTATCACTTGCAGTTCTCTAGAGGTAAGCAACAAAGCAGTAATGGATAATAACATCCCTCTGATATTTTTCATCCTTGTCCAAATTCAGAGCACAACAAGCAATGTCAGTTGCTGCTGGAGCAGCTGTCAATTTCAGTTTGTTCTTCATCATTTTCCTTGTTCAACATTAAAGGGCAAGAAGTTAGGAAATTACTAAAATAAATGGCTTTATGCAGCTTTTATGTCATCATTCCTTACACTCAGTATTTTTTAAAAAAAGCTGTAACTTTGTTTAGGTGGAAATAAAGGTTTTTTTTTTTTCCTTAAAATTTGCTATGGTGATAGAGGACATAATTTTGAAAGATTAAGAATTGAAAAATCTTCTTTAGTATTTGCGTAGCAATTGATGAAGTTCCCAGTAGACAAAGCTAACTTGTCTTAAACTTGCATATTGGTTTTGTATCAAACTGGTCTTCAAACCCTGAGAATGAAGTGGCTTTTTGCTACAGTAGTTCGGAGTGAGCACCTCCAGGATTCCCCCTTGCGAGTGTAGCTTCCTAACACGTAGATGGGTGGGATGTTGTGTAACAAAAGTAACACTAACACAGGCACATATATAATACCTGGTAACAATTAGTTGTGTGGGAGAAAGGGGTGCCAGCTAAAGAATTGACTTTTTCAGGGAGCAAAAACGGGCTTCAGCACTCTCTGTGCTCCCCTTGGTGCCCTGCTGGCATAAGTTTTGTGTGGCAGTGGGACAAACGAGGCATGAAAATGGACCTGTCAGAACCTCTCCTTTACTGTTTGCTTTTCTTTGATTGCTAAAACTGATAAGACTGGAGTTATGGCCCATTAGAACTCCTCCTGTTGTATGAATTTGTCTAAAGTTCATCCACTAGTTCCATGAAATTGTGTCTGCTTTTCAGCCTGCTTCTTCTGATGGAGGCTTAGTTGGACATGGTGTGATAGCAGCACAGATCTGAGAAGGATCTGCTGTGGCAATGAAATGATATTGTGGTGTTCATCATGATTTAAATCATGGACTCTTCTGATCTGTAGGAATGCAGAAATACCTTAGAAGTTCAATTCTGGAACAAGCCACGCATGGGAATTTTAAGGTTTGCTAGAGCTCCTGAAGGTTTTTGGTACACCTGGGTGTGGCAATATTTGGTCTGAAGGTGTAGTGCATACTGTAATGTCACCACACCTTCTGTGTTGTGTAAGGCAGAAATGTTCTGAAGAGTTTCTAATGGATACAAGCTCCTCCTGTGGAAACAGGAAACTCTCTCGGGGGAGTGTCAAGGTGGTGCTTGTGGCAGGCAGCTTTCTTGTAAGGTTTCCTTCCTTTGGGTGGTCCTCAGAAAAAATCATTGGAGAAAGTAATGAACGTGGTGAAGGTCTGACATGTCTGCTGCCTGCATGTGTTCTTTGTGTGGTGTTACTAAAAGAATTTTAATTTTTAACAAATTTAAGTTGTTTCAAAGGTGGAAAATGTTAGTCTAAAAGTGACTGGTTAAAAACAATGTCATTGGAAAAAGTTCTGCCTTGTATTCCTTAGTGATTTTTGTCTCTGTGTGTAAATATATATATTAACACACTTACTGCTGCCCTACTTATAGTGGAAATATGAACTTTTCTTTTTATAACAGGACCCCATTAACATATTTAGTTTGTCCCTTTGAGTGAGAATAAATACAGAAGAACTTGCTTGGGGATTGTGGAACTTTGAGTGCTGCTACCTCGCAGTTTAGAACAAGTTTCTGAGTAAAAAAATTAAAATATTTGAGGAATTGTGCTGTAGAATCCCAGCCCCTGTGCTGCAGGACTGTTGCTCTACAGCCAGGAGTGCAGCAGCTGTGATTTTGGGTTCCAGAGGATGAGAGAATTGCAGCATTGGTGGGTGCAGGTTGGTTTCAGAGACACAGGCCTGGTTCTTTGTTCACGGATTAGCTGGTCAAACATTAATAACTTTGTCCTGGCTGGAGTCACATAAACAAAAAAAAGTAGCACCATACTACGTGTGTAGGCATGAAGATGAGAGGAAATAACCTGAGGCCTTAGATGTCCCCGTGGACGCCTTTTTGTCAGAATTAGTTGGTTATGCGTTGTCAAGTGGCTCTGTATAAATTCAGTTTGGGTTCTCAGGGATGGTGGAACAAGACAAAATAAGTACTTTGGTCAGGAAAAATGTTAGTTCTGCAGTTCATTACTTTTAACATGGTAAGCGCTAATGATGGTTGTTAGAATGACCTTTAAGGATGCCTGTGGTTTAGTGTTTTTTAATGAGTGTAGCTTTGTCAGGAACAAATACAGAGCCAACATGAGATTCATTTGATTCTAGCTCCTAATAACAGAATACAAGCTGTTAATTCTTATGCAGTATAAAGTTTTCTGCTCTCCTGTCTGCATTTTGGTTCTTCATGTTCTTTCTCTTGCTGTGAATTATTTTTGTCTATTAAATTTGAGTAACTTCTGAAATGCTTTGGTTTCATAATGGAGCTGTGCTGGATGTTTGCATTTGTAATTGTGTGAGTACATGAGTGGATGAGAACTTGACAGTTATTGAGAGTTGGAGTGGTTGTAGGTCCCAGTTGTATTAGAACAGGTAAGAATTTCCAGAAATAAGGCAACAGGCTGAGAACATACACTGATGCCATGTCTGTTTTAATTTTTGTGCCTGCCATATCCAGTGCATAAATGAAAAACAAGAGGTTTGAGCACAAAGCCTGGAACTCAAAGGGTAACCCCACGGTAGGTAGCCAAGTTCCAAGGCTGACACACAAACTCAGAACTCAGCTGGCTGCACTCCTTCAGGCTGGCTCTGCCCCTCTTTGGGAGCTGCAGTGTAGCTTTGCTCTCTGAGTTTGTGCACACTGAGCTAAATTTTACAGTAACAAGTCCACAGAAGTGAATTTTGTTTTCACCCTTCAGTTTATTGTAGCTTGGTGGAGATGCTCCCAAGGTAGAAAGATAGAGTGCAACAGAAGGCTTTGGTAAAATTTCTGCCTGTAAACCGGAAAGGCAATTGGCATTTTCAGTATGCCAATTCAATATTCATGTTTGAATTTAAGACAAAGCTTGGGTAGATAGGACAGGCTTCCTAAATCAATTAAGGTTAGTTTATAGTGTTCTGTGATTCCTGAATGACTTCTAAGATAAGCAGTAATCCCATCAGTTAACATTTGATATTTCAAAAGAATTGTTTTGTGAAAAACCTTTATAAAATTCATGTGAGTGTACTGGGGTAGCCAAAGCACATTTAAAACTTTAATATTAAGATAAACCATGTATTTTTTTTTGCTTATATCCTTCAGCAGAAAATAACAGATTCTCCGTAGTCTATGACAAGTTTCCCTAATTGTCCTGAATTCCAGTTTCTTCTTAATGGGACTCTCACCTGTACTGAAGTCAAACAATACCATGGGATTCCTCATTATTAAGTACAGTGTAATTCCTCTCTGTTCACACAGTGCTTCATTTCCTACTTCCCCAAAGGACAAATAATCTTCCAAGGATGCTGTTACAAACAGGAAAGAATTGAGAAAAGAACAGAAAGACCTTGTGTGTGACACAGCAGCTGTACATTGTTTAACCCAATATTCTTTGCCTGTTGAATTACTTTATGGCCCATGCCTGTGGAAATTATTCAACCTTGAATTTCAGGTCTTTGAGGAAAAGCCAGTTCCCTGCTATGACTACTCATTTTTCCTAGTTTTAGTATCACATTATTTATTATTAAGAGAGAAAAAAGTGACTTTAACATCAACTTACTGTAATGTAGGGCCCAAATACAGCTCTGATTGAGTACTTGCGCTTTACTAGTAGGTCTGTCTTGGAAGACAGACAACATTATTCTAAGAAGTTGTTGACATGATCCCTGTGACCATGTTCCAAGTCTGCTGAGTACAGACAAAATGAATGGTCTTCACAAGGAATTCCAGCTCCTTTGGCTCACTGCATCCCTTCTGCCGCCAGTTTGTTTGTGGGCTGTGTTTTGTTTGGTTGGATTTTCTTACTGCTTACAAAATAACCCAAACAAAGCAGATACACATGTTCTCACTCTCTCAAAGTCTGTCAAAGGCAGTATATTCCATTTTCAAGCAACTGCCCAGTATCCAGTGAAACTCCTGCAGCTTGCTGTGGGTGTTCTACTTTATTTTTAAGTGTATCAGTCCTCTCCCAACAGATGCATTCTCCCAGTTTAACTTCTCAAATAGTTTTGTAGGAAAATCCAAATGGAGTCTGACACTTATTTCAGTGTTTAGTGCACCCACAAGAGCAAGAGATGTTCTACAGAACCACCAGTATGCACTGAAAAATCTTACCAAATCTGTCTCTGCATAGAGCAGCAAGAGAAGTTTACAGAGCCTGAGTCGCTCCCTGTACAGGGGTATTGAGCTATCCTTGAATACACTGTCAGAGAGGAAGCAAGTAAGTAAAAATGAAAAAAAAAAAAAGAGTAAGTTTTAGAGTGAAGGTATTTCTCAAAGCAGCTTCTGCTTCATTGTTTAAGATAATTTCAAACCAACTCTGTCAAGTCAACTTGCTCCTCTTGAGAGAAAATGCAAAAGTTTAATTCCACGTTCAAAGTGTGTGATTGTGGTTAAAAGGGTGAAAACTAAGATTGCGGTTCAGTCAGAGCAAAGGCGGATCTTTTCACCGTGAAAAAGGTGTCTCCTGAGGAAGTGAGGCGTAAAAGGAGGCCTGTTCTCACTCCTCTGCATTGACCCCACTCAGAGCTTTAGAGCAGCTCTCCCTCAGCCCCAGCAGCTCCCCAGTGTGTCTGAATGAAAATTCAGCACCTGCACTCAGGAGAGCCAGAAGCAGGGGCAGAAGATGAGCAGCAATTCAGGGCACATCGAGTGTTGCTACCCAGCAAAACTGCTTTGTGCTGCCACTGTCATGGGAGCAAAGAGCTCAATCCCACTGCTTGTATCTAAGCAGAAAATTGAGATAAAGTCTGCACTTACTATGTCAGGAATTGTTTTGACATAGTTTTTCCAGTTTAACTGTTCCAGAATATTTCAAAAGCATATCACAATAATATTATACCAAAAAAGCAAAAGCTGAGTTTCTGAAAAACTCAAAGCTCAAGTCAACCACACTTTTGAAAAGTGAACAGCAGAGATCCGGTGCTGAGCATGGTTCTGCTAGGCACACTTTGCAGGAAAGCAACTTGGCTCTTTCCAACGTCTACTTTGCAGAAGTTTTAACAGCAAACTGTTGATAGTTTGAACTGAGGAATGTAAAAGCTGCAGAGCGTTCTGAGGAGATGTGTTTTCCTGTAATGAAAATCACGCTGTCTCTATTGAAAAGCATGCTGCACTGTCACGAGACACTTTTTCAAGATGCTCAAAGCAGAACTTTTCTTGCAGAATCCCCAGATATCAGGACAGGACCCAGACCCTGGCTGTAGCAGGGGTGCATGGAGAACTCTGCAGTTTTGTAGCAGGGTTATGAACTCTGCTGGTCCTGGGCTGCTGGTGTGGCAGCTTATCTGATGTAGTTGGTGTGGAGACTTGATGAGAAATGTTTGCATTTCATCTGTGGCTCTGGAAAATGCCAGAACTTCCTTAATTTGTTTCTGCACTGGCAGATGTTTCTGCAGTTGTCTAACCTGATCTGACTGTCCTGCTGCCACCCTTGCACTGTGTCTCACACCCAGCAGTTTTGTTGGCTTAGGCTGACATGGAACTGCAGCTTTTGGAAAAATAAATTTAAGTAAATAAATAAATAAAATAATTATAATTTTCTTCTGTTTTTTAGAGCTTACTTATCAATGAGCACCAAGAAACCGTTGTCTGAAACAAACTTTTCAAAACAGTGATGGCAGTTTGAGCTTCAAATTATAAATACATTAAGATAAGTTAGTTCAGATGTCTTCCTCAGCTCCTTTTGCACCTTCACTTGCGAAGGTGATTGCATTGACTATGTTTGTTTACGGTGGTTTTTTGGTTGTTGTTGTGGTGTTTTTTTTTTTTTTTTTTTTTTTTTTTTTTAAAATTTCTGGACGAATTTGCTCTTCTGTAAAACCTCAGTCCCTATAATTTGTGAGGGGAGTGTTTGATATGATTCCCAAGCCTCTGGCATGTGTTCCCTGCCCTTCTGTTTGGGAGCAGTGCTGAGGCATCTCCCAGCAGGCAATTAAAGAATTGCTGCCCTCTGCTGTTAATGATTTACTAGCCTGGGTGACCCTCGGGCTTTATTTAGCATGAGGAATTGTCAAACTTATTTCTGGAGCATTGCTCATTTGTGGACGGTCATTCTCCTGAGGGGAAAACAGTTCTCCATCTGTATTTTGGCAGCCCATGTTTCTCTCCATCTTCAGGCTCTAGGTTAAGCCTTTATTTGAAAAATTGAATAATCAAGGAGTTTTCGAAACAAGCAGCTGCAAGGCAAACAAGATTTTTTCCATATGGTGTCATATAGACCAAATGGAAGTGTACAACAATAGTAACAAAACTATTGGTATTGCTCAATTCAAGTGTTTTGGAGAAAGCAGATGGATTACAACACTCATTTCAAGGTTTTTCTGAAAGCATGGTGAATGCTCCTTGAAGTGTGAAAAATATTATGCTAAAGCAAACATTAGTAATAAAATTAATAAAAATATAATACACAAAATGTCAGGTATACTTCATCATGGGTAAAGATCTTGAAAGGCCTAAACGAGTGTGTCGTCCTGGTTTCTGCACATCTGCTTTTATGACTTGGGTATCTTTTCACAATTTCCTAGGTGCCTTTTTAGATTTAATTGCAAAACTGAAGATGATAACAGATGGTTAAATTGTCTAATGGGAACATTATTCATTCTCTCAACTGAAGAACAGAGGTTGTAGGAGTGAATTCTATTTTATGACTAAGACCTAGGTTCAAGATGCAGACAACTTTTTGTACTTCAGATATTAGCCAGTTTTACATGTGTCCCTTTAAACTCCCTTGTGTTTATATGGGTGCTCATATGGGAAGTTATTCCTTTCCTGCTTGTATGCAAATTAAAAAGCTCTTGTCCTTGAGTGGAGCTGTACCATGGCTTTTGCAGGTGTTAAATTTGAGGTAAATTTTAGAAAACAGCAATATCAGCTCAGTTTAAGAAAAAAAATCAAAGCATGCAAGTTAGGAGAAGGTCAAATTTCTGATTGTTATCCCTAGAAAATGAGCTTTGCTGGGAGCAGGGGAGCTGCTCCCTGAGCTTGCAGCCTGTGTGCAGAGATGGGCGTCCCAGCACACCATGATTTGCCTGGGCTCTGGAGTGAAAATTGCTGTGAAGTTTAGAAGTTACCCGGCTGATTATTGTTCATTCTGCACGTGGTGATCTGGGAGTTACTGCTGGTTTGATTTTTGTGGTGAGAGAGAGATTCCTGAGCATAACAATTTAGAACATGGCAAAGTAATACTTAAATATAATCAGCCCATGTCAACACACCTCAGTTTACAACTCATGGACAGCTTAAGTGATTTGGAGGGTTTTATTAAAACACAAGTTAGAAAAAGGTATAAAAAAGTAGGCTTGCTGTGAGTTTTGTATTCAAAGTTGATGCAGTCACCTCAAGTAATTTAATTCTGTGAATGTGACATTGTTGCTGTTGTAGCAACACATGTTTGTGTGAGGAAGCTGTGCTTTCTGCATCAAGAAAGGAAGTGATCTATGAATATCTTTCTACTGTTTTCATGTGCAAGATTTCAATTACTCTGAATATTAACTTGGCTGAGGCCTTTTGAGATAAAAGAATTGTCTGGTGCAGTTGCATTAGTACATGCCATTATTTTTGTGTGCTTTACTGTCATGATCTCTCTGTACTTATGAAAGTAGCCAGATACAGAGAGTAAGCTAAGACTGGGAAGAGTGAATAGAAAATGATATTAACTATTCATAGACTGGAAAGGGAGAAGCTGTATCACTTAAATTTTCTAAGTAAAGAATGAAGTCCATCAGTAGAAAACAGTTTTTTGGTATAGGTGCTGAAGAAGTTCTGTGGTTTGTGTAGATAATACGACTAGGAGAGAGAGATGATCTACAGCTGTCTTAAATTGTATATGTTTTTATACATATACGTGTTAATTTGATATCCCTTATCTGCAAATATTTCCTCAGAGATTTTTTGTGAAGCTTTTTCTCTTGGGCTGCTCCTGCAAACAGGGACTCAATGTCTTTAACAAGCTAGGAAGCCGTAGATTTTTCTGTCTTGTCTTGCTCTGGCTGTCTCATAGATGGCTGAAAGAATAATGCTAGAGGACTACAGGATCTGCAATATCTTAAATTTCCTTCTAGGGAGGTAAACTACTTTTGGGTTATGTTCTGAAATCAGCCTGGAAGTGCAATTTCTTTGTTAGTACAAGAGGTTGTCAAAATTGTGTGGGGATCTGCAGGTACAGAACTGCCTTGACTTTGCCTCCAGCTACTTGCAATGTCTCTCCTACCTGTTAAATGTGCTGCTTATCTCGAGTGGCTGCTGGCAGCAGTGGAGCTTGTGCACCACAAGAATATCTGGGAAGAGTGCTTGCGGGGTCTGAAAACATGCAGTGTGCTATCTTGTTTTAGTATTCTGTATTTTGCCCAGAGGAGTTTGAGTGACAAATGCAATATAAGTGTAGAGATGGGGTAGATGATCCTGTTCCAGCTTCTGGCAGAGATTGACAGTACTTAAATGAGAAGGGGAAAAAAATGTTCTCATACAAGCAGCTCCTAAAATGAATATGGAGTTTCAGAACTTCTTGCTTGCCTGGCCTGTCTCTGGTCTAAAAACAGGGTTAGGTGTTACTTCCTTTTTCTCTGTAATCTCAATAAAAAGGCTTGCGTGCCAGAGTGGTAAGTGGACATCTTAGTTCTGATTTCAAAAATGGTAAATTCCATGCTAAGTCGAGGTGAGGGGAATACTGGAGAAGTGTAAGGAAGGACGTTGAGATGTGGTGGTTTGGAAGATGAAAGGTTGGTGTCAACATCTGGATGTGCAGATGTCTGTGCTGGGTTAGGCTCAGGTGGAGTTTGTTCAGAACAGCCCATCTGGTGCTGTGTCCTAGATTTGTGACCAAAACAGCACTGACAGAAAGAACCCCTGTTCTCCAGCTTGTGCTGAACAGCCCTTCCCAGTGTCCAGGATTTCTGCTTCTTGTGAGTTCCCTCCAAGAGCAGGGTGGGTGGTCTGGAGGTGGGGGCACAGCCAGGACAGCTCATCCACAGCAACCAAAGACATTCCAAAATGTACCACATCATGCTGGGCAATGAGGGCAGGGCTGCGGGGTGGTGAGGAGGAGTTTATTCCAAATCATCAGGTGCTCAGAAGCTGGATAGGCACTGGCCTGCTGGTGCCAAATGATGGCTTTTTAAATTTATTTTCTTTTTTCCCATCAGTTATTACGTTGTCTTTATATCTCAACCATCAGGTTTTTCTTGCTTTTATACTTGTGATTGGACACATGGTGCTGCTGGGAGGGAAGGAGCAAGTGGCTGTGTGGGGGCTGACCTGTGAGCCAGGGTCAGTCCTCTCCACTGCCCCATGTACTTCTGAATGCTTCTCAAATTCTGTCCCCCCCATGGGTTCCAGACCCTAACTCCTGTTCATGACACTGCTCTGTGTCAACTGAGAAAAGTTCACAAACCAAATGCTTCCTTGATAATTAATGATTGCTGCTATTGGTGTGCGACGTGGGTGGCTTTTTTGGCCATGAATAAAAATGTGACACTGGTCTTTGTCATCAGCAGGATTTCCTGCTTAAGGAAGAAGTGACGGGGCAAAAGGGAGGGAGAGTGATTTGTGCATCATCATTTCACTGACTTGAGCCAGTTCATCTCCAGGCTGACATGGCTCAGTGTGCAGGAGCACTTGGCAGGAGGCTGCACAAGTTTGGGCACAGGGAAGTGCCTGGGCAGAGCCGAGAGTTCCCCGTGGCTCTGCTGACGCACTCGTGAGTCCAGGAGTCCGTGTTTGTTTTGGAAACCCTTCTGAGAGACCTGGCTGCTCTTTTGTGCAATACTGGGGGTGCTGCAGCACTGCAGGCTTCAGGTTCATCAGTTGCATACTCAGGATAAGGTGCGATGGGATGCAAGCTTGCTTTTTCCACAGAAAAGGCAGGAAATTCCACGTCCATTCACCTGCAGCTTTTTCTAGAACACTTAGTGACATTTCAAATGTTTTTTAATGTTCAAATACATGAAATAGACTTCTTTATTCTGAAGCAGTAGGTAACGTTGTCTTTTTTTCTTTGATTTGTGTGTGTTGTTTTTTTGTTTTTTGTTTTTTTTAATAGAATATTCAAATAAAAACTTTGGCAGATGATGTGGTAAGGTCTTTGTAGCATCTTAATTTGCAATGGTAACTCCACGCTGCATGCTACTTTACTCAATGTTGTGGACAAAATAACATTCTTATAAGGATATTAAGCATTAGATTTCAGAAAATTGAGTGACTATTCCTAAAGGTCCTAATTTCTGACTTCAGTTGAAGAAGATTAATAATGATTTCTACTTGGAGAAACTTCCTTAAGCACATTTTAAATACTTCAGTAATACTGTGGCTGTGTTGAAACTGTTACTCAACAGTTGAAGTGTTACTTCTCTTGACCTTCTCTTTACCAGTAAATGATCTGCAGTGTTTCTTTAAAGTTGGTTGCCACATGATTCAAGTGGAACCATTTTGGGTAATAAATGTGTGCTGAATGCCAAAGAACAAGTTCGTATTCAGTAGCACTAATTTGATAAAGCTGAATACTTTGAAACTAGTTCCAAAGTATTTTTTTCAGGAACTTATATCAAAACTGATTTCATTAAAATTACAGCCTTGTGTTTTATATATAAAATAAAGCCAGACTGGTTCTTTAGTTAATGATTGTCTGCACATCTGAAATGAGGAAATGGTGCCTGGTAATCACATAGAAGATTCCTTTGTGTCTTTCAAGTGATGTCACCAGTGCAATCTCCTTGAACAAATTTTATGTTAATAAGTTATATTTGAAACAGATGACAGTGGGATGAAATTGGATCTTAAATGACTTTTTGGGACTGTTGAATGGTCAACATAAAGCTGAATTTGGTTAAATTTGGATACTGCCTTTCAGGCATTGTCGTATCCGTGGCCTTTTCACCAGGCTATGCCCTAGTTTCCAAAAATGTAATTTAAACTATTCTAATAAGGTAGAAAACTGATTAAAGTGATATCCTTGCTTTTGTCAAAGATATTAACAGTATCCTTGTAAGTATTGTGCTTCTGTCCACAAATACAAAAAATATTTAAGGAAGAGGAAAAACCCCCGTACCACTCCTCCCTCAAAAAAAGAAAAAAGCTCAAAAGAAATTCAAAGGGAATGCAGCTTATGTAGGGACACTTTCCTTCAGAAATTTAAGGTAATTGTGTAGGATCTCAAAAAATAACAAAAACAATGAACAACAAAAATGAATAAAAAACCCAAAATAACAGAAAAATATTATTTCTTCTTCACATTCCAGAGCTGTTGCTCTTGTGTCTCCTCTCTGGACTCACTAATCTAAAATGAATCAAAATTTTTGCAAACAAAGTACTCCATCCGGCATTTCACCCCTCAGAGAGGTCATTTAATTGTAGCCAATATAAGTTTTGGTTTACGTGTTTTGGTGGAGATGATAGTAACTGCTCTGAATGATCCTGGTGGCCCTACATAAGCTGCTGTTAGATGGAAGCACATCTTCATAAGGCTGTTGAGTGCCTGAAACAAATACTGGAGTATTTGTGGATGCAGGCAGTTCTTGGAGGAAAATTGCTATATGCATGATGTTCTCAAAATGAACATAGATAGATGTATATATATTAAAAAAAATGAAGACAGTTATTAAAAAATTCGGACTCTATTGAGAATAGAGTTATATTAAAATGTAAATACAATAAAAATGGCCTTATAAGGAAGGTGCTGGTTATTTCTGATATTAACCCAGTAACTGAGCATGCTTACAGCCCAGGAGGTGGGGATGGGTGTCAGCCCTAACCAGAGAATACCCTGGCAGTGTCTGATGCTTCCACCAACATCTGGCCTTGTGTTTAACCATGGGTGGCTGCTTCTGTGTGGGCAATCCATCACCTGGCTTTCTAAAGCTCAGCACTAATTCCAGGAGTTCCTACTCAAAAAACTCTTCAAGGAGTTATGAACTATGCTTGAAGCATTAATTCCTCTACAAACTTCATTTTACTTTGGCAGGATTTTTTTAATAAGCCTGATGAACTTGTGAGTATCTCCTTCCCCACACTGCCTTTTTCAGTTGTCCTCCAAGGGCTTACAGCTCTTCAGGTGAAGGAGCATTGGACATTCATTACCTTTGTGGTACCATATTTATTCACTACCAGATAATTAGAGAGTAACAGAAGAAGATGAGCTGAAGATTTTGAAGTGCTAAGAGTTTAACCTATCTGGTGCAAATTTGGATCAGTGAGAAATATTTAAATCCCTTTTGCATGTGACCTATCATGAGTTCACCTTATATGTTATTGTCTTTCTGTGCAAAGTAATCTCTGAATATTAGAGTATTTTTACTTACAGTTCAGTTTAACTCTGCTGCTTGAATTAACTAAAAACGTGCATTGCTGCCATGTAATTGGCTGCTTTTCCCTGTTTCTATTTCTGCTCATTTTTGAATGTCTTTGCAGCGTGACAGAATCACAAGCTTCAGGAAATCAGCAGCGAAAAGAGAGAAGCCTCTCATTCAGCATCCTATTGACTCCCAGCCTTCCATTAGTGAGATCCCACATGCCCAGGCACTTGTTGATGAGCGCTGCATGAACTTGTCAGAAAAAGAAGTTATGGATCTCTTTGAAAAAATGATGGTAAGGTGTGGCTATGGTGGAAGAACTGGGTAGCTCAGCTCT
The DNA here is from genome assembly GCF_029207755.1 of Chamaea fasciata. Lineage (NCBI taxonomy): Eukaryota > Metazoa > Chordata > Aves > Passeriformes > Sylviidae > Chamaea > Chamaea fasciata. The sequence continues at coordinate 83,279,302 of NW_027094089.1, read as the reverse complement.
GCTCAGTGGAGCCGTGAATGTCTTTTGAAGGATTGGATAAGTGTTAATTAAGTCTTGCTTGCTTTGCTTGTTAAGGGATTAGTTTTTACCTTTCCAAGTCGTGTTAATTGAAGCTGATAGGTCTGTCTCACAGAGACCAGCAGCTCTGTGACGAGGCTGTTCACCAGCAGTTACTGCAGGAACATTGACTCCTCTTAGGTGCCAGTCTGAAGTTACTTTGACTTTTAATGGCAAGCCTAGTCATGACTGCATTGTATTTTAATCAGTTATTAAGTTAAGTGTCTTAATAGGTTTAATCTAGCAGAACATTTTGACTTTTAGGCTTGTTTTAAATATATCAGTTGAAACAATTACACCTCTACCCCTTCCACTAGCTAATCATCCATGTAATTACAGCCTTTGATTAGATAGTGCAGGAATGGTGTCCACTGTGATAAGATTTCGCTAAAAACACAGGAACATCACAAGAGTTGGCACTGATGCATCAACTTGAGGTGTAGAATTGTTGTGCTTTTTCTCTAGTTTTACTTCTTGAGCCAAATTTCACAAATGTTTGCTACCCTTGATGCAATTTAAATTTTGACTAAGTCTCAACAGCAGTGAACACTTGAGGTGACAGAATTAATTGTGAAAATCAGGGCAAAATCAAACACGTGCAGATAAAGTGGAAAAAAGTCACTTCCATTTGTTTATAAAACTGTTTCTTTAACAAAAGTAGCTTAACAGGGACAACAACTAATAAAAATCCTGAGGTGTTATTCCTGATGTTTTGTGGTCTGTTCCTTTGCAGGAAGACATGAACCTGAACGAGGAACGTAAAGCTCCTTTACGAGACAAAGACTTGAGCACAAAACGTGAGATGGTTGTCCAGTACATTTCTGCAACTGCCAAATCTGTAAGTACTCAGCTCTTCAGGGCACACCTGAGGAAGGAGCTTAGCTTTGGGTCTTAGGTTTTTCAAGCTTGAAACTTGAAATTTTTTGTCTGGATTTATCTAAGAGTGCTAGGAAAAAATAAGTGTGTACTTACTAACTTCTAAATGCTTGCAGCTGCATCTGAGCAGTTAGTTTGCATTTCCCTTGCTGTGCAATGTAAAAATTTGATTCTTTTTATGGAAACTATAAGAAATTGCAAATCCAGTGATGTAGAGTAATGGATGGAACCTGATCATATTTCTGTGCAATTCATCTTAAGGATTTTTGGTACCCATAGTTTCTGACTTTGAGGTTTCAGTAGCAATGTATGCACTAGACTCCTTTAGTGAAAAGATGGTCTTAAAACCAGTTTCAAATTACATTTTGAATAGAAAAAAATGTTTTAGCTTTTCATTGATGTTGATTCTTCTCTAACTTAATTGATTAACCCTTCATGCAGAATTGTTGAAGTCTAACTTCTTTAAGGTGCAAAAAGTATAATAAAGAAATGACTGGATACCCCAACGTTTTTGGGGTGGTGAAATACAATTTCAAGTAGTAAAGAGCTGCTGTTTATTTTCTGCAGTTGAACTGTTCATACAAATTAGTTATATGCCAGCAACGCTCTGTGTGTGTTAAAAGTTAACTATGGCAAGTAGAGAAATAAGTTAAGATTGTCAGTGTCTGCCTAAGGAATCTTTAAGCATGGTCTGCAAGCAGTACAGTTGACTTGTCCCTTGTTAACCTTGAAAATCAGTTCTGCAGAGTTAAATTTCAAAAATTAGGATGACAATGACCTGCAGTTAATTATTATGCAAATGCCTTGCATAAAACATTATAAACTTCAGTGAGGAAAAGCTTGTGTTATAATGGTGATGAAATGGTAATGAAAATGGTGATTTAAGTTCGGAGAGGAGTGATGTTCCTGCATGAGTTCATCTTAAACAAAATCCACGGTCCTTTAGTGTGTGCTGGAAGGAATCCAGTGCTTTAAGCATGGTCTAACTAAATGTACAAATTACTGGAGAATTATTCAAGCTTATGCAGTGAATGTTATGAACCATGAGCTAGACTGTCTTTGGGAACTGCTAATTATGCTTCATAAGGTTTTTATCTCCACTTGATGATCAATATTAAATCTGGAATTTTTCTTAGTATGCAAAAATACTTTATTGAAGTAGTAGAAAGCGGAAGTAGAAGTGTTTGCTTTTTTCCCCACAAAGTAGTTGAACAATGGTGATGTCTCTCATGTACACTGCAACTGAAATGCAGCTGCCTCAAGCTCCAGATTTGTGCAGCTGAATAAGGAAAGCATGGCTACCATTGCATGGCTCACTGCTGAAATTTTACTGCATTGCATTGCTCCCCATGTGTGCTGCAGCATGGGAAACTTAACAGAACCAGGAATATATTTGTCCAAATGTACTAACAATTTAAAACCAAGTCATTCTAAAAGGTCCTCGTACGTAAATGTGCACTTTGGGGCAAAGTCAGCACCAGTGTGGGTGTTTTACATATTGCAAAGTGTTTTTCCTGGAGGAAAAACAGCTCCTATTGAAGTCTGTGTGCTTCAGTATGTCCTCCTTGCAATTGAATCACAGCATTTGAATGGAATTTTTCACAAATATGCATTACCTTTCTGTAGCGTGTTGTCCTAATTTATCTTTTAAATAGCTGGCATCTTGATTGTTAAAAAAAAATCTAAAACACAGAGGTTAATTTTAAAATGTTGATTGGTATCTTATAGTGGCACAAAACCTCATTTTCACTTGTAATTTCATCCTCTGTTTAGTGCAACTACTATTCTGCTCAATGAATTCAAGCCCTAATCAATCTTTACTGGATCATGAATTATCAAACTTTTTTTTCTTCGGGATTGTCTTCCATAAAAATGCTGGTTGCGTTCAAAATTATGTCTTTAAATTTTCTACCTTTTTCTTTTGTCACAGATAATTTTCTGTCTTCCTTTTTTACACTGAAAATACTTGGACCTTCTGCTTAGAGCTCACAAAACATGTTTAACAGTTGATGTGACTTTTCTTGCAGTTCACTTCATGTTTGTTTTAATTAGGCTTTTGAGCTCCCTTCCTTCATGTGAAAACATCACTTTCATTTGCTGATGTTGTCTTAACCAAATTATTTTAAATTTGGTGCTTCATTTTCTCTGCTTGTGTGCTGTCTGCAGCATGTTGACCATGCTTTTCTTAAACACTTGTCTTCAGAGTTCTGAGAAAGGAACTTTGGGTTTCACTGGGTGAAGAAAGTTTTTCCTTGGGCATGGAGGACATGCAGAAGCTGATGAGCTGGATGCTTTCATGGGAAGTGATTTTCTGTGCTTGTCATTCCTTCTCTCACTTGAAGAGAAAGATTGTTGACCATGGAAATCGTACCTGAAAACTGGTGAGGGATTGAAATTCCATTTCAGAGCTGAACCTGGTGACGTTTTGTGCTGTACTGAACAGCTGGACATTGGTGAGAGGAGAAGATAGTAAATTAGGAGGAGAGATTGTCTGGTGATGGCAATCCCTTCTTGCGCTTCTAGAGGAAACTTCTTCAGGAAGAGAATGTTGATTGTGAAAGACTTGCAGGGGCTTTTGTTTCAGAAGAGTTCCTAAAGGAATAAAGGAAGAGATAAGAGTAGAAAATGAAGCAGGTAGAGGCTGAACAGATACAGTCACATTCAGATCTCAGAACCAAACCAGCTGGTGATGAGATGAAAGTGGTTATTCAGTGAACTGGCTGCTGTCAGGCTGCAGCAGGTGAGCTGAGGAGGAGAGGCTGCGCTGTTGGAGCAGATGTCCATTGTCCTGGTGCTCCCAGGAACGTGGCCATTTGTGCAGGGTGACGGAACAGGGCACAGATGTGCTGCCTTCCTGCAGTTTCCTCTGGGGAAAGTCAACTTTTTGTTCGTGAACAGAGAGAGATGCTGTTCCATGGTAAAGAGAAGATGGCATTCTGAAAATCACTGTTTAATTATCCATGTAATTAAAAGCATCCATACCGAGCAGTTGAATAAAAATGTCATGTGAGATTTTCTGAAATGCAAGTTGGAGTTATAACTGTAGGCTATGTTTTTGATTACGAAAACTTAATTAAATTCAGTGGTGACATCATCTAAACAGATCAAAAGCTCCATAATAAAAGCAGTTGTTATACATACAAGGAAGTCAGTATGCCATTAGAGTGTTCTCAGTGTCGTATATAAAGTATCTGACCTGATAATTTTAACAAATGGCATATTTAATCTTTCAAGATGCAGCTGTCAAGACAGGTATTTAGTTATTTGTTGGTAAATGTATCAAATACTGATGATTCAGCAGCAGAACATAAGAATTTGAAATTGTTGCTCCTGCCACAGAGCTGCTGTTTTCCTATTGAGAAGCTCTAATCCCTAAACAGGTGGATAAAGTAGCAAAAGAATGTAACTACTACTAATGATTAAACACTGAAAAATGTGTGTGCAACTACGTCCTACTAAGTACTGTGCTGTGTTTATTTATGTATTATTATTATTATCTTTTTTACACTATAACCTCTCTTGGCTGACCACTGCATGCAGATAGTCGGAAGTAAAGTTCCGGTGAGTACGAACATGAGAGTTTTGTTTCCTCTTATGAACTTCCCCTCTTAGAGATTAGGCTGGAATATTTCGGACTTTTATCTGGGTTTTAAAAGTTCAGTGGGCACAACTGAATCCTTGGTTTATCAAAGTAGTTGTCAACCACCACAGTCAAGTTTATCTTACCAGTATGAGATCGTTGCTTACACTTCTGAGGGATTTATTCAAGTTTCCAGGAGTCTACTTCCAGATACTTCAAACTCACTGAGCTCATCTCTTCATTGTGAGCAACAAATATAATTTAAAATTGTCTTGCTTTTTATTGAAGACAAGCACTTGAAATTTTAAATTGACAGTATTTGGCTTACCTCATTCTGTTTAGATGTGGAATTTTTTATGTCCTCATGGTTATTATTTGTTGCTTGTCTTGGAAATGCCAACTTCAGCAGATCAGTGTGAGAATAAGATTAATATGGAAGACTCAGGAGGTCAATAAGTTTAAGATGAGATCACTGAGAACATAACTTTTCTCTTTTCAAGGACTCATCTACATTTTATGTTTTCTTGATTGAATTCAAATATTATAAGCAAACATTTGGGATTTAATTTGTTGGAGTGAGTTCAGCAAGTTTTTGTTTCCTGGAAAAAAAAGTGGTTTTTTTGGGAAATTATTACATATGGATTATAAATAGTGGTTGAAAGCAAAGATGTTCTTTTAAATTATGGATGGACTTTATTTTTTATTACATCCAAAACAGGCTTTTCAGGTACAGCAAGGCTTTCTTGGGTCATATTCAGTAATTAAATTCTGTAATAAAAATAATAGAGAACAATCTGACATAAAACTGTCTAATCATCACTTCAGATGCAGTTAGGATTTTATCCTACACACTATATTCTTAATATATTTTTCTCTTGGCTCTGTTTTATTCAGAGTGGCCTTTAAAGACACTTTTATGTTCACCAGTACTTTTTAGTTGTGTACACACTCTTGGTTCTTCCCTTGATTGAGGAAAATACCTTCCATGTGCTTATGTATTTAAAGGTATTTGATTTGTGAGGGGACAAATTATTAATTTTCCAGTTCAGTGTGTTAAAACTAGTTTCAAACAGTCCCTGCTGCTGTGTAATTTCCTTATGGTGTAAATTAGCCTGAACAGCTGCTTTGTGAAGAGGTTATTTTATAACGGAAGCTGATATTCCCATAGTGGGTAGGAGAGAAATTCTAAGATATTTTCTTTCCCATGCCTTTGAGTTCAGGGTCTGATAAACAGCAAGAACAGCTCTGCATTAAAAGCATGTTTTTGTGCAAATAACTTGCTAAATACTAAAATAAGAAGTGCTGTGCCTGGAGTGTGGCTTCTGCATATTATTGCTTAACAAGCACTTGCACCTCTGTGTGCTTCTTCCAGGATTCTTCCTCTAGGAACTCTTTGCTTCTGCCAGCACATGGAGCTATTTCCTTGAAGACTTACAGATTCACTGTGATCAGGGAGGAGAGGAAATTTGGGATGTTCCTGGTAGTGCTCTTGCGTTGTAGAGATTGCAGAGAAGAGGTTTCCCTGTTCATGGGAATTTGGGAGCTTGAATTTACTTGAATTTTGCACGGGATCCTCAGCACTGGTGGGGCTCTGTGTGGTGCAGACTCTCATTTGAGTTGCCATCAATGAATCATTCTCTGCCTTAATTGTAACACTGTGAGGTGACTGGTCAGGAAGCAATTTAAGATTTTCATTCTTAAGCATTGGTTTAATCTCTGAGCATTCTGATGTGGGACCCAACCCTCTTCAGTTTCTTTCTACTTCTCTTTTGCTTTCGTCTTTATTAGATGTTCTCCTGTAAAACATTTTTCTCTGAGACCTTAGACCTCAAAGTAAATGAGAAATGTTTCTGTTAAAATCTGGCCCATGTAAAGGCATAGAAATACTTAAAGGTAGTATTCCAATCAAACTCTCCTTGAATAGGGAAATAAAAGGGGTAACACCTGGTTCAGCATTTGAGTTAGCATGGCTAGAGGTAAGACTGGATTGAGACAGACACTGATTGCAGGGAATAACAGAAAATAATCATGGTAAGCTGAAAATTCTCTGAAAGATTCCAAGGATGAATTTTTATGAGCTGTCTTGAGTGACCATATTGAAGAGGGAGGAAAAGAAGGAAGAGGAGTTGGTTCCTTACTGCTGTGCAGTTAAAGATGTGTGGGACCTGACACTGGTCAGAGAATGGATTTTAGACTCCGGGCAATGGCTTGAAGCCTGTGGGAAAGCTGGGCACCTAACATTCTCATTCTGGCCTGGGAAATCGTGAGGAGGAACCCAAAATAATCCCTGGTGAAGAAATGTACCTGTCCTGAAAGCCTTAGCATGTCCTGCTTCCTCCTTGGGAAGGAGCCTTAGTAGAGCATGCTGCCAGTTCTTTGAACTGTTGATCTATTTTTGAGGGAGTCATGGGGCTTCTGAAAATAAGGCACTAGGCAGAGCAGGAGTGTTTCCCTGATGGCCTGGGTGGCACAGAAAGAGGAGGCAGCAAGATCCCACCTTGATTTAAATACAAAACAGCGACTAGCAAAGACTTCAGGTTGCCCCAGTCTGAGCTGGAGTCTCCTTTGGAGCTGGCAGCAGACTGCAGTGGAGGGACAAACTCATCTCTTGGGAAAAACCACTGTCTTGCATTTCTAGAGCGCTTTTCAGGGTCTAGCTTAACAGGCAGTGGCATTGATTGAAGTTGCCGTTGTCTCATCTCTGTGCATTTTGTGGCTCTCTGCAGCATTTCTGTTTTCTTCTTTTACCATTTGGGGGATGGCTGAAATGACAAAATTTGTGCCCGGTTAGATCTATATTGCGTAGATGATGTGCACTGGTTACACATAAAACCTTTTCTGATTCCCATCTGTCCAACGGGTGGGATAAAGCTGTTCCTTTTTCCTAGTTCTTTACCTTATGGTCCTTCAGAGTGATGATTTTTCTGAATTTTGGTATATTAACCTGATTCATGAGCAGCTCCTACCCTTATGAAGATAATCCCCACTCATTTATTTTTTTTCTTTTGGTGGAAGAGCATCTCTTTGTTTAGGATGTGGATGGTGACTGATTCTAGTCCCTTTAGGTCCTTCTTACTCATCTTTGCCTTGGTCCTTTGATATGTACCTGGCATGTGATACCCAGCTAAAGGTGCTTTGCACGTCAGCAAGTAACATCCTCAAAGCTGACACCGTGCAGAGGACCCTGCAGTCACAGTCTGTCCTGGTTTTGTTCTGAATCTGAAAGTATGTTGTGAACTCAGTTCTGGTTCGTGCCTTGAATCTGGCTAGGTCAAAGTCTTTAAATTAAATTTAGCCAAGTCATTTTGTCACCAGCCATGCTTAGTGTGTGTGTTTGGAAAATGAATGGTAAGAATTTGAAGAGGGTAAACCGTAAGAAGTGGAACTTTGTGAAAGAGAGACAATTTGAATATTTGTAGTGGCAGTGATACAATTAAGACCAAATACATATAAATCCTCTTCTAGGACAGGCACTTGACATTGCCTTTACACCCATGACATCTTTATCAGGTTCTCTTCAACAGACCCTTCAGAGCTAAGGAGCTTTAGGAGCTGCAAATGAATCAAAACCACTCTTCTGAAATAAGCTTACTGCAACTTGTCAGAGCTGTACAAAAGATTAGTTGCACCTTTTGGAAAAATGTTTTGTCTTGTTCATGAGTTTGAATATTACAGCTCTAAAAACTGATATTCAGGTATTTTAATAGTGAAATACTGTGTGAGTAGTTATTCTTCTGTAGTGGCACTTAAGCAGGAGAGAGCTCTCTGTCAAATCTCCCAAATAATTTTTTTTTTGTGGCAGTCGAGATCCTCTAGACATCTCTATTAGGGGCCAAACATGGACTATGGTACAGCAAAAAATTGACATGTGAAGTTGCATGAACTGGGTTTTTTTGTCTTTCTTTATGATTGATTGTTTCCAATACAATGTTGTGAAGCAGGTATTTAATACACTGTCATTAAATATCTTAATACAGCTGAATGATGGATTTAAATTTTATATTCAATTTGTAGTACATGCACTTTTACCCAAAGAAGTGAAAAAGATTCCAGAAAAAAATAGTTATCCTTGTGATGTTAAAAAGTATTAAACACGGATGAAAAATCCAAGTCAGGTGTCTTGAATACTTGTACTATGGTTTGAAAATTAATGTTGAAGTATTAGTCTTCTGTTTTATCGTCTAAACACTGTTTGATCACTAGAACACTCAGCAGCATTCTGCCTTCTGTGATAGGGTGGACTCAAAAACAGCAAGCATGAATGTACCCTGTCCTCACAAGAATATATCCATGAACTGAGATCCGGAATTTCAGATGAAAAACTTCTTAATTGCCTGGAGTCTTTGAGAGTGTCTCTAACCAGCAATCCAGTCAGGTAAGCAGAGCAATTTCTGCAGTAGTTTTCATCACGCTGTTTTTGCTAAGCAGGAGAACTGTGGGCTTTGGGTTTTTGGTTTTTTTTTTGAACCAGGGTCATTATACTAATACTTGTTGACAGGAGAACAGTGTTGTCAGCACCCTGGATGAGGATAAGTGAAATGTTTGCAGCTGTCTGCAGTATCTCCTCACCTTTCACTGTGGCTTTCAGCAATTTGTGCTTGTTGGAACTGTTTGCCTTTGTGGCCGATCAGATCTTTTGGGAAGTGAGACCAAAATTGGAGCCTATGAAGGGATGCACAAGCAGTAAAGGGGAAATAGCTTTGTAAGTTGTGCATTTGATTAAGAAATAATTAAAAGCATTTTTCTTTGGTTTTTTTTTTTTCCAGCTGGGTTAACAATTTTGGGCATGAAGGTCTTGGACTTCTGTTGGATGCATTAGAAAAGCTTCTGGACAAGAAACAGTAAGGACCTGGATCATTTGAAGGGAGGGATGGGGAGGTCGTGAAGATTTTGCTTATGTGATTTTCCTTATTCTTTTCAAGGCAAGAAAGTATTGATAAGAAGAATCAACATAAACTTATCCAGTGCCTCAAAGCATTTATGAACAATAAAGTAAGTATTACTTTGAAGTCACATAGTTCTAGCATGATTGGGTTTTGTTGAGTTCAAGATGTATATGTCATGTTAAATGTTGGAGAGGGAAGGAAAGCTTGTATATCCAGTGTTAAACTCTTTGGAAATGCAGGTCTTAAACTTAGTGTAACTTCTCTTGAGAATCTTCTTCATCAACCTTTTTGCATTTTTTCTTAATTTTGTTAAACACTGTTGATCTTGGGAAATAAAATATTTGATAGAGAGAGAACAATAGTATAAATTTAAAGTAAGTGAATTTGGAAATTAACTACTTGGAAATTGGAAAAAAAATAGGTTTCCAAGTTCAGACTTCAATACATGATTGTTAATATGATGTATTTTTCTCCTGATTTAAATTGACTAGGATTTGATATCTTTTTAGCTCCAGTTTTAAAGTTGGTAGGTCAAGGGTAAAGGATTAGGTTAAGTTGTACCTGATTTGTTTCTAACACAGGTTATTCAGGTTTACAGAGTATGAGTATCTTCTAGAAGCTGATGTGTTAAACTTGTAATTTTGCTTTATTCATAGCAAAATCTGAAGTCTTGTATTTACTTATCCTCCCCAGTAAATAAAACTGCATAAAATGCTTATAATTACTTTTACTCAGTTTACTCAGTATTTAGAAATATCTCAGAGACGAGCTTGTCTAATGAAGTGAGAGAAAGGCAGATTTTTCATACTTCTTAGGTGTTTCAGATATGGATGGAAAATAAAACAAAAGTCTTTTGGTGGGTACTGATTTTGCAAGGTCCTGGTGTCCTCTGAGGAGCTGAATCTCTCTCTGTCAGGAGAAGGCCTCAAAGGCAAGACTGGGGGCACTGACCTGTGTCCCCAAGCAGTGATGTCCAGGGGTTTTGGTGGAGTTTTGGCAGAGTGTTGCCAAACCCCCTCTGGGTGGGAGGAGTTGGGAGAATCCCTCAGGATCTTAAGTTGGTGATGAGTATCCAAGGCAAGCACAACCTTTTCACCGTGAGCTTTTTGTTTCTCCCAGTACGGTTTGCAAAGGATTCTAGGAGATGAAAGAAGTTTCTTGTTGTTGTCAAGAGCAATCGATCCAAAGCAGCCACACATGATGACTGAGACAGTGAAAATACTTTCTGCTATCTGCATTGTTGGAGAGGAAAACATGTAAGTGAGATATTGAAGCTTTTTTTTTTTTTTGTGCTCTCCTGAGTTGTTAATTTGGATGCAGGTGAGAAAAGCTGTCAGTGAAACAAATGTGACCTACGAAGTCTTTAATAATGTGGCTTAAAATTAAAGAGACTTCACCTGTTGTGTTGCCTTAATTCAGTATTAAATCAGAGAAAAACAAATGGGAAGACACCTACACAATGTGGCTGGAGTGGAAGGTCTGAAAGAACAAATCTCCTCTCTACCACAGGAGCAAGAAATTTACATTTACAGCTGGGCTCTGCAACAGTTCAACTTGGAGTTATTTAGCACTTGCCCACGAGATTTTTAAAACAGAGTTAATCACTTTGCGTATGGTTCTTGTAAATTCACCACAGTGTTTATTTACTGTAGGTTAAAATGGGCAGACTTCATGTCTTCTATGCAATAAATAGACCAAAACATTTTGATTTCTGAAAGGACAATTTATTAGAATTTCCAGATGTTAAACATGTCAGGTTGTTATCAAGTGCACAGTCTTGCAAAGGTTAGGGACTTTTTCCCCCTCATTGGTTGTTGCTTGGCTGAAATAATTATATAGAGTTCTTCAACTTTTTTTCTTATTTCAACATTAATCTTGTGGACATTTTTAACACCTGGTTCTTGGATTGTTTTCAACTTTCTGTAGATAAATGCATTTAAACTAAAGTCTTGACTTGTGTGACTAGTGGGCTGAATATGTTTAAAATGAGCAAGTTGGCTGTGCTGTGCTCCTTTGACAGTTTGTCTTTCCCTTAGCCTGGACAAGCTCTTAGGTGCTATAACAACTGCTGCTGAAAGGCACAACAGGGAGGAGCGTTTCTCTCAGATTGTGGAAGGCCTGGAAAACCACGAGTTCATCCAGCTGCAGGTGAGTTTGCCTTCCTGCATGCTTCAGCTGGAAGGCTGGAGTGCTGCGTATTGCTTGGTGATCTTTAATTTACACTGAACATCTCTTAGTACCATTAATCCAGTGGTCAGTAAAAGAGGAGAAATAAATACCAGTGGCCTTCTGGTACTAGGTTTTCTTCTTGTTAGTGGTGGGAGGCCAAGGAACTCATTTCCTGTCCCAAAAACAGGATTAAGAAATGCTGAGCTTAGTAAAGAGAGTAATTAGTGATATTTCTTTCCTTGGATGCCAGTTGTCATGTTCAGGTAATAAATCTGTTCCTGGTGCTGGGATTTTAGGCAGCAGTCCCTGTGTCCTCTTAAATATTCAGATAAATGCTAATGATGGCAGGTGTGCCCACTTTTGGGAGGGCTTCTTTCGGGATGAGTGAAGTGTAGCAGGATATTATTGGTACTTTTATCAACAAGGACTCTGCATTCCTTGTGTGTTCAACATGGGCCTTTCATCAGCCACTAGAGTGCTTCTCTGGGGGTAATCTAGTGGAGGTTTCAAAATTATTTTTATAACAATAGTAAATAATCTGTGCCAGCGGTTTTTGCTAAGTCATGACTTTGATCATGTTTATTGCTGCTTATTTGTCCATGGGTAGAGGTTTTTATGCTCTGTGGGCACCAGAGTTTTGGTTGGTGTTAAGATGTAAGCTTTTTTTAATTTGGATTTGTTGGGATTTTTTTCTACTGCCATTTTTGCATAGAGGCCAAGTGCCTGAATATCCTAAAAAAGAATGACTTTGACTTATTACCTTCTCATAATACAGTAATTATGCACATTTTGTACTAAAATTTATTTTTCAGCTACCCTGGCTGAAAGAGATGGAAAAATATAGGCAGGGCAGGTATCCTTGGGATGCCTTTTTCCAGTCTTGGCTCAAATATACTTCAGCTGTAGTTGCCTTAATGCTGTGTTTACCATCAGCACCTCTTGTTTCAGAGCTGATGAGTTAATGATGTCCAATAAGTTCCTATAAATGACATTCTAATGTTAATAGTGCTATCACTGAAGAATTCATTCTGGAGCTGTCTCCTACTCCATGACCTTGTTGATTTAAGGCAAACAACAACCACCACCCAGCATTCCTGCCAGCCTCCCCCTCCCAAAGCTCCCTGATACCTCAGTGAAGGCACTATTGCAAGACTCATTACCTTGTTCCTGACAAAATCCTTCTTTGCTGGTAATGTATTAGCACAAGCCATTAAGGCAGAGTATCTCTGGCAGAAGCAATCAGAGCAGATGGCACCTCTTCTCTCTATTAATTTCAGATTGGACATGTGCTTTGGCTTGTTAAGTCATGTCATAGTAGTAAAATAACAAGAATCATTCAAGCAAGCATGATGATACTGCATTATCTGAAGATGCAGCTCTAGCAAGAGAGTGCCTTTGAAAGGGTGTTTTAATAGAAATTTGACACTCCACAAGGTGTTTTATTAAAGCTAAATAGTGAATGTAATTAAAACAGGAAGGTGCTTTTTATCTGATTTTTTTTCCTCTGCAGCTATTGATTTTTTTTTTTGTCCTACTCTGAAGCTACTTCTATTTGCAGTTAGCATCTTTTACCAAACTTAGTATTTCCCTTGAGTCCCATTTTAGTCTTTTAACATGGGTCAGCACTTCTGGTGTTGTGCTGTTGTCTACCTGTTTCCAAATAAATCAATTAAAGTGCACAGCTGTTCAATTAAAACATTAGCCACTACCCTGAGACTTCAGGCATTTTGCAGAAGTGTTCTGCAGGAATGGGAAAAACACCTGGTGATGTGGCTAATTTGGGTGTGTGTGTTTACTGGGTGGCTCTGATGTGGGTTTTCTTAAGTTTTTAGTTATTGTAGAACCAGTTTGTTTTCAAACTGGCGAATACTGAGGAAATAGAGGAGGTACAATAGGCAGTTTTAATTTGGGAGTAACTGGTCCATGATTTTAGGGTGGGCAGGCCCTGGCACAGGGTGCCCGGAGAAGCTGTGGCTGCCCCTGGGTCCCTGGGAGTGTCCAAGGCCAGGTTGGACGTTGGGGCTTGGAGCAACCTGGGACAGTGGAAGGTGTCCCTGCTCATGGCAGGGGTGGGATGGGATGAGTTTTAAGGTTCCTTCCCACTCAAACCATTCCACGGTATTATTCTGTGATGATCACTCTTATGCTGCTATTTTGACACAGCAGAAGCATCCTGATATGGAAACAGAGCAGTGTTTGCTGTTGCTGAAATAAGCCCGAGTGCTGCATGTGTGCTGCATAATAAATAATATCCATCTCTTTGGTTTTATAATTAAACTGAAACAGGCACTGAAAGTATTGATTTCCATTCTGTATTTCTGATTACAGGTAGCATGTATGCAGCTCATCAACGCCCTTGTTACATTTCCTGATGAACTTGATTTCAGGATACACTTGAGAAATGAGTTTTTGCGTTGTGGCCTGAAGAAAATATTGCCTGTAAGTAATTTGTATCCAGGAGTTGATCACTGTCCACTGTGAATGTTGAAGATAACCAACTGTTTAACCAGAACAGCAGATATGAATGATTGGGGGTGCAGGAGGTCACATTATCAATCCAAATCTGCTTTCAGCCTGCAGAGTTACAAATTCAAGTTCTCATGAGCTGTATAAACCAGAATTGTAGTTTAAAAAAGTCAATACATTAGAAATTAAATGAGGGTAGCCAAATTCTGCATAATGAGCTCAAAACACATGCAGTGAATGTGAATCTGGCTGTGGAACCAATCTTGGATTAACTTTTTGTATATGCTGCTCCTGTTGTTTTCTCTGAAATGCCTGCTGGCAATGCATTGGGACATTTTAAAGAAAAATCAAATCAGAAATTCGTTCTGAGACTGCATGTCTGCCTTCATGCAGCTGCACAAACAGGAATATTTCTGACTTGGGGAGAGATTTGTAGCTCCTAGCCAAGAAACCATTCTGATGCTTACATCAGAAATAGATGTATTTAAGGTACTCATCACTTTTTTACAAAAGATGAGAGAAATATGTGTTTATATTTGTTTGAAACAGAATTTATTCTGCTATGACTTTTAAGATGTGATGTTTCAAATTGTCAATTTGTCAGGAACAAAAACTTACATTTTTGGCTCATTCAGTCTTGAGACACACTCTGATCTGTGATGTTACTTTTTCTTAGGTATATTTTTAGGGTTTGCATCATCTAAATACATTGATATGATTTATTGGCTTTATTTGCTGTGGAACATCTGAAAGCCTCAAGAAGTCAAGTCTTTTTGGGTTTTTTGTTTTTTTTTAATCTATTGAAAGGTATTTTATAAAATCAATAAATGCTTAAAACCTTGAAGAATGAGGGTGGTTTAGGTAGCAAAGAAACTGAATTGTGGCAAATCATGATATGACAGAAAATTTTGGAGAGTGTACCAACATCTGCCATACAGACATGAGTGTAAAATCAATTAATATTTGGTGATAACAGTCTATTTTAAGAATGTTGAGCAGCTAATGTGTTGAAAAAGTCAGGAGGGAGATCCAGAGCTCTGGCCCTTAATCTGTTCAGATTCAGAGCCTCCTCCTCTGCTTTTCAAGCACTGGAATTGGCACAAGTTCCTGCTCTATTGGGGAACACACATGTTTGCATCCAGTCATGACAAATCCAGCCCAATTTCCATTCCAGTAGTGGACTGCATTCCCATGAATGGATGGGAAGGAGCTTTTTTTCATCTGCTTTGGCTGGTAGGATGCTAAACTTGGTTCTTGTGGGAATTAGGACAAGTCCTTGCATTTCTTAAAAGAAAAGCACATTTTCCTCTGCCCCAAATGGTCACTTGTGTGGGTTTTTTTTTCTCCTCTGTATTTCTCCTTGTACTATGGGTGTTTTAATGCCATGGTCTAGGTTAACTGAGTAACAGAAATTGTAAGCAAGTCTATACTTTTTATGCTTAAGCTCACATCAATTTGTGTTTTGAAATATACCTATGGGATTTTTTTTAAAGGAACTCTGACATTAACAAGCAGCAACTGCTGTGTCCCATTAAGAAAAATTGATTCATTGATTCATCTGGAAGTCTTGTTTGTTCTGTAGCCCATACCTGCTCTGTGAGCTGATATTTTGCCTTTAGTTTTTCTCAGTTGAACCATTACAATTAAAAAAGCCCAGGCACCGAGTTAAAACTTGCTTCTGTTCTAAAGGTTAATGTCTTATACTTTGTCATGGTACAATCCTTCAAGGGGGTAAATTCTTGCTTTTTAAAGAAAGGAAAAGTTAAGATATACTCTACCTTGAAAAACAGGCCTTGAAAGATAAGGAAAATGACGAGCTTGATATTCAGCTGAAGGTGTTTGATGAGAACAAAGATGAAGACTTCTTTGAACTGTCACATCGTCTCAATGATATCAAAGCTGAAATGGAATATCCTTTAAGGAAATGCTGTTATAACTTGTGTCATTTCAGAACTTTATTAAATGGAAATTACAGTGCTCTGTGTGCAGGTTATTTGTCTCAGCTGTGTGTCTTACCAGGGGCTTTGTCAAGCAGATTTCTCTCCAGTTGCTTTTTTTTTTGGAAAATATTTAGATAATTAGTGCTTAAATTTGCATGTCAAATGTAAGTCATTGGGAACTGAATTAATTTTTTGTAAATAACATTTATTAAGCTAAACTCTGTCTCATAATACATGAAGAGACAAAATTATACCCGTGGAAGATCATAAGGTTGAAGAAAAATGAGTTTTGATAATAAAAGGAAAAAATTTTCTTGTAGATTCTGAAGCACTGAATATATGTGCCTTTTCTAGCTGTGGAGGAGCAGGAAATTCAAAGTTACCCAAGTTCAGAATGGCTGCTTTCAGGGTTGAGGAGGAAGCAGAGGGAGGCAGAGGCAATCAGTGGGCGGTCTGTAACATCCCCTGTAGTGTTGGTGCTTTGCAGAACAGGTAATTACAAGTAAGGGTCATCGTTAGGAAATGAGGATGATTGACCAGTGTGCGCTTGCCAACAGTCTGGCTGAGCTCAGACTGAAAGGAAAGCTTTGTGTGAAATATTTTTACAGGGTTCTAAAACATTAAATCTGTAGAGTGATTGTTCTGATTGAGGAATGAAGCCTGTCCTAATTGTTAAACAGGGCACAGAAATTCTGTGCACAGTCTTAGTGGGAAAAATCATATGTACTGTTAAGGATAGGAATTCTAAAGTGTGGAGGGGTTTTACTTGAACAATATGGGAAATGTCTGGGGAGCTGTGTTTGGGTGGGGTGGCTGTTCTGTGCTGCAGTGGGTTTTTTGGGTCTTTTGTTTGGGGTTTTTTTTTACGTTTTTGGTTTTTGAAGTACTTGCATTTTCTTAACAATGTTTGCACTGATGTGAGCGAAGTATTTCATCTGCTGTATAATATGGTGAAAGATACGTCTTCTGAAAATTATTTCTTGTCAATTCTCCAACATTTCCTTCTGATCAGGAACGATTACTATGTCCGGTGAGTGCCAGCTGCCAGGCTGGATTTTTTGGGGGGGAATAGGGGCAAGAACAGAAATTAAGACCCTGGTAAACTGAGTAGCTCATTCCTAAAAAGTCAGTCTGAGACTGATGTGTTATTTATCTTTTTGTTCCACGGTAGTATTAAAATTATCTGGGTAAGTATAATAGTGTTTTTAATAGTGTAATTGTGTTAGTCTAACACCCTCATCTCAAAAACCTCTTAACTTGTTGGGTACTTTTTCTTTACTCAAGTTGGTTACCTTCACTGCTTCAAAGGACATGAAAGTTGTACACCTGATAATTGAAAATACTCCCACGTGCCTTGGATCTGGTCTTTTCAGCGTAAACTTCTCTTACGTGCAGCACAGTGTCTTAGCAAGGTCCAGGCACCACATCTACAATATTTACAAATAAGAGTTTGGACTTGATACTTCTTCTGACAGTTGTAGAATTCAATTATTAGGAGTTAGTTGCCCCCTTCCCCAGTTGCATAAAGGCTTGTTCATGTTCTTATTATCTCATAAATGTTTCGTGTTTCAGACCCCAATATTACAAGATCATAGAAGAATGTGTGTCACAGATAGTTCTGCACAGCAGTGGCATGGACCCAGACTTTAAATACAGAGGAAGAATGGACATTAATTTTACACATCTTATTGGTTTGTATTGTTTAACCACTTTTACCTTGGGGGCTTCTTTGTGTTCTTCTGTCTAGATTTACACTGACTGCGAATTTTTTCATTGTTCTGGAAATATGCATATAGGCTACAGGTGTATTTGTGGAGTACCAGACCAAATGCTGTAGCCTTTTATGAAATCAGACAGGGTGAAAAAAAAAAGAAAGTGCCCATTGTTTTTGTGTCATGGGCTCACGGGGTGATTATGGTTGGAAGCACCTCAGAGCTGTGGTATGTTTGACTTGACTTCTGTGTGGTATTTTGTTTAAATTGTAGATGCATGTGTGGACAAAGCTAAAGTAGAAGAGAGTGAAAAGAAAGCAGCAGAATTTTCCAGAAAGGTAAGTCCTACTCATAGTTCTCTTAAGGGTGTGGAACAGAAATCTGACTGGAACACAGCTTGTTTCCCAGCTAAAACTGGGAAATAGTGGCTCTCATAGGGAGGATGTGCTTTCATATTTAAAGCTCTATGCTTCTGTGTGTGAGAAAGGCTCAGATGCAGTTGGGTCTGAAATCAAAAGCATCTGAGCAGCATTGATGGTACATCTCTTCAGTTGTATTCCTCTGCTGTAGATAAGTGATGGGAAAAATTCCACCTGTTGCTCTTCTGTCCTGAAATAGTCACAATTAAATAACTTAAGTCCAGGTATAAGCTTAAAAAAATGACTGAATGTGCTATATTAGCTGCAATAGTGCTGAAGTTCTTGTATTATGGTGGTGTGTATTGAAATAGTTCAAAAGTTTGAATTTTTTTGCTGGTTTGGTCTAAGTAGGCATTTTCAGGCCAAATGGCAGAATATGTTCTTGAACATGATGATTGTAGATCTATTTGTTAACGAATTTAAGCTTGCTGCAATTGATGTGTACTTGAGTTTGGTTCGAGAACTCTGCAGTATTCTCGTGGAGGGCAAAACCTGAATTGGGTATCTGGATCCGGGTGGTTCTTTGTCATTGACTTGTTGATGGAAGAAATTGTGGTGCTAAAAGTGAACATGTTAGAAAAATGATGCTAAAAGAGTTAGAAGTTAGAGTTAGAGCATCAATTGCTCCAGCTCTGATGTTGTTCAAGGAATTGCTGCCAATATAGGCTCTGGTGTGGCCATAACGGGGCAAACTCTCCTGTACTGGTTCAATCATTACAGTTTGATGAAGAGTTCACAGCTCGACAAGAGGCACAAGCAGAGCTGCAGAAACGAGAAGAGAAAATCAAAGAACTTGAAACAGAAGTCAAACAGCTCCGGACCCAGGTAATAAAACATATCACATTTAATTCCACAGCTGAGATGATTTTTTTTTTTTTGAGAAGGAGTTGAATAGAAATTGCCCTGGAGTACCTTGTCTCTCTGGAGTTTGGAGTGTCTGTTAGAGGTGTATTGATTTGTTTTGCAGCCAGCATAAGTTAGTAAGGATAGTTAATGGAGGTAACATTTTTCAAACAGTAGTATATTCAACCTGTCACAGGTACCCGCTTTATTGAGAAAAAGTGATCCTTAGCCTATAAAAATCTTGCATCCAGCCCGATTTTTTTTTTCCTTGCAGGTGTTTGTTTATGCTTTCACATTGCTTCTTTGGTATGTTTTGCTGAAAGTTTTTGATTTGGAAGTGTTTATTTTTAAAGGCTTTTGTTTTATATATATTTTTTACTCTTACACTTTATATAGGCTTTTTTATTTTTTAGTTTTTACACCAGCTTTGGGTTTTAGACAGGTCATTTATACCTTTTAGAAACTAACAGATATTATGATTTAGTGCTATTGCCTCAGTCTGGCTTATTTTGTACTCTTTCAATGCTAGGCAAAGTCTACCTGTTGCCTTTTTGTCTTTATTTTTGCTGTTTTAATGCCTGTGATCTCACTTCCTATTTGGGCACTAAGGTGGAGACACAGACACTCTGGTTCTTACTTTCTTCATGCCAATTTTCATGTTTGTTACGAATTCCTACAAGTCAGCGTTACACTGAAACTTGATAGTCTGTTTTAATAAGTTCTCCAGCAATTTGTGTGTATTATAACTTGTGGGCTGAAGAAACACATGCCTTGTGCAAAGTAAAAAAATGTACTTTTAGTTGAATTAATTGTTAATCCTGTTTTATTGATTCTAACACAGTTCAGATTATCCAGACATGATAGGGCGTTCACAATAATGCTGACCGTTGGTTAATTAACCATGTAATTCTAGTACCAGTTCCCTTTTCTAGTGTTATGCTCCCCACAGAATATGATGACCCTTATCTGTAGCTGCACTCACCCCTCTGATGGTCTGACATGCTGTTGTTTCTCTTCCTTATTAATTGCTAAGAACTTACTAGAATGGATATTGTGATTGCTCTTTCTTCCCTCTCACCAAAGAAACCCCCTCAGACAGATTTCAAAGACAGCAGGGCAGGTTGTTGCACACCCTCCCACCCCTCCAGATGTCAGAATAGTTATGAACAACTGTGATCCTCTGACCTCTTGCCCTGCAATAGCTGTTCCACTGATTGCTGGGGGAAAATTTCCAGCAGCAGATGAGTGTTGTTAAAATTCAGCATGGTTATTCTCATCTCTGATGCCCCGGCTTGCCAGGGTATCCTAAGTGGGATAAATGTTTTGTGCATTGGTAAGAAATAAAATGCTGTTCTGTTCACTTAAATGTTACTGCTACTATTAAATTTTCTTTAAAATTGAAACAATTTGTTTTTATAACAATGCTAGGTTATTCAGTTTGCTTGGCAGCTTTATGGTAGGTGGTATAATGTATTGTTATTGTTTCTCATTTAAATAGGAGAACAGTTACATTTCTCTCTTTCTTGAGGTGCAGTTGGCTAAAAACCATCCTGGTTGGTTCAGCTTTGTATCAGACTGCCTCCTGTCACTGATGAAAAGAATTCTCTTATGTTTCAGGCTCCAAGCCTGGCAGAAGTTCCAGCAGTACCTCCGGCCCTCCCAAGTGAGAAAGCCCTGCCATCTCCAGCGCCTTCACTCTCCGGTGGAGCCATCCCTCCTCCTCCTCCCCTCCCTGGTGGAGGACCAGCAATTCCTCCTCCTCCTCCTCTGCCTGGAGCTTCAGCAATTCCTCCTCCTCCTCCCCTGCCTGGAGGACAAGCAATTCCTCCTCCTCCTCCCCTACCTGGAGGACAAGCCATTCCTCCTCCTCCTCCCCTGCCTGGAGGACAAGCAATTCCTCCTCCTCCTCCTCTACCTGGAGGACAAGCAATTCCTCCTCCTCCTCCCCTGCCTGGTGGAGCAACAATTCCTCCTCCCCCACCATTACCTGGTGCATCACTTCCTCCACCACCCCCTCCCCTGCCTGGTGGAGCCATCCCACCACCCCCTCCCCTGCCTGGGGGAGCAGCAGGGCCTCCTCCTCCTCCTCCCCTGCCTGGGGGAGCAATCCCTCCACCACCGCCTTTTGGGGGGCCCCCAATGCCACCCCCTCTCGGAGGGGTTCCCTTCGCTCCCTTCCCCATGGTGCCAGCATTGCCACACGGGATGAAGGAGAAAAAGAAGTACAAGCTGGAAGTCTCCATGAAGAGAATCAACTGGTCAAAGGTATGACGGAGGCGTGGGAATGGTGTTTCTTCCTGTCCTTCACATCACAGATGTGCTTGGTTCCGTGCAGCAATGGATTTTTAAGTGAGTTTCATCTTGACAGGACTCGTTGTTGTACCGAGTATCCCAGGAAGCCAGTTTGCTTCCAATACATTCTGTCAGGTGCAGTCAACATGAAGTGCAGCTTTGCGTCAAGTTGTATATAGTTATATATTTATCTCCAAACTGTTTTAAGGCAGCTTGCACACATACCTAGCAAAACAAACCAACTTAAAGCTTTTTAAATTCGTGATGTTTCACGTAGCTGCGAGTTCAGAGATTGCTGATACCAGGCCTTCATGTTACTTGTTGATTATTTATCCCAGTTACTTGGTGGGTCTCAATTAGTGATGTGCCGGAGCAGGGTTGTGGCCACTGGGAGGAGCCATGGGACTGCTCGAGGGAAAGGTTTGGGCACCATGAGCTTCCAGTGTCTCAATATGGTTGTATTTAATCACATTTCATTCTTGAAACCATCTTAAAATATAAACGTTACTTGAGCAGTAAAGTGCAAGCACAATCTGATTTGCAAGCAAACCCTTAAAGCAGTTCCCAGTTATTACTTGCCTCTCAGTATATCCAGTCCCTCTCTACCAGGAAAAGTTACGCAAACATCCAGGTGTGTGCTGGGGTGTGTTGTTTTAACATCCCTTTTTTGATCAGTGTAGCCTCTGCTCCTTCCATGTAAAGAAAATAAATGTGGGGTATTGGATAATTGTGTCTGTTATCAAGACTAAATCATTGCATTCTAAAGTTGTGGTTGGCAGATTTTTAGTGGTATAAAATATTACTGATATGTTGATGTTTGGTGTAGGAAAAATCACCAAAATCACCAAATCATCAAGATAAATGAAAGGAGGACTTTTATATATTCCATGCTGTGTGGTTCCTCTGAATTCTGAGTAGTCAAAAGGCTCTTTCTTTGAGGTAACAAAACAGCAGAATAACACCACCAATTTTGGAAGATGAATCCAGAAGGTTGAGAGAGCCTGTGTGGAAATGAGTGGCATGCCAATTTATAGTTTCTTTTGGCAGAAGAATTAATGCTTCAATGATTTCAAAATATTTGGAGATGTGCTAAAACAGTCTGAAAGTGTATCTAGCAGTCGTAGTTTAAAAACAGGCTTTCAATATATTTAACTAGAATGATATAAAACAGCCAGCCATGTTTTTAGACTATTAATTGAAATAAATTTTAAAATCAGTTTGAAAATCTTTACTTTTTCTGTGATTCTTATAAGATAATCTGCATAAAAGGATAAGTGATAACTTTCCTTCTTCGTTGTGGGAGGAGGAAATAAATATCTTGGGGAGAAAGGGCTGGACCATGATGCATTGCAGGGGTTTTGCAACTGTGGGGCATAGACTGCTGTCCTGTAAACATAGAGAAAGGCAAGCTTTTATTTTATAATACATACTGGTAATTGCAGCCAATTTCACTGTGATCAGTTCCATTGGGGAGTTTATAGGAATAATTTCTAAAGTGTCTGTGAACACTGGCTGTGACAATGGGAAGGAGCTGCAGATGGACGCTTTGCTTAAGTGCTCTGGGAACGGTGCCAGAGATCTCCTGCCTACTGAGAAAGTGGAAAGTCTGTTTGATCATCACTTTTAAGGAGCCATCATTTGAGGAATAAAATTCTTACTGTTTAATTTAGTCCTTTTTGCTGTAACTGTCTTGCCCATTAGTGTTGGATTAAGGTAGTTTTTTAAAATGTCTTCCCTGGAGCTGCTGCTAAAGCAGGGCTGAAAGGTGGAGGACCAGGGTGTTGCAGGGAAGTTGGAGTGAGGCTGACAAATGCAGTATTGCTAAATTCCCTGCATGTCATCTTGAAGTGAAATAGCCCTTGGAAATTACTTGGCATTTAAACAGACTTACAAACAATAATTAGTGTGTTCAAAGCTGTTAGAGGAATATATTTTGAAGAGAGAATAGCAGTTCTGAGTCATACATGAAGAGTCAAGTTGTCTTTCAGCTTCTGTATTGCAGAGCATTTTCTTCCTTTAAAATGGCCAGTAGAGAGCTCATACTGAGTCTCTGCAAGGTCCCCATGGACAGTTCATTTCCTGGGGAGTTGTTCCATCCAGTTCTCAGATAGCAGGGAAGAACTGCTGAAGAGTTTGGGAACTCTCTAGAAAGGAATCGAGAGAGCTAGAACACTTCCAAAGGCAGCTGCTGTTATTAGTTGTGTTTGGAGAACTTGCTGAATGGGAAAAGTACACCCAAGCCCGTTTGTGGCCAGAGAGCAGCTCAGCTCATGGTGTTTGTGCAGGAGGCAGCAGGTAGAGAACATCCCAAATGGGGCTAAACCTCATTCAGCCCAGTTCTCACAGAAGTTCTGTAGCATTTTTTTTAACTTTAACTGTTGAAAACCCTCCTTACTTTACTCTGGAAATGCTGTTTTCCTTTCAGATTGAGCCTCAAGAAATAGGAGAAAACAGCTTTTGGGTAAAAGCTGAAGAAGATAAATTCGAAGACCCGGAGCTGTTTGCAAAATTGGCACTTACCTTTGGAACCCAAATGAAAGGTACATTCCTACTTGACTCTTTATTGTGCTTTTATTAAGTTTAAAACTGTGCAATGGCAGTTTCTTTTATGCTTTGTGCAATACCATGGAATTCATATGATGGTTTTATAGCAGGAAGATGATTTAAAACACATATTAAGCATAACAGTCTATTACAAGAATTGCTCCTCCTTCACTTTACAGCATGAGGGGAGGAACCTTTTTGCAATAATATCTTTAAAAAGTGCACTGTATGTTGTAGACAGATGCGAGTTTTCCTCTAATGAAATTATAATTAAATTTAAATTCTGATCCTAAAATCATGTTTATTTGCATTATTACCCCTAGCTGAGAATTTCTGGAATAAGAGCAGCAGTTTTTACTAATACAGTGTTAAAAAAGATGAACTCAGGAAGGACTCTCACAGGATTCTAATGAACTATTTCTTGAGTAGTTTCCTTGAATTATTTCTGAATGTGGTTCTTTTCTGTGTTCTTCTGAAACCTCTTCCAAGAGTTGGTCATAGCTGTCTTTCGTGAGATAGATTCATATTCTTTTCAGTAGTCAGTGAATTTATGCCATTAGAATTCTCCTTTTGCAGCACACCTTGGAACCACTTTCTAGTCTAAATGTTCAGCCATTCCATGCAGTATTTCAAAAGCATTCTTTGCAGTAATTTAACGTTCTTTTCCGTGCCCAAGCTGGATTGACTCTTGGTTCCTAGCACTGCAGGGAGGGTAAAATGATGTGGAGTTGGTCACTTGTTTTGGTGTGACAGGAAGACCTCTAAGGGAAAGAATGCCCAGCAGCAGATGACAGAATGGCACGAGCCCTTCTTAATGAAAGGGACAAGCTTCTGCTTTGAGCTGAATCCTTTCATCAGAAATCTGAGGAAATGGTTTGAAATTCCTGAAAAGCATCTTCGTTAAAAATGCTGGAAAAACCCTCTAGAATTTTTGACATAGCTGACAGTTTCCAATGAGAAGAAATTGCTGTTGACATAGTTGCACAGTTGTGAAACTAGGAACAACAGAAGCTCCTCAAATTGCTTAGTTGTACTGATAGCCTTGCAGATATTTTTCCTTGTGCAGCTCTCAGTTAATGGTTGTAGAAGATAAGATGCCATAGCAAAGGATGCACATTAAAATGCTGCTGCATAATACTCAGGGTATGAAAACCTTACTTGGCTGACTGCTGCAGAAAGGCAGAGTTGTCTGAATTCATGGGTTTCTGTAAACTTGAAAACCTACTGGAAGTCAAAAAGACTCTTGGAGCATTTAGTTGCAGCACAGACCCAAAGAATTGCATAGCAGAAGCAACTTTTTTCCTGGCATCTGCAAAGAGAAGTGTGGAATGATATTCACCATTCTTCCTCCCCTTTTACCTTAAGCAGCTCGATAATGTCCCAAATGTTTATTTCAGGCACCATCTGGGATCAGATTTCTCTCTTGCTTTAGTCCCATTGCATGAGGTGGTCTCCAAGTACATTATAGGAGCGTGATAAAAAGCCAAATAGAAATGCATGTGATATTCTCTCAAGAGCACAGTCAGCATGTAAAACAAACAAAGAGATGAGTGGAAGCAAACTGACAATTGCCAAAAGCAGTTGTGATGATTTAGTGTTTACTGTCTTGTATACTGTGGAATTTTGGAATGCCAGTGGGAACAGTAACTGAAACAAAGGAAATGGTAGTGTAGACATTTATTAAAAATTTGTGATTCTATGTAAGTTGCAGGACTGAAATTTGCTTAAACCTCTGAATTCTGTCTGTGATTCTTTGGTACAATGAGAAAAACACTTGGTGAATTTTTCTCGTTTACCATAGTTTTGGTTTAGGATACTCCACAAATGACTTATGTTGGCTGCCACTAAGCTGCGAGCTGCCTTGCTGTTTGAGTGCTGTCTGTTTCAGAGGAATGCAGCCAGAGCTGAAGGGAAGTGGTACTTTTTGGGGAGAAAAATTGTTATGAAGTTGGACAATAACTTTTGCTTACTACATTATTAATCCAGTGTGATTATACATCTCAGGAAACCTGGGCTACTGCTTTTCAATGCAGTTGGGGATGTGTATGATTTAATTTTGTAGAATGTCCTAAAACCCCCAACAACTGAAATTTACAGTTTAAAATATTGGTGTTCTTGTCAAGAGCCTACTTAAATCTTTGAAATCATTTAAGCAGGTCATGTTAGGTCAAGCACTCATTTACCAAGCGTTGCTTTTGTCCCTTAACTGTTACGAAATTTTCTCTCTGGCCACCAGCAGCACTGTCATGTCTTCAGTGCTTGGTGGAATATGATGTCAGAAAGCTCCTATTTAGTTCATGGAAAGTTAAATCCACGTAGAGTTGAATGCTGAGGTGTCTCCTAACAGGTACAGGTAAAGGCTGCAGTGTTGTGACACGTCCCATGCTCAGGCCTGTGACAATAATCAGTGCTGGGCCTGCTGCTATCAAAATCATTTCTCACTGTTTGATTGGTGGTCTAATTGCAAAACACTGCAAAGCAAGTTAATGCCTTCTCCCTAAAGGATCATGTTAATTTCTGGCTCTTGTAATTTAGGTTGTGTATTTTGCCAGTCAAGAATGATAGTAGTGCTCAGAAGAAATTAATTATGTGTACAGTAGGTCTGTAAAGGTAGTAATTAGTACATAATAGTCTGTAACTACTGGGATTGTTCCAATACAGAATTCATTATCCATCCAACTTGCCTCAAGGGAAAACTTCTCGATCAGGGTTCTGTTGCTTTACAATTAGACTTTTAAAATACAACTCAAGAATCATTTTCATGTTTTCATATGTTTTCAAAAGTGAAGTAAGGTCTCAGTAGCGGAGTTGTATTTTTTACGTTATGGGCATTTGAATGGGAAGGGACAAGAGAAAAGACCAACATCTGTGTAAGCTGCAACTGAACAGACAAAACCTGAACAAAATGTTCAGGTTTTGATTTTTATACCTATAATGTATAGAATATGTATAACGTAGGTGTAATGTAAATAAATAATATATAATAGGTCAGTGCACCATTAAACTTGAAAGAAAACTCTTTGGGTTCATTTGCATGTGGGACTTGTAAATACAAGGAGCAGCAGGGATTTCTTTTAAAAAATGGCTTTGGATTTGCCAAATTCATCTCTGATGAATTAGATCAATTTGATCTAATTCATCAGAGAACTTCAACATTTGCAAGCTTTCAGTGGATTCATCTGTGGCCAGATTTCCTTTAAGACAGCTGTGTCTGTAGGTGTGAGGCAGCCAGACTCAGTTTAATGCAGAAATCTCTGGTGTTAAGCACTGCTGTGTTGCACTAACTCAGCTACCTACGCTGCTTTGTCAACAGAAAAAGGAAGAAAAACCTCTGAACTCATCCTGAATTTGCTTCAGGATTGCAAACTGCAGGTGGCTCCCTTGGTCTGCTGATTATTCAGGCTGTGTTTGTTTGGTTCCTTTCCCTCCTCAGCCTCTCCTTTGCAGCAGGGTGGGAATCCAAAGCAGAGGAGGATCAGCTTTGTAGTGTAGGGTCACCCAGTGCTGTGTGGCAGAGGAATTTCATTTCCTTGGATTGCACACGTAGGTCATCAGTCTTCATATCTGTTTCACACAGAAGTGCAGCAGATTGGTTTGTTTTCATCTTTAGGTGTATTTGAAATCGTTGTTTTTCAGCAACAGAATAAATTCAAGTACCATAAAGGAGGAGAGAGTTATTAGTTTACTATTTTTCACTTACCTTTTCTTCTCCACTCTATTTATCCAACAGGTAAACTCTCAAACTCAAGAGTGAAAAAAAGCTTTGCATGGTTTAAATAAACTGCTGCCTACAATTATCATCTAGCATAGATTTATATATATATATCTCTGTATTTTGGTATATTTATATACATATATATAAATTCCTAAATGATTTTAGAGTTATTTTAGAGTCCAAGTCTTATTTCAAGAGCATCAGGGCCCATTTCATTCATCATGGCACAAAGACTGATATGAGCATCGTGTTAGAAGGGTCTAAAGGAAAGCAAAAGTTCCAGTTAGGAGGTAAAGATTGTAAATATAAGCTCTTAATATTTCATTTCAAACAGCATTTTAATGCACTCACCTTTCAATAGCTTAATTTCTCTGTCAAAGGTAGTTTGTAATTATGGAGTCAGTAAGAAAACATAATTTATTTTGAAAAAAACATACTATGTAAAATACCTGTCCCATTGGTGTGATCTATTAACTGCAGGTGTTTTCATCATGTGACAGTAAATGAAGAATATCTGAGATTAAAAAATAAAATACATTTGAGCTATTTTCAGAAGTCAGGCTCAGTGTCAGCTGTGCTATTTTTGTTTATTGTTTTATTTTCCTGTAACTTCTTACATAAATAACACCTTCAGAATGCTCATGCTTTGGGGTTGGACAGAGGCAGGAATTTCAGTGTAGGTCTCAGGCTGTGGCACAGTTTGGTTGTGTCTCTTAGGACTCCGCTTTTAAAAGCTTTGTGATAGATTCACAAGGGGGAAAAGTCAAGAGGGATGGGTCGGATAGATTAAATTTTCCAGCCTCCAGTTTGTTATTCCTGGAGCTTCCTTTCTTTACATCTGCAGCAGAGTTAGTATTTTTTCAGAGCATTGTTGTTCCATAAGAAGGTTCAGACGGAGAAGTTTGGACATTATCTTAATCAGCCTTACATAAAGAATTGCAATAATTGCACCTTCAGAGAATCAAATACAAACAGCCTGTGTATGAATTAAATTGTATGCAGATTAAGAGACAGGTGGGAAATAGTTTGAGGTCTGGGCTATTTGAAGGCTGCTATCATTATTCATGGATTGCTTGGAGGTACGGCATAATGTATTCCGCCCAATTCCTGTAGAAATGGAGTTCGTTTTCAGAATCAGCATTCTGTCTGTTCTGAATCCAGGTCAGATGCTCTAACGCAGAGGCCATTCCTTCAGTTTTAGTTTAATTGGCAGCGCTAAACCCTTTGGGAACATCACTGGGACAGGTGAGAGTTCTCTGCTGGAGACTTGAGGAGCAAGGATGTGAAATAAGGAATCCTGCTGGTTACTGAGTGACTGGGCTAGTTCCGCAGGTACAAACTGATTATCCACCTGCCTTTTCAGTGCCACCTGGCAAACTGAGACTGGGGAGGCTCTGGGGTGTGTGTGTGCCTGCTGCAAGGCCGTCTTTTGGTTCAGAAATCTCTGGCACTGAAAAATATTAGTAACAAAGCCCCTGCTGCTCAGATTTTCTGCAAGTTTCAATTAGTAATTTTGTCAGAAAGTTTCTCCAGAAGAACTTAAAGAGAATTTAAATAGAATTGGAGTGGGGACAGGCATGTGTTGTCTAAAGAAACCTTTTCTGTGTATTTATATCAATGTTGTGACTGAGTTGTCTTAGTTATAATGTGTTATATTTTAGGTGGCTGCTTACAGAATTCATGTATTAATTTGTTACAACTGAACTCTCAGAATATGAAAATGAAAATCTTGAAGAGGAAAGATGGAAGAGCAGTTGTGGCTATAAAAAAAAAAAAAAGCCAAGGGAAGGTGAACTCTCAAAAGCATTGTGTTTTTCCTGCAATGGAAATTGGTTCAGTGGGGTTTTCCCAGCAGTTTTCATAATTTTTCAGTGGGTTTTTTAAGGTGTTGGAGGCTTCCTTTAGAGAGAAGTGTAAGAATCACTGCTGGTTGACACATAGACAAATGTTCAATACCCACACATTTCAGAACTCTGGAATTCCAGCCCACTGTGTGATAACTCTGGTAGTAGTTAGCACCTTCTGTACCCCCTCCATGCCTTGTTTTTCTAAGGAGCTGGAGCTTTTGTGTGTATGAGCCTGCTGAAATCCAGCAGGGGAAGAAAGGCATCTCTGCATTCCCAACTGTCTGATTGAGGCTCGGTGATGCAGTGCTCAAATAAAGCCCAGCACATTTAACGAGGAGCTGAGGACAGAGACACATGTACTGGCACTGCAGAGACAGGGATTGTGTACAAAGACTAATTAGCATGAAGTATGAATACATTAATGAAGTAGTCTTGATTTATAATGCTCTTACAGAGAGTTTTTTTTTTCTATGAATTCGATGAAAAAGAAATTCAGAAGTTGAATTGGAAAAAAAATCTGTGTTGAACTGCAAAAAGAAATGGGTTTTGTTTGTTTTTAAACAAATAGAAATCTATATTCCTGGAATAAAACCCCTTCTGTATGAATAAATAAAGAGATTAGACTGAGAAGAATGCTTTCTTTAATGTCAAAACAGAAAGAATAACCTGTAAAAGGTGCTCTTCAAGTATGCAACTGCATTTTTCATGGGAATTTAGGTTAGATACTCTAAAAATCTATTTAATATGAATCTAGTTACTCTCAACATGAAGTGTTCAAGGCCAGGTTGAATGGAGCTCTGAGTAACCCTAGTGGAAGGTGTCCCTGCCCATAGCAGGGGTTGGAACAGGATGATTTTTAAAGTCCCTTCCAACTCAAACCATTCTGCGATGTTATGATGAAATCATTCTATGGATTTGACAATAATCCTTTTTTTCACTGAACAGTTAATAGTATCCACTGTGACAGTTTTCCTCAAGTGTGGCTTCTCTTTCACGTGCAAGAATTGATATCTGGTAATGTACATAAAATGCACTGATGATGAGTTGGAGGTCAATTGCTTGGCAAATCTAGATATGTGTTCAGTAGTTCAGTGCAGAATGGTTTTGAAACAATTCCTTTTGCCTTCTGAGGTGCTTGTAGCCGTTAGATACATTTTCTGGCAACTTCCTTAGTGCTGATAAAGGAAACTCCAGCTGAGTGTTCCAGTGCAGGTTCTTCAGCTGAGCATTGGCCGGGAATTTGTGACCCAAGTGAAGTAGGGGAAGAATAAAAAAGTCTAGAAGTCTAGAGGGAAGCATGGAGAGCAGACCAGCTACTTACCAGGACAGTTGGTGCTGACTATTTAAATAGATTATGCACCAGTATTTCACTCTCCTGAGAACTTCCAGCAGAGTTCTAGGAATAACAATGCATTTGCTTAAATAAATAAAACCCCACTGTAAACAAAGCCCTGGTTATAAGCAAAATTTATGGTCTTACTTGTAAAATAGTTCTTTCAAGGCTGCATTAAAGAGATGTCCCCTGCATCTTTCAGCAGAACCACGGTTAGCATATCCTACACTTCCTCCTAAATCTACTTTCTATCAAAAGAAATAGAATGTGGTGGGGCTTTTTTTTTCCTGCAAAAGCATAAACTGACAAAATGTGTCTGATTCATGCCCTGGTTGCAGTTGCTCACTGTGCTGACCTGCAGTGATTCTGTGTTTGTAGAAAAATGATGCCCTCTCCATGGGTTTTATGTTTTATGTGCAAAACTGTTTTTCCTTTCTTATTGCTGACCAAAAAAAAAAAAAAAAAAACCCAACCCAAAAATGTGTCATCTGCTCTTGACATGGAACATTTCTCTGAGTGATAGTTGCTTCACCTGTAATGCTGTGCCAGGATGCTTTGGGCAGAGTACCTGCTTTTGCAAGAATTTCTGCCATTTATAGTAGAGCAGGGATAGTTCTGTTACCTACATGAATAAAGGTTCTTTGGAGAGACGTTCAAAAGCTATCTAAAGGATTAAAAGTTAACAATCATGCCATTAAGTTTCTGAATTCATTGTGAAATTGAAAATGCTAGGTACATAGGCATTAATACAGATAATAACAGAAGTATCAGGGTTTTGAATTACTTATTAATCATCTCAAATGGATGTAAAGCTAAAATTACAACTTTCTATATTGTGTGACTGTTGTGTGCCTTGTGCAATGTGAGAAGCTGAAATGTCTCTGAAATTTCTTCATTTCAGGTGCTTTATTCTGTTATGTGAGGTGAGAATCTAATGATTGTAGAGTACTATTACGGAAAACTTTCCCACTGTGAAAAGGCTGTGGCTTAAAGGCTTTCTAAAAGCAAAAAGTCCACATGGTAAAAGTTAGAGTGGAATTATCATTAAGTTGCCTATTCTGAATGGGAGTACCTCTGGAGTAAATTTCAAGGTTTTCTTTGACACTTTTTTGTTGTTGTTGTTTCATTGAAGACTTGGATCATTAGCACAGAGACACTGCCTTCTTAATGAATCACTTTGGGCTAATTTTGCTTGTGTTGGTAATAGTAAAGGTAAGCAGAGCACAGCTGCTAAATTCAGAATGTCCAGTGGACGCTGCCTGTGCAGAATGTGCTGAGGTGGGCAGTGGAACCTGACGTTGCTGCTGAAGGTGAGAGACTGGGAGCTGTGCGTTCTGCACTATTTTTAGTCTGCTACAATGCAAGCAGCTTAATTTAGCACTCTGTAGGTCCCCTAAGACTAATGCTGTGATGTGGCAGTAATTTATCTTGTGTGTCTTGAAGGCAGATAATCATTACCCGTGTGTTCTCTGAGCACCCGGGTGTGTTCAGGACATTTTGGGATACTTAGACCCCAAGAAAGCTGTTCCAAGGTGGAGCTAATGTAGTAGTCACACACACACAACCATCCAAGGTTGACTTCAGGCTGGTTGAGCCCCTGCCTTTCATGTTCAGCAGGTGACTGAGAGCAGATGCTCAGTCAAAAGAGTAAATACATGTAAATATATATTAAATGTTTGCTTCTTGATGTACACAGAATCGATTAAACAGAAATGCTTCTCAGCTGCCAGCAGCTGATGTTTTCTCTAAGCCAGAGGTCACATCTTTACACGTAGTAAAGTCTTCATTGTGTTTTATCTCCAGTGAACTCAAGATCTTTCAGCACTTATAACCTGTGCCATTGCACTTCTCTTTAAGTTCAAACAGATAAGTTGATTTGCAGAATTTTAACCCTGCTGCTTCTGCTCATCCTGGTTTGCTGCCTCCTTTTTCTCTCATTGGAAGTCTCATTAATAGCTCCTTTATATTTATTTCTCTGTGTTTTCAAAGACTGCCCAGAGAGGCAGACCCCAGATTGTGCATGATCCACAGAAGATACAGTAAAGCATCCATCTGGCCATCATCCAGAAAATATCAGTGGCTCTACCCCATTTATTGAGGGGCACTCACAGATGTGGCTGTCACCAGATGCCTGCCTGCCTTGCTGTTGGTTTTTCAGAGTGACATTTAGAATGCCAGAAACCTTCCGGTGTCTCAGGATATTGAAACTCTTGGGACGAAGTGAACTTGTTCAAGTGATCATTAGTCAGGGTGATGGGGACAATGGGCAATGCATCTTCCTTGTGCCTCTTCCAAGGCAGCCACTGCCCTCTGATGTGGCTGCTTAAATCCCGGGAATTCTGCTCCAAGGGCTGCAGGGAACTTGTCACAACATGTGTGTTGACATGTGGTTAGGTTGAAAGGGCTGCTCTGTTTAGCTTCCATGCAACTCATTAGATTTATTTGATACCGTCCACCACAAAGCCAGTTTAAACATTTGTTTGTGCAGGACTAATTTCCCAATGTTTTATCCTTATTTCTGTTGATCAGCTATCAAAGCTGTGCTTACCAGTCAACCTTATGGGGCACTGACTTTTGCTATTGAAATTAATAGAATCTATTAAGGCAGATAATTTCCTAATTATTTTTAATATGATCCTTTTACCCTGTCAAGTTCTGCTTTGGCCCTGAAAGCTTCTCTTTGAATTCTCTGGGTTTAATATAACAATAAATACCAGCTAATGTCAATTTTGGTTTTTTTTAATTTTTATTTTTACTCTAAATAGGAGAATAGAATTCTTTTAACTGAACAAAATCAAATTTCTTGTGTACTTAGTCAACGGAAATGCAACATTGTATATTTGATTGTAGGGCAGAGTGTATAACCAGAATGAGCTATATTACACTAAAAAGTCAAACAATTTGGAATTCAATATGTGTAAGTATTTTGCATGCCATGTTAATTTAAAATCCTGATGATAGAGAAGTGCTTTAAAAAGAAAGAGAATACTAAAATGTCTGTTTGGACATGTGTATTTTACTTAGTGTTTCAATATTTAGTCAGAATTGTTAAATGTCAGATATCACAGTGATAGAAGAAATCAATTTATCATTTCATTTTTACTAACATTTTAGTGTGTTCCATTAAACACCAATATCTAATTAACTTGACTGTATAAAAGGGTTTTTGAATCTTGGGATCTCAGCTTCATAATTTGGAAAGTTCCTCTGGGAAATGTGATTCCCACAAGTGTGTTTGTTTGTAGAAGTGAGCCTTTTATGGGCTTCATCAAGGGGAACAGTAGGTGAACAAATACTTTACAAGATACCTATTTATTAGACTTCTCATAGTAATAAAAGAAAATGAGTTTGTTAGAATCTTGGTAAAATATGACAGCAGTTTCATTACTTCTTTTTTTCTGAGTTGTGATACTTTATTTTTTTTCTTTTGAAAATTGTATGGATAAGAAATGCATCAGAATCTGGGAAATAATTACAGCTGTCCTGTCTCAGTTTGGTGGCGATGGTGGCCTGATGTCAGAGGAAAAAATATAACGGGGCCATGTGACTGTTTAAATTAGAAATGCTATTATGGGCAGCATTTTATTTACATAGGCAAACATCTTCTGTCCCCCACTGCAAGACTTCCTCTGTGAGTTCTGAAGTGCAGGGACCTTGGCCAGGCACTGATATTGGGGCTGTGCAGACCTCAGTGCCCACCACACCCCAAGGGATCAGCAAATCCTCCAGGGGGAAAGCTTGGAGATGTTGGCAAAGGCACAAATGGGGTGCATAGTCCTGAGACTTTCTCCCATTCTCAATATTCGTGGAGAAAATGGGAGAGAAGAGGTCATGGAAAAGGCTACTGGGTTTATTCCAGCTCCTTACAGCGCATCTCCAACACAGTAAATGAGGCCCATGGAGGGAATTTTCAGTTTAATCCTTGTTTGCCTGCTGTTGTTTGATTTCTAATGTTCCTCTGGATTTCTGCAACCATTTGTGTGTCATGAATTGTTAATATTTGCTCACTGCCTTACTGCAAAAGCAGCATCTTTCACAGTAAATAGGAGGGGGCAAAATCAGTTGTGAAATTGTGTGTGGGTGTCTTTGGGATGTTTTTCAGTGTGTGTGTGTGGGGAGGGGTTGTTTTGGTTGTTGTCTTTTTTTTTTGATTTTTTTTTGTGGCCAAGGCATCTCCTTGATGCTGTTGATAGAGAACTGAAAGCCATCCCAGTACAGAGTGGGTAATTAAGTCCACTTTAGCTGTACAACTTTTGCTGCACAAGTTCTTGCTAGAGACTGACAATTAGACTATTTACAACCAATTCAGGGCAATTTTAACAGAGCAAGGAATATTTCATGTGAAATTAATGGTAGTCATTAAATGTGGTGGTCAAATAAAGTAGCAATCAATTATAAGAACAATTAATAGGAATACAGATCCCCTGTTACTTTTTTTGCAAAACTAATTTGTAAA
Source organism: Chamaea fasciata (assembly GCF_029207755.1). NCBI lineage: Eukaryota > Metazoa > Chordata > Aves > Passeriformes > Sylviidae > Chamaea > Chamaea fasciata. Next base: position 83,244,167 of record NW_027094089.1, on the reverse strand, counting down.
ACTAAGTTATGATCTTTTTTATTCTTCCACAGAGCATAATTTGTTGGGTTGATGCCACTTCCTTCAGCTTGATTACATTAATTAGGCAAAAAACATACAAGATTGCAAGAGGTTCCATGTTTTTTCCTCCCCGTTAGTTTTTTTTTTTTTTTTATCTTGAGAGCTCAGTGTAAGATTTGCTTTTAGATCAATTGCTTGCTTTGTAATAATTCTTTTTTTATTGCTGCACCAGATATTGAGCTCTTCTGATTGCAGAAAGGACAGAGTGACAGCAGGAGTGCTTAATTAATTTTGCTTCAGGAGTTGGTAACTGAGTGATTTTAGGTGAACTGAAAAATGCCAGGTGGCATTGGGAATAAACATGAGATCCCACAGCTGCTGCATGAATTGACAGGAGGCGTGGCTGACATCTGCTGATGCTCTTGCATTCCTCTCTGGATATTTGGGGAAACTGTTTGCTGGTTGTCTAAGTTAGAGCCCAAATGACAGAGTGAAGGCTGTAAGTGAATTTGGATGCCAAAGCACCTTAGTCTCAGTTGATGAACTGTGTGGCACCTGTTCTGCAGGATGGCTGCTGTCATCCAGGAGAGTCTTGTGGCTTCAGCTGTGTGAACTGTGACCTCTCCCAGAGTCTCTCCTCTGAATATTCTCCGTGTCACTGGTTGCAGGATGGAGAATTCCTCCTTGGTCCTGCTCTGGTTTCTCCTCGCTGCCAGCATCAGGGCAGTTACTCTGCTTCTCCAGGTAACCAGGGACAGGAGCAGAGGACATGGCTTTAGTTTGCACCAAGGGAGATTGGGATTATGTATCAGGAAAAATTTCTTCACAGAAAGGGTTGTCAAGCATTAACACAGGAGAGATGGGCCATCCTGGAGGTGTTCAGAAACTCCTGGATGTGGCACTTGAGCACACAGTGCAGAATGTGGTGGTGCTGGGCTGCTGGTTGGACTTCAGGACCTTAAAGGGCTTTTCCAGCCTTAACAATTCCATGAATCCGTGGACACGTTTGCACTTGCTGATGATCAGCAGGTTATTTGTGCAGTTTGGCTTGAGCACACAAACTTTGTCAGAGTTCCTGCCGCTCCCTGCAGCCACAGCTTGGACGTGGTTCATCTGTTGTGCCTTGCAAGTGGCTGGAGGAAGGTCAGGCTGTGCCCCAGCTGTGCTCCCTGTCCCATTCCCTGGGTCACTCCAGCCTGGGAATGCTGTGGGCACACCAAGGGACACCCTTGGGGTGGGTGTATTGCTGAGGGAAAGGAACAATGCAGATTTGAGACTACTTTGTGTTTTACTTTCCTTCTTCTCCCCCTTCATTCGACTTCTAATTCCATCTTCAAGTGCCTCTAGGAATACCACAGAAATGGAAAACTGTCAGTAGCATTCCAAGATGATCAATTTAGCCAGACTTCGAGCAGTTTTATTGTGTTGCAACAGAATTCGCTGAACTTTTGTGCTACAAATTACTTTCTAATCTTTCAGTGACATTCCTAGCTCCTTATTTCATTTTTCTACTAAGTCATGTCATCAGGAGGTATTTTTGGGGTTTTTTTTTGGGGGGGGTAAATTCAATATAATTATTATTTTCAGCTACTCAAGGCTCTTCTTGTGTGTGTAGTTTACATCCCTTGCAACTGTATGTACACTTAATTTCTTTCTCCAGTATTCCTGTACTAGCCATATCTCTTCTCTCAGGTAGAGGCAATAACAAAGTAGTTAATCTCTTTTGTATATTTACATCTACTGCCAAATACTGGTAAATGCAATTGGGAAGCCACTTGCCAGATGGAAATAAGATGAAATTACTCATTCATTTCCCAAGACAATATAAGGATGTTTTTGTTCACTGTGTGTACAGACTTGACAGAAATTGGAGACTTAGGCTCAGATTAAGGTAGGCTAAAGTTCATCTAAGTATCTGCTTTCTCCATGCTATAATTCAGTGTACTCCTTTCTATCTCCCTTTAATTTTCATCCTCATCGTATTCATGACTGACAGTTTTTGCTGTTAATTCTTTATTATTCATTGATAATTTAAAGAAAGAAAGAAATTTCATATGAGCTGGACATTTCAGTTCATAATAAAATGCTTTAACAGCTTCAATATCATTAAATAAAATCACATATATTTCAGCAAATCGGTCATGGCCACTTCTAATGCTATTCAGCAGCTAAATTAATGAACAGGTGTAAAATGATAATTTTTGAGAATAATGTATGCCTTTTTTTTTTATATTACAGAAGTACAAAAGTACTGATGGCAGAAATTTTTCCTAATTAAGTCTCTAAAGTATTTCAACTGTTTGTGTATGTTCTTTGCCATGATTATCATTAGACTTGCTTAATGTATTTTAAACTTACCTAACGTTTTGTTTAGGGTTTTGTATGCCCTGGCTGGGTTTGAAGGGTTTTAAGCAGGGCACTTCCAGTGGGATTAGATGAGTTCCCAGCTGAAGGTCTCACTGAAGGCACAGGTGGAGCTGCACATGCGCTGGGAAATGTCAGATCAACAGCAAACAATGCCTTGCAGCATCTTGCATCAGCTTTTTCCCTCCAACACCGATAAACAAATGTATTACTGCTTGCTTAATAGAGCTCTAAATTAGAAAAAAATAAGTTCTGTAGTGTTGGTGTTTACATCTCTGTTTTCTGGTCTCCAGAAAGAATCTGTGTGCTAAAGCTGGCACATCATGCCTCTCCTTTGGCTTCGTCATAGTGGCTCTCTTTCCCTTCCCACTTCTGTCTGAGGTAAATGCTAAAGAAAAGCCCACCCAAAACCTTCTGCAGGTCTAACTGGTGTGAGATAATTCTGCATTAGTGTCTCAGCAGTTCCGCTCCCCAGGACACACTCACTGCTTCAGACCTGAGTTGAGCTGTTCCTTCCAGTGTTCATCAGTTGTGGTCAGAGAGTAAGGAAGCTTCCCCTCTTGTTTTAAACTCACCATTTCTGGCATGGAAACCTGAGTATGGCAGTCACCAGCTCTATGAGTCTGTAAGACTTGCTGGTTTGGAAAAAAGCTGTTTTGGAATGGAGATGTAAGCCAGTGCCATTATCAAAGTGCTGTAATGAATTATCACAGCACTGAACTCCAAGGTCTGTATGAAGTAATACAGCTGCTTTAGCTTTCAGATTGATTTTTCATCTTGCTTTTCTGAGCTGCCCTGTGCTGTCTGCTATAAAATCCTTCTTTCATCTCTCCCTTTGGTTCTGTGGCATCAAACCAAAAAGTGTCTTATCTTTAAACAGGCACTTATGAAAGGAAAACCTGACAAGGGGCAGGAGGTTGGTCAGCAATGGTGTATTGAATTCTGAAAAGTATCAAGTATCTTTTTAATTGAGTTATTTTTCAAAATTCCGTAATCCGTGGTTGTGTTACAGTTGAATCACTGCTGAAATGGACTGTGTGATCAGAGCCTCTGGCAGAAGAGGGCTGAGCATGGCTTTGGAGAGCTCTCTGATGCTCCATGTCATCTCAAGCATGGCTGGAACAGTGGTGCAGAGATTCTAGGAGTTGTCTAATCTAGAAATTTTAGTAGCATCTCTTTCTGCCTGTGAATTTGGGCTTTGTAAGATTGGTGTTGATGCTGTATTGTGACTTCAGCGCAGTCACACAAGCATCTGGTTCTAGTGTTTCTCTGGTTTTTGTGAATTGCCATGAAGTGAACTTTGAAATCTCATGTGTGGAAAGGTAGAACTTTATGGGAAGAACATATTCTCTGGCCTTTTTCAAGTAGAAAAAAATTAATCTAACCTAGACGTCTAATGTTTGTGAAATGGATGATCTATAAGTAGTGCTGTTGCAGCCCTTCAGGCCTGAGTAGGTGAGAGTAGCTGTGGTTTGTTATAAAAGTTTGGATTGTGTGATCTGCTGTGGTCTAAATGTAGTTCCTGATTTTACAACCAATAGAGGAGCGCACCTGCACACAGGTGAGGAGGAGTGATAAGGGAAAGTGGTTCTGTGCCCTGTACAGGCAGAGTTACCACTGTGAATTTTGCCTCAGCTCATCCTCTGCATGTCTGTTTCTGAAATATTATGTGCTTAAACCCCAAGCCACTTTTCCTTTTTTGTTGCTGTAGCAGCTGAATAACTTTATACCTGTTTTGTATTGGGCTGGTGTAGCACCTTTGCCGTTGAACTCTTGCTCACAGGTGCATTTGTCACTTGCTTTCTGATTTACCTGAATTATCACTGTAGGAAGAAATTTTCCTTTCTGTGAGGGGATATTTGGGCACAAAAAAAAATTTATTACTCTTGTTTTCTTTTCCTGTTACTTCTGCAGTTTGCAAGCCAGGAAACTGGGTGTGTGTTTTATGTAGGTTTGTCCGTGGTGCTGCCAACTCCTGAGACAAGTCTGGTACCCTGGCTGGGAGGCGTGTGGTGTTCAGTGCTTTAAAGACTCCATCCATGGAGGTCTGGAGGCTTTAACTCTTGAACAGGTCAACAGATCAAGCTTGCAGTAGGTCACTCATCTCCTTGAATCATTCTTCTCAGCAGACTCAAACCCAGGCTTTGCACCATCTGCTGTCACAGAACAGAACTCGTAATCCTCGTTGCCTCCCTGCGGGACAGCCGATTTTTTAACTCTTGTGTGTTTTTTTTTTTTGTTTGTGTTGTTGAGCACCTGGTCTTATTTCCTTGTTTAATTGAGAACAATTAGTGAGAAGGGCCTGATTACTGGATGAAGTGTCACTTCAGGATTTTAAATGGAGCTCATTACTGCTAAGGGGTCAGTGCTGGGGGGAATTCTGAGGCTATCTGGTGATGTGTAGCTCAGGGCTTGTACAAGCACCAAGCCAGCTGCTCATGGGAGGCTTGCAGGGAAGGGGAGGGCATGGGAGGAGCAACAGCTGCTTTGTTGTTGAATCCTGTTTTTGGTTCACTTTTCTCTGATTTTGGCACTTTAGAGGTAGCTGGGGCTGAGGGCAGTGCCTGGGTCTGGCTCAGTTAGCATGGTATGGACATGCCTAAGATAAACTGATCATTCAGGGCTGTAAACCCAGCAGAATTCCTTTATGCCAGGTATTTTCCTGGTGGTAATGGGTGTAAGGAGACAAATGCCCATTTTCTACATTCTTTTATTTATTTTTTTTTAAATTAAAGAGATAAAATCTCAGTTTCAATCTTGTTCTTCACACTAAAAATTAACAGTTTTTTTCTTAGGAAATACCTGTAATGAAACCCATGATGGCTCATTACAGTGCAACAAAAAATAGTGCTCAGAGAGCAAAACCACATTCAGTCTGCTTGGAACTTCATCTTAATTTGACTTTCCAGTTTTTCAGTTACTTTTGAATGACTTAAAATATTCATTAAGTTCAATTAATGTTAAGCATATTAAGATTCTATTCCTTCAGTGCCAAATATATGATATTTAAAAGGAAATAAATCCTTGTTAATGGGTTTACTTAATGCTTAGGAAAATTCTGCGAAAATTGACTGTTTTAAATTATGCAAAAAATCAGCTTATATTTTAGGTACTCCAATGCCACATTTCTTTCCATATAATTTAAAGTGCTGAACATAAGGCTAGTGAATCTTGCTAATTTAAAAGAAATCACTTTAAAATATGCACTGTTTTTTTTTTAGTTTTGCTCTTTACCACTGACAAGGCAAATAATTACTAAAAACATACCTTTGTTCAGTGTGATAAATATGAGATGTTTTATGTTGTTGGTTTTGGATGAAGAACTTATAAATATTATTCATGTTTCAATAGAGGGCACTCATGTGCTTCGAGGTAACAGCAAATCCCTGTTTTTAAAAATGCTTGCAATGAATTGGAGCTGAAGCGAAATTTCATGGGTTAAAATACATAAATATTATCTGATAGTGCTTGACAAAATTGCTCATTGTCATATTTTTTATTTCTTGTTCCTTTCAAATTTGGACATTTCTTTTGTTTGTTTGGATATTTTACAGTAGGTTGAGGCAGTGCAGTCACTTTGCCTTGAACTGATTGTAAAAGATGTATTATTATGGCTTGCTAATGGACATGCTGTTAGCTAAGATTGAACAGTTGTAATAATGAATAGAATTTAATAAATACCTACTTTCCAGCCAAAAAGCCTGTAGAAGAATCAGAAGAAAAGAAAGCAGCTCAGTCAAAGAAGAAGATCAAAGAACTAAGAGTTTTGGATGGAAAATCTGCACAAAATCTATGTAAGTGATGTGAAGGGCATTAGGTCAATGTCTAAGCAACATCTGCACCTCACTGTTCATAAATTGTCTTCTTTTGTTTACTTGTGCAATTGCTTTATTCTAAAAACTGCTAAATTGAATATGAGCCTCAAATTCAGAGGTGCTCAAATATAGTCTGAATTCACTATATAACTTGGGAAAAAACGAAAAAATGTGACAGAAAAATGGGTTATTGGGGTTTTTGTCATTTAATTCTCTCAATTATTGCTCTGGACTGAAAGTACAATTAGATGATGATCACTAATTTGGGCACAGCACAGTGTGGGTGGGTTTTGTGGGATGGCGTTTAGAGGCCATACCTAATTGTTCCTTCTGGTCAGAGCAATGAAGAAATAGAGGTTTAAGGGAAGATATTACCAGATAGGCTACAAAGGTGCACCTACTGCTGCTGTAAATTGTAACAAAACCAGCCCACTTGTATCATTTAACTTGCTTCTTCCCTCTTTCGTAATGGAGGGAAATCAATCATTAAGAGTGGTAGAATCTTTTATTTGAATCAGAAACACCATAAATGTCACTAGTCCAACCGTGCCCATGGCAAATGTGTAAACCCAAATGTGGGCATTGTTTAGTACCACATCCGTGAGCAGAAAATGAGCTATGACACGATTGATAGAAAACTTCAGATTTTGAAAGCATGGATGCAGCATAATCAGCCACAGTAGTTAGGCTGAATATAAAGCACTGTTTTACAGTGTTATGCTGATCCATCTGTTAAGAATTCTTTGTAGTTTACTGAATGGGGCTCTCTTGAGATTTTTATAACATTCTGATATCAAATTGCTTTGAGAACTCCATCTTTGAAGGGTTTGCATTATGTGTGTCTCCTGTATAAGTTCAGATACCCTAAAAGTGGTGGAGTTAGGGTATTTTTCTTACTTTTGCCCAACTCTTCATTACCCCTGTGATGACATTTTTTCCTGGAATGTCACATAAACATAATTTACCGAATTGTAAGTGCAGTACAGCTATTCATACGAGGTTATGGAAGCAATAATAATTATGATAGATCAGGATATCTGTTATTGGCTGAGTAGGTATGTTTAAGTAGGAATGCAGGTGTTATTCATAAAGATTAAACTTTATTGGAAAGTAACATTGCTAGGGAGCAACTGAGGCTGATTTAAAAGTTGAAATTGTTGTCATAGTTTCATTTCTTAGAAAGGAATTTCATTACAAGTCAAATTGCAGTAGTGTGTCTTTCCAGCATTTGTTTATATGGGAGACTTCTTAACTGTGAAACACAATTTGGATAGAGAGGTGATTTTTGGGTTGCTAGAAATGGTTTGCCTTTGTGTATCAATCTTTTTTGACCTTTTTGATTTTAATGATGCATTACTGAATTTCAGCAATATTTTTGGGTTCCTTCCGTTTGCCTTATGAAGAAATAAAAAATATCATTTTAGAGGTTGATGAGGAGAAGCTGAGTGAATCCTTGATTCAGGTATGTGAAATTACCTCTGCTTTTGGTTATAGCTGGTTTTCCACATAAAAATGGCACGAAAGAGTAAGAATTCCAGGGCAAGACATGGTATCAGTTGTGTTTCATTGATTTCACTTCAGCTTTTAAATACGGTCACATGTAGCACTAAAACTGCCTTTCAAAGACACTGTTAACAAAATAATTCCTTGGAATTTCCCCTTCCAAAAGGAAATCCTTGAGAATTCTGGTGTTTCAGCATCAAAGACAAGCTGAAGATGGTTCAGGCTGGTGCATAATTAAGTTTCACGAAGCTTCTTGAGGAAACAGCTCTGTAACAGCTCTGCCTGTCTCTAGTGAGGGGTGAAACTCCCTGAATGTTTCAGGGTACTGCTGCAGCTCCAAACCTAGCTGTAAATCAAACTTGCTCTCAAGCTGGCTGAGTCTCGTTTTGAGCCCCAAATCTCTCAGCTGGAGAGAAGAAAGGATGGAATGCAACTTCTTTACATCCCTCTCTGATTTACTCCCTCTAGGAGGAGGGCAAGTTTGTACACGGCCCCTTGTGATCTCTGAGCAGTGACAGTTCAGCAGAAAAGCATGGAAACCCTAAAATTCACAAAGATTTAGCACCCCAGCAATGCTGGTGTTGTTTTATTTAACATCGTACACAGATTCAGATTCCTGGTACCATGCTGGGCGTCGATTTATCCTTTCATCCTTCCCTGTCTCCTGTTTGCATCTTCATCCCATTCCCCCAAGGTTTTTTAAATCAATTTCTTCTTTCTGTTTTGGACCTGCAGAGTGGTTATTCTGGGGACTCTGGTCTGAACTGAGTTGCCTCAGTGTTTGAAAATAAGTGCAAAGCCCTAATTTTATCGAGGACTTGGTTTATTGATCAGAGATGTCAAATCAGATGATTAAGAGAGCTTCAGGTTTAGTAAAATCAAGGCAAAGGAGCAGCCCCACCTTGGGTAGCTGAAGTGCAGAGTAGTTTCATATTTATCTCCACTACAAAGACATTATTGTTTGGATTTCAATTTGTGTATATATGAAAATTTAAATGCAATCCACATTTTCACTGAGTATTCCTTAAAACAAACTATTATTCAGTCTTAATAGAAATATTTTAAATACTTAGCTGTATTTTGACACCTGAAGATCATACAATAACTCACAATTATCTTTGGGAAGATGGATAAGATTGCAAGCAAATAGAACTTTTTCCTGAGTTCCTGTGTATTTGCCACCCAAAAGATCCGGACAATTTTGGGATGATGACTTTTTTTTGCAAGGGTGTACTTTTAAGTGTATTTTGTGCACAGATACTTTGAATGCCTAATGATTGTGGGGTGGGTTTTTTTTCCTACTTTTGTCATATTTTACGCAGAGCAGTTATTTCTTGATTGATATTTAATGAGCCAGATGGAACCATTAGGGCACAAGGAGATTGTAGAGGGACAGAACTCCTTGATGCTGTCAGACCCTGAAAAATGATACTCTAACCTTTTAATACATTCTTCAAATCAGAGACTGTAGCAGAGCAGCTGATGTCTGTATTAAATAATTACTGCTTTGATTTGATGTTTATATAATGTTAAAGCTGCGTAAATAAAATAAGCGTCCCGTAATTTCCTTGTGCATTTCCATGTTGTGGTATTTTAAGCATGTTATTTTTAATATCCTGGGTAGTTTAATGTAACAAATTTGATATAATGCCTTGTTTGTTTTAGAACCTGGTGAAGAATCTTCCTGAGCAGAAAGAACTCAATGCCTTAGCTGAATTAAAGGATGAATATAATGATCTTGCCGAGCCAGAGCAGTTTGGAGTTGTGGTATGTATTAGTGCAAGGATTAACTGCAGAGTTCCATTTTGGCACATAGAAAGAAATAAATTTAGGGATAAAATCTTTTTGCTGGTGTTTCTGCAAGACCTGCAGTAGGAAAAAGTTACTACTTCCTGTTGGAGGAGTATTCAAAAAATCTCTTTAATACGTATTAGGCCAGCCTGGGCAGGGTCCTGACCAACTAGGGTTGGAACTAGATGATCCTTGGGGTCCTTTCCATTTGAACCCCTCTGATTCTGTGATTCTGTGTGCTTTTCTGGAAGGAATTACAGTATAGCATTAAAAAACAGGCACTCCCATGCCGGACCACATCTTTTGTCTGCCTGTCTTGCCTTGAATGTTTATTAAACAGCTCTGAAGAACCTTTGCCTTCAAGGAGATGAATTTCCAAGAGCCCATAGAAGACCCAGTTACCCCATGGCACCAACAACTGATAAATTTCTTTTGTATCAAAACCTGTAAACAGCTGAAAGAGTTACTGTGTCCATATCCATATTTTATATGGATGCATGCATACACATATAAAACATCTGTATTTATACAGACACAGACTTGCAAAATGGCTCAAGGAGGGGTGTGAATTTATATTGGAACTGAAGTTGTAGCTTGTGTTCTGCCCCTTTCAGTAGCATTCAGTCCCTGGATCTGTTCAAGAGCAGTGTTAGAATGGCTGGGGCCTCTCATGGAAGGAAATTCCAGCATTTCCATAAATTATTTAATCCGTGCTGGTGGCTGAGGGTGAGTTATTGAGTTAGAGTTCTGTGCCAGCCCTTGGAAATCACTTTCTGCTCCTGGTCTTCCAAAGACCTCCTGAGTCTTTAGGCAAATGAGCTCCTGTTTTCACTTCCCTTCGTCAGCCTAAGAGATTAAAATGATGATGAGAGCCTCTGTAACGTGCTCAGGATTTATCCCCAACTCCACAGGAGCTACGTTTGCTCTTGCTGGATTTTTGAGGCATTATGTACATTAAAATGCATTAAAACTGAAATAGAGGCCTCTTAAAAGACTTTTTTTACTAAAAAGCTCTGATTTGAGCATAATTTGGCTTCAGAAGTGCCTTTTGAGTGATTTTTTCAAAAATTATTTTTCAGTTGGGAAAGTAACAGAATGTGGTTTGTCCTAATGAGATTTTTGGAGAGGATTTAGAAAATGAAAGATATCAATGCCTTCTTTTGAAAAACTTTAGCCTATTGATTTCCTTTTTTTCTTTTTTTTTTAAGTAAATGGCAAAAAGTTCCAAAAATCTTTTCTTTCCAAGCAAAGATGAGGAATTTTGGTAGGAGAGGGATATATTAGTTAGTGTTACTGCAATAAGTAAAACATTTCCATTTATGGCTCAGTAACAATCTAAAAATCTCTATAAATACATATTTGCTGCTTTCTTTGAAGCAATAATAGCATGCATATATGTTTAAAATAGTAAACACATCAATGTATTATGCCTTTAGACAGACCAAAAATGACCCGTGGATATATTATGTGTGTGTATATTATGTGTATTGTCATATATGTATATATTTTATATTATTTTTAATATACACCTGTTTATGGGTATATTCCACCCTACCCAGATATTATCAAAGTAAGAAATTCCTTGGGTTTTGTGCAGAGAGAATATCTGGAGTGTGTTGAAGGGAAATGCACAATGGAATCAGACAAGGTGGAGGTGTTAGGACAAAGGAAACCTCTGAGGTTTGGGAATTCTGTTCAGTTTCCTGCTTAAAAACAGCAAAGAAATTGGCAAAATTGTGCATAATGACCTTGATTTAAAGGGCTCTGCAGGCATCCCTCCATTTTACTGCTGTAAATTCCTTAGTGCATCACCCTGATCTTCCTAACTTGGATCATGTCCTGCACTGCTCCCTCCTTCTGACACACATTCCCTTTTATAAGCACCACCCCTGGCTTGTCTCAGCTGGTATTTCTGGATTGGGATGCTGCTTTCCATATCTGCGGCTTGTGGATTCCCTCAGAGTTAGGATTCCTGCTGGACTGAACCTGGGTGGGCTTTGCCTTTTCCTCCGGTTATTGAAAAAGCCATAAAACTTCCCTTATTTCCCAGCAGTACCAGGATGGCCACAGTCACTGTTCCAGATTTGCGTTTCAGAGGAGACACTGACTAGAGAAAGTTGAGAGAGTTTCCAAATATTTAATATAACATTAATTAACAAAAAGTGCTTAATCAAACATCTCCAAATGGTGCTATTTGCCTTATGAAGGAACCAAGTTTCCTGAAGCTTGTTTGCTTATTCAGCTTTACCATCTGCTTTAATAAAAACCAGTACTTTGCCTTGTGGGTCCTGCTTCTGCCTTATTTCTAGAGGCCTCTAACTGCATTACTGGTCCTAAAATGCTGTGTTTGTTTCTGATTTTGGTACCGTTGAACTATCCATTAATGTGGAAGAAATGCAGCTGAACTTAAAGTCTTGACTGGAGTTCTTTCTTCTAATGTGTCAAGTTAATTTTGAAGTTTCTCCTTAATAATAATCTTAACCTTGACTTTAGGAATAGAAGACAGAGTACTTTAAATAAAATTTCAAGTGTGTCCCCTTATTTTTATGTAAATTTAGGTGTGTTAATTATTAAGATATGCTAATTGGATAATCACTTTGCCCATCAAATTTAATAAAGGTTGGAATAAGTTGCTGAAAATTCGTGTGGAAAAACCACACTTAGTCTTATTTGAAGGGACCGATTAACTTAATATTCAGCTGATATGTAAATGAAAATTAGAATTGCATTTTCATTTAGATGAAATGTTAAAATCAATTATATATTCTAATTAGTTATTGGAACTTTTTGAAGTTATATCCTGGGATCAAAAAAGGCACCACAACTTCCTGTAAAGGAAAGTTTGCATTGATGTTGAAGTAGAGCAAGAAAAACTGATTAGCTGAATCAGCTGTGTAACATTAACTTAGCTGGGCAGTGTCTTACCTGAATTCTACATGTAAACCTTGTGTTCAAGAGTTAATTTTTTCATGATATGGGGCCAGCTGCAAATTCAGTAAGGAACTGCATTTCCACTTCAGTGCCAGCTGGGCATTTTTAGTATCAATAGCATAAATTTGACTGAAGAGTTGTATAACCTTGCGCATTTTCTGGCCCTTTTTTTGCTGTCTAACCAGTTCAGCTGTCATGAGCAGTCCTGACTGGGAGGCAGACAAAGTGGGGAGAATTGTACACGTTTATTGTGCCTCCATTGGTTTAGAGTCATTCAGTCTTTAAAATTGAATTTATTGGCTGCTTGTTTGGCCTCATTGTAATTTTGTGAGCTGCTGCAGAATTAATCTTCCTGGAACATTTCCAGGGAAAAAAAAGAGGCAACTTTAATATAACGCAGGTAAGAGGCTAAGTTGTCCTGGTAAGTTGACAAATTTTTATTAGAGGTGTGTCAGCTTTTTCTTAGGAAGTGAGGCAAATTTAATTGTGCTTTTTGCCTTTCTCCAATAGCCTTTGATCCTCGTTTTAATACAGGGCTTGAGAATTGAATGATGATAATAAAGCATAAAGAACTGAATAAAGAACTTGATTAGGTAGAGAGTTCAGACAAGACCTTTATGAGAGCCCAGAAGGGGGAATAATGACATGCAGCCCAGCACTGACAGTCAGCTGGAAAAGAAATATCCATTTTCTTACCTCTTTAACTGTGTGCGGTGGAAGCCAAGAGCTTGCTGTTCCATGCACCTGTTTGAATGTTTCATTTTTTATATGCCTTTGACACTAATTTTATTTAGAGCCATAAAGAATTTGTGCTTTCTAAATGAATGTAGGCTTTGCTCCTTTACCTAATTCCGCGGGATTCCTCGAAGTTCAATATGTGCTCACCCTTCCTCTGCCGGTGAACACAAGGATTTAGAAACAGGCCCACAAAAGGGGAAACCAGGACAGGGTGTGGCAGGAGGAACTAAAATAACATTTGTGGCCATCTCCTACTGATACCTGATGGGCATAATGTGTATAAAAATGTTTGAGTTTTAAGGAAACAACGCACATGAAACAGCTCTTAGGAAATTATCAAGACAGTTTTAAAATATTATGTAGGTCAGGGAATGAAATTAAAACTCACTGCTGGGTTGGTGGTCAAAAGCTAATAAATGATCAGTGTTCCATGACAGTGCACAATATTGAAGGAAGAAAGGACATTCTCTGAAGTTTAAAGATTATTCTTCACAAATGTTTATGTCACGCTCTCCTGTGGCCTTGTACATGTTTTGTTGCACTCTGGTTTTGGGATCTAAAGCTTTCACAACTTTTTTCTGTGCCATTTTGAGTAAAAACAGCAATTGGAGATTGTTCTACAAAAGTTAAAGCAAATTATGTGATTAATTTTAATTTCCATCTACTGCAGATTAGTGTAAGTAGATCCTTTCAAGGCAGATGTTTTCCGTATGATATTTCTGAAATACAGAATGATTAGAAGAATAATGTTTCAAGACTTTCAATGATTTTGGCTCATAGAGTCTCACAGAGAAATTTGTGACAATGGAGATTTATAAAAAAAGATCACTAGTTCTGCTGAAATGCTTCTTTTCTGATCCTTTCCTTTTCCTTGTTCCAGCCTGATCATAGGAATTGTTTGAGACCATCTGGAGCGCCTTCATGTTTATGTTCATTTTAGAATGAGTTCATTATTATTCAGGCCACTCAAGTTCTTCCTGTGAAAGTTATTGCTGCTGCTCCTGGTTGGGAGATAACACCAGTAGAAAAATCCTGGTTCTTCAAAGTGCCATGGTCAAATTTTGGCCGACAGAGACAGGAGCACATCAAAATCTTCCTGTTTTGGTAGTCAAGATCTGTGATTTGTCACATAGCAAAGCTTTTCTTGCTGAGTGCTCCAGGAACACCACTGATGGTGAATACATTGGGGAAGAAATCTTTCTGCTATGTAAAACGAGATTGATGATGTTCCAAATCTTCCTTGCAATTAAATTAAAAATTTCAAGTTGTTTAAAAACGCTCAGTACATCTTTTTTTCCTAATTTAAATTTCTCTTGTGAATTACGGTGTGCAAAGTGGGAGGAAAAAGCTCTGATCACTTGTGCGAAATATGAAAGACATGGCCGTATTTTGTTACCTAGCCTGGTGAGTTTGGTCTTGGGGATTTGAATTAATGAATCAGCATTGTAGATTATTTTCAGTATCTCTGTCATTCGCCGTGTTACAAGCTCAGGATTTATAACCTCCCATCTTTTTATCAGAGCAGGAAGGAATTAGTCCTGGGCTCTGTTTTGCCAAGTGTGAAACACAAAGGTGGTAGGATCCTGGGATGCCTGGAAATACAAGATAGGCAGTGAAAGCATGCAGAAAAGCTGTGGGCTTGCTGGCTGCACAGCACTGGGGTTTTTAATGTAAGCTTTCCTCCTAAGCAAGCATTATTTTTTTTTTTAATATTTTGATGTATTTGTTGTGCAGATGAGCTCAGTGAAGATGCTGCGGGCGCGGCTCAACGGGATCCTGTTCCGGCTGATGTTCGAGGAGCACGTGAACAACATCAAACCTGACATCATGGCAGTGACCCTGGCCTGCGAGGAGCTCAAGAAGAGTGAGAGCTTCAGCAAACTCCTGGAGCTGGTGCTGTTCCTGGGCAACTACATGAACTCGGGCTCCAGAAACGCACAATCCCTCGGCTTCAACATCAGCTTTCTCTGCAAGGTAAGCTGCAGCCATAAAGCACTGCAGTGCAGCTTGGTGAAACTCAGCACACAGGATAAAAGTGCCCAAAGCAGGGAAAAGCATCAGGCAGTGTCACTTACTGCACCTCTGTCTTTAATAATGGACAGGGAAATACAGACCGAGCATTCCCAGGATTCCTTCGATCATTTTAAGGTCTCTATTTTTTGCTCCTAAGGAACGTATTTCAGCCTTCAGGCTTGTCTAATGGAATTTGGGAGCCTTCATTTTGCATTTTGTTATAATAACTCCTTTTTCAGACCGGTGACTATAATTTAGTTGACTTTCTGCCCCGTGTTAAGAAAATTTTTTTTCTTTGAGTCAGCTGTCAGCAAGGTGGAAGATGTCTGTGTACACACTTCTGTGTGCAGAATACACACATTTCATGATGCAGAATCCTAATGTGATGAATTCACTTTTCAGTAAAACCGGAGTTTTGTATTGATTTTTTTTTCTTGTTTCTTGAACAATCTTAAAATTATTTGTCTGTTTATTGGATGCAGTACTTATATTATACAGTCTGAAAAAAGGAGAAGAAAAAAGGCAAGTATTGATCTGGGATAAATGTTGGGTTTTGGAAAATAAATGTTTTTACCACAGAGCTGATAATTTCATACACAGAGATCTGTTTTTCTTACAACTTTTATTAAAACATGATAAAGAAAAGAAAGCACAACTCCATCCTGTCTGGACTAAGCTAGAAGGCTAATGACTGAATAAGTAATTGCAGATCCTTAAAACAGATTATCTCTCTGGATGTTATATTGCAGTGTATGATGTTATTGAAGATAGAAATAATTTGTAAACAACCTTTGGCAGAAGGCAGAGAACTTAATTTTGTTCAAATAAGAGACATCAACATCAGAATTCCTGGGATGTATCAAGCAAGAGCAGCTATTCCTGTGCCTGCCCCAGAGCATCTTCATTGCCTGACCATGGAATGCTCTGTAAAAATAGAAACACGGCAGGAAAAGTGCTCAGGCTGAGGGAGGCTGCTGTAGTAATTCACTGAAGGTGAAATTTGCTGTGTTTGTTTAATGTGTCCAAAGGATCCAACTGCTTTTTGAACCCCCAGTGCACCAGGAGCCCCCCTCAGGAGTTCCAAAATTCTGCTCCGTGGGAATGGAGCTGAAAGGAAAGAGGTTTGTTTTAGGGATGTGCGGGTGCAGCTGCTGTGGTACTAAATTAAAGTGAAGACCAGCAGCTCAGTTTCAATAAAGCTTTTGCAGCATTCTGGCTGGATCAATGTGTGTTTTATCTGTTAAGTTCTGGTATGTTACTTTTTGTTCATGGTGCAAATAGAACAAGACAAGCTGTTTATCCAGTCTGAGTATTACTGATGAGGGGACATTTATTGTCCAGCAGCCCTTGTTGTGGGAAGGGGGGAAAGATTTCTAGGGTAGGAGAAGGTCTGTAATCTCATAAAAATCAATAGAGAGCCTTTTTATAGCTATAATAAAGTGTCACTCCAGTGATGGTTCATACATAAATTTTACCTTGCATTGGCTGTCACGTTTAACCCTCACACCTGAAAGCTGCATCCAGAAGTACCTGGGAAAAACCCAGCCCTCTCCTTGCTGGGTTATGATGTGATTGGCGTGGTTTAAATGCTTTACTCTGTCTAAAGGGAGAGTTTTGTTCTGGTGGTGTTTTTCTGGCTTACAGAATTAAACATGTTACTGTGTGTATCCCTTGATTTGAATGGTTGTGCTGTGTTGTGCTCTGTGTACCTTGGCCTTTGATCCTTTCCCAAGCAATGGATCTCATGGTATTGACCCTCAAATTGATGCTTCAGCATTCAGCTGGTGCTGCTTTCTGTAGCCCACACTGATCTACCCATTTATTTCATTTACTTGTAAACTGAATGTGTTATTTCCAAACTCTGTCTCTTGTGCAAGGAAAGGCCATAGACTCAAAACCTGTATTTTAAAATTTGAACACCACAGTGTTAAAAATTTATCCTGAATCATAGTATGATAGAATATCCTGAGTTGCAGGGGACCCACGAGGTTCATCAAAGTCCAGCTCCTGGTCTTGTAAGCACAACAAAACAGGCTCTTTTTGCTTTCCATCCACTTGGCTGGAGCATGTAGAACAGCAGAAACCAGGCTAAGCCATTAGGTTTTTTTACAAGCCAAGGAATGTTATATCTATTGGGCAAAATTACTGCAAGCAAAAAGCTGAATATAAAGAGTATTGCATTTATATGCAAAAATTTAAAAGAATGGGTGGATTATTGAATACAAGTATATATTGAATAAGAGTACGGGGTGTGAATATAGACACAACCATTCTGTCACCTGCCCAGTTCCTACCTTTGATTTTTATTTTTGTATTTAAATAGTATGTGCTAAGCTACACTCAAACAGCCCCTGTCTTATTTTTCATAATGCTAGTAGGCTTAGGACTTGATTTTTAAAGTAAAGATATTGATTCTAAATATCAGGCAGACCTATCTGTCTCCATTGTGTTCAAAATCAGGATGAATATTGCAGACTTGATTATGATTGTGCCAAAGAAATGAATTGGATAACATTTGTCCAAGTTCTAAATAAATGTTTACTGTAAGGTGCTAATACTGGCTCTCGTTATGAGATTGCTCTTGGTGGCAAAACATGTTCCTGTTGCAATTTGACAGCAAAATAATTTTTGTCCATTTAGGAAAAAAACATGCTTTATCCACTTGATGATGTCAGAGAGATCAAAGACTGCAAATCCCACTACTGTTGTTCACAGACAAATTGAAATGCAATTTCTTTTTTCCATGCAGATGTTTAGCCCGTAAATCTACGATTTTTTTTTCAAGTCAGAAGAACTTCTGTGTATGTAACGCATTAAAGCCCTTTAACTGCATACCATTACTGAGCATTGTTTAGTCTTTAATCGCTGAATTGGTATGAATTAAATTGCTTTCTTAATTGCCTAAATACCTTATATTTTTAAAAGCCTGTTTTTCCACTGCACTCATTTATTCCTAACAGGGTAATCCTTAAAGCTGAAAGGCCTCTATTAAATTGAACATCGATGGCAAGCCTGTCATGAGGATTATAGAATTAGAACTTCAAGTGATTTAGAGAATGAGAAAACAAATAGGAGATTTTACACAAGCATTTATGTATTCTTCTTAAATAAATCCTTTATTTCATTTATTGTGTATGTTGTAGCTTACTCCTGTGTAAGAACTGTACCAGATGAGTAAAATGCTGTTAAAACAATTCTTTCCAGATGTATTACTAATTCTGTCAAGTGAAGTGTTCTCAAAATCTTACATACACCTGCTCTGTCTGTTGCTGTTGTGAAGAAGAGATCACAGCTTCTGCCACATCTTCCATCAGCTCACACATTCCTTCTTTACATCTGCACAAAAATGGGCAAATTCAGAAATTTGGTCTTAAATTTGTTCTCTCATTCTCTTAAATTCATGACGTTCCTTTGCCTAGACTTATGCACTCTGCCATGGGATTTAGCCATAGGGTTACAGGGAACATGCCACTGGTCCTATATTCTAACAATTAGTTCAGAGTTTTAGTTTAACTAAAAAACCCTCATTTCAGCAGTTCATGCACTCAGGCTAATGGAGAGCAGAATGTTACCACTTCAAAGAATACTGATTTATTCCAGGCCACTAAAAAGTGCCTCTGCAGTTGAAAGAACAGCAAAAATATACATTTACCTGTTACTTCCCATTGTGCACAGTTTTCCTCCAGCTTTTCATAAATTCAACTGAATGCATTAAATTTGCTTTAGCTACAGTCAGGATTACCTTTGCTTTTTTTTTTTGTAGTCATTCTGGATTCCAGTAAGGCAGGGTGCATTTATTTTGTGTGTCTCTATAGAATTGGCCTCCAGGTCTTTAGCCTAAAGCAGCGTGGTTTAGATTTTGCTCCAAGAAAAAACTGTGGATTTACAACAAGGAGTTACTTTAATTTGATGGGTCAAAATGCAAATTCTGACTGTTAGCATGATGTCCAGCTATGCAACTTTTCAGGGATTCCTTTAGAGATTTAGCATTTATGGAACTGAAGGAGTGTTCTAAATTCATTTTTGTTTATTCTCTGTTCACAGCTGTTTTTTATCTGGGGGATTCTAAACTGGCAATGCTAAAATCTCAGAACTTTATGGACTGTCTTCAAGTCTTGTTCTCATCGAAATTAATCATTCTTCCTTAAAATACATCATAGGGTAGATTCCTCTTCTAGTCCTGAATTATGAAGAATTCAAGAAATTTCATTTTTTAAATCTGTTGATTTGCAGGTAACACATGTAGGTAACTTTTTGCTAATAAGTTGAAGTCTGCAATATTCACTTTATTGAAACATTTTAAGAATTTTTTTTTTTCCTTTTTGTTTTTTTTCCTGTGTTCCCTTTTTTAGATTCGAGATACCAAATCATCAGATCAGAAAACCACCCTGTTGCATTTTCTGGCAGAAATCTGTGAGGAGAGTTACCGGGACATCTTAAAATTTCCAGATGAATTGCAGCATGTTGAGAGTGCAAGCAAAGGTAAGCAAACAGACAAACCACCTAAAGGTAACAGTTGTTTGCTTTGACGTTAAATACTTTCACTATTTCATTTGAGAGTGTGGAGTTATGTAACCTGTAAGCATTGATAATCCATGTGGATTGTGCCTTTCTGGTATTTACTGAGCTGAGAGGAAGGAAAAACAGTAGGAGAGCAACTCCTCTTTTTTCTGTAGTAGGCTGTGAAAATAATAAATTTATAATTTATATTTATACAATGTAAATATATAATATTATAATATATAAATGTATTTACAATGCAAATTATTGTCTTGTCAGTGAGGTGGTTGAAAAACCATGGCTCAGGAGTTGTGTCAGCAGTGCCATGGTGATGTTGAGGCTCCCGTCACACCTCTGAAGAGTGAGCTCTGTGTGAGCAAGGAGCCTTCGCACTCACACAGAGTTCCTGCTTTCCACACCTGAGAGAGAATAACAAACATGCCCTGGGAAAATCCCAGGCTGCATATGAATAGACAGAGTTTAATTGTGCTGCACAGGCAGCAATTGATAATTATTTGTGGTCAGTCAGCAGTCCAGGCTGGGGGATAGCTTAGTTCATCTGTTGGACAGGTTTTCCTGTGGCACAGGCTGTGCTGCTTTGGCACACTTGGTGCTGAGTTTTCTGCTGAGGCAAAAGTAGGTGGTGGATGAAGATAACGCAGACTTTTAATTTGCCCATTTCATCAGAAGATAAATACCTGGGCGAGCACAGGAATATGAAGGAAAGTAGAGGTGAGAAGTAGTTGGATACACATTTCCACCAGCTCTGTCCAGGTTTTCCCCTGGAAATTTTTGTCTCCTTTTTTTCCAGTGTTATCAGTCAATGTCTCTCTTCAGTGCAGTGATTAGCTGTTAGACAGATACTTTATTAATTAGGCCATCATTTGCTTTCAGTTTGTGTTCTTCTGTCTCAAACTGTCTGCTGAGAGCGGAACTCCTGTTTCCCCAAGGACCTGGGGAATAGTTCATCCATCAAACCCAACTTTGCCTTTGTTTCATCTCAGACTTCTTCACACTTTTATGTCTCTTCTTTATCATACCTTTTTTTTTTCTCCTCAAACTTTCCAAGCACCTTTCCATATTTTTTTTCTGCACACAACCTGTGCTTTATTTGTATTGATTAAATGTGTCCCTGCCTCACTTTGCTGCAGGATGGTTCATTGGCCTGAGTGCCTGGGGACAAAATTGGATTGGTCTGGGAGTATTGGGGTGTCTGTGCAGGGCCAGGAGCTGGACTCAATGATCCTTGTGAGTCCTTTCCAGCTCAGGATATTCTGTGATTCTGTGAACTAACATATTAATGAAATTATTTATGCAAGTAGCAGTTTGGCATCTTATCTAAATTCCAAAAATGTTTTCTTCCACTTGATAATTCTTTTCTCGAGGTGACTTTTAATCTTTTTTTTCTTCTTTTCTTTGTAAAGTCTTCTGGTTTACCAGGCACTTTTGATGATCTTTTATGAATTTTCTTCTGTGGCTGACACTTGACCTTGCAGCTTTGAGATTTTTATAGTTTGATTCAAAGCCTCTGATGTTCTGTAAGTTGACTTCAGGAATTAAACTGAAAGAGTCAGTAAAGTTTAGTTAAGCTGTAGCATCCTAAACAGAGAAAGCATATTAATGGGAGCAAAGCCTTTAATAATTCTGATGCTTAGAACACATATGAAAAAGATTTTATTGCAGTTAAATCTGTTTCGTTCTGTAAGATAAAAGCTACATTTCCTATAAACAGCACTGATTTCTAGCAGAGCATAAATTACTGTTCATTTTTAATGACCAAAACTTCTCCTTCAGCCCTTCTTTGCTCTCTGGAGCAAGGCAGATTTTTGGCAGAATAAACGTGATTTGTGCAAGTTGCTTCAACTCTTCCCCATGGTCCTTCTGGGGGTTTGTTAATTGTAAATGTTCATCTGCTCTGTCACATGTGGTGCTTTTTCTGTGTAGGAAGTTGAAATGCTTTGCATGGAGGAAATTTGCACTTCCTATTTATTGTTTGGTGGTTTATAAACCAGCGGTTTTGGGGATGGACAGTTGGGTTTATTTTTCCTTTGGGAAGCCTCTTTTGGAATAAATTGGCTGGATATGAGGATGCTGTCATCAGTTATTCATAAAATAGGAGGAAGTCTACCAGCAAGTATTATCTCTGCATGAATTTTAAATAAGGAAATATGAGCTAGGCAGGTGAGTGTCATTACTTGAGATGGATGCTGGTACTTTTTAGTCAGGAGGCAGCCTCCTAGTTTGGGCTGTACATAACATTCCAAATGCTACGCTTGGCATCTGCAACTTCTTTTCAATCTTAGCTGCATATTCTCAGTTCCATGTAAAGAAAAAAAAAAAATCCTGTTCAGCTTAATTTTCATAGAAGAATAAAGAACCAGCATCTGAACAACGGCTGATTTTTTTTTTTTTAACTTTTTAAACAAAGAGCAGATAAAGCATAAAACTGGATTTTAATATGAAAAGGTCAATGGGATTAGATGAACTGCCCATGCATGTACTAAAATCTTCAATAATCTGATATTAAGTATAATAAAATAGTTGATCTTTTTAAAGATGGAAGATCAACCCGCAGGTTTATGAAAAATAAAAATAAATTAGGAAACAGTTTTATTCTGGAAAATACAAGCAAAGGTCAGAGTGATTAACTATCAAGAGATCATTGGAAAATCATTTCTTCTTCCTGGAGGCAGACTGTGAAAGGAAAACCAATCAAAACTCACATGGCAGTGGCAAAGTGCATTGTTTGATGTCAGTGATTTTCCTTTTCCTGTTGTCCCTTGGAACCAGGTCCAGCCTTGTTGGCACATTCTTCACTTCACTTGTTATCCCACTTGCTGCTTTTCATGGTGTTTGCTCTTACTACTTTTTAACCTCAGCTTTTTATTAAATGCTTGAAAAATTCCCATCCCATTTTGGGCTTCGGTCAAATTTCCAAATGAAAACAAAGAGCTTCCTTACAAGCCAGATATTTCCAGACAGCCATGTGGTTAAAAGTATAATTTGGAATCAGTCAGAAAATACATGTATTTTTAAAGTTAAGGCTCTCTGGAGTGTCAAGCCTCTCAGAAAAAAAAATGCAATAGGTAACACACAAAATTAAGATGATTAAAATAAGTTAGCCATGTATTTTATAACAGCAACTTAATTTTAGATATTAACAGCAACAGTTTTGCATCCCAGTTCATAATTTAAACATTGTGAGTGCAAATAATAAAATATAAAAATAAACCATAGCAATGTCTTTATCTGTTGAATATCATGTTCCTGACCTGCTTGCTCTGTCACAGAGGGGTGTTCAGGGTCACAGCAAATTGAGATTAACTGTGAAAGTGATATATATACATAATATAAATATCTGTACTTTTTAGTCTCTTTCAGTAATAACAAGGGCTTTTTTGAGCACTTAACACACTGAATTCCTTGCCTGATATAAATGCGTGCCACTTTTAAAGTGTTGTTGAAAGTAAAATCAAGTGAAAGGTGCCTTGTGGGGGTGATTAGGTCTGTTCAGTGGACTAAAAAATACCAATAACAGCAGCACAGATTTGTCACTCACGTGGACATTGAAATTTATTTCATTGATTTGCAAGCATATGGTTCTGATGGTTGAGGCATCTCTCTAGAAAGGCCATTAGCAATCAGAAACACTGAGGAATGCAAATATGTGTATACTTTTTATTACAAATACTGTAATAAAATATTAATTTTGAGATTTTATACAGGTGCTTCACTGTGATTTAATGGCATCATTTTAGAATGGGGGAAATATTTTAAACCATCCTGTGCTACTGGCACTTTGAAGTACAGCAATTTAAAGCATGCTCATGAGCAGCAGCCGTTTTTCTGTCAAACAAAAGTTTTATAGTTTGTTGCAGCAGAAGAAAACCTGTGTTTTAGCAAGGAGATCTGCAGCATTTCCACCTTGCACAGTTTAAATTGCTGAAACAGATTTTGCCCAATCTGGCACGTGAGTGGTGGAAGGCAGGGAGGCAAAAACCTCACAGGCACTTCTTGTGTTGTGGCTCCAAGCAGCAATTTCTCTAAGAGATGCTTTTGGAGCCTCGCTAAGACTCTGGATTGCCTTACGCTCTGCAGAACTGCTTGGTGAATTCTCCCAGTCTGTGAAGGCTTTGAGGATTTTCTTTAGTTGCTGTCTGTGTGTAATAGATGCTGTACAGAGCCGTGGTTGTTCTGCATTCTGGAGCTACATTTTGAAGTTATAATTTGGAATCTCCATTAAACAGCTTTCTGTATGGCTTGCATTTTAAGGCTCTGCTTCTCTCCCTGAAGTGTAAGTATCAAGGGCAAAATGAAAGAACAGCCCAAATGACTCTCATGGGCTGTTGCTTATTAAAGAAATTAAAGCATTTAAGAATTTCTGGCTGTAGTTAAACCAATTCAGAAGTGAAGATTGCTTTAAATGTCTTAAGTTGTGTAATCCATTTAGAATTCCTTAATACAAGCCTCTAGAGAGGGAAAAGCTGCAAAATGGCACTTTGTTCTTTCTTCTGCTGCTTATCTGTGGTCGACGTGGCACTTTGATGGCTGTGAGGAGGGTCGTGGCACCTCTGGAAGTGGGTCAGGAATGCCAGGCTTCAGTTGGATAAAGTTGTCCAACATCTCTGTGAGTTCTTATATCCAGCAGCAGGTTGTGTGACATCAGCTTTGCTCCTTCTCCGTGCATTCCTTACTTTGTGTTGACTTGTCTCCTCTGCCTCATTTGCAGTTTGTCTTACACCCCTGCCAGCAGTTCTGCTTCAGCGTGCTCATTTAATACATACTGATTTTGTAATTACAAGCTCTCTTTCAAAAATAAACTCAACTTCTGAGATCTTGAAAGACATTTGTAATTAAATCAACATCAAAGTACGGCGAGTTTCTGGAGTGCTCTGGATATCCCACACTGCTGATTGCAGAGCTGTTCTCACCCATCAGCTCCAAAACTCCAGGTTATTTTTCTAAAACTGGGACATCTGTTTTCTAAAAGATTTGTAGTTGTAATATGAATCATTGTTTACTGTTTAGTTAGTGAGGTAAATGTGGAAGGCTGGGGGAAAGGCTGCCCTTGACAAGGGAGAGTGGGAGGGGTGGCACACACGGAGTACCTGGGACTGAGTCTCTCATTAAACTCCAAACCAGGAGTTTCTTGGGCTTGTTACAAAGGGCTTTTACTTTAAAACTGTGATTCACCTCTATTGCAGGTGGACGGGACAGTGGCAGCAATGCACAGGTGCTGTATCCTTGTTTAGCCAAGGCAGTGAGGTTCCTGTAACAGCCTGAAAAGGTGGAGCACAGCTGTGTCCCTGCCTTCTTTTCCCCCTTCCACTGCAGTGCTTCCTCTGCTGAGGAAGGAAATCTCAGCACGCAAATCAAAAGTGCAAATGTACATCCACGAGTGAAATCTGTCCGTTAAAAGTTCTGCTTCCTCAGATCAAATTCCAGTAGACAGTAATAGGGTATAAACACGACATTGCCATTTGGGCAGACCTGCTCTGACTCCTGAACTTGAAAATGTGCAGGGAAGATTCTGTGAGAGAAAATGTCTATTCTGCATGATGGATTGATGGTTGAGCACCAGTTCTTGGTGTCAGAAAGCTTTCCCAGTTCTTGGAAGAGGAGGATGGTGACTCCTCTGGCTGGTAAGATGAGGGAGCTGTTCTTCCCCTTTGACCCTGAGGTGTTTAAACATTTATTGTCTTAACAAATAGAAACGTACTTGGTATGAATTGAGTAATCAATGCTTGTAATTCCTGCAGATTATGTACTTACCCATTTCCCTCCAAACTGCCTTTCATTCCTTTGTGAAAGACCCTTTCCATCTGCCCTCGGGCAATAAAAAATAAACAGTCATTAGTATGCTTACAAAGTAGTTATGGTACAAATACTGTCTAGACTTAAAAATCCATGAGTTCATTTGCTTCGCACAGACTTGCTTTTGCTTACTGAAGTAATTTATGTTGTTGGCTTTCACTTCAGTTTTTTCCAGCTGTAGACATGGCCATCCCAGTTCTGCATCATGATCAGAGACCATTTAAATTTCTTATGCAAGAGGCACTGCACCTAATCAAAATGTATCATTTCACCTCTTGTTGTGGGGAGGACTCTCAGTCTGATGCAATCTTATTTTAGAAGGGATTAGTCTGACCTTTGATACTATTGCTGTATTAATGTAAATACAAAATGCTTAGCTTGACGACAGGGACCAGCTAGTGCTCGCCATCAGCATGAGATTAACTGCTTGGAGCATTTTTCTGGGACTAAACTGCTCTACCAGACACTCACTAAGCCTTCCTTAGCGTGCAGACTGTGCAACTGCTCTCCCCAAAATTAGTGGATAGGATTGGTTTGAGGGTTTTTCTTTCAGAGGAGCAATTAATATAAGGAAAATAATAAGGTGAAGGAAATCATTACCTTCCATGTCACAATAATGTTATGCCATCTCTTCAGTGGCTGTGATTTTCTACTGTAATTAAATAATAATATACAAAATAATCTTTTAATCAGTCTAAGATTTAATGATGCATGATTGAGTTGCATTCAGTATTTGTGCAGAGACAATACTGATGGATCTAAGTGCTTGCATTGGTCTGCCACAGACAGGAATCATCAGGACAATACATTATTACTTATCGCTTTACCTTGTTCATGTTAATTCTCTATATTACAGTGATTCTGTGGGGAATTGAAGCACAAATTTAGCTTCTGCTGTTGGCTTTTTTCTTTGCCTCATAAATCCTTTTATCAGCGGGGTTTGAGGTCCACACATTCAAGGTGCTGCATTTCTTTCCACCTTCGAGCTGCAGGTGCTCACTGCAAGCCAACCTTTTCTTAGGGCTTAAACCAAGGGCGAGATTGACACAATTTGGCACAGACTGAGAAGTTTTGCTGCCTTTTTTCCTCTCTTTGGCCTCGAAGGTTGGTCCATATATAGGTTTTGGGGGGTTTATGTGGGTTTTTTAGACAGAGGAGAACGCTGCTGTTCCTCCAGGCTGTTTCCCCCACCATCTGCATGTGCTCACAGAGGCTTATAAATTCTGTCCCTGCCTCTTACTTTTGACACCAAGAATCCACATCTCTTCTTCCTGAACTCATTTATACTCTGTCTTCACTGTTCCCTGTGTCAGGAAATTTGACTGACTTTTGAATTCTCAAACTTTCCCAGTTCTTGATTACTGCCTTTCCACTGTGGGTGGGAGTCTTCATTGTCCTGCTCAGCTGTGAGGGTGGGTGAAGTGGGTTCTTTACTGCTGGTGGTTTGTTTTTCATTTGGAAGTGTTTTCTCTTTTTGAAAACCTTTTATCTTGGCTATTGCAAGGAAATAAATGGCCAGGCATCCTTTGGGTTGCCTCCCTTTTTCTGAGGGATCTGCTCATCCACGAGTGTCTGGGGGTTACACACAAGGCCTTTTATTTTTCCAGTGGCTGTTGCTGCTGGTTTTTTTCTTCATGTTTTCCTCATTTTCTGTATTTGCCTCATGTTCCTATCTTGACATCAGTTATTTATGTATTGGATTGAGTTGGTTGTTCTCTCTTGCTGCAACATTAAGTGGAATAATATTGGAATGGCTGCTCCAGCGAGGCTTTGTCAGTAAGAGCCCTTGCCACTGAAGGCCAAATGCTGCCTTTCATGTCCATTTTGAGACCAGTTCTATTAAATGCCTAATTTTCCTGTGGAGTGATGGGCAAATGGAAGGTGGACAAGGCTCTGTCTTTGAGGACTGCTGAGGACAGGCTGTTCAGGGTGTGCATTTTGAAATGGCTTCAAGGAAATGGCTTTGTGCTGCAAGTAGAATTTATGCTTTCATAAATTAAAACCTTGCAAGAGTTTGAAGAAATTTACATGAATTTCCCTGAAAGTAGAAGGTATTCATGTTGATTCCTTTGCACATTACTGAAGTAGTAAATCTCTTATAAAAGGGTTTATGGGGGGAAATGCAGATATTTTATTATAGTCTATATATATATATGTTCCCTGTTCTGTCGTCTTTTGAAATTTGTCTTGCGGAACAACAACTTCATAAATTATTTGGACAGAAACTTGTACGTTTGCCTGGGCTAGGGGGAAAAAGTGTACGGAATTGCATATTCTACGACTTTTTTTGTTAATTGAGTGTGAATATGGAAGTTAATTGCGGGGAAGCACAGCTTTAGGATGCAGCCTTCTTGCTTGGATAGAGTTCCTCCCTACTTTCAAAGCCAGTATGTTCCTAATCTGGGGCTTTCTGAACTTAGTTTTATAGAAGGGTGTTACTGGGAACACTTTCCGTCCATCTTAATCACGAAGTTCAACAGTTATTTGTCATTGCTTGCTGAATTTCTTTGCATTTTTGAATTGCAGACCAAAACAAACTTTTGCTATGTGGTCAGGCATTTAAATGTTTTCAAATTGCTGCAAACAGTTAAACTTGGTGTTATGTTGCCTGTTTACATACCAGCTGCTATTCTTTTTATGAACAGAATGACCATTTGCGTCCTCCTCATTTATTTTTCACTTCCAGCATTTTCCTTCAGTGCTGTTCCACAGCAGCCCATAAAAATATTATAGTAATTCAAGTTCTTCAGTTCAAGCAAAAATGTGTGCTTTGATCATAATATCAAATGATTAAACTAATGCGACCATAACCTAAAAGCTTTGATAATTTGTTTTTCAGAATTTTTTAGTGGTTGATTTCAAGGTTAACTCTCAAATGTGAATTTAAAAGCTACAAGGATGCTGTGGTCAATACAGATTCCCACCCCAGTTGAATTAAGCTTAAAAAACTTCCACTATAATTCTAGGATTACATGATTAGTAGTTCCTTTGGTAGCCAGTATGAAATGGATAAAATTGAAAATAAAATCAAGATAATGGCTGCTATAAAGACAGCTCTATTGGTGCCTTATGTATCTGAACACGCTCGTGAAATCAGTGTTATGTCTGATGAGAGTCTTTACTTAGAAAGAATAGAAAATTGATTTTCTTTTGGGAACGGCTTCCTTATTTACCAGATTTTTATTTCCTGTGTGCTGTTTTTCAGGCCATCGTGACTCAATTTCCTTCTGCTCTTTAATCTCATGTAGTCACGGCACCTTTTTTTTTTTTTTTTTTTTCTTTTTTCTAATAGGAAGAAAATAGAAAAATAATTGGTTCTTTAGAAAGCACTTAGTGGAACTGCTGGACAAACTGCTTTTCATCAAAAGATAATAAAAAACTCCTTAAAAAGAAAAGGAGTCATTTGCCTTTCTTAGCTGCACTGGGGGAAAGGGGTCTTGGGATTCTCTGCTTTTTCTTAAAAACACCGATTTTTGAACTGTGCAAGAGACAAAGAATGGGAGAGACGCTTGGGTTCCAAAAGGCAGCTTTGGCTGAAGAGGAAGGGCTTGTCCAGTGGTTCTTTGTGATAAAAACGAGACTGACAAATGGACCCTCGTGGATTATGCCATAAAAGTCAGTGTTTTGAGTTCAGATTGTTTTGGAATTTCTCTGCAGAGGCTCTGTCACTTTTCATCCCGGTCTGGAATTTCTCTGTGATGTGGGATTGCTTCGCCTTCACAATGGTGCTGTCATTTTTTGCTCACAGGATGTATCAGTTAGGGGTTGTTTAATCCAAATTAGCATCACAGTGCTTTTCATTAGAATAGCTTGTCACACAGCAAGCAGAAGTTCTTTACAGTCCCCTCTTTTTTTTTTTTTTTTTTAATTAGTGTGCTGTACTCTGAGTCCTTTCCTTCCTTTTGATTATCTACAGCTTTTATTATTCAGGCCTACCTTTGCTCTTAACACAGCTCGGGGCCCCAGATATTAGTGTAATTTCAATGTAAGAAAAATATTTAATTTCCCCCCCGCCCCCCATGTCTATTCTTTAAATCATTCCTGTAACAGAAATGTGTGTGTTAATAAGATCATTCATTTAACCAAGTACATGCATTAAGAAGATGAAATCTCTTTGAACTCCAGTTAGTTTTTAATCTTTGAATTAGATTTAAAAGAATATTAGAAATAATAATATTAGAAATATTGGAATTTTTACCATAAATTTGAATAGAAATGGAATAATTTGAACTAATGGTAGAATTAAGTGGTGACATTTCAATGTTCAATATGATGGTCTGGTATATTACAGTAGATATTTTCACTTTATTTTTATGAAGGGAAGGATTTTTATGAGCTGCAATTCAGAAAAATATGAATCTACTTAATGGAATCATTCTCTTTCAGCTTATTAGTACTGACATTGTTTTTTCCCCTTCTGGTACCCTTTCTGGAAGCTTTATAAACTTTTCTTTTTCCACCCCCTTAGTTTCAGCCCAGACTCTGAAGAGCAACCTTGACTCGATGAACCAGCAGATCCAGCGCCTGGAGAAGGACATTGAGAATTTCCCTAAATCCCAGGATGAACACGATAAGTTTGTGGAGAAGATGAGCATATCCTTTTTGCACGTCCTCACTGGTGGTCTCAGCATTCTGATCCTCTGCCTAAGTGTTCACAGCACTTGGGGAAAAAAAAAAAAAAAAAAGGGTTTAAGTCTCTTTTCATGCATTTCTTCTAGAGCAGAGAAAAAGCAGCAGTGGACGTGGTGAATGAAAGCAAACAGAGAACTGAAAGCATCAATAATCTGATTTTCAAGGGGTACCCAGACAGCTTTCCTGAAGGAAATAGTTACAGTGAGCAGACAAACTCAGTGTGGGGATTTTTTTTTTTCCATCTAAAAGAATTATTGAATCAAATTTAGGAAAATACCAGCAGTAAAGTTGCTATATTTATTTATTTTAGCTCCAGATGCGGTAGTTTTTGAAGGGCAATAATTTTGTTAGTGGTTTTAAGTTGCATTTTTTACATCCTTTTAGGGGAATATTTGCATTTGTTTTCACTCAAAAGTGTTATGTCCTTTAATTTCTGTAGGGAATAGAGACTGTGGATTCTTTAAGCACTACCAACTAAATCTGTGGGGGACTGTAATATCATGTCTGTCTAGCTTGTTTTTGTTTATCCAGCTTTCATTTCATTCAAATATTTAAAGTAACAAGTCTACTGAAGGTATTAGAAGCTCGTAAAAACACAGCAAAGACTGAAGAAAAAGCCCTTAAAAAAAAAAAAAATAGAAATTCTCAGGTTTTTATTGTGCTCGAATCCCACTCTGTGTGGAAATATGGGAGCGTTTGGGGTGTGGTGTGTGGCCAAGCCCAAGGCATCTTTGTGCATTTCCAGAAGCTCAGATGATTCCTGTGATATCTCTCCTTTCCTGTGCAGCAGAACTCATGACAGAAATCGTGGGGTTTGGGGTTTTTCAGAAGAAAGGAAAAGGTGGGGATTGATGTTTAGACCCATTCACGGCTGCTCGTCACGTTTGGTAGGTGGATGTAATGAAGATTTCTCCCCAGTGCTGTGTCTGTGCAAAGTCAGTTTTTGGCAGGATTTACCAGCTGAACGGAGTCAGTGACAGAATTTCACAGGCAGATATTTAACATCTCCTCTGTATGGATTTATTTTAAGTTTCTGACAACACTGCTGGAAAGTAGCTTAAGGGAGACAACTCCTGACTAAGTGGAAAATTGTTTCTTATTCCTTACATCTTCCCTTTCACCTTGTCTTACGTGCAAGGTTAAGAGACTTGCTGCTGGTAATCACTTTTATCAGTTCTGCTATTAAACAAAGCTCATTATTATTTCCCTGAGATTCATTCACATCAGAAAAACTTTCAATACTGCCTTGTAATTGTCTTGTGCCTTGTCACCTCATCAGAGGCTGAATTCTGTGCCCGCTTGTGTTCATAAATTAAACCAATTTATGAAATGCACCTTTACCACTGCTTTTTCTTGTAAAGTTTGACAGCTCTGCTTTCCAGGTTACAGAAATTATTGTTCAGTTGTATTTTCATTTTGCTGCCTATGTGTTTACTTGCAGACATGATTAGCATCACTCAGATGACTTGGTGAGGAAAAAGAGCCAAGTATATTTATATAAATATTTAACATTTTACTCTCTGCTGCTTATCACCTGAATTACTTAGAGAAGAAAAAGTTTGTGCGACAATGCAAAAGAGTTTTAAAAAAAATACTTATTAATGGGGTATTTTTGTAGTGGCAAAAACAGGAGGAGCCTGTGAAACGTTTGAAAATGGATTACTCGCAGTGTCCTGGGCAGCCTGGCTTCGGTGCATGGATGTTGATTCCCAGGTAGATTGCAGGCCCTGGAATTGAACCAGGCCCCCGGAACCGGGCATGCCTGCCTCCTTTTATCAGCCCTGGGACTTTGGGGGCTTGGCAAAAGAGAGAAGCCTGTAAGCAGTGAACTGATTGCACTGGGATTTGTGTTTGCATAATTAATAGATGACCTGATAAGTGGTGTGTTTCTGTTTCAGAAAGTCATCTCCCCTTAGATCAAGTGATTAGGTTTGTTTCTGCTTATCACTGAATATTTTAAGGTTTTCCTACACTCCCTTATTTTTTATTAGACTGAAGAATCGTTTTGGAGGGTGTAAAAATGACACCCTAGTCTGCAGTATGTATTTCTTTGATTTCCTCAGCTGCCGGAAGATTTGTTGGTGATGGCACATCCTGAGATTAGAAAGTTACAGAATTTCAAACTGAACATCTCTCTGAGTGTTTCAGAAAATTTGAGATGTCTCAGTAGAGTTTTAGGATGCAGCAATTACAATATTCAAGGCAAAGTTTTTCATTTCTGTGGTAAGCAAAGTTATTTACCAGTGGTTGTGTATGAATATCTCTTCAAAGGATGTGAGAGTGATCCTGCTTGGAGTATCAGATAAATGTAGGAGGCCAGTGACAAGAAAAATACCATTCATAATGTAAATTTTTAATAACGTAATAATATTCAAAATACAGAAGGAAATTCTGTGTAACAATTTTAGTAATTTTAGTTTTAATAACTTTTTTTTTTAACAAATGAGATTTGGTACTGTGAGTGACAAAAAGATGAATAGGAATTCTACCTGCATTTTCGTTTTGGATTTTTTTCCTTGGTCAGTTTCTAAGCAAGATAATTTTTCCCTTCACTTAATCAGTATTTTATTTAGCACATACAATTATTCATCTCAGTGCAGTGTGGCTGAAGAAAATAAAGGGATTAAAATAGTCCTTCTGTGAATTCCTCGCTATATTAAATAACTTATGTGTGATTCCTGAAACAACTTTTTTATGATCTGATCCGTGGCTGGAATTGTATTGTATCTGAAGATCAATTTGTAAATAATTCATCTTTGAATGGAAGAGGTTTCTTTTATAATTAGCCCTGCTGCATGCAGCACTGGGGTGCCTGATTCAACAGTTTAGAAAAGTAATTATAGACTATGCCAAATCTGGCTTTCACTCCTTATTTTATTTCAGTGTTTGTGCCTCTAATTGAAGATCTTTTCTAAAGTGCAGAACTCTGAAATTTCATATTTGCTTGCTGTAGGTGTATACAGTGATTTCAGTGATGTTAAAACATGAGTGTCTAGTTGGGGATCGAGAGAGGTATTCAGATTAATGGAGTTCAAATGTAAATGTTATTAACAAAGATTAAAAACAGCTGAATTGAAAAGCAATTTCAGAGGGAAGAAATGGGAAGTCGTACAGAGTTAACATTAATATTGATTTAGAACTATAAATACATGAATAATAAATACCACTTCCAACACACACACACACGCTAAAGTTGATCCCTCTAGAAAATGTGTTTCTCTAGAAATAAACTGGAGCTTTGAATGTTGTTCCAAGGAGCAGCAGGGCACATGTTTGGTCACTGAGTTCATGCTTTTTGTCATCCTGCTACCTGGACAGGAATAACTTTGGCTGTGTATATTTATGAAATAACTGACCTGAATTTATTTCTGCAGCGTGCCCTACATGAGCTGGTGTATCCTTTAATGGAGACCTTGTTTGGCTTTTCAGCTGGATCATTTACCCTAATAAGAGACATTAATGTGCCTAAACTTATTAAAATCTTTTGCCTACCAGAGCAATCAATTCTGCCACGTGGGTTTTCTAACTGATTGCATACATGTGAAGAATTAAAAGCTTATTTTTAAAGAATTGTGAAATTGAGGGAATGATGGATGAAAGAGCAAAAATTACTGCAGATAAAAAAAATTTCAAAGCACTGTGCATTCATCTTATCATTAAATGGAACAGCAGCAATTTGTGAACTAATTTTAATTTCCAGTAAGGAACACCATTCATTAGAAGAGAATCCTTTTTATGGAATAAAAAAGCTGCCTTCCTGAAAGGCATGTATCCTCACTTGATGTGCATTTATGTTCTATCTCATAACCATTACAGCCTCACAACTAAATATGTGAGGGGTTTATTTCCTCACTTGATGCACTTCAGTTGTACAGAAATGATCTGGGGGCAAGTCTGGGGAATTCTATGCAGTGGGAATGTTGATGATTTAATGTGCATTAAGCATCAGCTGATAATTCTCTTGGAGGAGCTGCACTGCAGGATCCCTTAGAGCAGCCCCTGGGGAAGGAGAAAACATTCCCAAAGCACTGATCCTCTGTTGCCAAAGGGTCTCAGCATCCTGAAAGGGCTGGGAGCTGTGCTCCTGTCAGTGCCAGAGAAGCAGGACAGCAATTCCAGCCTGCCCCAGAGCGAGTAGGAGTGGCAGGAGCACTCCTGGCATCTCTCAGCACTTGGGATTTCCTCCCGGCTTCTCAGGGAACAATAATTCCCTTCAGGTGTTTGGAAATGGCATTTTCAGGAAAGCCTGGTTGTGTTTTTGGAGCTTGAGATGTACTGGTGTCCTCATTTCTGCAGGAAAATGTACATTAATATTTGAATTTGCTCATAAACAGGGGATTCTTACAAATAACCCCACAGAGAAACGTTTCTAGGAACGTTTCTTTGTGTATGCACCTCCATTTGAAGTAACTACCTTCTGCCTGAGTGTATTTAAATGTGGTTTTCAATGCAGAGGCATTTCTCAGGGCTTTGGGAGAACCATTCAATGGTTTTTCAAATTTCAGGTCATGTATAAACCTTAGAAGAGTTTTATATATGTGTCTTTTCTTGCAGTGTTTTATGAGGCTTTTGTTCTCGCTGTCTACAAAAATGACATCTGAAAACAGTTTAATTTGCAATTGCAACTCTTGACCAAAGGAGAATTATGGTTTTTTATCCATATAAAATACTTTTCCTAAGTATTGTGTAGGGAGAGAAGTCTACCTTCCTGCTTCTAGATGGAGCATGGATTTTATTTGTTATATTTTAAGTTTATTATTGAATATTCCTTCTGCTTACAGTTCAAAACAAGCTTTAAGGGGCAGGAAGCAGAAAGTTGCAGCTGTTTAAGATGAAACCGTGATCGACTCGTTGAAACTTTAGTATTAGTTTAATATCAATAAATAATAATGAGCGTCCAGCAGTAGGAGGAAACCTCTATTTGGTATTGATTATTTAAGACTTTGTAAATTTTGTGGTTGTTTGCATTTAAGTATGAGAAATTATTTCTTGAAAAAGAAACGTGTGATTAATTTAACTTTCTATTATCTTCATACAAGAGAGCCTCTATTTTTTTTCTAAGTTAAAATACTAAGTGGAAGAAAAAGACTTTGCAGTGCCTATTGAAGACACAGCACAGGAAAATAATAATGGTTTATTTACTGTTGAATCTTTAGCTTTATGAGTTTTCTGTTAAAATGGAAAATGTCTTAAGCAATAATTATAAGCCTTATAGTGCTGAACATCTGCTTTGCAATTAATTTTAATGTATAAATTGTTCAAGTTTCAAGGAACTTTCCGAAACAGAGCCTATATTTAAGTCCAGGAATACCTTTTTTTTTTGCCCCGCTACAGACTTGTGTCAATTTCAATTCGTTGGCAATAAGTTAATGAAATGTTCTTCAGAATACCCACCTTATACCACCTGTTCTATTGGGTTTTATGCAAATTGGTTAACATGAGCAAGGGAAAAAGTATCACATGGGTGGTGTGCGTTAAATTTTGCATCTAAGATGCTCTCTTCTAAGTTTTTTGTAGCTCTTAGACAGCAAAATTTGTGACTTGAGTCTTAGATTTGAGATTCCAGTGATTTGCTTGGCTGTTTGACAGCTCCCGAGTCTGCATGTCCCAGATTTGCATTATTTTGTATTGCCCCAAATGCGAGAAAAGGATCCCTAAAATGCACTTTTGGAAAGGAAATTGACAGTGTATCATCTTCTGAGAGGTTACAGTTAAAAACCTTTTATCTCTGAACACTCGCCTGATATTTAAATGGGGCTGCCAAAGCAACCAAGACACACTTGATTTAACTGCTCGTGCTTGTAATTCTGAGAAGTACATCTGAGGGGCTGCTGGATTTCATCAGCACTGGCAGAAAATCCCCCTGCTGATAGAAGATAGGAAGAATTACTTTGTACAAATAATCTGCTTTTCTTTTCCAAACTAGAGGCTTTTTTTGGAAATTCAGGGCATCGGTGAATAGAGAGAGTTTTCCTTCTCAGTTTTTTGCACTGCTAATTGTTTAAGCTCGTGGCATCTCAGCAGTTTGAATCCTATTGAGGAACTGACCCTGCCAAGTTAAAAATCAGATTACAAGCAATTTGGGCTATATTTAGTTACTTATATTCAATTGACATTATTAAGCTATAGGGGAAAAAAGCCACCAGTATTTGATGTTGTTGAGCTCAAATGTACTTCAGTTGTTTACTTAGTCTTTGGAGAGTGTGTCTTCCCAGCACATAAAATGATCTGTGTATGCCTTTTTCTGTTTAAAAATAGGATTATTAGTGGGTCAGAAATATGGCCAGGACCTCTTGCAGTTAGAGGGAACAGCATCAGCAGCCCATTCTGAAATCTCAGTCCTGAGCAGCCCAGCAATACTCACACAAACAATCCCAGAAGCTGAGATTTGTTTGTTTATTTATTTGGAGAGCCTGTTTTTCACCGACAGTCCTGATAGAACTGTTGCCATTCAATTTGATTTCCACTGAGAAATATCCTCTTTGGCCCTGTGGCATTTACTGTCCTTTTAGCTACCTGATTTTTCACCCTGGAATGGAAAAACAAATGATCCCCCAACTAAAAGAGCTTTGAAGTATTTGCATGACTGGTGTCACACTTGCTATGTCTGGATGTTTGTCATGAAGGTCAATAGATATAATTGAATTAAGGTGAGGTTCAATCTTCTGATTCTCCTGCAGGTAAATATTCCAGACCTGTAGCTCATTACCCCATCGTGTTTGCTGGGATGTGCAGCAGGTGAATGCTGTGAGTATTTGGACAAAGTTAACTTCTAAAAATAGAGTGCTGAAAAATAGGCAAATTATTTTGCAGTTCTAATGGTATGACTCTCCTTTTCTGGTCATGATGGAAACCAGTTGTGTTTGGTTTGTTATTTAATATAGTAAATGGCAATGTTGCTAATTATTGTCCCAAATAATCATCTTTCTAAATTAGTGGGGGGAGAAAAATCGATCAATTTGTCATGATCTCATTACAAACCTAATTTCAGAATTGCTGTGCAGGTTTTTACACTGGCTATTTGAAGGGACATGCTTTTCCTTCATTTACTCTTGTGCTTTGGGCAGGCATGGTTCCTAAGCTGTAACCCTTGTAGAATTAGATATTTCCCAATTAAAGATGAGTTTAACCTTGTGGAAAAACAACTTTAATCTCCTTCTGCTTGGTCAAGTCCAGTGTCCCTACTGAGAGCCAGGATAACATGAACATTTCTTTGGTAGGAGATGGCTGAGGAATTAAGGTTTCAGCAGTTCGAGTCTTCATTTTTCCGCCCTCTGCTTTGTTTATTCTGAATAAATTCTAAGAGAGATGTAAGAAATCCTGGTGGAAAGGACTGTCAGTCTGTCTTCTGTTAAATCTGAAAGTTTTAAAAGTCAGGGTGGAATTACAAGGGCTTCTTGTGGGGTGTGTGGAGCAGCAGGTTTATCTTGAACCAGAGCACCACACCATCATTTCAAACGCAAGCCCCTCCTTTGTTTTACAGCCTCTTTTTCTCAGCTTTAATGAGCCATGGTGCAGCTTTCTGGGATGAGTGTGGGTGATTCTGTGTGTGTGGGGGGGTTTAATCACTCCAAGCATGAAATTTTCCTTAAGGTATAGTGAAATTCTGTATTTTCCTCTGTGGTGCACTAAGCATCCAAAGAATTGTTAGTCTGTTTTTATTGCAAACCATCAAGTAACAGACGTGCTGTTCAGATATTTCATGTGAATTGTTTAATTTGATGTAGTCTGTGTGTTGCTGGGTGAAATGGAATTTGAAAAACTTTAAATTGGTCAGGTCTCTTTTGGCAAGATTCCAGATGTTTATTTTTATCCTAATATGAGTTTTTTACAGTACTCTGCTTGGTACCTGGCTTTATTCCCTTTATTACATCTATGTATTTTATTACCTTGATGTTCATTGTTGGGAAAAAGAATTCTACCCAGGCCTGCATAATTGATCATGAGATATTCCATTCTTTTATGAACAAAATGTGTTAT
This sequence comes from Chamaea fasciata, assembly GCF_029207755.1. Taxonomy (NCBI): domain Eukaryota; kingdom Metazoa; phylum Chordata; class Aves; order Passeriformes; family Sylviidae; genus Chamaea; species Chamaea fasciata. The sequence continues at coordinate 83,206,086 of NW_027094089.1, read as the reverse complement.
AAGCCAGGAGGGAGCTATTAGTAAATCAGTGTTTCAGTGCTTGACCAGTAATGTGAAAATTGTTGATTTGCTTTGAGACAAGCTCAGCCTCAGACTCCAGGCTGCCTTAAGGGTGTGAACACAGCATGATGAGAGGTAACAAAATGTTTAGTAGAATAAGGGATCGTTCAGGTTCTTCAGGGGATGGTGGGAAATCCATTTTTTATCTACCTGCTTCAGAGAGAGTCTTTAACACAATTTAGTCTATCAGCTAAATTACCAGATAGAAAAATCAGTAAATAATTCACATGCAAATAAGAAAAATATGGTGGATCAGGAATCAAGACCTATTAGTGTGAGGAAAAACTCCATTAAAATGGAGAAAACCAGTAATGGACTTGTGCATCTAGGAGGATGTGGTTTATTGCAGGGTGAATTGTGCACTGTCTGCTCTTTTTTATGAGGTAAAAAATCCAGAAAGTCAACACAGCAGGAATTGCAGTATTAACAATATGTTCCTCATAAAGTAAAATTAATTAATTAGAATATTTGCTAAGGGTGCGTTCTTTATTTTGTGGTGCAGAGATGGCACTGTGAGAGCGCTGATTTCATGTTTTCCTGTTTGTATAGATGCCATACACCAAAGAAGTCAGGGCGCTCTGCAGATGGTTGGGCAGGGTTGAAAGTAAGGCTGGAGGGTGATGGGATCTCACAGAAATACCTGTGGGAAGGCCTGGGGGGAGGAAAAGTACACAGAGACAAAAAAAAGAAAGAAAGAAAAGTGTTAGTGATTAATCTTCACGGAAAATCCTATGATTTTTTTTAATAGGAATATCGAATCTGTGAACTGACATAAAACTTTGTGTTTACGTGCCCTCAGTCATGTCTAATGAAAGCTTTTGTAGACTTTCCCAGGTGGTGAATTTACCCAGTTCAGCTGGATTTTCAGGGTCAGTTGGGGCTCATTTTTTGTTACCTTACTGTTGCTCTCTAAAGGGGTTTTCTCTCCTTGTTTCCCCCTTCTTCAGAGGTGTACAGAAAGAATTGAATCTCTTGTCTTGCTAGACTCAACAGTGCTTTTTAGAGAGCTTTCCACTCCCTTTTTTTATCACGTATTATTTCTTTTCTTTATTTTTTTCCTCTTTGATCCATCTTAAAGCAAAGTGAAAGTGCTTGCTGTGTTCCAGGTGATAACTATAGGATTATTTAGGTATAATCTTTGCTTGGATTGAATTTGAAAAGCACCTAATAATGTGTCATGTTTTACTGCACAATGTTCATTTCTCTTACAGCTATTTGATGTCAGTTAGAAAAAAAAAAAGAAAAAAAAGAAGACAAATCCCTTTGGAAAGTGATCCTTTGTATTTTTACTGGCCTTGACTAAGGCAGACTTCTCATAAAGTTAATAGTTTAAAATAGAAGAACTTTCGAACATTATAAATGAAAATTGTGTTATGCAAAGCACAATATCAATTTTCTTTGACAGTTCATTTCTACCTTCAGGTTTTCATTCCTTTTTACAACGGAAAACCCTGATATGAGGAGATGTAAGGTTATATTGTTTCTTTCATATTAGGTTGTAGTAAGAATTCTGTGAACAGAAGTGTACAGATTGTCTGTACATTCCATTTCAGTGTGAATAATGGAAGAAATTGGTAAATGTCACAAACTGGGAGGCATAATGATAAGCAAGAGGTGCAGCTCTGTGACAATCAAGAGCTTCTAGTCTTTTATTTTTCTAATTATTTATTTCTTGAAAAGCAGATACTCTGTAGATTGTATAGTATGGACTTTTGTACGTTTAATTGCAGAGATTAGGTCAGAGATCTCTGTTGGGTTTCTGGTGAATCCCTAAGAGGATGGAGCTGTGCCCCAGCAGGGAGCTCTCTTCTGTTCTGCACCTTGAGACATCCCCTAAAATTGTGCTGAGAGCTGAGGAAGATCCAGAGGGGACTGGGGACGGGGCAGGAGGAGAGAATACAAAGAGCCTGCGTTGGCTGGCTGGCGTCAGAGAACATTCTGACAGCAATCTACACAGCGCATGGAAAATTGTACGGGAGAAAAAAAAAAATCATGTAAAGGTTCCAAGGAATAAAGTGCCATGAACAGAACTCTACTTCTGTACCTGGAACAGGGATTTAATGGCTCCTTGATTGTGAATCATTGCCTGAGGGAACCTGGGCTTTCGTCCTTAAGTTTATATTAAACCAAGCTGTCCAGATCACTGAAAGGTATTTTTGTAAAGGATTGTGCTTTATTAGAGCGATAATCCATTAGGAATCCATTCCCTTATTATTGTATGCCTATTTTAAAATCAGAAATTGAAGGGAGAGTGCACTCCATAAATCCCTGGAGCTGCATCTTTTGGATCTCAAAATCAAACTGTCCTGAGTTTCTGCTTTAGCAAAACTGTTGGTGTTGATGGAGCTGCTTTCTGCCCTCCACACTTCTCCACACTCCAAACAGAAACATTTTTTTTAAAGGCTCAAGTGTTTTGGAGGAGAAGGATGTCACTGAGCAGCAAGAGGTGCCTGTGAGTAAAGGAAACCTTGATTTCAGATCCTGGTTGCCCTGTGAGTCTGCTCGTGGCTTTTCCCTCTAGCCAGAACAGCTGGTTAAGGGATGTTTTCACGTGCCTGTTGTCTGAGATAGAATCCTGAGGGATAACTTCACTTTCCTGACTTTTCCTTGGTTTAATCCCAGTCACTGGGCACAAGGCTGTTTGCGTGCAGGCAGTGGTGAGCTTCTAGCAAATAATTGCCCAATAAGTTATTAATCCCAAAAATGTGGAACCATTTCTGGGAAAGAGGAGTGGAGGGACATACTCCACTCAAATAATATTTGATGTGTGGTTTTACATAGCTATCTGTTACTCAAAATACCATTTAGGTGCAAAATAAATTCATTTTAGTGTAGTCTTTCATTTTTCTCCTCTGCTTGAGTTTGTGAACATTGCAGCAGTTGTTCATGCCAAACAAATCTCAGTTTGAATAAAGGTATTCTATGGGGTATTTTTCCCCTCAGGTGACATAAAATTCCTTTTCCTCCTTGATTTGGAGCATCTGTGGTCTTGAAACATTATACAATCAGCAGTTGTTCAGATTTCTCAAGAAATTGAGAGCTTTTGCCATGGCAGCCCTAAAGGAAACCTAAAGATATAGGGCGGGGCATTTCTCTTTTCCTTCCCCAACCTTCACCAAAAACTTTCTTTCCATGAAATAACCACCGAGATCTCCTGATTGAAGCTGGTGAAAAGTGCAAGTGACAGCTCAAACATCCCTCCCTTAATTAAACCTAGCTGAAGTGAGGAAAAGCGGCGTGATCAAAGAGAGGGAACGTGGCTGCAGCTTCCCTGAAAGATTCAGGGCACACCAAGCTGTAATTATTGTTTAAGGCATCTGATTGTGTGATCCAAAGCTAATAGAATGTTTTAGGAGTGGCCACCAGGCTTTTACTGAAATACCTAAAATCTGGGGGTTTATCGTTGTTGGAACGTGTCAGCACTTTGTGTTATTTGAAACAGTCACAACTAATTTGTGTGTAATATGCAAAACAAATTTTACAACAGCGTTTTGTTTGTACAAGCTGCATTTCCGTTGTTTTCTTTCTTGTTTTTATTCATCTAAAGAGATTTTTATCTAATTGTTCTCCAGGGAAGGGATGCTGCAAATCCATTACTCTGGCAACATTTTGTCTGATACATGCTTGACTATCATGTTCTCTCTGTCTTCTAATTAATGCAGGAATAGTGATTGTTTGCCACCACAAAATAAAAAAAAGATACTTGAATTTTAAAGCAAAGCTACATATACCACTCTTCATACTGTTTCAAATTATTTAAAAATCAAAATATCACAAATGAGAATTAAGAACTAGATGATTTTTGTTGTCAGGCTATATAAAGCAGTTTCAAAAATCAGTGGAAATAATGTGTTGCTTTTGCCAGGATGAAAGGTTTGGGTTGCTTTCAGGGGTTGTAGAGCTTGTAAAAACTCTCTCTTTAAAATGGGAGCATGGAATTCAGGAATTATTTCTCTGTTACAATAATGGAAAAAAATTTCTGAGTTCAGCAACTTTCTTTTCCTTTGAATAATGAAACCCACAAGTGGTTCAGGTTAATTTAGGTTAATGCCTAGCTCTAATTTTGGAGTGCTTTTTTTTTTTTTTTTAAAAGATCGTGCCTTCTCTCTAGCCTGTGGCTTCAGAAATTTTGCTTTTTGTGTTCTCTTTGGAGACCCAAAAAGCGCCTTATTTTTAAAGTTTTCTTTTTGCTACCACCGGAAATTCCTAATTTGCCACCTAAGTCTTGGAGGCAACTTCCCCAGTATAAAACAGTTCAAGACACAGCCTGTGGAGCTTTGCTCCTTGGGCTGAATATTTTATAAAGTAGGCCCTTGTTTATCAGTTTTTGCCCAGAGACTTCCTCTGGGACTTTCAGAGAATTGAGCAGTCATCTTTGTGTCCTCTTTAGCAGGAGTGTAAATAAAAAAGTAATACTGAAATGATGTTGACAAAAGCTTTCTCCTGTGCATAGCAATGTGGTGGAATCGATGGAAATTGTCTTTTCATTATTGAGAAGTTTGATTGCAGCAAAGTTTGGAACTGATATGATTGCTTAGAGCTGGGAGGAAGTAAACACTGACAGGATTTTTGTAGTGTTTACCAATATGAAAGTTTTATGGCCATTTAGGCACAAGTCAGAAAGCTTCCTCTTAATTAATGTGAACTAAGGGGTATTCTGAGATTTTGGGAGAAGGAGCAGGTCACAGCCAGAGTTGTTCTTGGATGTTTGTGGCCTTTCTGTGCTTCATTTCCACAAGCACAAAACCCACTGAAATCCTCTCTTTTGACAGTGAGTGCAGTTGTCCTAAATAATTCTGATAGTTAATGATAGTTTCGGGTACTAATGGAACAAAGTGGGAGGAAGAGCCCTCCTTGCTCAAAGACAGCTGAGGACCCACTGTTCTTTTGTGCTTTGGCTTGTTTGGATTTTTTCCTGAGCTGTTCTGTCAAATGCTGAATGATGAGGTAATTTGCTTTGTAATGAGGAAGAAATTCTCACACTGAGCTTTTTATGGGTGTTTTATTAGGGAATCTTTAAGCTTTTCAGGAGCACGTGATTTTGTGTACATGGATCAAGTTGGGCTCCTGCTATGGCTCTTGGTTTCTTTGGGTTGTAATTTGGGTAGAGTGTATTGCAATGAAGATTTCTGCAATTTTTGTTTTGTTCTGTTTGTTTTTTTTTTTTTTTTTTTTTTTGCAAAGGCTTCCAACAGGAAGAAAAGATTAGGGATATAATTGTGATTCATAATTGTCTATGTATGCTCCAGAAGTCTTGGCTGCTGTGCAGTCACAGAGATGCATTATGGATGGAGTGTGAGTGATAAAATTGTTAGCATGTGTTTACATCCTGATAGCAGGTGAAAATAGAGCTATCAGTGGAAATGACTTAGCGCTGTTAAAGCTGAATTTCTGTCTTCAGTTACTAAGTTCTGTTTGCATTGCCACAGTGCAATTCAAAGAATGTTCTATTATGAATGAGCTGAGAGATTAGAAACCAAGAGCTCTTATGCATCCTTCATTAGAGATGACACCATTGACTCAAACTTTCTCTTCTAACAAGTTAAAACAGATATTTAGCCTGGTGGTTCCTCAAGCCAGAATCCTGCTCTGCAGTGGTATGCAAGAAAATGTGGAATAAACAAGCTTCTGAATAGAGTACTTCCTCCTATTTGAACTATTTTAAACCTGCTACTTGAAAAACCTGTCATTTTTGGTTTGGTTTAGAGTGGCAAGAGTAAAACCAAGTTTAGAGTTTTTAAATGAGCACTCGGTAAAGCTTCAATCTCTTTTCAGGAAAACCATTGGAATTAAGTATTGCTATTACACAGAGTTGGCATACCTCAGCTTCCTCACTCTTTTTTTTTTTTTTTCATGAAATAGTGTTGGCATATCTGGCTCTGTTCCCCTGGAATTACTCCACTGGCTCTATCAGTACATTTCAAGGGGATGCTTTAAACTACTAATATTTTACAAGTAGGAAGGTTGGATGAAGCACATAGAGTGTGACAGTAACTTTGTTAATATTGCATGTCTGTGACTGGGAACTATTGTCTTTACAGCTCTGCCTTGTCTTCTTCAAAATTAAGCACAGTAGAAATACTCAGTTCTCTCTTTGCTCATCCCGTTCATCCGTCTTGCTGACATCCCTTTGTCTTGCAGGCCATCTGTTAAAGATATTTCTTACTTGCAGTTTGGTACTTAACAGATAAAAAATAATAATGTGGAAATCACAGTGTCTATTTCTAGAGTGGTGCTTTAAAATATCTATTTTTAGTGGCAGCACTGGGGTTTTTTTAGTGCTTACTGTTATGTCCTTTGTGAATGTGCAACATCAGTGGAGAGCTGGGAGCTCTGCCTCCAAGAATAGGCTGCAGATCTGGAATTGTCATAGTCTTTCTCCTTTTTTTAGACTTTTTGGTCATTTTTGGGTTTGTGTTATATTATGTGAGATTGATTTTAAAGGTTCCACTGAATTAATTTGTACATTTATATGTATTTCTTTTTGGTGAGTTCCTCATGACAGCAATCTGCTGACTCGAAGGCAATTTGTGTTTTTTCTAAAATTTTTAGACTGTGCTCAATAATTCAGTAATGTGCCGTTATTACCTATTTAATGTATTCTTGGCATTAAACTTTCATTTCCTTTTGTGCAGTTAAATGTCACTGAAGACTGAACTGTACCAGGTTTATCTTGAGATGAGCGACTCAACAGTCCAAGCTTGAAATTCTAATCAAACAGATTAAACTTGTTTTCAATAAACTGAGGATTAGGTATTGCCACAGCTGTGGCACTTTATAGGCAGATATTGTTTCAAAATCTTGATTTTATAAATTAATATCCATCACTGTGTTGGTTTCTGTTTCTAAATGAACTTTACATGCCACCAGCTTTGCTCTTAGGCCACCAAGGCTTCAGTTGAGAGAATTGCTTGGAAAAATTGGTATTGATAAAGTTTTCCATCATACTTTGAAGAACCAATTTTTAAATGTCTCTTTATGCACCCTCCCAGTAGTTAAAATGGGCAAATCCAGGTGGAATACTTGGCCTCTTTCCAATGGCAGGTGTTTTCAGCTTTGTTGTGTTTGCCTGTAGCTTGTGCAGTGACAGGTACTCAATAGCATCCACTGCTACAGAAACATTGTGAGTAGAACATCCACCTAAATTTCCATGCTTTATTCTGTAATTTGCTGACTGTGTTCTGGAGGATCACTTTTGGGTTTAGTCTAATCTCAAAAAGAAACGTGGATTTTTTTAGGATTTCTCTAAACGGCCTCTGTTTAGTTTGCAGGCTGGTTGATGTTTTGCAGGGAGCCTGGGATCTCAGAAGTGGTGTGGAATTAGAAATGTGACACCAGGCAGGCTCCCAAATGAGAGGGGAAGGTCTGGGGAGAGGCTGGAGCAGACCTCTGCCTGGTTAACAACCAGAATTCACACGGAGGGAGCTGTTACAAGGAAAAGCCACGGGGAGCCAGGCTGCAGGGTTTCTGTAGCTCAGGGAATCACTCGTGTCTTTTATTCTTGGGGGTTGATATGTGCAGCCAACACTTTCATCAGCCACAATTCACTATCAGCAGAGCTGGTTTAATCCTGGAGCAGATGTGTTTTTCCCAGTGATTTGTGTCTTTGTGGCTGCAAACAACCCAAGAGAAGAAAAGGGCAGACTAAAACGCTCTTGCTTTGAGGCAAACCAGTATTTCCCTCAGTAGCTTGCACCCTTTCTTCTGTTTTCAAAATAATTGTTAATTTATTTTTTTTCTAAGTAGGGAAAAGAAAGCACCACATTTTTCAATTTAAAAGCATTATGTCAAACTTTTAATGATGGCTGCTGGGATGAAAGTCAATCTCAGCATCCTTTCTAGGCTTCCACACTTCCTAAGGAAAAAAAACAAGACTTCTTCTGTTCCGTGGTGTTTTTCTCACTAACAATTTCTCAAAGCTGTTTGTTAGTTTGTTGGTGGATATTTCATTTTTTTAAGTTTGGTGAAATTACAGAGTTGAGATTGTGCCCCAGAAAGTGAACCTAATACAGGCAGCCTGAGGCATGAACTGTGTGGCGGGCCAGGAAAGAATCCACAGAGAAGAATTTTGTAATAAAAGGCAAATAAAGTGAGATGTCATACTGTATGATTATGTCATGGATAGTCATGCACATTTTACCTATAAAATGTGTGTGTGAGGTGGGGGACTTGACTTCACTTGGGCAGTGAGATCACAGATTCTCACAGCAAGCTCAATTTCACTGTATGTTTTCACAGAATTCAATTTATAAAGTTCATCTCTTCATATAAAAATGTCCACAGCATTTAAAAATTTTATAGAGCAAGTTGTATTCTCTATCAGTGGCAGATCTTCACCATTGGAAAGGGATCATTTAATGGAAGTGTTTATGAACTTGCGGACGTTAATAATATTAATTCATAAAACTGTAACAATAATACTACTAATTACATTAATTCATAAAAATGTCCTGTTTGGAGCAGAACAGCAACTGCATATTTTGCAGTTGTAACCTTCATACTGAGAGCTCTTTCCTTGTGTACTCTGTTTCCTTTATTTACTGTGGTTTTATTTTTTTTCCTTTATTTGTGCTGCATTTGAGTCATTTTCCTTAACAAGACCTCACAGCTTTGCAGAGAGTGCCCGAGAGCAATATGAAAAACTGTCCAACATGCACAACAACATGACAAAATTGTATGAAAATCTGGGAGAATACTTCACCTTTGATCCCAAAGCAATAAGCATAGAAGAATTCTTTGGCGATCTGAGCAACTTCAGAACTCTGTTTTTGGTGAGTAATACCTCCAAATTGTTATCTACCTTCTTATGTCTTTTTTTTTTTTCCTCCCAGTTTTATTTCTTTCTTTGTCTCTCTCTTTTTTTTCTGTTGTGCTTAATTTTGTGTTTTGTTCCATGGCAGGAAATTGGGTGAACGTTTCCAGAATTATGTAGGTTTTGGTCATGACATATTGTCCTTCAGTGTGTAACTTGGCAACTCAACTGCGGATAAGGATGAGCCAAATTTAATTCAACTTTGATATTTTAGCAATGTAATGAATTAATTTTGATGGACCAGGGCAGACATTAAGAGCTCACAGTGAAGCTTTTTTTTTTCAATCTGTAAGGGGCAAAAAAATTTACAAAAGAGAATTAAGATTTTCTGCAACATTTTGATGCTTGCAAGAAGCTTCCCCAGAGGAAAAATATGCTGAAATTCCTTTAATCTGTTGGATTTACTTTGAAAAAGTAGTAAGTACTGATAAGAATTCAGGAGCAAACAGATAAGACTGAGGGTAGGGAATATCTCCAAACATTCCTTAGAGCATGCACGTGTTTAATTTGTCCAGTTCACGATGCTGTAATACCTTCCTGCTTCCTCTAAGTGGTCCCATCAACTTCAGCCAATCACCAAAATACTAAAAGAAGTATAATTCCAAATATTTTGTAAATATTGATGACTCCTTTTTTTCCTGTTCATCATTCTTTTATCTTCTTGCTGGTGGCTGTCTATTGCATAAAGCTCCTTTCCTGTGCCATGAGCCAGTTTAGTTTAGAGGTTCAAAAGTTCTTCAGGTCGCTGGAGTATCACAGGAATGAAGTAAAGCATTTCCACAGGATTTTCCTTTGCCAGTGGAACACGCGTCAAATTCAAAACTGGAGAATAAAGAAAAAGGTGTATTCTCTTGGAGCTGTCAACTGCAGAGATATTGAATAATAAGTAGCAAAAAGGGTAGTTTGTTGTGGGTTTTCTTTTTTTCCCTCTTTGCAGTTAAAGATCCACTGGATAATAATATCTCTTTAGTATTTAGGACTCTTCTGAAGAAGAAACATTTTTTTTTTTTAGATTTTTAGTCCTTTTTCTATTGAAAGTAAACACAAATTTCAATTGTCCTTGAGGACAACTGCAACATGATCCAATATCAAGCCCAAAAGGATCAAGCTCTTATCAAATAATGATTAATCAGTTGCCTGGAGCAAGATGCCAGTTTGTTCTTTTCCATTTGTGCTCTTTAACTTGCTGTCTCACACTCTCTGTCAAGTGACCTGTAATGTTTTCAGGCCGTCACTTTCTGAATGTTTGTTTGTGTTGGTGGCAGAGGATTTAAAAACATCCACGAAATGTGTCATGCCTGTGTTAGTAAATGGACATAAACTTCATTTCAATCTGATTGTGCTGTGGAAGTTGTGTGAGATATTTACCTCAGCGCTAGAAAGGAAAATTTCCTTTTTTCTTACCCAGTTTTTAAATGTTTTAGATTCTGTTTTCTCTGTGGGCTTCCTTTTAGCGCAGATGGTCTTAAAGGTGAATTTTGAGTCTAAAAAACCAAAGTCGTTTTTGAAGCAGGAAAAGGGATTTTTTGCATGTAGTTGTATGAAATGCAGAGAGGCTGTTTTGCTCAGTGGAGTGATATTTTCTTATCTGGTAGACAGTTTTATCAGTGGTGACTGCTTCCTTCACATTTGTGTAAATGCAGCTCTTTGAATAAGGAATTAAATCTTAAAGTACATTAAAAATGTACTTAGAGGAAAAAGGGTTGTATTCCAATTTCAGGCAGTATTTAAACAGATCTGAGTAACTCATCAGGTGGCAGAATGAGAGATGGGTTTGGTCAAAGACCAGTGAAATGAATTGTCCTTTTATATCAACACTGGTATTGATTGATGGCTGCTGTGCGCCCTGCTGTGCAACATCCACAAAGTGAAAGTCTCCCCAAAATGAGGAGACACATGAAATGATCAGGAAACTGAACACTTTTTATTGGTCACCACTACTCTGGGCTTCAAGATTTTCTAAGATTGATGCCCTGAGCCAGACAGGACGCAGAACATCTGTTATGTTGCCTTCATAAAAAACAGTTTTGACCACAGCGGATTCAGCGTCCTGAGTAGAAATGTACCTGTGAGACTCTTCTTTCTTCCTAATTCTTGTTTGTTTATAACTTGCTTTAAAGTACGTTTTAAGCTCTGTGACTCAGGAGTGGGATTTTTTTGGTGGCTTTTTTTGAAATGTCCCTAGAATGCAGCAGGTCATTTGCTACAGTAATATAACTCAATGAATATACAATACATAAATAAATACATAATAAACATCTGATTTACTGTGAAATACAGTGCACAGTCAGGCTAAATCCCCAGCTTTCAAACTCATAAATTGAGTTTGTAATTCAGGAGTGGTTTAAAAGAAAGCCTCTATTTATTCATTGTTCTCTCTGGTTATTTGTCTGGGAATACACTTCATCCCTTCTGCCTAAAAAGTAACAGTTCTTTAATGCAGCCTGAAAGAGAACAGTTTCCAGCTAGCAGGAAGCTGGGAAAAAAATAAAGAATAATGAGCTAGAAGTATTTTCTTCAGCGAAATTTCCCAAGAGGTGGTACCAAAAGTGAAACACTGTCCTTATTAACAGGCAATATACAGCAAGCCCTTCCTCCCCAAAATACAAACATTTTGTAAGCTCTCTCAATTCTCATCTGAGTGTATGCATTCAGCTAGTGCTGAGCAGAATGGGTTTTAATCATTATCCTGAACAAATCAGGAATTAGGTGTAGGCTAGGAAAGGATACAGGTGGTGGAATTCACGGAGGAGCAGTAACTCAGCTTTATTTACAAGGGGTTAGTGCTGCTGGAGAAGTGCTTTATATATGATGTAAAACACAGGGATGGCATTTCTCTTGGAAGCTCCCCAAAAGGTGTAAAAATAACTAATAATAAAAGAAATTAAACTGAGTTCAAGTACACTGTGTTGGCAAGTGTAGAAATAACTGCCTAGATGGAGTTGGATTTGATTCTGACCTAAGTTGTTCCTCTGTTGAGGTGGTTGCCTTTGTGGATGAGGTAAAAGCACTGGATGTCATATTTTGGGGTAGAGATGCCACTGATTAAGGAGTATTTCCAAAAGTTATAGGAGAGGACATGGTCCAGAGGAAACCATGAAGTTAAATTTCTTAATCTTAAAAGGAACAGGATTAAACAGAACAGAATTTTCTTTAGATTTTTTTTTTTTTTTTTTTATTGTTGTTTTATATTCAGAGCTGGTAGCAGTGAGTCCAACTGAGAAATGTCATTATTTCCAGGCATTATCTTTAGAAGTTTGTAATATTTAAATGAGGATTTTGAATCCTCATTCCACTCTGAAAGCAAAGCATGGTTTGGGATTTTGGCTGAGGCAGAACTTAAGCTGTTGAAAAGCTCCTGTGAAGCAGTGACTTCATTACCTGCTCTGAGTGAGTCTCTTGGGCCTGATCCTAAGTCCAGAAGAGACCCTTCTGCAGATGATGTCTGCAGGCTACAGATGCCAACATCTGCGCTTCAAGATTTCTGAAAAGCCCTTTCTAATGAATGAACCCGACTTCTCTAAAATCTCCACGATTTTGTTTCACGTGTATTATCTTAGTCTCATCATTCTGTTTGTTCCTATGTCCTATTAAGATAATTTGATAATTGGAATCTGTATTTGTCTTAATTGTGATTTCAGACTGATCATGGCATTATTGCAGCTTCATTTAGCGTGCTGATGTTGGAGTAAATTACAGCTCATTCACTTCCTGAGGTTCATATTTGCTTGCTTAGCACGTTTAGGAAAATCCAGGCAGGCTAATGGAACTGGATAATCCTGTCAGAACACAGGGTGAAGCATGAAGTGGAAGGTGTAGGAAACCTCAAGGAAAAAATTGCAGCTGTGTGAGCATGTCCCTTCAGTGTTGTTTTGTTGTTGGTTTTTTTTAGATTTTTTTTTTCATTTTTGTTATTTCTTTGCAGTGTAATGCCTCACACCCTCTGCAGTGCTTCCTTCCATAGTCCATCAACCATGTATTTTAGGAAGTCTGCAAAATCTTTCCAACCCAGGTGTTTTTATTTTGTTACTTAATTACATTATGTCTTTATATATGCTGTGTGTAATTCTCACAGTGTCTTTTAAAATCTGTCGAGAATTTCTACCCAGAAATTTTGAAACCTTTCAGTACATCACATTCAAGGCCCTGCTATGAAAAAGAGAAATTCACTTTTTCTTCTGGATTCAGGCTCTTGTATGAACAGTTCTTACAGACTTACCTTAAAATGAATTTTTATTAAAAAGTCTGAAATACTGTGCTCATATGATGATGTGACAAAACACTGATTTGTCTTTTCCTTGATCCAGAAGGATTGCTTTTGGAACAAAACATTAACTGGCCTGCCCTGGGCCTTGGTTTCTCTTTTAGGATTGTACCCAAACAGACATTTGTTTTCCTGGGGTTTTCAAGTTGAGTGTATTTTGTAAAGACAGTAACCCAGCTTTGTTTTTGTGTGTGTACTTCGCTCTGCGCCTCTATCAGGAGTAATCTGAATGAGGTGTGTGTGTTTATTCTGCTATCCAAATGTTGATTGAAGGGAGCTGGAAAAACAGTCCCAAACCTGTCTACTCAAGGGCTATTTAATAATGATTCCAACTCACGCAGTTGACTAATTAGGTGATACCATGCAGCTTTTCCTTGGTAGTGTTAAATTAGGTTTAGTGAACACTGCAAACCTCTTCTGACTGGACAGTTTGAAGTGTTTTTTGCATGCCAGCAGTAAACTCCTCTCCCTCCCTGCCCAGTCAGCATCAGCTCCATTTGCCAAGCCCTTAATCTGTCCTGGCAAACGCAGGACATTTGTGCCACTGGGGTGGCCCTGCTGTCCCAAACCTCATCCTCTCTGCTCCACGGCCACCCAGCAGGAAATTCAATTTGTCTGCTCTTGTTTAATACCAGCTCCTTACATCTCTTTTCCATTATTTTCACAGGGATAACAATGTATTTAAATGTGTTATCCTCCAAGGAACACCCATGAAAGATCTTCCTTTTACATGGAAAGTGATTGCTCAATCTGCTGTGTTTTAACTCTCTGAATTTCTGTAGATTAACTTCCAGTTAATCTGAGTTTGTCGTTCCTAACGACTTATGACTGAAGAAGATTATTTTGCTGGAACTTCAGCTCACATATTTTGCAGTTGCAAGGAAAATTTGGGGAAGGCCTGAGGGATCGCAGGCAGCCCTCATTATTGGTGCATGACCGCTTTGTAGCCAGCTGCATCTTTAATATCCAGGGAGATTTGTGCATTACAGTTTGTTTTCTTTCTTCTTGTTTTTAATAATTTACCTTCGAGAGTCTATTTACAACCGTGTCGATGTGTGAATATGTTTGTCTGTCAAAACTTAAGATATGTACAGAATGCAAGAGATGCATTAATTTTTTATTTGCTTCTTAAGGAAGCCAAGCTGTAAACTGGCAGTGCTGAGCACCAGAGCTGCACTTCAGTGAATCCTAATAAACACAAGGGGGAACATCAAACTATGTGCTTCTTCAACTAACTCACTTAAAAAGAGATAATATTCCTTGCTGAATCTATTTCTCTGCGAGGAGAGACAATAATTCGGTTTTGTTTTTATTATAACAAAGCAAACCAACACTCAAACTTTCCCTAACTTATAATTTGCTGTTGAATTAACAAAACTGCTTGCCCTTATGCACCAACCAAAATAACAGAGGGTCATGAAAAGCACATCAATGAAAGGGTTTTATGCGTTTAAATATTCCTGTCTGCTGAGATTCACTCAAAAATTATTTCCCTTTTTGCATGCACTTACGTGTTTTCAGAAGACAGCATCTAGATGAGTACTTTTCAAAATGTGTTCTAAAGCTGTTGAGAAGGCTTTTATTCTTACCAGAGGATTGCCTCTTTGTCTGATTTATAACTGTTAGATAAGTTTGGTTTTAATTGGAGAATAAATTTAGTTGTGTATTAGATCCCTATGAACAGTTCTTTGTCACTTTGGAATTATGTTGCAGTAACAAAACTGCTGTTTTTTATTCCCGCTTTTAAAAGCAATGCCAATGACAGAGCTGGTTTGGTTTTTTTTTCAATCTTGAAACTGATCTTTACCTCTTGAAGTAATTTAGCCTGTTAAAGCTACCCAGAAGGGGGATCACTGGCATTTGATAGCTGAAAAAAACCTGTTAATCTGGAATAGCACTGTTCTGTATGAGAAGAAATCCACTGGAACTCAAATGCTTGGAAGAGAAAAGGTCTGGGGGAGTATAAAAGCATGCCATGAGAGAGAGAAATAACCCTTTGCAGTAGAACTGTAGAAAATCAAACTGGAAGGCTTGATATAATTCAGGCAGGGCAAATGCTGTAGAAACCACTGTACACCTGAGTCAAAATTCTCTTTATTTACATTAATCATCAGTCAGTTTTGAGAAACTGTGATCAAATCTGTTAGCAATATCAATTCAAATATAAAGTATGTTTATAAATATAGATGAGTATAGATTTATTTTGCTTTCTGCACTGGCTTTGATAGCAGGTGGGAGTCTGTTCTTGCCAATGATTTATTTCCAGCTTTCATCTTACTCTGACTAAATGTATAGCAGTAAATGACATAACAAATATGGAATGGTTGAGAGTCCAACTGCCTGATGGAGGGTAATAACAAGCAAGCATATTCCAGGTGGTGGATGGGTGTAGATTCATAAATAAAAAGGGGTACTCTCACACAGAATTAGGAGTATTTTGTTATCTTGCTGTTCTTTAAGAAGATTAAACCTTTATTTTGAATGGCTTTTTTTATTATTATTTTTTTAAATTTTTTTTTATCACCGTTGGTATCCCGTTGTATTTTATGAAGTGCAGTCTGCATTTCCACAGAATCTTGCTTCAGATAAAACTCATTCAGTTCAGCTCAAAGAGAATTTCCAGATAAAATAACTTTAGAGCTTGTTTAGTTCAGTCTGCTGTAGATTTCTGGGTAGAGAATGTGACAGGATCTATGATCTAATCACTAATGGCTAGTGAGCTACCAGTGCAACCATGACATTTCATATTTGCTTTCTTTGCTGAGACTGGGGGCATTTCCTTCCATTACAGCCTGGGAAGCTGCAGTAAAATGAAATCTCTGAACTGCAGCGACAGAACTGTCCAAAATGAAGAGGGATAAGACATAGGGTTTGCCCTCTAGTTCTCTTTTTTTCTGAAAGAAAAGGCGTTCCAGGTGTTTCTGGTGCAGCTGGCTCTGTGATGGGGCAGTTTTTGGTGCAGTTTGAAGTGAGCACCTGGTGTCCAGAGTCAGGGGTGGAATGTGGCGTTTGACCTCAGGAAACTCCTGAAATGGCACACTGAAATGTGCTGCCCCTTGCTTGAATTAATATTCTGTACTTGGAAGCATTTGGGAGTCATGGACTTTTAATTTGCTAGTTCTTATAACCTATTAGCTCGGAGAGTTCTTACTCATAATCTAAAAATTCAACTGTTTTCCGTTTCTTCTCCTGCGTTTTCTCTATTTTGCTTATCCAGACTGGCTATGTCAACAAAATTTTTGATGAGTTGTATTTAAATTCTAGCACCTGAGTTTTGGCCACTTGTAATTGAATTTCCATCATAGTGGAAACTTGGCTTCCTCCCCAGTCATCCCTCCTAAGAGCATGGCACAGGCTTGAGGTAGACCTGCAATCTTAATAGGCAAAAACACAAACACATCGCTGCTGAAAAACATTCTTTTTTCCCTTCATCGTAAATGCAAAGAAATTTCAGTTTCCCTCGCTCTGATCAATAATGCTCGCATGTGCAAGTGATGTGGTACATTATGTTCCCTCCAAGATTTCTGGGGATGCTCCAAGTATTGGGTCAAGTCCCTGGTTTTTTAATGTAAACACAGGATCTGTGCAGACCAGGTTATTTTGGTTTTCCTCGGTGTGCAGACACTCATACCCATTTCCTCTAATGCAGGAGGCAGTAAAAGAAAACAACAAAAGAAGAGAACTGGAGGAGAAAACCAAGAGAGCCAAGCTGGCCAAGGAGAAGGCTGAGCGCGAGAGGCTGGAGAGACAGAAGAAGAAGCAGCAGTTGATTGATATGAACAAAGGTAAGGCAGCATTTTTAGCTGAGAGATGATCGTTAAAAAAGGCAAAACTTTTTAAATTTATCATTTAAAAAAATCAGGAGTAATAACCTGAAGGCTGTTTCTGATCAATATGGGAAATACTTCCTGACAGTTCTGAAAGCAGTTGACTTTCCCGAATGGAAAGTTCTGTTTTGTTTCAGCCTACCCGGTCATGTCATTATTCCATTTCTGCCACTTAATGTGTGCAGTGCTCCTTTCAGGGTGTTTTGTTGTGAATTATTGGCGGGTTTTTGTTTGTTTTTTGTTTGTTTTTTTTTTTTTTTTTTTGTTTTTTTTTTTTTTTTTTTTTTTTTTTTTTTTTGGTAGCACTTAATTGATTTTTTTTTTTTTTTCCTTATGGATTGACTTCCAAGAAGAAGTGTCTTCCTTGCTTTGTTGTTAATTTCATTCTGTAAACATCTCTATAATCAAGGTGTTGTGGCAATTAATGTCTTTCTTTTTGAGCTTGGGGGGCTGTGTTAGAATGGATGTTCTCCCAGTAGTCCTGTTAGGAGCTGGAAAATCTCGTTGAGCTTGGAGCCTGCGTACAGAGTGACATTTCAGCACAATAAAAAGCAATGTGTTGATCTTGTCAGCTGGGAGAATATTGTATTTCACATGAGACCTGTCTGACAGAGAGGGAGGTAAGAAAGCAGAAGGAATGGGGTGGGCTCGATATTGATGCTGTGCAGATTTCCAGAAGGTTGTAAAAATAGAGGCTTTATTCTTTACCTGACTCCAGAAGACAAGTAGAGGTAAAACTGGATTTAGGCAAGAGATTACTTTCAGTTTTTTGTAAAGTTTCTGTGAGTTTGTGTTAATCTGCTAATCTGACCCAGCTATAAAAACCCCTGTCCTTGTTATCCATTTAACAGGGAAAATTGCTGCAATGGTACCACAAATCCTGTTATCTTTGGCCTTGCTTGAACTGGCACTGACACTGCCCGGAACATTCTGTATCAGAATTTTTTTTTCTCTAGAAGACAAATTTTATAATCAGATCATTTAAAGATGAGTCTGATTTCAGTATAACTATGAACAAAATGCAAAATTTAAACATAAATGCATTTTCTTTTCTCTGTGAAGTTAAACTTGTGAAGGTTTCTAATGAGACTTTCCTAGCCCGTTCTTTCAGCATATGATTAGTATCTCTTTAATATCTGCCACCTGCCAAAAAAATGTCCATGGGAATAGGGACAGGTACTTTTCTGTGAGTGGGATAAGAATGTCCCTCCATCCCCCTCCCTCTGCCAGAGTGCTGGAGAGAGTTTATTTGAACTGCCACTCTTTGTGAGCTGTTGAAAAGTGTGGAAATCTCACTTGGATGCTGTTGTCAGTGACTTGGGCTGTGGTTAAGGGCTGCAGCTCTCAGTTTGAAGTTACAACTTGTAAAATTGCCTCAGCTCAGTCCTGAGAGCACGCCTTCCTTTTTCTGCATCCCTTCACTTTCCAAGCAGGTGAGGGGACACCACCCTCAGCAGTGGCACAGATGCCTCACTACACTGACAGCATTTTGCTTTCCATCATGAGAGCCGTTTCCTATTAAATGATACAACTGAAGTTTCATTTTGCATTGTAGTCCTCTCTTAATGAAAATGCAAATATATGAATGTCTTTACATGGCCCAATGCACCAGAACTGCCATTTAAATAACTAATGTTTGTAAACCTGTGACACAAAGTAAATTTAATACTTCTAAAATATATTTTTCCAGTTTGTAAATGTTTTAAAATATCCATTTCGCATATTACAACTCTGCTTCTGTGGTAGGAGGAGAGCTAAACTTCCATCCGCGCTGGATTCCATGACATTGATATTCAATTGACTGTTTTTGCCAAATAACTAATTTTTTTCTTGATGCAGCTACTTCTGTGTGCTCGTTGCTGCTTATATAAATAGTTTGTAAATTTGTCTAAGTGAATGTGACACAGCAGACTTAGAGGAAGGAGGCAGATGTCCTCTCAAGCTGTCACTTTGACAAGGTGATTTTCACCCAAAGGCTCGTTTTAACCTCACCCTCTCTCAGCTCTTTCTCTGGATCTCCCCGAGTCAAATTTGATCTCAGTGCTGGCAGCCTTTGAGGTCAAAGCAGTTGGGTTCCTGCATTTTCCAGCTTCTTGTGTAGTTCTATAATAAATATTTTTCCTGTTTTCTGACTCTTCGGTGGCTACTTTCTGGTGGTCACTGGAGAATCCGGATTAGGTTAGTTATAATTAATTAACTAAAATTAATATCTGTGTAACTGTAGAAAACCACAGTGGCCGGGACCAAGAATTGTTCTGAGTATTTCCTAGTGATGAAGTGACTCAGACTTTGCCAGTATTTTGAAGACCACTTCACTCAGTTTGGTGGTTTTGTGCTCTGCGTAACTAAGCTGCCACATAAACACTACATGTAAACTGATAAAAAACCTGCTGAACATTCCAAAATATTTAAAGATGTATGCAAAAATATATTTTAAAAAAGCCCTGTAAAAATGAATATTCCAAAAAGGCATCAAGATGGTTAGCATTAGGTGAAAAGTCCAGGTTTCCTGGTGAAGTTTGGAGGCAGAGAAGGGTTTGTGCTTCATGCACACCACCTACACACCTGAGGTTTCACACTTCAAATAATGATCAATTCTTTCTCCTTATGGGAGATGAATTTGGAGGAGAAGCCTTCCATGACTTCCATCTGATTCAACATCTTCAAAATTCTTGCAGCATTGCTTCTGCGTGCATATCTGAAGTGGAGAGAGAAAAAGAATTGGAGAATTCCTGGGAGCTGCAAAGTGTCTAACAGCAATTCTGATGCAAATGTTATTTAATCAGAAACAGTTTTGCTCTTCATTATATCTGATTACTGTGGCAATTAAAATCACCTTTTAACCACCAGTATTCGGATAAAAGATGGAATGAGCTTCCTCAGTCCCAATTAGGATTGAATTAATTGTTTTGAAGACATATTAGCATTCTCCCCTAACGCAGATAATGCAAGTGAGGCTCTGTGCTGGAGGTTGATGGATATTCCTGCTTTCCCTTTCCAAGTACCCCCATATAAGATTTCATGGGCTTTTTATTCAGGCTGGTGTGTTCTAGTGTGAGCAAGAGTTCTGCTGTGTTTCCTTGAGCTGGTGTTTCATTTCACTGGGGCAGGATATCATTCCAGAGGTTGCTTTTGCTGCAGTTTTCTAATGATTCTGTGTTTTTCTGGTTGGTTTGTCTCCCTTCCACGTCCTTTAGCATAAACAGAAATCCATACGAAGCTTATTACGAGCTGCATGTTGTTTTGTAAATGTCTTTTTGAATTTCTGTATTGGCTGGTGTCTGCATGGGGTACCTGGAGTGGCAAAACTTGGGTCTTATTTACATTTTAGAGATGATTAGTTTGTGGGGCTGGATGTCAGTAAGGCAAATGTTCAAATTCCTTTGGGAAGTCATTATTTTTCATATTGATGTCGATGGTCTGTTTGAATATGCTGCACACCTCCTGAAACCTGATATTCACAGAACAAAAAAAAAAATAGATTGAGCTTTGCATTATGCTTAAAGGTGAGCATCTACAGAACCAGGATGAGGTTTGAGTTTTTCCCTTCAAAGCAGTTCTGCAGGAGCTGCTAAAAAAACTTTTGTAAGATCTGTTTGTGCAGGAGTTTAAAGCTGTCTTGAGAATGGGGTGAGTGTCAGAATTCCTGAACTGCTGCTAAATGGGTCAGAAACAGCTCAGGAGAAATGCAAATACATGTGAGTATGGACAGGTAGTTAGAAAGAAATTACGGCTTGAAATTGAATCTCTCCTTTTAAACGTTTTGCTCTGGAAAAATTTGGGTTTGATAATGAATGAGGATGGCCCATATGGTACCTTGTGATTGAGTTTATCGGGGGAAAAATTATTAGAATGACAAGTCTGTGATTGGGATAATTGCAGGGAAGAAAGAAAAATTGGATTCTTTTCTCTTAAAAGTAGGTTTCTTGGGGACTATTTACTGAACAGTAACAACTAGTAACTTCAGGGAGTTTTCTATGCAAATTCAACTTATCCTTAGAGAAATATTTGTGCTTCAAAAAGTAGGTACTGTTATTAATTTTGAAAGTAGCCATAATTTTGTTTATCTCAATGTAACTGCTGTATATTTTGTAGAACTTAAAATGTTAAAAAGCATTTCAGAAATAATTGCTGATCAGCTTCAGTGTAAGGCTGTTTCAGGAATCCAGGGTGGGATGGGGTGAGGAGCAGAAAAACCCTTGGCTCTGTGTAAGGGCTGTTCACTGGTAAGAAAAATCTCCATGAATTATCAACTCTGTTTCCAGTTCCAAAACACAACCCCACAGCAGCTGCTGTGAAAAAAATTAACTCTATCCCAGTCAAAATCATCACCAATATTAAAAAGAAAAGAAAGTAAAAAGTCATCAAGAATGTGTAAGAGCTCCCCTTTCCTCAAAATGTGTTCCCAAAACTCCTTTTTTTCCCTGAAATGTTAGAGCAGTTTTTCAGCTGTAGGGAATATTTAAAAGGAAATTATTAACCATGATAAAAGCATTGATGACTTTGTTCTGCCTTATGTATCTGCTCATCACAGAAATTAAAAGTACCTCAGTACTGCAGCTTAAATCTGGTCTTGAAACTGCAGCAGAACTTTATTTACAGTTGCAATAGCGAGGTATAACATGGGAGTTTTTGCTTGTTGCTCTTTTGGGGAGCTGCACAATCTTTTCCTTCCCCCACAGAAGCAATCTCTTCCCATTTCTTCCAGGTAATTCACATTACAGGCTATTTTAGGCGTGGTCCTTGCAGGAAGATGCCTCCATGTGGGAGTATCTCGATGAAGCCACAGCAGACCTTGACCATTGGGACATCTTCTCCCAATAAAGAAAAAAATGTGCATTTCAAGTATTGTTTTCAATAGCCTGCCCGTTCAGTAAAGCACTTTCTTTTCTCCTATTAATTTATTTAAGCCTGAGGTCAGGTTATCATCAACAATATCCTTAATTGGTGCGCAAGCAAGGGTTTGCCTTGTTTTGTAAACTGAAACGAGCTGGGGGTTCTCTTCTCAGTCACACTGCCCTGACTTGTTCTCCTTTAATTAAAAAGTAAATAAGAATCACGAGACACCACTCTGCTGCAAACTGCAGAGCAGGACTGCTTCCTGGAGATATTTATTATGCATGCAAAATGAATTTAGCAAATGAATAAAATGCAAATATATGAGGAGAACACAAAAACACGCTTTCCCAAAGACATTGAAAGCTGACCTTTTTAAGTGAATATATTGCAATTAAAAATTCTGGTACTGGTTGTGAATAAAAAGTCTTGTTTAAAAGTTTCTGCAGGACACACATTAGACTTTGAAAAGTGCTTAAAAGTTCAAAGCAAAACAGGGTAGTGCAAGATGTGAATAGCAGCATAATTTAAAAACCCTTTGGAGCAGCAGGAGGCAGCATGTGTTATGTAATGTATTTGGCTGGATTCCTTCAGTAAGAGCCCAGATTTATGAAAAATTTCCTGTAAAATTCCTGTAACCCTTTGCCCAAATGGCTGTGCAATATCTACGCTTCTTATTAACTTAGATCAGTTTGCAATCAGTATATCTGCAATAGTGAGTGCAGGACGTTTTGGAAGTGCATGTGGAAAACACCAGAAAATAAAAACGTGCCAGCAAAATATGTGGGCACTGCTGCAGTAATCAGTGCAGACAGCAAAAAGGGAGGGCAGCAAAACTTTGCTCCAGAAACAAGAGCATGTTCCCAGCCATGGATCTGAACTGAGGAAAGCAGATTAATTGGAGGTGGACCCTGCTCGGCCGAGCTCTGGGGCTTCACGTGAGGAGCAGTTTCTGCAGTCCCAAGTTATTCCAGCAGCTGGCACCTTCTGAAATATCACCTTTAAGTCCGATTTCGAATCCTTTTGGTCAATATCGCTGCCTGACAAATCTCACCCAAAGCTCAGACAGAGACCCCAGCACGGGCAGATTTGATTGCCAGGATATTTGCAGTGGCAGCCTTGGTGTTGTGCTGCTGTTCCCCAGCAGTGCCAGCCCTTGGGGTGAGTTTGCTCTGCTGGGGCTGCCCAGATTCCAAAGCATGGGAGGAGCTTGCCTTACATCCTTTCAGTGTCTGCTTTGTGCAATCTAAAGAAATTGTGCTGCCTCGGGCATTTCATGTTGGAATCCACTCCCCTGGTTAGATGAAAGATGTTTCCAGTTGTGATTTCACTTCTGTGAATGCTGCACTCAAGCTGGTGCTCTGCTGCTGCTGCAAACACAGGATCCTGGGTTTTTATCACGCTGGCTCATTGTTGTTTCTTTGGTCACCTCTCTAGGCTGGAGCTCTTGGGCATTCCCTGTTGGAGAGCTCCTGGCTGGCCCGTGGAGCTACGCACACTCATTCAGTTCTTTCAGATGATTTTATTACTCCCAATCTTCCGCACGTTGGGTCTCTCCGGCAGTGCAAGGAGAAATGATGTTCTGTGGAAGAAGGAAGTTATTTTTGTCCGTATTATTATCATTAAAATAATATCAGGCCCAAATATGATAATATGAGGCCCAAATTTGTTGGGCACCTCTGGTCTAAACCCTGGGACCTGCAGGAGCACGGGTGTTTCTGCAACCTCCTAAAAACAGCCCCACACAGTCTGGGTCTCGAAACCAAAGCTGCAATAGAATTAGTGTCAAATCCAAATTAAAACAAATGGGGCTTGTAGTTAACACATCACTTAATGATTGGGTGCAGTCCTTTAACCTTTGCTGTCCTCTTTAATACCTGTAGTGAATCTGGATCTTTACTAAGGCAAATCAAAGTAAATTGCCATTTTTTTTTTTTTTAAATTTTGTTTTTGCATGTCTCCACACATTTGCTCCTTCTTAAATGCTTGGGGCCAACTTGGAGAAGAAACAATGAGGAAGAAAATTACTTGTTCCAGATGAAACTCCTGTCCTTGTGTACAATGAAAGACATCTAAAAGAGAAATAATGATTATGTATTTTATTTCTGCTGACAGAAATGTTGGAAATAAGTTTTTATTTTTCAAACTTCTGGCAGTTTCTGTCTTTGTTTCTTACTTGTGTCCATAAATTGCTGTGGGTGCTATAAAAAAGACAAATTGAGGAGGTAGCTGCTACCGTGTGAAGAACTGCGGCAAGAACTATAAAGACTGCAATTTCTGTTGAATTTTATTTATCAATTTTAATCAAGGCTCCCTGAAAATGCAGTTCTTTGTCCAGTTCCCACTTAACCACCTGAAGACTTTGATTAAGATGCACTGCTGAGATCAGACCTTGCATGAATTTTACTTTGAGGAGTTAAAAATCTCATCACTCTGTCCTACAGCTTCCTTAATAACGTGTTTTATGTTGTATATTCTGGCATCCCAGAACCAGGCTGGGTTTTGGCAGTTGCAGTAATTAGCAGGTAGAGCAGCTCACTCAGCAAAAAAGTGGAAGGCTGCATAAACATTCATGAAGTATTGAAGGATTTTTGTCTTTTTTAATAAACTCTGCCAACTCTTACTTTTAATGAAGATCGAAGAATATTGTAATTTTTCTACACATTAAATATTCTAAGATATTAACTAATTCTGCATCTGCAGTCGCTGCCATTAAATGTTTCAGACCAACTTGATGTGTATTAATTTGGACAAAGTGTATTCACAGATCTTTGACTTTGAAGGTAAATTTAATACAGAGCCAACAACAAATCAATGAATAAGCATGGGTAGGCTAAGAAGCACATAGAAAAACAATTGTGTTGCGCAGTTTAGAGAAAATTCAGGCCTTGTTATGTGAGTGGGAATTGAGAGAAGCTAATTTGCTTATTTGTTTTGCAGGAGCTCAGTTGTTTAAGGCTTTTGGATGGAATGTAATTAAAACTGGTATTTCAGAGTCTTGTGCTGGTTCCTGCGCTTGCTCTGCTCCCTTTCCTCTTACCCTGGAGAGAACTCTGTGGAAGTGTTGTGTAGGGTGTATTGAATGGTTTAAGTTAGGTTGATGTATAATTTAAAGGTATAAAGTAATTACTCTCATAACCAGCTTGTAGAAATTTGAACCAGGTACTGTTTTAGGTCTGGATTGAGTCTAATAAATCTGAATGTAACAAAGAACCGGGACAGAACAGCTTATTCATTAATAGCCTGCTTTTAAACTTGAACATTTGAGAGCTTGAATGTGCATTTTAACCTCCTACACTTTGTGTGAGTCAGAAGTTTTTTGCCACAATGTAATTTTTTTTTTTTTTTTTTTTTCATAAAGTAATGATCTTCCCATTCCCAGATGAGGAAATTTATATTAGTTTGGAGTCTGAGAGATGTGGATGACATGTCCACCTACCTGCTGAGTCTAACCTATATTTTACTTTTGGGTTATAACACAGATATGGGAACAGAAAGAGGCATTAATCAATAGTTTTGTAACCTTGCTGTTCTTTGACCTCTATTTCTCATGCTGCTGAATGCTGCTGTCAACTGTTATTAACAGACTGAAATGCAAAGGAATGTAAAGACTCAAATATATAAAAAGAAGTAATTTTTCTACCCACATTTCCATAATGCACCATAAAGTCCAGCCATTTAAGGGCTGCGAGTTCGCTTGGATATGAAAAAAGTGAAATAAAAAATTTAGCAGAAGTAAAATTCAGCTGTTAAGAAATGTTATACCATTGACTTCCACTGCATGGTTATCCCCTCTTCATTCTTTCCTTATGTCACCTGAAGACCATCCATGCTATTGATTGCATAGATAATTTTTCTCCCAAAGATTTAGTGACTCATGAAGTCGGGAGGCAGCACAGAAAATGTTTTCTCTGTGCTGCAGTATTGAACTTTCCTCTGCTCAGTGTCATCAGAGGCATTGATTAGACTGACCTGTTTCCACTTCAGAAAAGCCTCCAGCTATCCCAGCAGCGAAGCAGCCGTCGCTCAGCAGCAGCAGCTGCCTATCTGCGTGCTGAAGATGCCATCAACAATGCACAGGATAACATCTCCAAGTTGCAGGAACAGTAGGGTTGCCATCAGTTTTGGCTAGTGGAGCATCACCCCCAAAGCAGGCAGTGCTACCTGCACTGCCACCAGCCTTGCACGGAGATGTGGCTCGCTCTCATTCGGCAGCCTTATGGAAACGTGACAGCACTTTGAATTTTATTTCTTCCTAAAGTCTGCTCTCAGTGGTGCTGATTGAATTTTCTTTTCCTGCTGCTCTCAGAGGGTGACGAGACAGGAGTGATGGACAGTCTGCTGGAGGCCTTGCAGTCGGGGGCAGCTTTCAGAGACCGCAGGAAACGAACGCCGCGGGCGCAAGGTAAGAGAATTTCTGAGTTATGTACCGGGTGGGCTGAAGCTGTTTGGCAAAGATTTGCCAGCAGACTTTGGTTTCACTGGAAACCATTGGGCTGCTGTTGGGGACTGGGCTGCTACGAAAGCCCAGCACTGTCTGTGTGACCACGGATTTTTAACCTGCAGCTCTGTGTGCCCTAAGGGCTCCTGCTGTGCTTGAAATGGTATTTAAACATCCCTGCACTAACTGTGCTTAATTCTTACAACTGTAAGTATAATTAATTTATTGTAGGTGGTGCCATGAGCAATGCTAGCTTCTTAATAAATAAGACTTGGAGTACTCAGCTGGTCATCATTTCCAAGCACTGCTCTTGGGTGTGTTCTGCTTTGGTAGGAACTTGCGGTATTTGGAGTCTTAAAGCTTAAAGTACATTAAGATAACTTCGTTTTCCTGAGGAAGACAATAGTATTGAGCTGAACTTTGTCCAGTTTACTGAGCAATTGCTTCTTCCTGCAAAGCTGGTTTTGAGAAAATTTGAGAAGTTAATCGGTGGCAGGATTTCCTTCGTCCACTTCTCTGCTTGTGATATTCCAGTGGCGCACAGTTTGTGAAATGCACTTACTCTGCTTTTACTTTTCATCAAAGCTCATGGTAACTGTGTTCTGCAATTTTTCATTTGAAACATGGCTTACAGTAAAAAATGCAGTCTTAAAATCCCTACCGTTGAAGTTATTTGGCATAAAAGCTTGGTTTGGATATGTGTGGCAAAAGAGAGTCATAAATAAGCCAAGTTTATCCACCTGGTCCTCAGTGAGCCGGGGTTAAGTTTGTGTTGGCTGATGACTTTTTCTAGAGGAACAGAAGAGTAAAGGCAAATTCTATTACCCTCTTTAACACCAAAGGTAGTACATAATTATTTTTAATTTGCCATGTGTGTGATCTTATGAAAAAAATAAAAAGAAGTGACTTGATTTGTTCATACTGTGAAGTCAATGCAGTTCCAGTATCATTCTTAATTCAGGGCTTGTTTCTGCTCTCAGATCAGATGTGAAAGAACTCCTCGCCTCGATCAAAATTTGGGGTTTTTTTCCCTATCTTGAGAAGTTTTGAGAGGTGCTTTCCCTATCATTCTGAGAGATGCTTTATCTGTGTCGTGACTTGAGGAGACATTTGTCACCAAGTGGTGACAAAGCAAAGCGTCCCAGACCAGAGGAGTTTGCACAAAATCTGCTGCAGCTGAGAAGACCAAGATGATGATTGAACCTGGGTCAAAACTAGGGACTACTAAGCAAAAACAGGGGGCAGAGCTAATTAAAAATCCCTTTGACTGATCTTCTGCTTTATGTAGTTACTTTGACTTCTGCATTTGGACTTTCATTGAGTCAGGTGATATTCCAGTGGGGCCTGGCTTTTAAATTTAAGGAGCTGATTGACTTTGGAGAATTCATGGTGAGAAAAGGACTGGGTTTTCCAATTCCAAACTCTGGCCAACTGTAAGTGATCTATAAGAGAAGAAGGCCATAATGTAAAATTTTCAGGGGTACTAAAAATTGAGAATAGGAGGCAATAAATGTTAGTCCCAGTCAAATATCTCATTTAAACTTTCATGTAAAATTTCTCATGTGGTTTAGAAACATACATGACATCTGGTGAGTAACTTGTCTACACACCAAAAGACTCGCCTAAAATTGTGGCTGTGACAATTCTGAGCAGTGAACTACAGCATGAAAAACCTGGGACCACATTTACAAACTTCCACCTCTCTCCTTCAAAAACAGAAGGAGCAATGACAGTTCCCTCTTTGCTGCCACTCTGTCCTGCAGAGTTACAGCCAGTGAGATTGGAATTACCAATTAACTCCCTGCCTCCTGTGGTTCAGTGGGAGGGGGAAAAAAAAAGCAAATAAAAGGCATGGAACGATGAGGTTGGGAGATTTCTGGGCTTGCTGGGTCATGTGGTTGAGATTGGCAATTGTATAGTAAATGGAATAATTCTGTCTGTGGGCAGTGCACAGTTGCGAGAGTTTTCTGTGCATTGTTAGAGCTGAACTCCTCTGGAATCAGCCTGAGTTTGGGACACTCATGGGGAAAAAAAACCAAACCAAAACAAAAAAACCAAAAACAACAACAACAACCAAAAAAAGATGTTGTTATTTCCGAAGTTAGACTTGTCCAGTGAAGTTTTGAGTTTGAACTTGTCTTGGTTACACATTATGGTCTGAGGTGAAAATCTATTGTTTTCTGTTTGGGCGCACATCTCATTCTCCTGTGTCTGGAATTTAATTTCTTTAAGAGATGGTGATAACCGGTGCCCTCTCCCATATATACAAACTCTGGCAACCTCCCTGATCCTCTGGGCCATTGTTCCTGTGGGAATTGTTGTGGTTGCCATTTAGCAAGGAGAAAAAACAACTCCAGCTTGCTTACTTTTTTTAGTTTTGCTAATTACTTGGTAACAGGTGGCCCCTACAGAAAGGCAAAAAACCCCCTCTCCAAACCCCTAAAAAACCCACAAAGAAAACGCCCCCCAAACCACTCAGCATTACAGTAAGTTCACATTTGTACATTTTTTTGTGTGTGTGTTCTCCAGATCTGTGTGTTTCCAAACTTGCTTTTTTCTGTTTGCATCTTCTCATGGTGAAAATTAAAACCTTAGAGGTTTCACACTCTCACAGTGGCTGCAACCAGAAGATGATGGAAATTTAGCTTTCGTTGTGTTTTCTTGGTTTCACAAAGGAAATTTAACTCAAAAAGAACAAACTGTAGTATAACTACTAGTGGCATTTTTTGATCAGTTTGGCTCAAACCCCACAACTCTGCAAAAAATAAAGAAAAACAAGCCAAAAAAAAACCCCTGTGTGTGTGTTCCCTGCTGGCTTTAGGTGAGTGGGTTGGACCTGGGAGGGATTAATTAATTTGGATAACAGAGTTCCAATTACTACAGGCTTACAATCAGCCCAAAAGAGTGTCATTCCACCTCTTCAATTTGCCTTTTTCACAGAGGCTGCTGCTGTGCCTTGCAGACTGTTTGTACTTACATGGTCATGTCTTTAAAATACATTCAGTCAGATTCAGACTGGGTAGGAGGTGGAGAAGGGAAGGGAGTGGTGCTCTGTTCCTCTAGAACACAGGGGGCCTGCTCAACATTGCAATGCTCCTGCTGGGCAAAAATCAAATGGTGAAATTTACAGAAAGGTTCAAAAAAATAAAACCCATTTCAGATATGTTTAAGTGCATTATGGTTTTTTTGCTAAGCCTGGAAATGAAAAGCTACGCTTTAATGGGTTGCATTACAACCCCAGACTTTTCCAGCAAAAATGGTTTTGTTATCAGGTCATGGAAGTAATAATAATAAATCCCTGCCCCCCCCCTCTAGTTTTACATTTCATTCTATTTTTATGTGTTCCTTCTTCTGTAGACTTCTCAATGTGCAAAAACACTGTGTGGTTTCTCTCTCCTGAGCTCATTACTCCACCTTTATTGTTTCTAGCCACTGGATTTTAGGGAGAGAGATTGTCCTTTCGGTGGATTGCTTTGCTTATGGAGCCTATAAAATAGTAATTAGAAAACAGTTTCTAGAAATGTTGGTTCCTCTTCCAAAAATACACTTGCATTTTGCAAGTTTGCCAATATTGGTCTAATAAAGAGCAGTGTTGGGTGGCATTTATCACAGGGTGCCATTAAAATCTGCATCCAGCACTGCTGCTGCACAGTAATCCCTGCCCTTTTTCCTGGCCCTGGGGTATGAAATTATTAAAAGAAGACCAATTCAGGAATAATTCTTTCTCTAAATTAGCTTAAGCAAATTTCTGCAGAGAGCTAACTATTCTGCATAGTTTCTTTCTATTACGTTTCTAAGTTGTTTTTTTTTTTTGCCATGGAATTTAATTTCTTTAAGAGATGGTAATAACCGGTGCCCTCTCCCATATATACAAACTCTGGCAACCTCCCTGATCCTCTGGGCCATTGTTCCTGTGGGAATGCAGGGCTGGAGAGGACACGGATGAAAGTTCTTCTGCTTTAGATCTCTGAATTTCTTGAGGATTTCCTGTGCTCTCTTAGCACACATT
This sequence comes from Chamaea fasciata, assembly GCF_029207755.1. Lineage (NCBI taxonomy): Eukaryota > Metazoa > Chordata > Aves > Passeriformes > Sylviidae > Chamaea > Chamaea fasciata. The sequence goes on along the minus strand of NW_027094089.1, from coordinate 83,175,837 downwards.
TTGGATTGCTCTTTAATTCCTGCATCAAAATCAAATCAGTTGCTGCTCTGTAATTATTTCCATGCTAAGAGTACACCTTGAGACAGTGAACGTCCCTGGTTCAGTCTCAGCATCTGATTTGTGTCTTTGGTGGGACCCATCTGAAGGGTTTCCACTCCCTGTTTAACTTTTGCAAGAGAAAAAGGAGTTGTGGCAAGGGAGTGTTCCTGTTACTTAATGGTTTTTGATCATTTTCATGTGGCATTCAGGCATTTTAATTTAAAATATGGGCTTGTTTAAGTAGGTAGATATTTTACATTCCATCAGAATTCTAATGGAAGGTTATCATTTTAGGAATACTGTGTCTTCTGCTTGAAGATACAGCCGTGATTAAAGACTCACTCTTGCTTGTCTACCTTGCTAAACCAATTTTACCTTTGCAGTGATTATATTAAATAAAATCTGGAGGGTTGGTTGGATTTCTGGGTGCACAGTCCTCATTTACCTGAACCACATTCAGATAAAATCCTTCAGTCAAAGCAAATTTGCTTTCCTGAAAGCATTGTCAGTCATTCTGGATGTGACAGTTGTCTAAATAAGCTGGGTTTTGATGTGCTTGCATCTGTGAATTGGTGAGAATATCATAAATGTTAAAATGCAGGGAGGTGGGAGGTGCGCTGAATTTGTGCTCAATAAAATGTCTTTCGGAGGAACAGATCCTTAACATTAAATACCTGTTATGAAGTTGGAAATATCCATAATGGACTATAAAAATTTAGTCTCGAGTTTAAAAATCAGTTCGTATTTTAAACTTCTTCATCCTTTCAGACGTTTTTTGCTTTTAGGAGCTGAGTATTTAAAAAACATATTTGCTATTCAGTTGTGTTATGGAGGATTTTTGCTTACAGTCAGGTGTTGTGGATTAATGAGACTCACACATGATCCAAGTGCTTCAAAATTACCACATCTGTAATAGCAAGAGCTAAACAAGATCACCAATAATAAATTCACTCATTTTGCTATCATGGCATTATTGTAGATTTGAGTTTGCTTTCATTTCTAAATATAAATATGGGCACCATTCAAATCGAATCTCAGCAAATTACCTGAGTCCTGAGAGCTCCATAAACAGTCCCAAAGCTGTTTAAAAATAGGTATTTGTGGTATAATCTATTTTTACTGTGTCTGCACTTTGTCTTATGGCTTTTGTAATTAAAGGAGTAGGTAGATAATGCATTTTTCTGGTGGCCTGGCATGAAAGAAACAGCTTTAATATGTGGAGATTTTACTTGACAGGGGGATGTGTCTCTGCCCGTGACATGGGCTTGGAAATAGATTGTTTTTATTGTCCCTTGCAGCTCAAAACTGAATTTTAGGAGTTTTCAGAGGAGTTCTTCCTACAGGCAGGAGAAGGGGGATAAAAAGGGACTAAAGAGGCTTGAGCCTCCAGCCTGCTCAGGATTGTCCAGGTTTTTGGATGGACGCCTCATTCCTTCGAGCAGGCAAGGAGTGAGGAGGCTCTGGAAACACCTCAGGACCACAGACTGGGCAGACAGAAAGACAGAAATTGGAGAATTCTGTACATTTGCATAATTGCTTTCACCTCTGTTGATGTGTTATCCTTCTCTGAGGCAAGTGCTGGAGATTGATTTGTTGTCTTTAAAATTGATTTTCTGATCTTGGTATGCAGGAGATTGTCCACGTGTTGGCCTAGAGCATGCCAAGTGTTTATAAATGTTTGGTGAGCTAGACAGACACAGAGAAATGGGACTGTGAGCTCTGGGTTTCATATCTATTGCTGCTGCTTTCTCTAAACCCAAGTTGTCATTTGCCATGTTGTGTACTCTTCTTTCCCAACACAGGAATGTTTCCTGAACAAGTGGAAATGTGCCCTCAAATGGCAAAGCCACGTGCCCCTTCTGCTAAATGTCCTTCAGAAAGTTGTTGTGCTATGTAATTGTAACTAATTACCTCTGAGTTTGTTGTTCATCTAAAGCTTTTAATTACTTACCCAGGCTAAGGAGAGTCCTGTACCCCTTGCTTTTATTAGTGTGCTCCAGAGTGCATTTCAGTGCAGTGGGGAAAGTTTTCTCTGTAAAGTTCCGGAATATTTTTCAAGTTTCAGCACTTTTAAAAACCAGCACTGCTGTTACTTTACTCATCGAATTGCCCCTAAGGTGCAGAAATAGGAAATTATGAAATTTTGTGCCTTTCGAAGTAAAACTGTCCACGAATGATGAGGGCAGTTCCACTGAGGATTTTCCTGCAGCCTCGTGGCATTTCCAGGTTGTACCACAGAACATCTGAACTTGTGCCAGACAGGTGCAGAACTGTGCCGGTTACTCCGTACCCTGAAGTTGAGTGCTGTGTTTAATTTTAAATTTTCATACATATTTATTTATGTTTATTTCTTTAAAGTTGTTTTGGTCTGTTTCATCAGAGTACTCTGCAGGCACCCAGAACAGCTCTAGAGTCACACGGAGTGTTTATTACAGATCTTATTTCTCTTAGAGCTGATTTGGCACAGTTGCCTCTGAACCTCCTAAAAGCCCTTAGAAATCCAAAAGCCTCTTTGAATGTCCTGTGATTTTTAGAAATAAAACAAAGAACCAGGGAATTCTTCACAGTAACCAACCTATCAAAAAGAGTGATCCAGGAGGAGGCTCCCAAGGTCACGTAGGGGGATTTTGTACGAGCTGGAAGTCACTTACCATTCTGAATTTATTTATTTCTTAATTCACACTGAATCTGAAAACTGTTCTATTTTAATGACCTAAGTTCTGCTAGATGGGAAGGCCTCCATTTCCAGAGGTTGATAGCTGAATTTTGGCTACATTTTTATGCAGCAGCTGAAAGTTGGAGGAACTTCTTTTACATGCAGAAAAAGGATATTCATGCATTCATTTACCAACTACATGAGTAGTAATGAACGATATGCAAGGCTAACTTAATTTGCATTTGGCCATTTGAATTTTCTTTGTCAGTGCTGACACTGTTATCATGCAATTATTGTGAAACACTTCTATTTGAAAAATTTTCTCCCACAGTACTGTTTACTGAGGTAAAGCACATTGGCTTTAATATTTTAATATATATACATAATGAATGGAAAGGAAAGAGATGAAAATCACTGTTGCAGTGCATGACTTGGGAGGGGATTAATTGAAGTGACATTAGGTCCAAATGGTTATTTTGTAGATAGGGAGAATTTCTGTTCCATCCCGTTCTGGGCACACAGTGTAGAATTGAGTCCACCAACCTCAGCACAGAGACACTGGCCTGGAGTTCTTAATTGTGGCTGTCATCTGAGCTGTAAGAACTTAATTAGTTTTCTTCCTGCAAACACAATATTTACCCTGTGGGTTATGATGTAACAGAGCAAACCATGAAACTTCTCATTTTCTTGTTGCATTAGCAGGAGAAAATAAGATTCTCTGTTCAGCACACCCAAAATAACAATGCTCAGTTCCAGAGTGCTGATATCATCTGTTATGCCATCCTGTGAGAGGCCAGCATTGCAGTTGCCTCAAGAAATTTTATTTTCCTGATGTTTTCAGTTTAAAAATCTCCGAGGGGAGAAGTTAAAGATCTAGCACAGGCGTGCAGTGGCGGAGGGACAGCAGGTTGGGGCCAGCAGTGCTTTTGGAGAAGCTCTGCAGAGGAGGACACCAGGTGTGGAATGGACAATGCAACCTTGCATTCTGGGCTTAAACTTCTGCTGTTGTGATCGTGCTTGTCAGAGGTGCGCTGCCCAAAACCAAGAGTTGGATCTTTACAGCTTATTACAAGTGGAAAATGTTACCAGTTTTGTGGTATGGATTTTGTAATATCGCCTCATCCTCAATTTAATTGGTTTTATGCTTCTAGGAATTTGGGAGGAGATCATTTTAGGGGAGCTGGTTTGCGTATTGGCAGGTTGTTGGCCGGTTTTACACTGTGATTTTTGGCATCTTTCCACAAAGCATCTCTGGCCACTAATTCACAGTGTATTTGGCTTAAAAGGCTGCAGGCCTGGCTTTGCATGACAGTGCACTTTGTCAGGGTGCATTCCGTGCTGTGCTGCAGGCAAGTCGGAATTTCGGGAGCCGCATTGGGACCGGCTCAATCATCACTTCAAACCCAATTTCCTGTTGGTATCTCCATTGCATTCCTGAAGCTGCAGCACAGGTGGTTCATCTAATTATTGCACATTATTGCTTCAACATAATGTAGCTGAGCTGGTACATTTGTAATGTATGTAGTTCCAGAATTGCTCTCACATCCTGAGCACTATCCATGCTGGTTAATTGTGGGACATTTGCACTGCTAGGTTGTTTCAGTTTCAATACTGTTACATTCTAAAGGGTGCTGCAATTAGAGTGAAGTTATTTTTAATGATGACTGAAGCCAGATGTGAGATATTGATGATGTACATTAATAGTAATTCTGATAGTCCTGTATTTTGAGGAACTAGTTTCAGATCCTGGAATTTCCTTTATTCTGTAAAACCCAGACACCAGCCTTAAAAGAGTTGGTTTAATTTAGCTATCCTCAAAACACACTGCAGAAGTGAACCTTTGAGATGATTTGTTGTGTCTCATTAGAAGATCTCTGCATGTTACACACCTGATTTCTCTTTTGGAGGAAAAAGTGATATAATGGGCTTTGATGCAGGATTTTGTAACATTATCACTAATATATCTATTAGTGTGTGCATTAGCTCATCTCCTTTACCCTCTTATGGAAGTATATAATGTCATAATATTGTTATTTAAAATCTATATACACACTGTACACTGCCTTCCAGATGGAGGTCTAAAAATAACAAAGATACTACAGTTCTTCCTTAGATCTACATTGCATCCACTTCTCATTTTCTCTGTGATTTCTGCATTTTTTCCTTCAATTTTTTTGTTGCATTGGGTATTTCTTCTGTTGGCAAAGAAGATTCTATTTAAATAATTATAAGGCGAGTATATAAAATTTTACAACACTGTCTATGTGTCTGTAATTCCATGAATATATTACTGGAGTGGAATGTCAGCCTTTCTGCATTTTTCCCTACAAATTTAAATTACAAATTAAAATAGACATACCGCACTGAAATAGGGAAAAAATGTTCAGTCATTGTGAGAATGATACTTTTTTTTTTTTTCATTTTAAAGGGAACACGTTTCTAAAATAACATAATAGGGGAAAAAACCATTATTGCCAGTGTTCCCTCAGGAGGAGGAGAAAAAATTCAGCTTGGAGGGCCCCAGCATTTTCTATTCTGTGATCAGGTTACATTGTCAGCTCACCTGCTTTCAGCTCTGTAAGAATTATCTCTGAAACACAATGGGGTGGAGGACCCAAAAGGTTCTTACGACTTCATAGAGCAGAATTTGAGTCTGGGAACAGCGGCAAATTCCAACATTACTGGGGGCTGATTAAAATCCAGCAAGATATTCAATCAAAAATTTGGAAATTATTTCCTTACCAAAAAAAAAAAAAAAAAAAAAAAAAAAAAACAACCAACCAAACAAACAAAAAAAAACCCAAAAAAAACCCCACCATCAAAAAACCAAAACAAGACAAACCACAAAAAAAAAAAACCTACCGAAAAAAACTAAACCAGAGCAAGAAAAACCACCTAGATCTAATTATTTACTCCTGAAAAAATACTTCATCATCCCTGTCAGACATTCCAAAGATGACTGGCAATTTCTTTACTTGTAAAATCTGTTCATTACAAGACGGTTTTGACAAAAGCTTATTTTATTTTTAAATCTACTTTACCAGAGTGTAAACCTTAAGGGGTGATTTACCAGAAGTTTCAATGTTTTTCTCCTGATAGGTAACCACTCAAAAGGAAGCTGGAATTATGTTTATGGAGTCTTCTGAATATTTATTTCCTGTTGAAGTAATAGAGACACTATTACTAAGTAATACACATTTCAGAAAAAAAAAAGGTGTCTCTTCACTGAAGGCAATCATGATTTGTTTTAAAGGAGCTCATCATCTGAGTGAACCGATATGAATCAATTTGGGTTGTCCATAAACTTCTTAGGAAAATCTCTTAAAAATGTGTTGTTAAAGAGTCAGAAAGTTCTGTAGCACCGAGGGGGGAGGACTTAGGGAGATGGATGAACCTGTATAAAGCAGCTTTAGCAGTTTGCTGGAATTGGATTTATTGGTAGGACAGGAGGGGAGGGGATGGAACAGTCAAACACCAAGCTTGGCAGTGGAGCACAAAGCCTCTTCCAGGGGGCTGGATTGCTCCTCGGTGTGGGCAGGTGCTGTCCAAGCTCTGCAGAGCTCTGCAATTCCATGGAGATTGAACTGGAGGATGAAATTGTATCATGGGAGGGAGAAGCAGAAACGCCTTTAGTCCTTGCCTGGGTCCCTGTGGTCAGGCACTGCAGCCCAGCTTGGATTGTCCGCTCAGTGACCACGTTTTGCAAACACCTCAGCATTTAACACCCACTGAGACCTCCCTCTCTTGCCATGTGTGTTTTGGGTCCTCCATGCCATTCTGTTTTGGACATAATTCTTACAGAGCTCAAAGCAGGCGAGCTGACAATGTGACCTGATCACAGAACAGAAAATCCTGGGGTCCTCCAAGCTGAAATTTTTCTCCCCCTCCTGAGGCAACGCTTGCAAGAATAACTTTTTTCCCTATTATGTTATTTTAGAAATGTGTTCCCTTTAAAATGAAAAAAAAAAAATCATCCTCACAATGCACACCTGTACAAATTTGAGGGGAAAACATCCTGAAAGGCTTCAGTACACCATGGCCTCTGGGGGTTTTTGTTTGTCGTCCAGAAGAGCAGAAAGGCTGTGGGATTTTGCATTTCTCAGGAACACTTAATGTTCGGAGAGCTCTCTGAAATGGTCTGCAGGACTCTTTGGCACTGAAGCTTCACGTGCTATCAGGATTGTTTTTGAATTATTGCTGATGGTTTTCTAGACACAGCTCATTGCTTACCATCCTTGGGAGGCTTTGTTCTCCTGCTCTGCAATTTGTTGGGATGCTTTCAGACCTGCTTTGCCTTCACACCTGCCCTGTTATTTCCTTTCAGGATAAATACAATAAGCTGTCGCAAATAAAGGCAGGACTTAACATTAAACAAATTATTATAAGGCATGGGAAATGAGTAACAAAACAGAAAGCACCTCGTGTTTCTTAAGCAATTGTTGTTTTAGAAACCCCTTAGAGCAGCACAGTTCCTGTGCTGAGGCAGTTCTTCCCTCACTTGCTGTCCAGTGCCTGATTTTCGGAGCACATTTTGCCCTCCAGATGTCAGTAGAAACATCTTCCAGACGATTTTCAATTCCTTTGTGTGGCCAGAATCCCTGACTTAGAAAAAACCTGTTGGCATTTTCAGGAAAGCAAAGGTTTAAACTGTTTAAAGTCTCTATAACTGGAGGTAAAATTTCATTTAAAAAGGAAATCATTTTAAAACCAACCCACAACCCAAACGAAACAACAACAAACCCACCCGTAATCTTTGTTTAGGACCTTCAGCTGCTGGAAGTGTCCTCTGGCCTTTGTAGTCATGACTAGAGTTGGTCGCAAACTCAAGAGGAGTTAAAACAGGACAAAAATAGTTCAAATCTTGATGCGTCTGGTAATTTTTCCAAAGCACATCTCCCATGCCCTGCAGTTTCTCTGCAGTTCGTGTGTATTGAAGAACAAAGAGATCAAATTCATGCTTGCATATTCATGTCTTTGTTTCAAAGAGGCTCATGGATGGTGGAAAAATGGAGAAATTATCCTAAAGCTGCCAGAAGATCAAAATATCTCAGAAATGATGCAAGAGGATTCTTTAAGGATCACTGAAATACCAATCTGAGAGAAAAGTTCCTGCAAAATATTGATAATAAGGCAGTGTTACTCTGAGAATTACATGTATAGAAGTGTAAGAGAATCCGTGGATTTTAATTGCACGTTGTCATCTTTAAACACAATGGCTGCAGCTTTAGATTGCTGAGGACCTTCTAAAAATTGACTTACAAAGGAACCTTTTAAGGATAAAGGCTAGAGTACATTTGAAAAATATTGTTTGAGCAGTTTGTGTTTTCTAGCATAAGATAACTTTCATAGGGTTTAGGATTGCAGATTTTGAATATGGCACAGCTTGTTGTAAATGAAAACAGGAGCTCTTAAAATGCTTTTAATTTATTTTAATTTTTTTTTTTTTTTAAACTTCCAAGGGTTAAGGAGGAATATAGTAGAATGGATTTCAAAATGGAATTAGGAACTTCTAATTAGATTTCCTCAGACAATAACTGTAGAATACTTTTAAACAGAAAAGTACTTTTAAATTTACACGCATGACCAGGTTCTTGTTTGACTTCACGGATGTTCTGAGGAGTGGCATGAACTCAGATGGAAGCTGGGATCTGCTCCAATGAGTGAGGTATTCAATGGCCCATTATTCCATTTACAAAATATGAAGATGTATTCTTTCCTAAAACATCTTTTCTTGTAAGTGAACAAAAGGCAGTTGAATCTCAATAGAAGCCTCTGAATACAAGAAAAAAACCCAAACTGCAGCTCCAGCTATTAACAGGTTGTATTTAATATGGAAACAAGAAACACTTGTAGGAATGTTTAGAAGCAAACTCTATTATTTAATTGCAAAAGGAATGGCAAATAGGGACCAGATGTGAACAGAACTTCTGTTAAAAAAAAAAAAATAACAATCTTTTATCTAGAAATCAAATTAACAGCTGGTGTTTTGTACAGATTGTATCAGGAATTGAAATGCAGAGAGGGCTCTGGTTTCTCTTAGTGAAAAGGGGCTCAGCAGGGTGTTTTACTGATGTGGGTGGTGCAGCGATGTGACCTGGAGTGACAGGAGACAGGAGCAGCAGCACTGGGTACTTGAGAGCCCGGGAGATGTTGTCAGGTGAGTGCAGCATCACCTGGGGAGGAGAAGCACGTGTGAATCTTGGCACTCTGAGCTGGGGGAGCCTCAGTGCCAGCCACAGCCCACGCCTGGAGCTGCCCTGTGCTGTGGGAGAAGCTTTTCCATAGCTTGGAAAGGGTTTGGGTTTCTCTGCAATTCAGGGCGAGCACGAGGCTGCAATTCCCCCTCCTCATTTCTATACAAATATTAATCAGTGAGGAGCAGGTTCAGAACTCCCCAGTTGGACAAAGACTCGGTCCCATCACTTTTTTTTGTTTCAAGGGCAGTTAGGAAACTCTGTCTGGCCAAAAGCAGCTCCACCTCTCCTGTGTTACATTCCCTGTTCTTTTCTGAGAGCCTGATCCACGAGTCAGGGCAGGCAGAGCAGGACAGAGGAGGCAAAGGCAGAGTTGCAGCCCTGAGCCTCCCAAGCACAGGAGATTTCTTCCTCTCCCTCAGCAGTCCTTGCACCACCCATTGCAGCAAGAACACCTTCACACTGCTGCAAACTCAAAGATAAACACGGTTTTGTTACTTCAAAATTGCATCTTTTTTTTTTGTTTTCTAAAAGTCTTTCTGCAATTATGATTTTAGGTTAATTTTCTACCAGATTTTTCTTCCAGATATGAATATATTTATAACGGACTCATCTTCAAGTGCAATTGCTGTTCCCCAGTATTTTTTTTTTCCTTCATTTAAAATGTGATATAAAACGCAGAAGCAATGGAAAAGATGATGTTTGGGGCACTGTGTAGCCTTTTGATTTCCACTTCCTACTCCTTTTTTCTGTACACAGATAACTCACAGAAATCACAGAATATTCTGGGTTGGAAAGGACCTACAGGGATCATCAAATCCAAGTGTTAAGTGAACAGACCATGCAGGGATTGACCCTTAACTTTGGTGGGTTCAGCATCCTCCTTTGACCAGCTGAGCTCATCTCTAGTTAGATGTATATTTTCAAGGTTTTTTTTTTTAATGTCTGTTTTAGAAAGGGCTTCACTTTGAACAATTGACATTAAAAGGTTGCAAATGCTATTTTTTAAAGAAGAAATCTCTCCCAACAGCTCGCTGTTACTGTCAGTACTTCAGGTTAAGTGTAAATACTCTGGGCGCTGGCTTTAGCCTTTCGAAAATTACTCAATATGAATTTACTGTAATGATGGGCTAATTAGTTAAAGTTCACTGAGTCTAGCTAAACACACAGTGTTTGATTTAGAGAGATAAATCTGTGCTCTGTCAACCTTTTCAGACATAATCCTACTCCCAACATTATGTGACAGGTAGTCAGCCCGTCAGGCCCGGGGATGTGCTGCAGCTCTTCACTCTTCACTAGTTATTTATCTCGTGGAGCAGAATTCACAACTGCCAGATGGGAAGTGGGGAGCACCAAAGGAAACGTTTCTCAGCCTTCCTTTCCTCCTTTCATGCAGCAGGAAATGGTCTGGAGATGTGGCTGGAACTCACGTTGCTGTCTTTTGGGGTTTTTGGTTGCTGTAAACTCTCTCTTTGCCCTGTGTATTCTGAAATATCTATATTTAGAAATGCTCTGTTATAAATAAGACTGTGTTATAAATAAGACCCTGTTATAACTAAGACTCTGCAAGCATTTTTAACATTATGCGTTTTCAGGGTATTATACAATTCCAAAAGATAGATTTCAGAAATGTCTTCACAAGTGAGGCGTTCGCAATTTACCAGATGACCCAAAACCCCCAAACCTTTTTTTGGCTCATCTGTGGCATCTCTGGATGTTATTGGAAGGAAAAGGAAAAATTTCCTTCCTTTATTGGAAGGAAAAGGATGAGTTGTTTCTGCTGTAGTTCAGAAAGATGTGTTTAAATCAGTCATTTACTGAAGACTGTCCCTGTCAGCGGGGAGATAAAAGCCAGTGAAACAAGGTGATGGTCCTCAGGCTCCTGTGCTGATGGGTGAGCAGGGCCACTGGATAAAAGCAGCTTTCTTCAGAGAGCATCAAAGCCCCAGCAGCAAAACCCTTTTTTCTCTCAGCTGCTCAAGCAGTCTGACCCAGGAAGAACTTGCTCCTTGGCCATAGATGAGATCAATTGTTTAAAAAAAAAAAAAAAAAACAAAAAAAAAACAAACGACCCAAACAACAAAAGGACACACAGGTGTCATGTTGTACACAGAATTTTCGGACAATTCGTTGTAGAAATCCTGTCATTGTAGCAAATGAATAAACTGGAAGGGGCTCCTGGGAAAAGCCCTTATGGTTTAAGGAGAAAATGACACTGACTGGGTTCCGGCTCGCAGTGAAAATTAGCATTCAGCAATTGAGTAACTGAACTAACTTGAACAAACTGAAAGCTTATCTCTTAAATATTTGATGGACCTGTGGGCACCTGAGAACTTCGATGGGTTGAAGTGATGTCACCAGAAGTTGTTGCCAGCTTGTGTCCCAGTGCTGCCCACTGGGGCCGTGTGGATACCACTAGGTGGAACCATCAACCCTCCCTTCCTGGCAGGAAAAAACTCACTCACAACTCAAAGAGCCTTTTAAAGGGACGTGAGAAAAGAGTTTTTGTATTATTTTTTTTCGTGCGTCTGTGAGGGAAGAAATAAATTGCTGCCCGCTTGGCTGAAATTGTTTTTGCTAAAATAGGCAATACAATCTTTCCTATATGACCACTGGGATTATGTGTACTGGCAGTAATGCAACCTTTGCAGTGTTCTTCACCCCAAAGTTTTTGGGTATGTGTCCCAGTTCCTGCTAAAATCCCCTTTCGTGGTCTGTAATCAGTTCTCCAAAAATTAGGCCAGGCTTTAACATAAATTTCATTCTTTGTAGGTTTTTGAATGAGTGGCGTCAGTGAAGGAGAGCCCTAGAAGTACATTTCTTGGAATCACATTTAGTATTTGTATACTTTAATTCTCTTCTTAGCAAAAAAATAAATGTTTTTTCGCTAGGGAGAACTTGAATTCCAAGCAATGACTGTGAGTAAGGGATAAGACTTCTCGGGTTTTTTTTCTAATTTACTAGAAAAAGTAAATTTGCTCGCATTGTCCTGTATTGTGCATGAGTCCCTTCATACAGTAATTAATCTTTCAGTGCTGTCACAAGGCCGTGCTCACTCCGACTGCAAAGCCCTGACGCGTTGCTGGAAGTGGGGATCTGTTGTGAAATGATGCAACAGCACTAAAAATAATTGCACCCTGAAACTGGGAAACATCTGGGAACGGAAACAGTTTGTCATTGTGCTTTTTCTTTCTTTCATTGACAGCGGTGATTGTAGTAAAAGATAAGCAGAAAGGAGAACTTTTGTGGCGAGAATAGTTCCCCAGGTCTTATATCCCCTCTTTTTTTTCTGTCTTTGGCAGTAGCAAAGGGGAAGCTTTTCATCTGGGGACCCACAGAATGCAGCTGCAGACAGCAGGGGGAAGAGTTTGGTCAAATTGCCACTCTACCAAACATCTATAAAGAAAAACAAAAAAAATTTACATTCCCGATGACAAATCCAAGCTGAAAGTTGGCCTTGCCTGTTGTCATTCATTGCCATTCATATTTAGGAAGCAGACTGCTGTGATAATTGATTTGATGGTCCAGCTTGAGTGGAAGCACTTCTGGGCATAGCAGGCCTCAGAGATGCCAAAAAAGAAGAAAAGGTGGGAATGAAATAATGCACTACTTTCTCCTCAGAGGCATGTGGCCCAGTTTTTGAGAACAGAAAAACATGCTTTAGAAGAAGGAGGAAAAAAAAAACTTAGTAACTCAGTAATAAGTACAAAAATGACCATATAGCCTCAGTCAGATAAAAATAGGCATTCAAAGAGAGACAATGAGTGTACATATTTTACTGGCAGGTGAATAATAGGAGAATGCTGTGGAAATAATCTGATTTTTAACGGACTCTGTCCAAGGGAGTACCTTTCTTGCTTCTTTTTTTGTGTAACAACAAAAGAGGCTCCCTCTCCTCAAAACACAGGCACACAAAAAAAAAAAAAAAAAACAAACCGAAACCACCCAAAAAAACAACGTTTAAATTTTTTTTAAGCTTTCCAAAGAGGAATTGATAGTTTGGAAAAAGGGAACAAATGCAGTTATTGGATTTGAAAGGCAATATATGTGCTTGGATTATGTGAACTCCCGTTGGGTTTATTTACTTCGGGCATAGGTGATAATGAGGCTTTTCCCTGTGTTTCTGGCCGTGGGGCAGTGTTCACCCACAGCCTCCTGCTGGTATGAATAACTCAGGACACCGAGTGCTAGTTGGGGGAAAAAGTAGATTAAAAAACTTTTGTACTGCGTGCTTGACCTCTTAATCACAACTGCCAGCACCCTTTCATCGATTTAAAGACCCAAACAAAACCAGATAAGACGTGAGCCATTGAAACACAAAACTGTAATCAGAACTGGTTTGTCTTTTGGGCGATGATTATTTACTTACAAAACCAGTGTGGTCCCTCAACTTGCTGAACTCTTTGTATTCATAGCCCTGAATCTTTTGTCCAGGGCAAAGCAGAAGTAACTGAAACGTACCAGTAAAGATTGAAAAAGCAGGGCTGGATGAAGGAGCAGGAGGTTGGGAGTGTGCTGTCCCAGGTCATACATGAATATTTCTCTCTGATTTTCATGGTTTGGAAGGACCTATCTTGCCTTGGTGAGATGATAGTTGGTGTAAGCATAGAATATATTCTACAATTGGAAAAGAGTCTGTAAGAACATGCTCATTTATTAGGAGAATATATCAGATTTTCTTATATGTTAGGACTTTTAAAATTCCTTTTTAGTATATTGGAAGCAGAAGCTCAGAGTTTCCTGAGCCATTAAACATCTAAAAGCGAGATAACCCGTGTGCCATTCTTCCTTTGAATTCTTCTTGCTGTCTATCTGCTTATCTATAAAATTTCTCTTTAAGTATCAAACCACTCCATTAAACTGATGGATAGGAAACGTCACACGTGGCAGATGTTTAAAGGAAATGCTGTTTGTGTATCTCACCGGAAGAAAACTTCTCTGAGAAGCCTTGGTTTGAAGTGACGCTGAAGTTCAGGTGGGATGCTTGTCGTGGTCCCAGGGAGCTCAGGTGGGACAGCAAGGGAGCAAGTGGGACTTGAAGGGTTCAGGTTTGGTGGGGATTGATGCAGCAATTAATGAAATTAATAAAAGGTGGCAGCAGGAAGAATCAGCTGATGAGGGGAATGCCTTGGATTAACCCGACTCTGGATCACTGGTACATCGCTGCTGACTTAGTCTGGATCTGCACCACAGATCGATTTTCTCCTAGTCTGAAGTGTGTGAATTCTCCTCTGTGTTTGTTGGGAAGTGTGTTCTTCCTTCCAGGGTGTTTTGGAGACGTTTGTGACAAATGACTGTGTTTCCTAAGCACACAGATCCTGGTCAGTTTATCTGAGCTGGAGCTAGGAAAGTGCTTCCAGCTGAGCACACTGCAGTAAATATTATTAGACCTTGATTAAAAGATAATTGGAGTAATTTAGATTTTGACTGCGAATTCTGTGTGAGCCATTGTGTTGTAGTGGTAATGATTGGTAATTATTTTTATTCTATTTTCAAACTGGGCAGCATCTCCATGCTTCACTAACTGCATGCTGCTGCCTCTCAGGCAGAACCTGCACAAGGCTGAGGCCAGAGGAAATCCAGGGAATGGCCCGTGCTGGGTTTTCCAGCTGGAGAGTTCTGCCTGCACATGGAATATTGTAGGAGCTCACTGACCCCATGTGCAGCTGCTGGCCTTGGAAGGGGGAGCCTGGCACCAAGGAATTGGGAAACCTTCCCGCAACTGAGTGGATTTTCCACTCTAGTGTGTGGTTTACTCATAGCAGCACAAGTAAAACCCTTTTCATCCTTTGAAATACCCTTCCCCTGGCCATCTTCCTCCCCGTGGTGGTGGCTTATGTGTTCACAGCATCATGGAAAGGTTCTGGGAGGGACCTCGAGGTCACCTCAGCCAACCTCCTGCTGAAAAAACAGGAGCCACAGATGAGGGGCTGCTTCCCTGCCAAGCTGTCCCGGCTATTTCCAGTGAAGAATTTTCCAGCCCTCGTCTGGGAGGCCTGTGACATTTAATTGTTGTCACAGTGGATTTGGAGGTCACCCTGGATGAGCTCTGCCACCACACCCCCTGGTGCTGGCAGTGCCATCCTAAGGACCACTTGGGAGTTCAGGAAATTCTGTCCCAGAGTTGGGCTGAGCCCAGTCTGACTGCCAGATGTCAAAACACGTCAGGACAGAGCTGCACGTCCCGTGACTGGTTAAATGTGCCTTCTGTGCTGTCACATCATTTTTAATAGTCACATGCAACCGCTGCATCATAAAAGCAGCCCGTCCAAAGCTCTGCTCAAAGCAAAGGAGAGATCAGCACAAAAGCACCTTATTTAAAAGGGAAGAAAGCTATTGGAAGGTGACAGCTGGAATTCCAGTGCTTAATCTGTGTAATTAAAACTTCTCTAAGGAGCAGGAAAAGCAGGTTGGACTTGAGGTAGTTTTAGGAGTTAATTAGCAAGGCCTTTTTGAATATTAAGGATGCCTTTGAAGGATAAAGTTTTAAAAAACTAGTTCAGGGCTTTCAAACAGCATAAATTATGGCAGAAACTTTTTACGCATCCTGAAGATGCAGACAGAGTCATCCTCCCTAACCATGCCATTTCCTTCCATCAGAAATATAATCATAGATCCTCCTCAGTGTCTGATCTTCGTAAGGATTTATTAGCTTGCTAACAGTGTGGGGGTAGTTTAACTGGAAATAATATTTTACAGGAGATTTTTGCACATTCACCATTGCAAATACTGAAGTCAGTCGCTCTTTACCCATAAACTGAGTTTCTTCCTGGGCTGGGTGCTGTGATAGATCACCAATCTTGAAAACAGCAACCTGCATGTTTCAAGGGACAGCCATAGAATTATAGA
Organism: Chamaea fasciata; assembly: GCF_029207755.1. NCBI lineage: Eukaryota > Metazoa > Chordata > Aves > Passeriformes > Sylviidae > Chamaea > Chamaea fasciata. The sequence continues at coordinate 83,160,099 of NW_027094089.1, read as the reverse complement.
GTGCTTTGAGTTGCAAGGGAGCTTGAAAATCATCTGGAACCATTCCAACCCCCCCTGCCCCACCTTCCATCAGCAGTTTGCTCAAAGCCGTTTTTAACATGGCCTTGAAACACCCCCAGGCAGGGAGGGGGGCATCTGCATCTCTTAGGGCAGCTACAGCCGGTGTCTCACCACCCTCACAATGAAGAATTTCCTCCTGAAATCCCATCCAAGCCTGCCCTCTGGCAGTGTGGAGCCATTCCCTGTGTCCTGTCACTCCCTGCTCTTGTCACAAGTCCCCCTCCAGCTCCACTGGAGCTCCTTAAGGCCCTGCAAGGGGCTCTGAGCTCTCCCAGAGCCTTCTCTTCTAAAAGCTGTGCCTTTTTACAAGGGAATGCAGCTGAAAATATGTCCTTGCTTGTTCTCACACAGCTCTGGTGGGTTTTTGTAAGCATTTGCCAAGAAATAAAACTTAAGCACGCTGAAAATTTGGGGCCATATCTCTTAAAGCATATGGAGAGTATGGGCTTGTTCTGTTCATATTTTATCTGGGTTTATGCTTTGTTTTGTGAATGCACTCACTTTCACGGGGAAAAAGAGCTCTGTGTTTCTTTTACATAGCTATGTGGGCAAAATTTAGAAGATGTACTTTACTTTTACTCACTTTTTATTAGTTTTGATGTACTCAGCTCTTAGAGAATTTCTCACCTGTGAGCTGCTTTAAACAGCTGTTACAACAGCAGAGAGTGCATCTTGATATGAAACTAAATTAATTCATGTGGTTTATTACCTGTGGGTTTAGAAAGCAAATCAACCTCAGAATTCTCTGTCAACTATCAATATATCAAAGCAAGACACACTTAGTGAATGGAGTGAAGTTCTTGTGGTATCTTTAGACATGGTTTAAAGAGGAGTGCGCTGTTCTTTAAGTGGGAACTCCAGAGGAACTGCAGAATTTTATAGGACTCAGTCATTCACAAGGCATTTATTTAAGTATATTTTAGTAGAACATTCAATCTGTTGAGCATTTAGTTTCCCAAATGTTCAGATTAAAAAAAAAAATAGTAATAAAATAAAAATTTCAACAGGCTTCAAAACCACTTGAAGAGTCAAAAAATCCAGCTCTGAAAAGGAAGATGAAGGTATAAATTAGCATTTGAAGTTTCATCTCTGCCCAGTGGTGAACTATTTAGAAGTGTTGCACTGATTGCTTCATGAGTCAGTACTTATCTTGCTCCTTATAAATGCATTGTTTTAGAAATGTATTAACAGAACTGTCCAGAAGTGAAATGCTCTGCCTCTAAGATCAGGGGGCTGTTAGGGTTCCTAGTTAGAGGAAACAAATGACAAAATAAAGCGAATAACTAGAGTAACAACAAAACCCAAGCCTGAGGTTCATTATAAAACAATGTAAAAACAGCAGCATTTAATGGCAACCTATTAAACAGTGGCCTTACAGCAGAGTAACTCTCCCAGCTGTGTTGAAGGGTGCTGGTGGAAAGGCACATTCCAGTTGTGGTCTCAGCTGTGCTCAAACACCAAGGATGAGAATTTGTTAACCCCGAGAACTGCACCTCCAGCCCAGTTTGGCCCTACAGCTCTGCAGATTGTTTCTCAATTAACAGGATGTTTGGCATACAGAGAAAGCCTTCATGGTTTGTAACTGAAGTATATTGAAGAAATAGTGTCAGGCATGAAATAATTTATTCAGTTGTTCAGAGTGTTGTGAGGTTTATGGTAATACAAAAAGAAACACAACCTCATGGTGGAGCATATGTCACGTCTCTTCTCTGTTATACTTCAGCCTCATTATTTAGGATTTTTGGATGCCTTTTCTCTGGCAATGTCTACCTCAGAATCACAGAGAGTGACTCTGATGCTTGTGGTGTTTGTCAGTGTGCCCTTGCCCCGATTCCAGCAGTTTTCAGCAGGAATTATGAAGAAATGCTTCTTGGCATGTTACACACAGGAGTACCTCAGACAGCATTTGAATGGAGCAGACAAATCTCTGAGTAAAATGCTCCATGAGCAGGGCTGATGTATTTAAGAACATATTTTAGACAACCTGTCTGTGGTGCAAATTAAAGATGTGAGAGGTAAAACACTTTTAACATAAACGTCAAAACATTTTATCATTCAAAAACCTCCATGTCTTTTTTATCAGTCACTTCTTGATGCTGTGTGAGGGGGAAGGTTCAGACCTTAAAAGTCACTTTTGCTGTGCAGAAAATGAGACCAAAAGCTCTGTGTACGTAGAGATATTACACATGTGTGAATCTATGTTGGATTCTATGTAGACAAGTATACACATGTGTAAAAAATTCTGTGCTGGCACCAATATTTCAGGAAGCTAAAAAGTTTTATACTGACTCAAAGCACCCAGTTCAAAACTGGCTCTGCTCGCAGAAATAACCCAAAATGTCCAGTCATTTCTGTGAGAAAGCTAAGATGTAGTTTCAGTGTGTAAACATATTTTAGCTGACTTGTAAATTTTCCTTTTAAGACACTCCACGCTGTAGCCTGTAGTTTTAGTGTCACCTCACCATTTATCTCTGACTCTCATAATGCTTTGAAGAAAATATTTAAATTACAGAATAATTATGTCTTTAAAGATTAGTTCAATTTGTCTTTATTTCTCATTTTCTACACAAGAAGGATCTTGCTGCTGTTTCTCTCTCTCTTTTTTTTTTTTTTTTTTTTTTTTTTTTTTTTTTTTGGCCATAAAATTTACTAAGCATAAGTATTCAATTTGTGATATTTCTCATTCAAGTTATTTCCCATACTTGATAATCTGACTTCATCTCAGGTTAGTTGTGGGCTTTAGAAACCAAACCTAAAGAAAATATCTTCAAAAATGTCATTCTTGTGTTGAGTTTATTTCTAATTTGGCTACACGGCGGGCAAGGTAATGGTAACATCTTCTAGCTGTAACATTTATCTTTTTAAACTATGTTTTAATTTCTTTTATGGAAGCAGGGATTTGTATCCTGGGACAAGATAAAGTCCTGTTATGTGTATTAAATGTGTGCTGAGCTTGCAAGTCTATTTATAGTGCAAAGATGGAAATTGTCCCTTAGTGTCAGGCTTGTCACTGGTAAACAGTGCTTGTCGAGAGGAAATATTTCTATCAGCATTGGAAATACGATTGTTCGGTCAAATAGTTGTGATTTGGCGTTAATTTTAAGTGCCTGCTGCTCAGACCTTTATTGGGGCTCCTGAAACAAACCCCACACTCCAAGCTCTGGAGTCAGTTTTGGCAAAAAGGTTTTTGCAGGTGATACCAACCCTCTCAGTGTTTGTTTGTCCTGCCATGAGCTTCCAGGTGACAAGTTGCTATAAAACGGGTAAGGTTGTGCTGAGGGGTGTTAGCAGGTAAACAGCTTTTTATTTATAGTTAATCCAAGTTGTTTCTCTTCACCTTCTTCTACCTTTAAAAGTGTTAAGAATCATCATTATCCTATAACTAGCCCCTTCAACAGCTGAATATAAAAGTAATGAGATATTTATTTTTACAGCACAGGGAAAAAAAAAACGGATACTCCTGAAGTAGGAAAATGCTTTTATCATCATGAAAACAGTTTTGTTCTATTTCACACAGTTTTAATTACTGACCTTTCATGAATAATGTGTTACTCATGGTTTTTAAGGATGGCAGAGCATTCCAAATTTCAATTTGTCTTCAGCTCTTTTATTGACAAGGCAAAGGATGTGAGAGTTCACAAAATGCAGCCAGCATTTGTCTGTGAAATGGAGTTTCTTCATCAGAAGATGCAAATGTCTAAAATACTTTTTTAATATCCTCTGATACTTTGTTGTCAAATTTTTTTGCTGAATAGTACACATATTGCAAACTAAGAAACAGTAAATTAATTAAAACAATCAAATTAAACAACTCAAAACTAATGATAATTTCTGCTGCAGAGGAACAGAAAATTTATTTTGTTTTGTTTGTTTGTTTCTGGTGCTAACGTGGCTCAAACTTTCCTTGTCATAACCCAGTTTCTCCCAAGGATAAGTTTTTCTCAGGTGCAAATAAGGATTTTTGCAACTCCAGGCACCTTTTCATATCCAGTGTAGCTCTGCTACTTCTAATTCTGCTACTTTTAATTCTGCTGCCTGAATTCCTGTATGAGTCCCAAGGCTGGCAGGAGAGCACTGTTGGCCATTTGAGTTGTTAGTCTTCACAGATAATTTTATTTACTGTTAATTATTCGCTGTTTGCAGTCACATATTTGTGTCTGAAAAAGATATTTTTATCCACTGGAGCTGCTTTGTTGAGAATAACTAATAATAGTTGCTCACATCTCCGACCGTAAATTCTCAATATTTCCCACAAACATCATTGAAACAGAGATTTTTTCTAAACAACAAAGGATAATTTTAAGTGCGTTGCCTCTTCTGATAGCCTTATCTTTCTCCAAAGTTTAGAAATAGTCAAAATAACATTTTGGTGCTTTCCTGTCTTTTGCTCTGACGTAGTTGGTGCAGTGGTGTTGGATAATGTGTTTTAGAGCTGTATTTCCATTGGACTGTAGATCTGTAAAGAAAAAATGCCTCACGTAATATTTTCAGTAGTAAAGCAGAGTTGATGAAAGCGACCAAAGAACACTACTTGTGCCTTAGGTTTTTCATGCTTTCAGAGTATCTGAAGCTACACTTTTCTTGGCTCTGCAGGGTGTGATGATGAAGTGGTGTCCAGTTTCCCAGCTGGTTGCATAATTCATAGTCCAAATATAGAGCAAATTAGTGGAGATTTTTTTACTCTGTTGGAGGAAGTTCAGTTTGGAAGTGATTTCCGTGCAGATAAAGCCATAGTGGTCTTGTGATATGTGTCATTTCATTCTGACGCCTTTTCTAAAGGGCAGCGAGTTGTCTTTAAGGCAGCGTTGATTTTTCAGACATAACCTCAAAATTATTTAATTGAAATACATTAGTTGGAGTTTCTACTTGCTGCTTCACATGTAGTCTGGTTCTTGAGAGAGCTGTTTTAAAGGAAGGTATGACTGTGACCACAATGAAATGAAATAAAGTGTTCTGAAATAAAGTGTTTGAGGCTTTTGGGGGAAGGAGAGAGGTGAAAAGGAGCATTTTGGCTGTGCTGAGGGGCACTGATGGGGCTGTTCCGTGGCGCTGCCTGCTCCTGCTTCCAGCAGAAATGTGCTGCTCTAGTCAAGGTGACTCAGAGAGAAAACCCAGGGGCAGCCTGACTTTGCCATCCCCTCGCTGGGTTATGCACAAATGAAAATAGACAGGCCCGTGGTATTTATGTTTTATAAAGCTGAGCACTTAAAGGCGTCCTAATAAACTCCTCCTGAAAGCTCTGCTGGTGCTGCTGTGGTGGCAGAGCCTCTGCAAATGTCTCTGATCCTCTGCTTGGGTGTTGTGACGCCTCTGGTGTTATCCTGGCAGCTGCAGCCTTTGCTGTGCAGGTTATTGGGCAATATTTGGGGTTTGTGTGTTTGGCAGATATTTGGGATCCGTGACGCTCTTGCTGAGCCCTGTCAGGGACAATCTGTCAGGAAACAGCCCTGGAGAGCACACACAGACACCTCACTCTTCCCACAGGGACACACAGCTTTGGGAGGGTGATATTGGGGAGTTTCAGAATTATCTGTGCCTCAGAGAATTAAAATTATTAGGAAAATGTGTATTTTAGGCCAGAGTAAGATATCCCACGTGACCAAAATAGACAATTGAACTCCAGGTGCGATGGTAGCAATTTAAAATCAGCCATGTGCCTCAGCAAGGGAAATTTCCAATACGGTTCATGCGTGACAGTTCCTTTTTCTCTCGGTTATACTCAAACCACTTAAATTATTCTAAAGATCTCCAGACAAAAATGTTCAGAAAGCTGTAATTGCATCAACCGTGTACCCACTGCTGACCTTCCAATCTGCTGGAGCTACACAGGGAAAAGAGACCGACTTTAGGGACTGCTGCAAAAATTCTGAGGTCAAATCAAGACTTTTGTTTTCCAGAAACGCGGGCAAGGAGTTCATTTAGCTTAAGTGCCCTTTATGAAAAAGGAATAAGGTCACAGAATCTGCTGCTGCTCCGTAGCTGCAGGTGGATTGCAGGCAGTCACTGCAAAAGAACTTTATTCTCTTTCTGAATGAGGTATTTTGGTTAAACACGTGCCCTCTGTTTTCCTTTTGAAGAAAAGAGCAGAATTCACGTGGGATGGAGGTGAAGCCTTGGCTTTGCTGTCTCCTGTAGGTGCTGAGGTTGGGAAATCCATTCTGGGCTTCAGAAGAGCTGGGGACTAATGGCACAGCCATGAATTAAACCATTTTGTCCTTATGGTGAATTAAGAATAAAGAATTGCCTGTTAGAAATTTTGTAGACTTGTCAACGTTGTTCAATTTTCTAAATTCCGAAGAGATGATTGCAGGTGCAATGCCTCAGCATCGGGACTGGGTTACGCATTGGTATGCGTTTAATGGCTTCAACATAATCCAAATAGTCATATTAATATGCATTTTATTATTTTATTTACTCCGATATCATGTTTCAGAAAAAAAATATTACTTTATTGGCTCATCATCATCTTTTGAAACTCTTCTGCTGTAATTAACCGCGCAAAGTAATGAATTCTAAATTACATTTTCAATTACTCGTGACTAAAATTATCCTGAATTTTTTAAAAAATGGGTTTTTTCTCTGGAAAGATTCATTGCTTTCTCAGTGCTGTTGTGGTAGAGCTCTAGATTAGGGTAACTTGATTTTTAAATGTCAAATATCATTTACTGTTGGAAACATAAAGGGTATGCCTGCCTTCTGAAGGAGAAAAAAAGTCACTTCAACATCATTTAATAGTGATGTGTATTTAAAATCAGCTTTTTACCAATGTGTCTATGCACACAGTGCTGGAATTAGAGGAATCTGCAGTTTGGTCACAAATCTTCGGGAAAGAAAAGATTCCATAATTTTGTGTTTTCCATAAAATGTTAATGTTTAAAAATGTGAGATTGGTCTGCTGGTCTCGGGCTGATGCTGCGTGTGAGTGAACGGATTTAAATGTTGTGAGGTTCCAATAAAACAGCACCACTGAGGGGAAGGGAACGAGGAGCAGAGGGGAAGGAATTTAAACTCATTGAAGGAGTTGTGGGGAATGTGTTTGAGGACTGTATTTTAGGTATTACTTGGAATGAGTTAGAGTTATTCAAAGTTTTCATTAACAGTCTTCAAAACAAAGAATTTTGTCAGCCCTGCTGAGACGGGGAAAGGCTCCAAGTGAAAAGAAGTTCCATTTTTCCCTCATCATCTGCAGAAATGTGTTCTGTAAACACTGATTTCAGCCTTTGCTCTTGGAGTAGGTGTATTTCCTAGCGAGTTAAAATAGGAGAGTGATAATTTTAATTTAAATATTCAAGATGTTAGGATTTATTTGGACCGGCCTAGCGTAAAAGCCGTAGGGAATATTAATCTAAAGGGAAATTTTGGGGGTGTGGTTCGTTTGAAACCACACCAGCGTCGTCGTTGGCATCATTTATCACCCTCACTTCTGTTTCCTGCGTGGGAGACAGCAGTGACATCGATCCCACAAATGCCAGCACCTGTAATTCTTCCTGGTGCAACTCTGGCATTTCAGACTGCAGGCAGCAGCTCTGGGCGGGCACGGTGGGAGCCTGAGGGGGCTGTGTCCCCTCAAAGGTGACAAAGTTGGACCCGTGTCCCCTCAAAGGTGACACTGTGGGAGCTGTGTCCGGAGAAGGTTCTGCCTGTGCTGCGGGGTGGGTCGAGCTGTGCTGAGCAGCTGCCGAAGTGCACAAAAAACATCAGAGCTGATCTCCTGTTAATTCATCGTGGGGTGGTTCCTCCAAATGCTTTTCCAAACTGACAAAGCGGAGTGGGAAGACTGAGATGGGGAGGGTTAAAAAAAAGGAGAGTTAATTGCTTCCTGCAAATCCCAAGCTCCTCATTTGCCACTGAAGATATTCAGCACTTTTCACGGCACCTTTTAGGTTTTATGTTGAAAATAGCTAAGAAATGGATTTTATAGGTAAAATGGCATCTTTGGGGAACCCAGAAGTCGTATAAAGTTAGCATGAAGGACAACTCATTCACCTTTAACTCACTGTGCATTCTGCAACCCACTTAACACGAGTGCTGTGTGCAAATTAAGAACAGTTTTGATACAGATGAAGAAATTACACGGATTAAATGCATCGTGTCAATGTGTGGAGAATGTCGCTGAGAGAGATGGAACCCCTTGGCCGGTGGCAGGTGTGTCCTGCTAAAAACACAGCTGCATTTAGGTGAAGTACATGATGGCAGGGCAGAAACGCTGAAGGAGCCAGAACTGCAGTGGGAAGGAAGAAAGGAAATGCTGCTCTCGTCTTTCATCTTCGCCCATCGTTTCTGCAGATGGAAAGAAGATCTCCAAAACCTTTTGTCAATTGCTCTACAGCCCAGTTGAGGCAAACAACACAGAATCAAACTGTGCTTTGTAAAAGGTTCTTGGTGTTCCACAGGAAGGATAGGTTTTAAGATTTTTTTTTTTTTCTTGGTGTTCCACACAAGGATAGGGTTTTAAGATTTTTACGGAGGGCAAAAATTTGAGACTGTGGTGTGGTTTTCGTTGAAGCATTTATCATTTCTTAGCCCCGTACATGCTGGCAGCTGAGCTGAGGGAAGGTTTCTCAGCTGTTTTGGTCTCCTTCCCTGAGACACAGCCTGGTGTTGCAGGGCAGGGCACGGTTCCCACCCTTCTTGCTTCCGTTGGATGGGCATTGCTGGAATGCTCAGGCCAAAACAAACGGAGCTGGCACCAGCAGGAATTTCTTTCAGGGGTCAGATTAGCAGCAACCTTTAAGTGCTGTTTGAGGTTTGTACAACTGAAGGATTTTGGGGAAGCATCTGCCAGGATTTTTATTGCAGTCAGAATTCACGTGGGCTGCCTTTGGAAGCTTACTTTGGCTCTCAGGTGTTCTCCTGTAATCTTTTACTCAGTGCAGGATGGAATTCCTGCCCTGGTTCACGGGTTGTTTTTGTGTTTAGAGGAACTTTGCATCGAGAGGAGGCAATGTTACATCCACTGGAGAGGTGCAATTTTAATTAATTTGAAATATAAATGTCAGTAAACAATGCAGAGAATAAAAGATGAGCAGTCAGGTTGGTCATCAGGGAAAAGTTCTTCCCCCAGAGGGGTCAGGCAACAGGAAGAGGCTCCCAGGGGATGGGCACAGCCCCAAATCTGAGAGTTCACAGAGCACCTGGGCCATGCTCAGTCCAGGGTTTAGTGTTCAGTAATCCTGCAAGGAGCAGGGAGTCTCACTTGGTGATCCTTGTTGGTCCCTTCCAACTTGAAATATTGTATGATGCTGTATATAAATAGATTGTCATTGGCTTGTTCTTGGTTTTACAGTGTTCCTGCTGCCAGAGAGAGCTCTGGGGCAAAAAAAGGGGAAAAAAAAAATTTAAAAAATCAATGCACAGGCTGTACAGCTTCTGCATCCCCATTTTTCACACCACTGTTAGTTCTAATGTTGCTTCCCTGCAGACATGACCTGAAAGCTAAAAATTTACCCAAAAATCATTTACTGCATATCATTTTTACTGTGCTGAAATCAGTTGCTCTATAAAATCGCACAAAGCACATTATTTGAATGCGTTATTTTGGCCTGATGGGCCTGGGTAAATAGATGGCTTGATCTTGAGAGCAGTGTTGTCTTAAAGTGAGCAGCACTGTTTCCACAAGGTCAGTGGGTTAAAATTCTTCCATGCATTTCCCATTCCAGGCTTTTTTGAAGGAGCGCTTGAGGGGTTCAGTTTGTCTGTTTGATCAAAGCAGAGGGGTTGAAGGTCTGCAGGTTTTAATGAAGCTCCCCTTTTTCCTTCTGAACCTTTTAGTGTACACAGCAAGACACAGGTTTTTGCTCTGTGTTTTCTTAAAAATTAGTTACTGCCCCACAGGAAATGCCTGAATGGGTATTCTGCATGATGTTTCCCTTATATATGTAAAATCATTTTATTTTGTCTGAATTATCATTTCAGTTTACTTTGTTATTCCTCAGGGTTATCAGATGATCATTAAATCTTGATTTTCTGTCAGGAAGAATTAATAATCTTGACTTCTGAATGAATTTAGAAGCAATAGGGGATTGGAGTCAAATATTTGAATACCATTTCAGTGTTAAATCAGTTATTCATATTTCAACTTAGGCTTACTGGTAGATAAAAAATAAATTCAATTCATAAATCCTCCTTTGCATTTGAATATTTTATTTTTTTATTTTTTTTTACCCCCACAGCTGGATGAGGATTGCTCCTTGAGTGTCCTGTGTTTAGAACATACTTTCATACACATTCTAGCATAGAATTTATGTTGCCGTGTGCATGCATCATAAATAATGCTGTATTAAAAATCAGCTGTGTAGAAGAAAATAAGAGTTGTTTTCTGGGTGAATTGGTCAACTTTAAGATGAAAGCTCAAGTTAAAGGTTGATTTTAAGTCAAAGACTTTGATATTGTGGCACTGCCTCGCTTGGACCTGCCCCTGGAGGGCCTGTGCTGCTGATTATTCTCTATTTCGTGATTACTTTAAATGGCTGTGCTTTTATTAATGAGTTATTGTTTCACTCCTCAGTCACAGGGGCCTCTGAAAGAAAAATCAATGAAGCTGCAAACATCTCAGAGGTGTTTGTGGTCTGTTCCTTGGTTTCTGCATTTCTGGGCTGAGTGCCTACAGAGCCACATTGTCCCACACTTTTCATTCTGGGAAAGGACTGGCTGCTCTGGTGGACACAGAATATTCACCCACCACGTGGCCTGGCTTTATTTACCAGAAACAGGAGGTCACTTCATTCTCTGCTTTCTTGAGTCTGTTTTTTTTTTTATTTAACTTACCTGTGCTGCTGCACAGCATTTAATGGCTTCTCTGACGGCCTGTGAAAATGTTTTCCACAGCTCTGGTATTCCGAATTAATTAATTTTCCTGCCTAGTTTTTCCTACTGTGACAGATTTCTGATCAGCTCCTCTAAATGCCATGGATTTCTCCCATATATATTTGTGTACATCTATGCACACATCAGCAGTGTACATATATTCCACATATTATGGACGTGTTTATAGCTTTAGGCTTGGAGTCTTTACAGTATTTTGAACCCATATGTCATCCCGTCTGTCCCTTGAAAATAAATCACATTTCTTGCCTGTATTTTGTTCTTCCTTCTGTGTTTAGCCTGAGCTTGAGGACACAATATTCAGCTCTCAGTGGTTTTCTGAATCTCAGTCATATTTTAGTTCCTGTAGTCCAGCTGAAAAAAGCCATGAACTACAAGCAAAGATGTGTTGTGAATTCAGTCAGAATAAGTATTTTAAATTCCAGCTCTGATGACGTTGTTTAATTAATTAATAAATTAAGTGGCAATGAATCCTTTTGTGAATAACAAGCAGGTTTAGTTAAAAGCTACAGGAAAATAATTTAGTAAAAGGTCAAAATCAGTCTGGTTTGCTACCATGAAAGTTAGTTTATCTTACTCTGTTTCCCTATTGATTATACAAAGTCTTTCCATGAAAATTAATATTTGTACTTCCTAGAACAAGAGCAGTTTTAATAATGCTTTGCTGATTTATAGGCTTTTCCCCCATTTTATCTCTAAGGCAAAGAGATCCTACCTGAACAAAGGTTTCCTCGGCAGATGCAATTTTCAGTGTTGGCTGAAAGTTATTCCACAACTCAAGCAAAGAGGTGGTTAGGACAACTTATACCAACTAGTTTATTCTTTCCTTGAAGTTTATTTTGTTTCCAATTTTAGCATACGTCATGAAAAGCAAAGCTGAAGTTGCTTGTGCTTCATGTTTCCAGACCACGCACACTTGAGAGACATCTGTCAATCACTCCAGTCCCTGTGGATCCCATCTTTGCTATAATAAGGCCACAAAAAGTAACAAAACAGCACAAAAAAAGCCGCCACATCACGAAGCAGTCTGATGGGCTTTTTTCTCCCCCTTTGGTTTCTTTTAACTTCTGAATTTCCTTCTGCTTTCCGTGCTGACTTTTCTCAGTTACATGTCGTTTTCCTCTGGTACACACATTCACAAATCAGTGACATCTCAAGAATTTGTCAAAACTTGCTGCTTTTCTTGGAATGTCCTTACTTGCTGTTACGGAGCAGATTCTGTCAGCCTTGTGTTTCTTTGGTGAAGTCCTTCAGCAATCTAATTAATCGAATTTAGCATAGATAACTAAGTTTCCCCAGTCTTCCACTTTCCTTCCTCCTCCTTCACCACCCTTGCCCGCCTCTCTGGGTGTTGTGAACGTGGCAGGAGATGATCTTGAGAGCTGATTCGGGGTTCTATAAACCTGATTATGGCTGTTGTAGTTGTGAAAATAGGAATAATAATATTTCACATCTATTAAATGCTGGACCATTACTGGTAGTTTGGGGAATCCTAGTTCTAACATATCTTCTGAGTCCTCAGAAAGGGGTGAAGATCCCCCATCTAAAACTTTGGTTTATTTTTCAATATATTCTGTAGCCTGTGGGCATATGTTAACTATTTTAAGAATGAAGCTAAATAATAGATGTTAATTTATTTTAATTTTGTACAGTTATTTATGAAGAAGTCTCACTGAAGAGTTCTGGCTTAAGCTTTGAACAGATTAGAAATGATAAATTGGCAAAAAAAAAAAAAAAAAAGCCCTTTCCTTTTTGAAAAATATCACTGAAACAGGAGCCTTGGCATTTAGAACTGCAAAGAGCGTGGATGTAAATACTGATGACAAGCCCAAAATAACTAATGTTAATACTTATTATTTCTGAATCCCTGCCATGTGCTTGCCAAGAACCGGTGAGCTGATGGAGTGTGAGAAATGTTTGAAAGGGCTTTTGGGATTCATCTGCTCGGAGCAGGATCAGCACCATGTTGGTGGGGTCAGCTGGGGCATGTCAGAGCAGCTCCTGAAAACCTGCCCAGCTCTGCATTTCCTGGCTAAAATGGTTTTTGGGGTTTTTTGGGGGTTTTTTTTTGCTAAGTTGAAGCTGCAGGTTTGGGCTGCTGGCTCCTGTTTTACCTCCTGGCTGTGCCCAAGAAGGTTTGGCTCAGGTTTTGTGATTCACCTTCAGGCAGCTGAAGGTGTTGTTAGATTCTTTCCCAGCCCTTCTCTTGACAAGAGCCAACAAGACCAAGTCCTTCAACCTCTTTGCAGTCCACAGGAGCAGTCTCCAGGCCACCTGAAAACAAAAAAAAGAAAAGAAAAAAAAAAAAAAAAAAGAAAAGAAAAAGCAGGAGAAAGCATCTTAATATTCTGAATTTTCTTCCTTTCTTACAGACTGAGCCTGTATGACCTGAATTAATTTGGGGGTTTTGTACGAAAAGTAAATTTTGCAGAGGCAGGGGATTGGAGACATAAGAATCAATGATTTCAGTGAATTATCTGAATATGGGCAATATTAGTATTATAGATTAAATATAAATTCTGTAGGATAAGAATTAATGTCTGGTTCCATCAGTTGTCAATTACAGGCAGGGAGTTTTTTAATTGCATAAAGCCAGGCTGGATGATTAAGCCATTTTCAGGGAGGAAGAAGGAAAGACAGCTTAACTTGTGGCTAAACTACAAGGATTAGACCCAGCATATCCAGGGCTAAGTGGTTTGCTTAAATGCTGACTCTGTGTTTGACCTGGGATTTTTTAAAGATGCTTTAGTGAGATTTTCAGCACCACTGAGATGTACAGGAAATAATTCTGCCAGACATCTATCACTGGGAGAGAGGGAGGGCGGTGAAAAACCTTGGTGCTCTTATCCATTCTCCTGTGGAAACAGGGGTGGAAATAACATTGCTGCTTCTTGTCAAGGGTTGGCTTTGGGAATTTTTCTGTGACGCAGAGATCATGCTGCTTTGCTGGGATAGTTTAGACAAGATTTGAGCTTTTGGAAGGATTCCTGCTTGCTCAGAGCAGCCTTCTCTGCCCCGCTCAGCATTGGTCCCTCCCTCCCACCCAGTACCAAACTCAGTCTGTTTCTCCATTCATCTCTTCCATAAATTCCCCTTTCCTTCCTGCAGGGGCTGGATTGTTGTAAAACAGCTTGGGGAAAATCAGATTGTACCTGTGGATTTAACTGCTCTGGAAGTTAGCTGTAAAGTTAGCTGATGTCTCATTTAGAAAAATAAGAGTGCTCTGCATTCCTTGCAGGTTTCCAAATGTAGGATTGGGACTTGGTGGGGTGTAAATTATTTTTCTCAGTGCCAAATTGGTGTGAAGACCCTCCCTTTTTAATTTTTATTTTTTTTTTTTTTCTTTTTAGAAACCTGAGGGGTTGTTGGTGACACAATTTAATATGCAAAACAGTCTTCTCTCTGTCAGGAATCTCACCAGATAGCTCTTGGCAAACTGCATTTTGGATAAACCTGTTAAATATCCTCACTCACACACAAATATCATGAACCCCTCATGGTTACTGTTGCCTTGCTTTGTTTTTCGCAAGGTTTCTGAAACTTTATGTCACATTTTCATGTTACTCCTCGAAGAGGTGGACACCTAGCAGCAGATTGAAGCTTTTATACTTCATCTCATGAAGCAGAAATAAATCACTGGAAGTGAAATTATTTGAAAAAAAATCATTTGATTATGAGCAAACTCAGGAAACTGAGAAAAAAAAAAAAAAGGTAACTCAGAAGAAAAAAAGGTAACTACAAAGTCAAAATAATCTGAAAATGTACATAGATATTTCATAACGAAACATTGCAGTGTGCTGTCAATGCTTTATTAAAGTTGAGAGATCTGGTGGTGGCAAATGAGAATGGAACATCCAAGAAAAAGGGAAAATTTTATCAGTGCTTAAAAATCTTCCTACGGAGGAAGAACTAATATGTGTAATAATGTATTTTCAGAAAATTTAGAATGTGCTGGAGCCATATTGCTCTATGTAATTACCCTAAACCTGACTTCTCTTTTTGAAAAATGCTTTGGGAAAAGTGCTGAAAATGGCTCAATATTACATTTCATTGCTTTATAAAGGAAAAAAGTGTTGGTTCTTCACTTAGTCAGTTTATCAGAACTTCAAGTAATACTAATTTTATTTGGTTTCAAAAACATTTTTAGAGCTTTATCTTTCTGCTCAGATTTTAGATGGCAAAGATTTTTGAAATGCTCTGCGAGTGAGTTTAAAATGCTAAAATTTACTAGATTGTCTCAAGTGTTGTCTTTAAACTGCAAAACCATAATTGTTTTCATCTGCTAATCAACGTTCAAAGACCCATATGTGGCCAGTAACAGAGTGATAACCATTTTGACTGAGTTATTGCAAAGCTTACGAATTTCCAGACATTATGCAAGTAGCCATTACCTATGTCAAAGGAAAATCAGAAATCCTGCATATCAGCTATTTATCATTTTTTCCAGTGAAAAAGGCATAAGTTGGTGCTCCTCTAAAATATACATTTATGTACACATATATAAACTGGCTTTAAATTATTCAGAGCGTTTTTGTTGAACTTCTGGAAGGTCCCTTCTGTGCCCAGGTTTGTTCACGTGGGTGAGAGTGCAGCAGAAAAGGGATGATCTTTTTAAAGAGGGAAAGTTCGTAGACCTTCCAGCCCGATGCAGATTTTTTAAGGGCACCCTGCTGCACTTTTCCTGTTCAAACTCTTGAATCATTCCCTATTTTAAGGATCTGCTATGCCCTGAAGGTGTTGTGACATTTTCTAATCCTTCCTGCTGGACTTTGCAGATATTGAGGCTCTCTCATGCTGGGCTGGACTTGAAGTGCATAAGGCTTGTGTTTGTATAAGAACTCAAAACAAACCAAATAAATCAAATTGCAGTTAGCACTCTTTTTTTACTGGCACTCCAAGAGTATTTAACTGTGTTCTTGTAAAAAAAAAAAAAAAAAGCAAAAAAAAACCCAATTAAAAGGCATCTGAAAATACTTTGCATACTTTAAAGTATTTATCTTCCTTGGATTTTTCCCTTCTGGACTGAGATGTCATTTCCAGCAAGCATGCTGCTTTATGAAATAGTTATTTGCCTTAAACTGAGTCAGTAGAGCTCTTGGAATATAAGTAGCCAGATTTGCATAGTTTATGGGGAAAAAAAAAAAAAAAAAGAAAAAGTCCCTGTAACAAACTTTGTAGTAAACCTTTTGAAAATATTTCATCTACAGTTTGCTTTGCTGCTGGTGATGAGTAGGAAATTCCAAAATCACAGATGTGAATTTCATGGAATTAAAACAGCCCCATATTTTAAGAAGTCCCCATCCTCACAAAAAAGTCTCCAGAGATGGCTTTCTGTATCCAAAGCTTAGAAAACTTGCAAGTCAAGTTGTTAAGCTGAAGTACAAGCTCTCTTTTGTTTACTATTTCAGCTTTTTGCTATTTTCTACTGAAATATTAGGTTGGAAAATTGGAGGAGTTTGCTAATTTCTTTTTCGAGGTTTTTTGGTTTTTTGGGGTTTTTTTGCATTCATGATAAACAGCTGATAAAGCACTTCTAAGAGCATCAGAAATGTCTTTTTTTTTTTTTTTTTTCTGTAAGTTTATATAATTCTTTCCTTGAGTATCCAGTACAAAAGAAGTACTAGGACAGCAGCAGGAATTATCATCAAAGTGCAGCAAAGTCTCAGCCCTGTTTTACAGACAACTCTGTCTAGAACATCTATTTAAAGAGGCTACAAACAAAAAAAAAAAAAAGAAAAGGTAACAAGTGCTTTGATCAAACGTTTAATTCAACAAAATGAGGCTTTTCTGGTGCACAATGGACAAGCTGCTCTTGGTTTCCATTGATTTGGCTTTAAAAGCAAACGGAATCCCTTGGCTTTGGGAGCTGTGAGAAAGCTCGGGGAAGGGCTGGGTGATGGTTAAAAGGCCACCGTGCCCAGTGAATCACAAATAGGTGTAAACTGTGAACACACCGACTTTGTTATTTCTGAAGATGAAACTAGTTCAAGCGTGAAAAAATATTCCCTCGGATGAAATAGAAGGAGCTTGTAGTTAAAAGTGTTTATATACAGCAAAACATGATTCTAAAGGACATTACCAGCTTAGGGCAAAGAATAGCTGATGGATTAATGTGATTTTAGTGGCACTAAGGATGTATTTTCCTAATCATTTTATCCAGCAGCAAAATCTGTGTAAGTTCCTACTCTCTCCCACCCCAGAGAGAAACTCCTGTTTTCTTTCACCCAAATTCGTAATTGCCTTGTCTGTATGGTAAAACCAGTTTTGGAGTGGTGCTGTAAACGAGATCTCTAAATGGGAACAAAACCAGAAAGAAAAATACTGTTTATTTCGTGGCACAGAACACTCTTTTCAAGTCTTAAGGCGTCAAAGAGGTGATGGAAGATCCTGAAGAGTCTCTTCCATGTGAGAGGGCAAAAGATCACTCAGCAGTCCTCATCCTGATGAGCCAGGCAGGCCCTCTGTGTACAGGAGGGCCAGGATTTGTCCCCAAATTCCTCATTTTTCTGCACTCTCAGTGACCTGCTCTGCTCCCCCAGACACAGCCAAGCCCCCCTTGCCTCATCCTTCAGTCTCACTTCGGTCTGGAAAAGGGTGAGGAACAACTTCAACCCCAACTCTTCCTGAGTATCTCTGCGTGAGGTGTTGCTGCTTCCCTTGCAGCCCCAGTGAATGTGAATTTATTTCTTCAATCTTTACGTTCCCATGTGCTGTGGGAGCTGAAGGAGGGGCCTGGTTCAGTCCCGCTGCTTCTGCAGAGGAAAAACAGGAGTGGACGTCTCACTCGTGTTTGTTCAGGATTTGGAGCAGCACATAAAATAAACCCTCCTCAGATATTTATCAACAAGTGATAAATATATGAATATAAAAATATTTATGAAGATAAATACTTTCAGCTATTTGGGGGCATCCTGTTGCCCTCTCCCAGCATGAACTGCGTCTATACTTTTATTCTTTTTTTTTGAACATAAAGGGTCAAATTCTGCTTTCTGTGATTCACACTGAATCATGATGGAGTTGTCCGTGCTCAGCCAAGAAAGAAATTAGACTCCTAAGTTCTCAAAAGTTATTATATTGTACCTCAGAGCCTGCCATGTATAGACTAAATTACTTTCTTGTATGAATTATTTTAATAAGCAACAGTTTCACATTCACATAACCTGCACATGCAAATAATATAGATTAAAAGTCACTTTCAGGACTGAGTTATTCTCATCTGAGGGGTGCAGAGGGGTAACAGGTGGTGGTGAAATCATCCTGCCAGGTTGGAACAGGAGCTTTTCTTTCATGTCCTCTGGTAAAATGCAGATGGGCACAGAAAACCATGGCCTGTGCCAGCCGGTCATACAGGAGTGATGTAGTTTTAAGTTTTCTCATAGCATATTCAATTCCACTTAAATATTGCAAAGTGCTGAATTGTAAATGTTAACCTAGCCATGAATAAAAAATGCTGATATTTTATTTAATCAAAGAAAAAATAATTACGGATATTCTGCCTTTATTGTATTATTTAAAATATTTCATTTTACATGTGGGCTACAAGTCATTGCAGAGTGGGTTTTATATACATATATGTATATTTAGAGAGAGAGATTTTTTTTTTTCCTGATGCATAAAAAAATACAGAAGACTGACTTTTGCAGGCTACAAGGAATATTGCCATTGTCTGTGCTTGGAGAAAAATCAGTTTACATGAACCAGTAAGGAAATACCTGCTTTTCAGGAGCATTACCCAACTCCTGTTTTGAAGGAATTTCCTTGGCAGCGGAGATTTCCCTTTTCTCCGTGGAGAAAGGAGACGTGGCTGCAGCGTTGGAGATGCTGGCAGAGGAAGCTGCAGTGCAGGTGTGGTGATCCCACCTGGGCAAACCTGTATTTATTCTCTTAACACCTATGTATAAACCTATAAATGCCTATATTTGTTCTCTTAACGAGGTTAAGAGAAAAAAGTGAGTATTTGTTAAAGGCTTTCAACAGGCACACCTTGGGCAGTCAGAAGCCTCCCAGAGGCTGCACCCAAAATGGACAGCAGTCATGAGTTTTTCAGACAGTTGTAAGTTTGTTCCATTGCATATCAGGGGTTAATCCTACAATTACAGCTCCAGGTAATTAAGTCATTTACCCTCAGTTTGGCCCCCCCATCAAATTCACTTTTATTTATTCTTTTGGGGCCTGGGGCTGTAGGGTGTCCTTGGATCTCAGGCTCAGAGGGGTTGTTTTGTTTGACCAAAATGTGGAGGTAGTTAACCACACTTTATGTGGAATTTAGAGTTATACCCTGGCGCAGTACAGGATTTGAAAATATAAAAGCTGAAATCCTAAAGGCACCATCCTTGCTCCGCTCTTTAATGAAATATTGTAGGGAATGGCTGGCAAGCTTCCCCTTTGACTTTCATCTGTCAGCCTTTGATTGTGACTTTGGGAAGGGGTTGGCATCGACTTCCATGAGGCAGTCTGGGAGAGGAGGTGAGGAGCCTTTCTCCCCTGCCTTTTGTGCCTCTTTTCAGGTCGAATCCTCCCGTCCAAGGGCTGACGTCAGGCAGCGCCTCCAGCTCAAGCTGGTGCTGCTCTCCCACGAGCTTCCCTCTTCCCTAAAAGTCTCAGAGCGGATGGGGAGGTGATGGCAATGCGGCTGGACAGAAACAGGCTCAGTGCAGGCTCAGCAGCCCTCAGTGAGTGCAAGGAGGGGCAGGGACCGCTCGGGTGTCAGCCTGATTCCTTGATTCCTTTAAGGACAGATGCAGCGGGATGAGGGATGTGAAGTTGGGGGCTCCCTGTGCACTTCAGGTTCAGAACCTATTACTGTCTGTACTCCTCGTCCCTGGTGCGTAACCTCACGGTCACCTCGCTTTCAAAGCAAGTACAAATCGTAGGAGTGGAAGTGTTAATAGGGGAGCTGGGAATAGGGCATTTTAAATTACATTATTGGTGAAGAATACAGCGTATCAGCACCAGACAGATCTGCTTAAAATGTGAACGCGTGTGGTTTTTGCAGTGTCACACGCTTTTCCTTAGCAGAGAAATAGTAGGGACAATTAAAACAAGGAAACACAGCTTTCACAGCAGCAGACCTGTCCTCTCTGACAGGTTTTAGTGTTTTTGACTAAAGGCTCTACTTTTACTTTTGGACAACTACTAAAAGTGTGTGTGTGTAGTCATAAAAGAAGAATCACAATCTCTGTGTTTTGAGATTTGGATTCTTTCAGTACTGATGCAGACAGTTAATTCGCATTCTAAAACTTGTTTCACCCTTCTGATTCATAAGCTAAATCTTTTCTCTGTGCAGGAGAGGTTACAAATGAGAGGTTCAAGGGAAAAAATCTGAAAAAATGTATTTTTATTGTCAAGGATCTCTCTGTCTCTTTTTCTTTGTTACTGTTACTTAGTCCTGACCTTGCTGGATTCGACATATCATCTCACGTGTCTTATTTTTTTCTTTGAGCTGTTTTACGAAATACTTTCATTTGTCTCGTTTGGCTTAAAACAAATCATACGTCCATGTCCTAAATGTTTCACTAGTCAGAATAATTAAGTTGATCAGGTCTGGGAGCACTGGAAGGAAAATAATAGGGTCATTGAAGCATTCAGGCTCTAATGGGAACCTGAGTTCATTCAGATATCAAATCTAATAATTGCTTTACACCTGTACACACACTCCCAGTGAGCGAGTTCACATGAACTGTTCAGTGCTTTCAGTACTGTTTCGAGGGAATATTAGTTCTGTTTTTAAAACTCTTTAAGTTGTTTGGACTTTTTTCAACTTTGTTCTTGTTTTTATATATCAGTTGTAGCTTAGCTGATTGCTCATCTTTATGCACAGGGAAATATTTTCACATGACAATCTCCTATTAAAAGTAGGATATGATTAATGTATTGCAAATCAGATTTAATAGCAATCAGAAAAGTAAGAAGACTCTCAGCTGAGTTTCACTGCTATCAAACAATTTATTAGCCAATTTAAATGCACTGTATACAATTCAACAGTGTTCAAAGTCTGAAACTGAGTCTATATGTGATTATGTGTACAGCACAGCAGAAGGATTGTAGGGATATTCATAGCCATGATTGCTCCTTGAAAAAGGCAATTTCAAAAGAATGAGGTAAAAATCAGTATTACTTTGTGAGATTTTTATGGGAAATGAAGCAATAATTATAACTCCTCAGTTTGACTAAATCCTGTGATAAATCTCCATGAATGCCGGTGGTACAGGCTGTCATAAGAATTCGAGAAAATTTTATCACAATCAAGAATAAAGAAATACTGCCTATGAAAATGACAGCTATTCATAGCAGATTTCTGTAGATTCCAGCCTCAAATGCTGGTCACAGTGCTGCTTGTTATTGGAGGGGATTTGAACTGATGCAATCGTTCCTCTTCATCTTCTTTTTATTTTCCCACCTTTATAAGTTTACCTCTCAGCTGAGAATTCCAACTGAAAAAGAAATGGAAAATGGCTGTATGTGTGCCTGCATTGTACTGACATGAAGGCCTATTTTTCTCTGTAATTTTAAAGGCCAATTACCCTTGGAGGAAAGGAGAAAAATAGATTGATTTGTCTTGTAACCCCTGAGGCAGGCATGTGTTGTCTCCTGCTAAGGCTTTTCCACTGCAACTCTTGTGGAAGAGCTTTCACTGCACATCCCAAGTGGTGCTATTAACAAAGAAAGCAAAGGCAAATTAAAATATTAAATAGATCATGTAGAGGTTTAAGGAATCTTATCTTATTGGGCCAATTCTTCCTTTGTTTTTCGGGTTGTTTTGAAATCTTAAGGCCCGGGAGTAAGCAATAGGGAAGTTTCCTCTTAAACTGATTACTTGAAAATAGGGTTTACAAATCCGTTTTTCGTCCTACAAATACGGAACTTCAGCTCTAAATAGGGTAAGTATTTATTTCTTTGTTGGAATGATGATACAGATGGCCAGCATCCTCAGTCTGGGTTGCGGAAGTGTGACTTCTGTTGTGCTGCCCCGCTGTATTGGCTGTGGTCACAGCTGGATTGCGCTGAGCTGGTAAATGTCATCACACATGCCATTTAGCATTAAAACTTCCCACATTATTCCATTTTAAAGCATTTTTGTGTCTAACACACAGGACACAAATAAATGGGTTTTCTACTGATGTTCTGCATTTTCCTACGACTCAAAAGGCTGCAATTAACAGTGCCCAGCAAGCTGGGTCTGAGTGGCAGCACAAAGATTAGACGTGGCTTTGTTCCCTTTTAATCTGAGTAAAACTCTTTTGTGGCAGGGCTTAAATTCTTTAACTCTCTGTATTTTAGACCTGCCTCTGTACTACAGCGCTGCTGGGTATTAACAAATTTATTTAGCAAGTTAAAGTGGATCCAAACAGCCACATATCTCCTCCGTGAGAAATTGTTCACGGGGAATAGTCTGGAAACCTTAAAATGAAGGTGCAGCGTGTTACCTAAATGACTTAACAGCTTTGAAGGCACTATTTTTGAACAGAACACGACACTCCTGACTCCTGCAGATAACTCAGGAGATGTGTGTTTCTGCTTTTTTTTTTTCCAGAGGAGGAACCATTCAGCCTTTAGAGACATCCTTTTAAGTGCTGCAGTCCTCCTTAGTGCTTTTTCTTCCTCCTTATTTCTTCTTAAACCTTTTCTTCCTCCTCAACGCCTTACAGATCAATATATTTGTCAACATCCCAGTAGCCAGGACTATATTTTTAACAAATGATGTCTTTATAGATAATGAGTTCAGCTGTGCTGTCTTGATTTGGGGGGGCTTTAAAAATAAAATTTTAAAAAAAAAAAAAAAAAAAAAAACAAAAACCCAAACACCAATCACCCTTTCTTTTTTTCTTTTTTTATTTTTTTTGCCTAAGGGTAAGTTTCTGTTTCTCGATCATAACATTTATAAACCCAGGTTATCAGTCAGGTTTCACATGAAAGTCTTGACCTAAACCAAAACAAACCAGGATTTATAGAATTTGACCTTACAGCTCCAGGGTTTGCTTGAAATCTCAATGTTTTCTTTGAAACTGATGCTAAAATAACCTTTTTAGCTGGCATTTAACTTTGATTGTCAAGAATTTGAGATTCTGTTTAGCAAAAAAAAAAAAAAAAAAACCAGCTGAGAACAGGAATGTTGGATCACTTGATGTGTTCCCATTTTTGCTTGCAAAAATATCAAATCCAAGTGAATGTCAGATACCTTGATGTGATAAAAGTTATAAAGGGTCAAGTTCAGATTTTGCCAGGCATGTTTAGCTTGAAATAAGAGTGGTTTAAATACTTAAAGATTAATAGAAAATATATTAACTGTACAGTTTCCCTTAACCCAGTTAGCAAAGTGTTTTATTTGCTTGTTTCATCTCTTGGCAATAAGGATCTTTTGAAAAGAGCTCTTTCAGAGCCTTTTCTGCAGTGTTATTTCGGCCGTATTTCTCCCATAACTGATTTTTACCTTATTGCTATTTTTTTTTTTTCTCTATGGGCCATACATTCTGAAAGATCAATTTGAAATCAAATCTCACAGAGATGGACTGAATCTTAACAGAATTGAGGTTAGGAGAGCCATTTTCTCTCAAAAACGGGTTTCGCTCCAGACAGCGACGGCAGTTTTGATGCTCTTAATTTCCTTTCCTGGCTCTTTTCTCAGTTGGGATCTCCAATAATGTCAGAGGAATAGGCCAGGCAGTACCACAGGCAATGTTCAGCTGCTAAAGTGGAGCTGGGTGTGGATGGACTTCCCTGCTGGTTTACTCCGGCTCAGTTCTGCTTCTGCCTGGGGTTCTATCAATTCCATTTCCCCAAAAAATCTGCCTTTCGTCGTGGGGAGGCTAAAGGTGATGAAGGTGCCTGCAGTCCATAAAGGAAAATAATAATATAACAATAATAAAAATAAAACAGTATTAGTATTAGTATTAGTATTAGTATTTATTAGTATTAGTATTAGTATTAGTATTAGTATTAGTATTAGTATTAGTATTAGTATTAGTATTAGTTTGGGTTGTTCCTTCAAGCAGTTGGTAATGTGCTGTTACAGCAAATGATAAGTTGGCTCCAGTTTTCCCTGTGCTTGGGCAGCTCGAGGAGAAAACTGGAGGCTCAAGTGAATTGAATTTAACCTAACTGGTCACAATTTTTTAATCAGTGGCGCTCGAAAATATTTAGTTATCCTGACCGGAAAAAAAAAAAAAAAAGTGATACTTGTAAAATGAAATTCAGGTTTTCACCTTTTTCTGTAGAGTAAATGCCAATGTCATCTTTGTTGCAGATGAAGTGTTTGATGCTTGGAATCCATCTGTTGTGACACTTTATGCATTTAAAACCTGCTCAAATGGGTAGTTTGCTCTTTTTTCCTGTAATCATTCCACACCTGTAGGAAATTGTCCTGCTTTTCTGACTCTTTTCCCTGTTTTACTTGCTGCAATGCTTGGGACTGCATGGGTATTTTTCCTTTGGTTGCTCATGAAAACAAGATGTGTTTCAGTAGGATTTCCTAGTGAACAAGATTTTACATGAATGAAGAAATAAATGTTTGATGCAAAGGCTTTCATAGATTCCCAAAGGCACGGGCCATACAAATTCCCTTACAGCACGCATTTCTGTCTCTTTTGCATAGTCAAAACTATCTCAAAAAGATGAAATTTTAAATATTTTATTAACTGCTGAGAGTTCTACCTTCTTGCTGTGATCATTTTCAAGGCAAGTCAAACCAGTGCCTCCTTTCTCTGAGCATTAAACCGCTTTTAATATTATTATTATTATTATTATTATTATTGTCAGCTGTGGAAAGGTCAATTCTTTCACCTTAGGGAGGTGATTTAGAAAGGGGAAGAAGGAGTCAAATAAGGTACCAAGCCCAAGGTAGCAGTTTGTAACACATTTATAATTTTAATATCGGGGCTGAGAGATAATGATACAAGAGAACTTCGTTGGTGTTTTTTTTTTCTTGTTGCAGGATAATGCAAATTCCAATCAGGTACCTTTGAGGTATGGTTTTATAGACTCTGTCTCTTCCATTATCAGGTATCTCGGTGTCATGACCAGTCCATTGGACTGCACAGCATCTATATTATTACTAGCATTGATTGCTCATAAAAAATAGGGTTTATAATTAGGAGAGCATAAAGTTACTACCTGGAAGAGTGGATAAGGAGAAAATGAAATGAAAAAGTCACTTAATCTTAGTACTGCAGTTCTGCAAAGTACCATTTATTTTTCTCCTCATATAACTGAGTTCTGTGTTGATAACAAGCTACTGAGTTAATAAATCTGTGGCAGCTATTGAGACTTCTCTTTTAATAACAGAGCTAATGAAGGAGCATTAAGGAAAGGAAAAATAGCTTTTGCAGGTTTTATTCCCATCTTGGTACCACGCTGAGTGCAAGAAGACTTGAGCAAGGCATTGTTTTTATAGCAAAATCCATCTGGTTTTTGGCATGGGCACCATTGCATTCCAGGGTTGTGTGTACTGAAAAGGAACTGCTGATTTGATTCCTCAGCATTTCATTTTATATTTACTTCATTTTCGTTTGATCCAGCTAGCTAAAAGATGGAGAGTATTTTGTGATATAAAAATCTGGGTTGTTTTTTTTCCCCGTTTTAATCCTTCACTGCTCTGAGAAAGGTCCTTTCAGCAGACTGAGAGGCCTCTTTTAAGGTCGTGTGTTCACTTCTCAGATAGATTATAATGTCTGTAATGGGGGCAGAGTGGGTGTGCCTTACTTTTAAAAGAAATGGGCTCCTAAGATTAAAGTGAGAAATAAAATTCTCTTCCCAGTAGGTGGGGTTACCCAGTTACTGGCTGGTGCACGCAGAACCTGGGATCACGTTTTCTAGTCATGTTTGCATGTTTTCCAGGTACACCTGAGCCTTTGGGCAAGGATTTTTTTATTTCATTTCAACTACTTTTAACTTACTCTTGTTTTCTCTCTCCGTGCCCCCGTAATAAATGGAAATAATTTTAGAATTTATTGATGTTATAGTTAATTTTATGCCTGAGTAGTCAGTCATGTTTATGAGCCAGACTTGCTTTGTGTTGCATTCAATATGGTCTGTTACACAGAAAAGGTAAATACAGGTGTTGGAGATCGCTGAATGTGCATGTGGAAAGTGATGGAAATTTAATGACTTTTCAAAATTCTTGCTCAAGTAACTGAAAGGCCAGCCCAATCCAGTTTCATATCTAATATCAAACCCTCTGTTTTAACTTAACATATATGTTAATAAAATGCTTTGTTATTACCTGAAGAAGGAAATTCTAGGGTTTTTTTAATAATTTTTATGATTTTGCTTTGTGGTTTTGTGTTTTCCTAAAAAGTCCCGGCCCAGCTTTGCAATTACAGGAGCAGCTGAACCGTCACTTACAGAAAATGTTTGTCTCTACCACAATGTGAATAAAACCTGAAAGGAGAGAATAAATAAGAAAACACAAAAAAACCCCCACAAACCCACCAAGTCTTAGAGTTGATGGGCTTGAAAGTAGCGTTGGAGGTTCTTGAAGGCCAGGGAGAGCAGGTATCCCTCCACTCTTTACTCTTGGAGGGGCAGCAGCTCATTGGAGTTGATGACTTCCCTTCTTTTGTGCTTTAATTGCCAGCTCTTAGTGACACTGCAACCAGAGGAGAGATTTATTCCCGTGCAAAACAGATTGACTTAGGGTAATTTGAATACTTTATGCATGGCTGGATTCATTAGGAAAAGGAGGCAAGGCAGAACTATAAAAAGAACTAATAATCTTGCTAAAGGAGCCGTTAATTCCCCATAGCATTGGGGACACTTCCACTGAGCAGGGGGAAGAGAGGCTGATTTTGCAGTCTCCACGGGCAGCCTCTGTTCCCTGTCCAGAAACAGATCACAGAGACGACTTCCTTTGTCTTATCTAAATTGCCTGGCCCATTTCTGGCTTTGCTGGGTCGGGAGCGGTGGCTGAGGTTGGAGGGGACTCTGGAGGTCACCTTGGCCACCCGTTGGTTCCCTGGAGTTTGTCCAGGACTGGGATGGAATATCCCTGAGGATGGAGGCTGCAGCACCTCCTGGGGCAGTGCCCAGAGCCCTGCAGGGTCAGGAGGAGTTTCCTGCGGGTCACAGTCGTGTCCTGTGTTGTGCCAGCTGGACATCACTGGGCAGAGCCTGCCTGCAGCCTCCGGGCACCATCCCTGCAGGTGTTCACAGCCACTGCTGATCCCAGCTCTCTCCCTGCTCCAGCCGTGCCCCTGGCACTCAAATCCAGCCAAAATCCAGCTCACAGACCCTCAGCATGGCACTGCCAGGTGGGCTGGGCAGGCAGGGGGAGGTGAATCTTCGGGAAAAGCTGAGGAAACCTGAGTGCCTGCAGTGTGCCTGGCAGGTGTTTTGCTTGGGAAGTGGCAATGATGCCTTAGGATTTCGGCTTTTCTATTTTCCATCTATTTGCAACCCTGCAGTTCTTTAGTGTACAGCTCTAAACTCCACACGCAGTGGGAGCTGCTGCCTCCCCGTTTTGGGCAGACACGACAATTCCTCTCCAGGCCTGGGGATCAAGGACGCCTCGCTGCCTCAGGCCCCAGAGATGGAAACAAAAGTGAGTTGGGGGCAGCAAACTTGGGGTGAAGGACTTCATTAGCTGGAGCTGGAATTGGAATATTGATCCCCAATCTGCAAATGGACCAAACTGATCAAAGTGTGACAACCCGTGACCTGTGGGCCATTTTTGGGTGCAGCCCCTGGGGGGCTTTGTCTGCCCTGAATGTACCTGAAAACCCTTCAATAAATACAACTGCTTTTTATTCCCTTGGCCATGTCTGGCCTCTGTTTCTAGGTAGTCCCAAAAGGCACCAACTTATTTACAATATTCCAGCCCTGTGTAAAAGTCCCAGCCCTTTTTTTGGGACATTCTGGTGGTGCAGCAGTGTAGGGGTGGAAGTGATGCCGATGCAGCACCTGAACACCATGTGAAGGAAAAAGTCAAAAGGAAGCAGCCACCAAAACAAAACAAACAAAAATAAAACCACAAAAAAAATTTGCGTGGCAGGAACTCATCGTCAAAAAAAAAGATGCAAACCTGCAGAACACTAAGTGGGGGTTAATCTTCTGCCCCTTTTTGTGTGTGTGTGTGTGTGTGTATTCATGGCTTTAAAATTTTATTGTAAAGGCATTTAGGAGCGTGGCTGGTTCTCGGTGATTGTTTCCCTGTGATAGAGATGTATTTATTATTCATTGCAATAATTACTGTGTAATATTTTATACTGAAAGTTGTTCTCGTTGCACCATCAGGAAATGCTTAGGAAGTGGCTGATTTAACTGTTCTATTTTTAACTCTGTACCAAATTACAGTGGGAGGTGTTTGGGCTTTTTGACTTGGAGCATCTACTAGGTTTTCACCATGGCACTGGTCAGTGCATTCTCATGAAACTTGAGGTGTATTTTTCCAGAGATTCTGTGCATAAATTATTTATAAAATTTGAAAGATTTTTACCCAGAATTTTATGTGCTGTTTCCAAGGGGACTGTGTTTCAGGATTCTCCTAATGCTTTTATCACCCAGCTTCTCTGATCAAGAAAGTAATTTATTGCTGATTGCAGAACTCTTGAACTCAGTCTGGCAGCTGCAGTGTGAAACTTCTCTGATCCAGTCTCCTACTTACTTATTTACATATCATTCAGAATGATTTTCAGGGCTGTTTGAAAACCTCTTGACATTGCATTATCCGTGTTTCAAATCTTGTGGTGATTTGTTTTTTCCTCTCTTTTTGTTCCAGATAACAAACGAGTAACTTTGGAAAGGTCTCGTTCTCGACACAACGGAGCAATTGCAGCTGTATGATTCTTCTGATGCCAAAGAATTAATGAATTGTTCTATTCACAATGAAATGGATGTGCTTTGGGAAGAGTTTGTCATCCAAATTGGCAATGGTCATGAAGGAATACTGGTATTGATTAAACGAGATGGTGTAAAAATATATAATTTTAAAGCTGTTGCTAAAAAAATCAACATACTGTATCTTATTACCCTGACTACCAAGATCTGTAAACAGTGTTAAACAGTAGGGCATATATCTTATTTTCTTATGTTCTTTCCTTTTTTTTTTCTCCCACCCATTTTTGTTTAAGCTGGCAACTCACATGAAAGGGGATATCTAGGTTATATTTTATATGGGTAAGAAAATACAGTTCTTGTTGAAATAGTACAGCTGTGGATTCCATTTGCAGTTCTGATTTGAACATGAAAGGAAAAATAATAAAATTGTATGTTAATAAATTCGGAGATGAGCTGGTCTACATTATCAGAATCTTTTTTGTAACCATAAAAAAGCAACACATAGCCCCAGTCAGGTTGCTGGAAACCTTATCTCACTGTAAAGCCTGGTGGATTCAGCTGTTTTAGCTGCCAGTAGGAAACACCACTTATCTACATTTTTGGTGATATGATGATGAGTAGTTACTTATCACTGCTAAAAAGGAAAAAAAAAAAAAAATAAAACAGAGCATAGGATTTTTTTTCCAAAATGATATCAGGGGCAGAAAATGTTTTTAACTGTATCTAAGGAGGGATTTTTTCTAATTGTGCACTTGTATATTCTTTATAAAGATATTTGGGGGAAAGTATGATTGTCCTATTTTGATGATGCTCAAGTACCTGCGTGTGGGTTTTCAGAGACAAGCTACACGGTGAAGACTTTCAGAACTGCCTCTTGAGTTTTTCCTCTGTTTCTCAGGTGAAATATGCAGCGGGGTCTCCACTGGGAGATTTCAGTGCTGAGAGTTTTACCAACACATTTCCTACCTGGAGCACTGCCCAGCAGTGGCCCAAGTCTGATTTTTGGGAAGCTCCTCCCAATTCCCCTTGGTGGGCAGGCCCTTGCACTGCAGCTCCTCAGGTGAGCGGCTGCCACTCCCTGGGGAGCCACTGTCCCCTTTGTCCCCAGGTGAGCGTCCAGCCTGGCTGGGGGTCAGGCCAGCTGCTCATCCTGCCCACTGAAAGCCCATTGCTCCGCTGGATGGGATGGAGGATTGGAAGTGGAATTCCAGTGGAACTACTGCATAAGTTGCTGAGCTATGATAATTTTTTTTTTTTTTAAAAGAATCACGATGCTCTGTAGTAGCTGGCACTTGTTCTCAGATTATTAATGCTTATCACCGATTGATGAAAATTATTGTGGATGCTTTTATTGCCTGGTGTTATGGGGAGCTTGGGGGGGTTTTTTTTAGTGTCTGTAAAGCCTGTTTGGAAGGTGAGGTGTCACGTGGTTTCTGTGCACAAACCGCTTGCTCTGGAGGGACTTTGCTCCTGGGGCAGTGGATCTTTGCACTACTGCTTGAGCCAAGCATCTTTGTACAGTCAATTCTTTTTGCTTCTCTGGTGACATCCTCTTTAAACTATCAGACTAGTGTGGGATGAATTCTCACAATTACAAGCTACGTTATTGTAAGAAAGGATACAGCATCTAGTGTTGCAGTTTAATTTTTTTATTTTTTTTTCAAAACTTGTCTTCAAAGAATACTGGGGATTTGTCCACAGCTCTAAACATAGGAATACCACTGAAGCCTAGTGAAATGCTTGCTGTCAACTAAATACTCTCTCTAAACTTTTTGGGGATCTTAGTAACTAACTGAAGAGTTGTATGGTACTTCAGGAATTTAAAACAAAAACAAAAACAAAAAAACAAACAAAAAAAAAAAAGAAAAAAAAAACACAAAAAAATTTTAAAAAAATTAAAAAAGGAAAAAAAAAAGCATGCAACAGGATTTTGTCTCCTTGTTTATCAGTAAGAGCTTAAAAGAATCCTATCCTGTTTCGTGCAAGGTCAACATCAGCCTTGTATTGAAGCATTGCTTCTTTAAATGGAACTATTAAATTTGCAGTTATAAAAACGTGCTTAATGTACAAAGCCAGTTTAAAGGATTAGGTTCATAATGTCTATATAAATCAATAGTGTCTTGGAATTCAGATTTTGAAATTAGCATTTTGCTGGGATTTACAAGTCTCGGTGTAATCTTTATATGTGAAAACTCAAAAGCTCTCCACAGAATCTTTATACGATAGCAGTAATTATTAGTGCACAAGTTTTTCATTTCCATGGGTTATTTTTTTTTTTTTTTTTTTGGAAAGCTCTGTGAAAGCTGGCTACAGATTTTCAAGAACCAAATCTTAGGAAAAAAAGGCAAATCCAAAATAACAATATCATCTGATGCTTCTATTTTACTACTATTTTTTTCATATTTGAAACATTTATATAATTTAATGGACATATCTGTTAGAACAAAAGTGTCTTTCAAAGGAAAAGTAGTTTAGAAGATAATTTATGTAAATATAGGGTGCTCGTATTTATGAAGTCTAAAATATTTTCTGAAATTGATGCTGGTCACTTTGTCTTTTGATAGTTTTTCAGTCTATATTAAATTGCAGATATTTTTAATGTTTTTATTATTGATCTAATTTTCAGAGGTGTCACATGTTTATCTAGAAGTGTAGAAGAGTAGCACCTTTTTCAGAAATGCACTTGCCTTATTTTCTAATTTAAAAAAAAAAAAAAATGAAATATATCAGTTAAATTATATTTGTATTCAAAGTAATCCCAGAAAGAAAATCACTGGAGGGTTCATACATAAATTTCTTGCTAATTATGTTTCGCTCTCTGTCCTCTGAGACATGACGTTAACAATATACCAGCACATCTGTTTGCATTCGCATTTTACCAGTTACAAGTACTGAGAGAGTTTTGGGTTTTTTTTTTGTTTTGTTTTGTTTTTGTTTTTTTTTTTTAAATGATGTTACACTGTTTACATTTCTTAGTTTATTTAAGAGGAAGATGATTTTACCTTTGCGACGAGTCGAACTCAACCTCCAAGCGTCATGGGAATGAAAAGTTCCAATCATGTACAAATATACGTGTCTGTGGCTGGACTGCTGGCTGTGCAGATCAGAAATGGGGAGGCACTGGGCTCCTTTGGCTCCAGTTTTATTCAGTTTACTGAGGAAACAAGTGCAACACGGTCTGTCACGTATGTTTGTCTGTGATTCAATGGGGATCCTTTCCCAGCACACCGCTGATGTTCGTGTTAATCAAATTATTTGGCTAAAACCAAAACAGGATCAGTGCCTCAGGAGGCACTGGCAAACAGCTCCGGGGAAGCATTCCCAGGAATTATTGTCATTTGTTCTGGTTTTAGCTGACTGTGGTCTATGTGAGGAACGTGATCTAAAATGATCTGTTCTCCTTGAGAATTGAGAAACAAGAGCGTTCCCATAGCTCCCTTCCGTAATATGCAAATAATCGTGGATATCTGTATATTTTTGCATTTTTGTGTGTGGTATATGTACTACCTCAGACAAATGCTGTAAAAAACCCGTAATATTTTCATGGTTTCTATCCAAGCCACAATTCATTAGTAACCTACTTTAAATTCATCCCACAACGCACCAAACTCTGAGAATCTGGCTGAGTTTTAGGTTTGGCTCTGGAAATCCTCCTATAGCTTTTGTTGAGGGAACTTTGCGGCGTTCAGCTTTCTCATCCCTCGGGCAAGCCCTGCTCTGATGGGTGCCTTTAGTCCTTCCTACCCTGAGAATGATCTGGCTAGTAAATATTTCAAGCTGGTAATAGTTCTGTGGGAGCAAACTTCCCTGTGTTCTGTAAATCGCTTCTTTTCCATTCAGCAAAGGCTTTGGCTGAGTTCTGCTTTGCTGTTTGCCTTCCAAGTTGCTGCAAGGTCGGGCAGGACGAGTGCTGAGCAATGTCCAGCCCGCCTCTGATGTGCCATACTGTATTTGCAAGTTTAAACTCATTTTTAAATAAGTATTGTAAGAAACCTCTTCCTCCGCCGCGTCTCCGCACGCGCCCACGCATGCGCACGAAACGTAAATAGAAAAGTAACTAAAAAAAAAGGAAAAAAAAAAGAAAAAAAAAGGAATCAAAATCAAAGCAGATGCAGCCAAATGCCTCAGCTTCAGGTGTCTCCAGGTCTCGTAGTGCTGCTTTTGTGCTCCAGGGAGGGAGTTGTGTGAGCCTGTGCATTCTGCAGTCCTGCAAGCACCCGCTGATGTCCCTGGGAGAGTGGGAAAGGAGAAGGATTTGTTCTTGGGGTGCTTTCAGCACTGTTTGAGGTGATACATATGCCACAGAATGTGAACAAATAACCTATTACAGCTCAGCCACTCTGCTATCATGCATCATTTGATTTCCCTTTTGGAAGTCTTAGGACTCCTGATGCCAAAAAAAAAAAAAAAAAAAAAAAGGTTAAAAAAAAAAAAAGGTGACAAAACTCATGCATTTCTATTTTTTAAACAGCTCTGTGTTTGTATGTAATGTTGAAAATAGGAATTTGATGAAATCACAGCCTGGCCATTGTTAATCCATGTATTCTGAAAACTGTAATAAAGATATACATACCACGATTCTGGTAGATGCACCAATGTTTTACTTGATTATCGTGATTATTTCCTATTGAGCACCATCACCTCAAAGCCTGGGTTTGCTGTATAAAATTGTCGTGCTGAAATTACATTCCATTTTAGCTTACTGTCATTTTATGGATTTCTGTCTTTTTTTAATCTGAGGTGTCAATTCTATTTGACTTGAATTTGGGTAACAGGGTGCCTTTTCCAATGAAGGAGGGCTTTAAAAACCAAATAATCCAAAACCACATATAATTACAAAAACCCAGCATAATCATGGGGATGCCACTTAACTTTTACAAAAAAAAAAAAAAAAAAAAAAAAAAAAAAAAAAAAAAAAGGGAATCAATGAACAAATCCCATGGGTCCATATTTATTTTAAGAGGCTGGATTTCAGTATATAATTTTTAAGCCAACATATAGCCAGGCAGCTATTGCTGACGTTTCCCAAATTGTTTCATTCATTCCCGAAATGGTCTTATCAGAACAGAAACTTGCCAGACTCTTCCCTTCGAAGCTGTTAATGATGTCACCAGAACAGACTGAACTGCACAACAGTATAGAGAGACAGCTCTGAATTTTACTCAGAATTCTAATTGTATATAACCCTAATGAACACGAGAAGCCACGTTGATACAACTCCCCTTAAGTAACTTTTTAAATGCGGAAAAGATGTGCCCAGGATGGTCAAAGGCACTATAAATCTATATATATCTATATCTATATATAGATATCTATATATAGCTGTATCTATATCTATATATCTGTATCTATCTATATAGATATAGATATATAGATATAGATATAATTCCCCCAAGCCTTCTGCAAGTGCCCACAGAAATACAAGTTTTGATTCCTGAAGCATTAATAACTGTGAGGCTTTTTAAACGATGCCACTACCAGTTGTACGGGTTCATTAAAATTGTCATTGCTCTTTCCTTAGCACCCTCTGCCTGCTGATAGAATATCTGATGGTTTATGACATTGCTTTCATCTCACAATTACCTCGAAGTAGCCGATTCCCCGCCTTTAAAAACTCATCACGTGAAACTTAAAAGTACGCTTAATTGTGGTATCAGGTGTTGAAAAATTATTTCATAAATTCGTTTTCACAAAACTGGGCATGGATTCTGTTTGGGAGAAAACATTTCCGAGTTATCTCCAAGCTCCTGTGAATTTACCCAGCCACAATGGAAGTGTCTTTTGAATCATCCCCGTTACGTTTGCACGGCAGGCACGTAACAACAGTGAGTAATCTGCAGCCATTCACAACAGCATAACTTAATTATTACTTTATAATGGCATTCCTACTCAACTGGGTATTTAAAGCACACGCTGGTAGAGGAGAGCTCTCTCCAGTTGAGGAGAGTGGGAGACAAGCATCTGACTTCTGAATAGTGAAGGATCAACAAAATGGGGAAGCGGGATGCTGATAATCAGCTGTCAGTCTGAGCTCTCAATCATGCCGGCAAAAATATCCCAAGCAACTTCGTGATTTACACATTTGGAAACGTTGGAAAGCAGCATTTGGAGCCACACACAACGCCAGAAAGGACAGGAAGAAATAATGAGGGAGAACAGAACACACACAAAACCGCGTTGCAAAGTGATTGCTGGAAGCTGGCGCTTCACACAGCGATGAGAGCGCAGAAATGCCTCCGAGAGAAAACACGACTGGTGGCACAGAGAGGCAGAGGGCTGAGCTGGGGAGGGCAGGGAGCAGGCTCAGAGCAGATGGATCCAGCACAAGGATCAGCTCAGCTCTTGCCCAGCAGCTGCAGGGGGATTTTGACCACCGGGGTGACACCAGGTGCTGCACAGCCCCGGAGGAGGGCAGGGGTTCACTCTCTCACTCACTCAGCCAGAACCGCCTTCCAAATGTCTGAACTGCAGTTTTCTGATAGTAACCATTCTTGCCTGCTGAGGTTTGGTGGCCTGTCGTGGCAGGTAAAAAAGAATTATTAAAGAAAGGCCTCACAAAATCATGCCTGGTGTCAGGATCCGCTCACACAAGCGGGGTTCGTGATGGTCCGTTTTAGGGATCTCAGAGCGCAAAAGACACAGCGGGGGACAAACTCAGTTTACTCAATCACAAATGCACCTTTATTTAGTGCCAACAAATGCGATAGTGGGGAGAGAAAAAGAGAATAGTTAGAAAAACAGAAAAGAGGGGAAGGGGATTATGGCTACCAACATGGAGGGTCGAGTCCTCAAGGCTTTTGAAGATGCCTATAGACGCGGTCTTCTCCAGTGGGGAGATCTCAAAAGTGAGCGGGGGTCTCCAGGGTTTTATAGTCCTCTCCGAAGCGACAGGCAGTTGGCCAAACAGCTGGGGGAAATCATTGCAGTGTGTTCATTTAGTGAACCCAGAACAAGTCGGTCGTCAGCAGGTACAGTGTCAACCAGTCCAAGTCAGCAGGTGCAGTGTCAGCAGGCACAGTCACTTCACCGTGACTTGCCCATTGTTTCTGCTCAGGTTCTGATGTTCCGATATGGGTGCTGGGTTTTTCCATCGAACACACCTGCAAGAAGCACTTGGCCAACATCCCACCTCAGCCAGGCCAGAACTCCTGTGTCGAGATTTTAAAGTCCCTTTTAGGGGTTTCAGTCTCTGTCCTTGACGATGGTCGTGAGGCAGATGAGGGATCTTCAGACCGTCTCTTACACCTGGTTACGTCTTACTCTCTGTCTTGTGTATTCCCACACCTGCTCTGCAAAATTGCCGAAGTTAGCCTGGCACTTCTTCTGACTAATTAGCAAGTTCCCATGTGAAAACAATCTTGGTATGAAAACCAAGACCTATTCCTGGGTTGAAGAACAAGTGTGCCTGCAATAACAAGGGATTTGTCCCATGACTATCAGTAAAGAAAACATGTAAACAGTCCTAGAATAGAGATATTTGATGGACAAGTAGAACACCTTTTACCAACCAACAGACTAATTGGGAAGACAGCCATTAGCCAATTAAAGTTGCCCACGAGGTCTGTAAAAACTGCATAAAATCAGTTGTGAAAATAAAGAATTGGCTTTTCCCACATGAAGAAAATGGAATCTCGGCAAATTTATTCCAGGAGTGGCCATCCTCAGCACTGCACTGACAAAATTCAGCGCAAAGTTTCCCTGCAAAGTTCAGGTCAAAGTCCCCATCTCTAAAGTGGAGTGTTCTCTTCAGAGATCACCAGGGAACTTATTCTAAGTTAGAGAACAAGTTTCTCTAATGCAAAACTTTACAATAGATAAAGCTGAAGTCAATTTAAAGGATGTTTCTTTACTATAAGGCGGAATTAGATACCTAATTTTTAAAAATCTGGAATCAGAAGAAACTGCTTTTCCCCTGAAATAGTTCTGTATCTATTGCAGGACTTACATACCTGCTGAAGTGAGGGGCTTAGTGCTCTTCGCACTTGGAGCTTCTCCAGAATGTGATAGTCATAAACTAGAGTAGGCACAACTTACAAGAGGGGACAAGAACATAACTGTACTAAATAATTCAGCACAAATTATTTTCAGGTGCTTCTGGGGGCTTTTCGCATCTGCCCTTGTATTTTCTCCCTAAATCATTTCATTTTGGTAATCTGGCTTTTACAGCAGCAGCCATTTGGAGAAGCACTAAATCACAGGCGCTATAATCCCTTTTACACAAAGGAACAATTTACAGAGGACAAACTTCATTTTTTTCTGGGTTTCAGTGAACTCTGTCAGGGAAGTGTTGTCTTTTGCCATTCATTTGTGTTTGCCTTGAGCTCACCAGTGTTTTTCCCTGTAAAATCTGAATTTTCCTGATTCCTGGATTTGGCAGAGGGCTGACACAGTAGATAAAAGGTCTCTTGAGCTGTTCCCCTGTGTGGCCCAACAAGAGACTCGGACTTGCAGCCACTTATCTGTGAGCCACAGAGGCTCTGAGGGTCAAGCTTAGCTTCCTGGGAGGCAAAATTGAAAACACCAAATGCAAAGTAAAGAGAACCTGGAGGGTGATAAAAAAATGCATCTGTTGAACACCAGCTGATTTCCTTGCCTGGTTGGGCTGTTAGGAAATGCTGGCCTTTCAATAAAGCCTATTTATGCATATTATTAACAGATCTGATAGAAAAGTGATGCCAGGTTTAATTTTAGGTATTGCAGACTGCCAGGACTATTCACCGCTCAGGTTTTCGCTGTTGCTCACTGATTTCCCCATGGCTGGCTTTCAGTTTGAGCCAGACTGATGAACACTTGCAGTGAGGAGAGGTGCATTGATCAGGGTAGGTGGGAACTGAAGGAGATGAGCAGGGGAAGCCTTTAATGTAAATTCTTCCGTAAAGCAAAACTATATTTTTGCATGTAGTTCCTTGTATAATCAAGGAAGCAAATTATATAAAGCAGATCTTTGATCATGAGGATGTTTTTCCATGCAAAGTATGCTGCTTTTCCTACATTAATATCCTGTTTGCTCCTAATGAAGGCAGAGCCTGCAATTTTTGTTACAATCCCGTACCAACACAGTCATCATTTTCTTTCATTTTGATTTTCATCAGATTTCTTTCATGGGGGATCAGTTGCAGGTGCCTGAGTCTAGAGAGGAGCAGGTGTGAAAGATCAGGTACAATCTGATGGCTGATGCAAACCAAAAGGTTTCTGCTGAACCTTAGATTTATTTCTTTTTTCACCCATGAAGCCAATTTTCTTTCCACTCTGTGTTTTGTCCAGCGTTCTTCCAGTTGGTTCCTGTCTCTCCACACCATTTCAGAGGGCTGCCCTTTGCAGAGCAGGACATTGAATTTCTCAGTGAACATCTGCATTTTCCAGCTGGAAAAAGCAAGGAATGTCCAACAGAACGGGTGGGGCAGTTTTCTAGAGACACAAAATTCAGCAAACTGAAGCAGAGAGAGGAGATCCTCCCAGTTTTCATGGCAGGCAGGACTCATCCAAGGAATCCCCGTGGGCCAGGATGCGCTCTTAAAACATCCTCCACTTACCTCTGCTCCTTGGAAAGTGGCTTTTAGCCGAGCTCCCCACCTGAACAAGGCTCCCACTGCTGGATTCTCATCCATGCACCTTCCTCTGCTTCTTTCTCCATGAGCTGACACTCTTTTACAATGTAAGTGAGGGGTTTTTTTTTGTGAGTGTGAGTTGGTTACAGTGGGGAGAAAACAGTTTTATAGACGTCTCTTGAGGAGGCAGTATTGACCAGGGGAAAGACTGGCAGAAGTGTCATTGGTTTATTGATGCAGCCTGCCAGGAAAGGGAATATTGAGTCCTGAACGTGAGGATTTTTCCTTAGTGCAGGGTAAATAAATGTGTGTGGAGGGGTGAGGGGACGTGAGCTGCTCTGTCAGGGAGCGGTGGCAAGGATTTCACCCAACCCTGGTGCAAGGGTGAGAGAAGCAAGAGGTTTCTGTTTCTCAGGAGGCATCACCTGTCCTAGCAAGGTGAATTACTTTGGCCCCAATTCATTTTAACAGCGGTGAAATTAAAATCCAGCCTGTTGACTTTTGGTTTTCTTGCCCTCAGAGGAGGCAGCCCCCTCCCTGCCTGGCTGGATGTCCTTCCCAGGAAACCTTCTGGGAAGTGCAGAAATATCACTCTGCACCTCATTCTGCAGCTGGCAGAGCTAAAACACACCTGAATCCACCAGCTTTGGTTCACACCTGAAGCTGGGCCCAGCCTCTCTGCAAGACAACACCCCAAATACCCAGCAGAGAGGCTGATTAAAAACTTTTCCAGATAGCTGGTAGCTGGCTGCAATTTGGAGAGTGAGTTGCTATGCCGAGATGCTGAAAACTGTAAACAGCATTTGCATTTTGTTATGCATGTTTTGCATAACTTTAAGGATGTTTTCTTTATCCCCAAGTGGGTCTGTTTTGAGCCCATAATGTGCTGTGAAGTTCCAGGAACAGAAAAATTTGTTGAGCACAAACAGGCCAGCATCACAGCAGACGTAAGAGTGTTCAAGCAAAGAGTGTTTTGCATCAAAAATGGGTATGCATTTGCATTTTTGATGCAAAAAGCTACTTAATCGGTGCTGCGGATGGAGCCCATGGCTGAGGCAGTGCAGAATTCTATGAAATTGAAAAGTTCTATGTAATTTCTGAAAAACAAAGTCTATTTTGCACGGGTCTAACTACAGCTAATATTTAAACCAACTTAATCATCGGTGAACTAACATGGCAGAAGCGCTCCCAGCTTCTTTATCGCTGCAAGTTTTTCATGTCCCTAGTTCCGTGCAGTGTGCTTTTTTCAAACATTTTTTAATGAAACGTTTATCCTATTTAATTGCTAGGAAAAGGGGAAAAAAAAGAAAAGTGCAGGAAGATTGAGATCTGAATTTTAAACATCCTCATTTTAGGTGTGCTGGTTTTAGTTCTCAGTTCTAAGGGAGTTGCCCTGGGGGAATCTCAGCACAATATTCCTCCGGAAAGGCAAAGTTGGAAGTTGAAGTTTTTCATCCCAGTCGCGGTTGTTGTGTCAGAGTCAAGGCGCCGGTTCTAGAGCTTCCTGTGGAATCGCACTCTGTAAATGCTGCCCCTAGCTGATTAAGAATTCCAGAATTTTATTCCCAAAATCCTGACTTTTGAAAACACTGTTTTATGCAGAATGAGTTCTGTTTTTTCTACTTGGGAGTCTCCATAAATTGATCCTCTGAGTTGGATGCTCCCTGGGAAAAAGGAAGTGACCTCCATCCCAAAGCTGCTTTTAATCCAGTTAATTGTTATTATCAACTTAATTCTTTCTTATGCAATAAAAAAATAAATATTTTTCTATATATATATACTTCTTATATTTTATAATTATCTATAATATAATTATATTTTATAATTGTGTATATAATATAATTTATTCCTCCTTGCTCATGTTGATGGATTTTTATTTTAGTGAAACAAACATCTCCTCTATCAACATTCCACCACACATTCGGTCTTACCAGACTGACTGGACAATGCAAATTAAACACTGATTTTATACCCAGGGTGAAGCCCTTCTCCCTGAGCTGAGGAGGTGAGGTAGGGGTGTGGAAACTGGCCAGGACTCCTCATGCTGGTGGGTGATTACCAGTTGTCTCTACTGGTTGACACAAAGAATTTCCATTTTTTAAAAACTGTGTTTAAAAAAGAACTCTGAATTTCAGTATAGGGTCAGAGGAAATGTGTAATTTTAAGTCAGTAGTGTGGTTTGTCTTTGTTCTCTTTTGCATCGACATTATTAAATTAAAAGGAGATCCTTCACTGAGTAAGAGAGAACTACTTTTTCCTTCTACAAGCAGAATTTCTTGTGTCAAAGGCTTAAGGTATTTTGTAAATACTGTGATAATACATTTTGAATTCTGTGCAGCATTTCTAGACAATGTCATTAGCCTGAACAGGGAATCTCAGTCAAATGTCAGGATCTTGTCTGTAAGGTATTTCCACTCTTTAAGTGTAGTGCAGAATGTCACTGTCATTCCAATTAGTGCAGCTGATTGGTATTAAATTTGTTTTATTTGACATACTGCAATATTTTGCTTCAAGCCAGACATTTTGTACACCACACGGAAACACCACATAATAACAACAGACATTAAGGCTAGTGGCAGACAGGACCTCTAAGAATTGTCAAAGGAATCAACTTTCTCATTTTTGCAGTGTTTCAGCTCTACTGGTTGCAGCAATAGCGGCAAATATTTTAGGACAATACAAGATGGAAACCACGCCATTTACATCCATGTGCTCCTGGTTTGCTGGGCAGGAATATTAATTTACTTTGCCGCGTAAGGACACTCGTTTCTAACACTTCGCTCATTTGCCACTGTAGATTCTTTGCCTAAGAAATGGAGAGGATGAAATTTACAGCAAGTTCCTTAACGTTAATCCCCCTCTCCTGTGGGAATTGGCCAAACCTCAGGCTGTGGGAAACCCCTTCGTAGTTGTGGTGAGCAGGAGAGGTTCATGGGAGTTTGCATGTTAATGAAGTTGTTCCATATAAGGTTACGTTTTTGTGATTGGTCAGTCGTGTGGCACAAATACGGTTTTGTTCCCAGCTGGAGTTTATGGCCGGACCCTCGACCTCAGGCCTGCGCTATAGATTGTCATGTTTTCCTCAGTTCTGGGTCTGCAGTGTGTTACCCCCGCAGAGATCTCCTGGGTGCTGTGCACAGTTTTGGGGCACTGTCCCTATTTCCTTTTATCCCCTATCAAAGTGTTCTTTTTCCAGTGCCAACTCCTGATTATTTCCTTGCCGCCCTCTGCCCTGAAGTCAGGGGACGTAAAAGTTTGTCACAGGTGCCCTCACTGTGACGCTCTTCTTGAGTGGCCTCTGAACTGGGCTTGTGAGGCTTTGGGATTCCACGGGTGGAGCTGTTCCCCTTCCCTGCAGGGATTATCAGTTTAGGAGCTGAATTCACCCCAGAGTCACAGAATCACAGAATATTCTGAGTTGGAAGTGTTAGGAAAATTAATCCACAAACGCCAGAGGTTCATGCCCCAAAAGGAGACAGGGGAGTCCTTTGACTTTATTGGAATAAAGGGAGAGGCCTTGGGGCGTTTCCCCTGGGGTCTCTCAAATTCTGGAGGACGCAGCCTCCTATTTATCCTGATTTCCCAGCCCCATTTCCCTCTCTCTTTCCCCACTGGCTGAGGTATTTAAGAGTTACAGACTTCCCGGAGTGCCTGATACCTAAAATTCCCCTATAATG
The DNA here is from genome assembly GCF_029207755.1 of Chamaea fasciata. NCBI lineage: Eukaryota > Metazoa > Chordata > Aves > Passeriformes > Sylviidae > Chamaea > Chamaea fasciata. The sequence goes on along the minus strand of NW_027094089.1, from coordinate 83,118,221 downwards.
TATAACCCCCCTTTTAATTTTTAATTCTTACGGAATTTATGGGTTTTCCCCGTTGCTCCTTTCATCTTTCAATATCCAGTTTCATTCGTCAGCAAACCTACAGTTTGTCTGCAAAGGCAAACATCTTCTTTTCCATTCATCCACCATTAGAACCCTTCCCATGGTTTCTTTTATCTCTCAGAGCTGGTTTTATCTACCAGCAGACCCCGAGTTTGTTAGTAAAGACAAGTCTGCCATCCCTCTCTCAGACGGGACCCCACGGAGATCAAGTCCAGCTCCTGAGCCTGCCTGGTCACCCCAGGAATCCCTGAGAGGATTGTCCAAATGCTGGGAGGGAAACACTTGGAAAAGTGTCATTCCCTGGGCTGAGAGGCATTTGCAAGGGATTTCCTTTGTTCAAGGGTGAGGGTGCAGGGAGAGAGCCCTGAGCGCTGTGCAGGTGAGGTTTGGCCTCACCTTTGCCTTCTCCTCTCTGCCACGCAGGGTCCCCACCCTCCTGTCTGCTGGTGGTCAAACCCTCAGCGCCCAAATACGCCCTGGGTTCCCTCGGGGAAAATATTCAGGGAAGAATTTGAGAACCCAGCGGTTTGCAGAGGCATCTGCAAGCTCGTGTGGAGTTTTGCAGGAGACGTCGAAGTGTGAATGGAGACTGAGCTGCTCTGCTGTGTGCCATTGCTGGCCACGCAAATTAAACAAAAGATGTGCTGGCAAGGCGCTGGGGAAGGAATGGCAGAGGAGGAGGAGCCCTCCATCCACACTGCCTGTTCTTGTACGAATAGACCTTCCTCTGCCTGCCTGCCAGTCAAACATCCTCCACTAGACGCACATCAGGAGCATTTATGCATGCCTAACTTAACATTTTACCTTGCTACAGCGCACTCGTGTTGAAAGCCAGGGCTCAGCTCATCCATCTGATGTCGGTGGGTGCAGTGATAGCAGGAGAGAACAATTGCCGAACCAAAGGAGCTCCTCACACAAGTAAACACAGCTTTTCTTCCCACATTAACCCAGCGGTGTAATTACAACGATAACGGGGCAACTGTCGGATTTTTCATCTGCATGACAGATTCCTCGGGATCCCTTTCAGGCACAAGCCTGGGTAGCACTTCCCTCACAGGGAGCCAGCAAGCTTCAGGAATTCCTTGGTAACAGAAAGTGTTCTGGAGTAGAATGATAGCAAACAGTTTGAGGGATGTGAGAAAAGGAGGGTATTACATACTGAGAATATTTATGTAGGAGTATTTGTAAAAATAATCCCCCCCCCCCAAAAAAAAAATCACCTTTCTATGTCTTGAATGTCACAAGAGGAAATTTTCAGAGGATACATTGCAATCTCTTTAAATGATTCCTGGTGTATTATTTATTGCACTGGCATTTGGGGAACTATTATTTTTGTTTTCACTTCTTGTGGCTTTCAAAACATGATGGTACTACCCACATTTTCAATCAATAACATGACATTCTCAGGCATCATTTCTCTGGGATCCAGTGATGGCCAGAATTTCAACCATCATCTTGAAATATCAGCACAGGACTGCTCAGTCAAGTGGAGCATCACTTCCCTTTTCTCAAACGTGCGAACAAAACCACATAAAACAGACTGGTCCTTCAGGAGACTTGGCTCAAATCGGGACCCAGAAAATGTTCTCATAGTTCACAATTAGTTTTAATCAATTCCTGAAAAGGACAGAAGAAGTTCTTACAAGCTGCAGAGCTTTTCTCTCCCCAGGAAGATGTACAGCTATTGCTCCCATATTTATCTGGGGCTAACTGCTGCGAACAACTAAAATTAACTAGAAAATTGAAAGGCGGGGGGAGGATGGAATATTCTCAGTCTGGAAGGACAGGACAGCCCTGAAAAGATTTCAAGGCACTGTTAAGTGCACAGAAAAGCGTTTTCCGTGCAGACCTTGAAGCCTGACATGTCTGAGCCTTGCTCTCAGACGAATTTGTGCAGCAGAGGCACCAGCACCACGCAGTGCAGGAGCAGCCAGGGGCTGGGCTCCCTGTGCTCCTGGAGCTTGCAGAGTTTTTTTGCTTGCACTCCATTTCACCAGGGTGAGGTTGGTCAGAGGGCAGGAGCTGGGGAGCACTGGGGGATATTAGCACAGTGCACTGTAGCTGCTGCTACGAGGGAAATACAGAATTGTTTAATGGTGCCAGGAGACTCCAGTGAAAGTGAGAAATCCAAGGCAGACAAGTAATCATCCCTCTGGGAGAGGCAAGAGTTCCCTGCCCAGTGGAACCCAGGAATATGAGGGTTATGGCTCCTGTTGGTCCCTCCAACCACGAGGGGTATGAACTGGAAGAGCCAGCAGGAGCTCAGGGAGATTAAAGCAAACAAAACCTTTCTTCATGCAGCTGTTGCACAGCTTTTAATGGAAGTGATATGTGGATGGAGCAGAGCTGCACCAGGAGCTGCTGTAATAGGGGTAATATATCCTGTAGATAAACATAACAAAACGTCCTACAGAAAGCATGCAGGGTCCTCAGGGATTTTATGCTATAGCTTTATGGACTTTTCAAATGAATATGTATTAAATCTAGCATATTAAATGTATGTCTAATTACTTGTATTTTTAGTGGCTGTTGACAGAATTTATCCCAGCAGCTCCATTTACTCATGTACGAGAGAAGAGACTCTATTATCTACTGCTTGCAAAGTCTACATCTGTTTTTGTTCCGTTCTGCTGCCATGTAGCTTTAGCACTGCGAGCAGGAGTTACTTCATTCTGTCAGAACACATAATCATCCCAGGTTAATTCAGAACTTCCCTTCTTTCTCCCAGCATTACCCTTTTACATCCATTGCTTCCTTTGTTTTGGGTCACTGGGCCAGGCTTTCTGTCTTGTTATCAGAGTTTTACAGTCTGAAACCCCTCCAGTTCTTAACAGATGTTGTTGCAGGCAGGAGATATTTAACCACTGGTGCTGCACAGGTAAACAGAGCCGTCATGGCAGAAGGTGAAGAATTGTGTTCCCAAACAGAAATGACACAGTGAGATGTTTTACTAAGGCTCATCTTACAGTTATCTGAGGTTTAGAAAATCTACAGTGTCCCTTGCCATTGTTTGCCTTCAGTTGTCCCCGGGATTTCAGTCCCACTCAGCCTTCAGAGGCTCTAAGCAGATCACAAAATAACTAATATTGCTCTAAACACTGCACTGGGCAGAAGTGTGTATCAGGCTCTCCTGTTCATCAGTCCGAACAGAATTATGGTGACAATAAAGTCCTGACCTTTTGGTCTAATACAGGCTTTATCCAACTGGGGTATCACCCACATTAGTCAATAGAAAATGATGAAGAGGAAGGTGTATATTAAAACCTAAATTCCTCGCGAGTTTAGGAGCCTAATCCTGGTTTAAGGTTTTATATCTCAGATCAGAATCTTGGAGTTGAACTGCTGTGTCGTATGTCTCAATAATCATCACTATTTCCTCTTAATACACATCTCAAGAAAGATGTATTTCTGCTTCCTGCTATCTCCTTTCATGTAACTTGTGGCTCTATCATTTACTCAGGCTGGGAAAATAATCTTCCCAGAAGCAGGAGGTAGCATTATCCTGGCTCTGTGTTAACATTCCTCAGAGTACTCCAGGCTCATGCTCATGTTTCCCACTCCATGGAATATATTTATTCAACACCTTTTATTTTTTTTTTTTCTTTCCCTTGCTGCAAATTGTACAGACAATCCTTTCAACTGCTGAACTGCTGTATTACAAGAGGCCCCAACCAACTGCTTTTACTCTGGCAAGCTGCTGTGCTTGCTGAGTTTCCTGCAGAGCATGATAATGCATGTAAAGCATGGCCAGGAAAAGCCCACTGGGAAGTGTGCTGCATCCCAGGGACACGCAGCAGAATGGGTTTGGATGTGATGCCTGTGCTGAGCCTCTCGGCCCAGAAAGAGGCAGCCTTGAGTGTGAGTTCCCTGAGAGGATGGGGAAACGTGGAATTTTACACGCTGCACACACCCCAGTGATCACCCGTGGGTTTGAGGGTAGGTTAAATAAAAAAGTTTGGATTTTAAGTGTATGAACTACGACAGATTCCGTTTCTGCTGGTGGTATTGGTACAGTCAGGGAAAACAGAGCTGATGCCAGCGTGGCAATGCTGTGTCTGCTCTGTGCATAATCTGGATGTGCCCAAGGCCAGGTTGGTGGGGATTTAAGCAGCCTGGAGTAGTGGAAGGTGGCTGTGTCCACGAAAGGGGGGCTGGATTAGGGGATCTTTAGGATCCCTGCCGACCCCGCCATTTCATGACTCCAGGAATTTCAAACTCTTGTGCATCTACTCTGGCAACTTTCACATTTGTCATCTGCGGGAAAAACATGAAATTTAACTTCATTTCTTGAAGCTGAGCTTGGTCTCCTCTTTCACTGATTTTGGCCACAGCATCTCCCGAAAAAGGATGGAGGAAAAAGAAGAAAGGATTTGCTGTTTGTCCTGAGTGCTCTGAGTAGAGGAGAGCAGCCACAGCAGGGCCGTGCTTTGCTCACTGTCCCTTTTCCAGTTCTGTGTCTATTGTTCCATTAAATCTTTAATGCAAAAGCTTCATATGCTTATCTGCTTGATTAAGTATACGCTATCTTCTTTCATCTTCATCATTGAACTGACAGTAATTACACCAAACTGGATGCGTGACCTCCAAGTGTTTGCCCCAGTAAGTTACCAGAGAAGGACTGGTTATACTTTAATCCACTTCCATCAAAGTTGCAAAAGATTTAGTTCCCCCAGTGCAGGGACAGCGATTCACATCAGAAAAAGGTGCAGATAATTGCCATTTATTACCTGCAATACAAATCAGGGCTGAATCCTCTGTGTGGGTTGACATGAAAAATAACCACTACTCACTGGAGCGAAAGGTGGTGACCCACCAGCTAATGAAGCATCAAAACGAAGCCAGCAAAAAGGACTGTCTTTCAAAGTCAGTGAAATGGACAAGAAAAAAAATAAAACGGTAAATATTGTGTGTATTTTTGAGGATTAACGCTAATTAGTTTTCTTGGGTTTTTTTATTTGCTCTTGTTAATTCAGTCCTGCAGAATTGTCTCATCCAAACCCAAAAATTTTTGTGGGAAACTGTTCCATCTTGAGAAAGCTTAAAAACATAGGCAACCCCCCATAATATTCAAATAGAGAGCTCTTCTACTCTCGTGCTTCTGTCAGATTACAAGTCTCAGATAGACCTGCCTGTCTCCTGGATGGAGTCAGACAGCCCTGCTCCTGTGGAATCAGCCCCCAGACTTGACAGGCTGTGGTGTTACTGCAGGAAAACCCAGCTCTGCTTTGTTTGTCTGGAAGGGAGTGGAGTCAGAGCCTGGTTTTTTTTTAGCACAACAAACAGGAATAAATGTCACTCCAACCACTTCTCAGGCAAATGGCTACATCTGTATTTAACATTTTGACCTAGCTCTAATTGGCTCTAATCAATCACTAATCGCTTTCAATTTAAACATACACGAGAACTAGTAAAGTGCTATTCTTTCAAATATTTTTCTGACAGAGCAGCTTTTATTGGAATTATTCCACAAGAAACTAAAGTGGCACAGGTCAGCGTTGGCGAAAAGCTACTTTTCAAGAATACAAAATAATTAAAGTGTATTGGTTTTATCTGGACACTATTTCTACGAGCTGCTACAAAAGTTTTGTTTGCTACATGACAATTTACTGCTTCAGTTCCTAACTTGCATCAGTTGGCACATAATGAGATCAAGTGAGAGCTCAGCCTTAAGCTGTCTGTCTGTCAGCATATTATCTGTTCTGCCATGGAATAGGAGCTAGCAGAGCAGCTTGGATAAATCAGCTTTTGCAGTTGTCATTCCCTGCTACGCGAGGACTTTATGGTAGAAATACATTGTCTAGATTAGGCATGGATTGATAGCTGTGCTCTCCAGGAATGATGAAGCAATATCAGAGATGATCATTATCCACAGAGGCAGCTTCTTTCCAGCCAGTCACTGCTTCACCTTCCATGGGAATAACTTTTCTCCATCTCCTTCCACAGTGCCGAGCCCGTGTGCGAGGCGGTGAAGAATTCCATCTGTGAGTGCCTTTGTACCCAGCCGAGCAGCTGCTGGAACAGAATCCCTGGAAGTTCTGCAGTGGCTGGGCACAGCTCCTCACCAGCTTCAAGGGAACAAGGAGGCAACATCAGATTTCATTCGGCAGGAAGCAGAAGGAAAGGGTATGAGAAGAAAAGAAGAGAATCCAATTCAGTCTCCGCAAAGGAGAGTGAGACGCTGAATGTGCCGCCGGGCTGGAGCAAAGGTTAGAACTGGAATGTTAAATACTGTACAAATCCCAGCCCCGGTTTCAATCCCAGTGCATATCAGAGCAAATCGAGGATTCTGTAATTTAAACGAAGCCCACTCAGTGGAGTGTGGAGACCTCTCATTTGCTGTGGCTGGGTGTGGCAGGAGCCCTGCCTGGCTCAGGAGCCCACCAGGTAACACTGAGCAGGAATCCTGTCAGCCACGGTGTGTGGGCTCTCTTCTGAATTTCCATACCTTTTCTATTACACCACTTCATTCCCTGTAGAAGAGACACAGAAAAAAAAAAATCTATTAAAGTACCTTTCTCTCACTGGCACTTTCTGGTTTATCTTGATCCCTCAGACCAGATCTTGTAATGCCTCCCTTTCCAGTTGTCCTGCCTTTGAACCTGTCTGTCTGAGGAGCTGGAGTTTAAGAAATTCTCTTCTTTCGACCTCCTAATGAAGGCAACAAAGACCACTGAGGAGTTTGTCTGCAGTGAAACGTGCTGATGATGATTAGTAATCAAATCATTAGTATTTGATTACTAATGCTGTGCATATTTTATTATACCAACAATTACAAGGAAGTCTGTACCTACCCCTCCAAATTCTGTTTTTACACCTCTGGGCCCCAGAAATGCTGGATGGACACAGTCCCTGTTCTTTAGTGCACTGGCTCAGGTAAAAACGATTCTTACACACAGAGCAGTGACTCCAGGAAAAATCTGATTTCATAGCTGTCCATAAGAATCCTTTGATTTGAAAATGCTGGTTTTCCATATGAGATAACTGAAGCATGAATATTTCCCCCGTGATAAAAGATGAATCAGCTTTCCTCAGGAGCATCTCCCAGACCCATTGCAGTCTGTCAATCCAGGGCTCTGCTAAGCTGAGCCTGTCCCTCCTGCCAGAGTGTGATCTGGTTCTGAGATGTGGCATGTGGGCACTGAGATTAAACCCTCTAACTTATCACTTATGAATTAAGCTGGGATTGAACATCAGAGGCATCAAAGTGTTTTTTGCCCGTATCACAAACTGAAGAGATTTTTATAGCATTCTGACAAGGCACAAATATAAGAATCAAATCAAGCAAAAATTGTAAAGAGGTAATGCAAGGAACGAAATCAAATGCTGTGGAAGCTGAAACTTGAAGGGATTTGATAGGAGCCTCTTTTGTACTTGTGTAAGAATGAAATAAATACTATCTGGCAGCATGTGTGGCAATGTGCTGAGGAAAATAGAGAAGGTGCTCTCTAACTCAGGATGATAAGATTCCTGACCCCATTTCTTCAAATGCTTGTTGTTCGCAGGCCGGGAGCTATTGTTGTTTTTGTAATGCAGATGTGAATCAGGTAAAAGTCTTACTTCAATTCATTACTACATTTTCAGAGCCCGTCTGGGAGCACGCTGGAAAGCTGAACTCCCACCTGAAGGCCCCAGTATTGCAGGTTCTCCCCCAGGTGTCAGGATTTAAACGCAGCCAAACGCTGTTGGCTTGAACGCCAAGTAAATGGAAAGACTTCTGACCCCAGTTACCACCTTCATGCTGCTGTTGGATTGATGTGATCCCCACGGAATTCCTTCTGGCACTTCTACAGAAGCAGAGTCTGCCCTATACATTGCAGTTTGAAGCAGGATTTCTTTGTTTACCTAATTTCTACCAAGCCTTTGAAAGGAAGGAAACATATGGATGCTATATATAGGAATTATTCCTCTCAAAGTGCAGCTACCTGTGGACTCAACAAAGCAGCTGCTTAAAGATCACACTAATTTTTGAACGAGGAAAACAAAACATGATTTCAGGATCTTTGTGCAAGTCAGCATCATCTGTGTTTAATGCAGCAATCAGGCAGCGCTTTGCTTTTGCAAAAGTACAGGATTCAGTTTAAACCTTTGGGATTTCAAGCTAATCAAATTAAAGATCAAGCCAGGGAGTGATGCTTTAAAGATGGATGCTGATGCAATTTTTTTTTTTTTTTTTTTAAATAGAATGCCATTAGAGTTGGGAGGAAGCAGTGAGACACACTCCCTTGTCATGGTCCTTTTTTTGCAAACCTGCATAAGTGACATTGAAACAATGTTCTGACATTGGTGAGTAGATTCTTTCAGCAGTTTGAGGGGATTTGTCAAACTATTGCATTCACCTCTCCGGCAATCAGTAAGCATGGATGCTCCAAAGGATGAGCTTTAGCATTGGCCACTTTTGCAGCTGCATGTTCAGCGTTAAATACACAGCACACAGCAAAAATGGATATGGTTTATATAGGAACGGCAGACGTAGCATGTGCATGCTAATTATTTTGATTTTCATGCACTTGTCCTGCATTTTCCCATTCCCACCCTACTGAAGATGGTCATAATGCCATCGTGGTGTGGATGAGAAAGTGGACAAATAAAAACAAGTGTTAAAATACTCTTCAGTTACAGAATCATGCTTATCACTTCAGTAGCTGCTCTCATATTAAGTGTTCCTTTTATTTGCTTGTTGTTAAACAACATTTGAATACTGAGAAATATTATGAGTTGGGAAAAGCAGCGCGTTTTTTACACTCCTTATATACTGCTAGAGCATTACTGCAAATAAATCAAAGAATTCACTTTGCCGGTATTTGGTTTAAGGCTTTTTCTTTCAAGTAAAAGAAGCATCTTAAGCGAGCTGCCTGCCACCCACGGAAGAGTTTGTAATATGTAAAAGGTTACGTTGAAAACAAATAAAACCTCAAATGCAAACTCATTCAGGCTGTGATTTTTCTCCTCAGAGCATCCCAGCCCCTCACTGTGCATTCCAATATGCAGCCCAAAAACGTGTTTACTTCCCAGCCTGGTGCTGGGGATCATTTCAAGCCCATTAGGTCCAACCTGGAGAGGGATCATTCAGAACCCATGAAACTCCTAAGGAAAAGAATTACTATTTTGATCACACTAAGACTTTTGCCTCTCCCCCTTCCCATCTGTTTTTAAATGTCTGGATGCTCAAATATCCCTGTGGGAAGGTGCTGAAGGAGCTGCTCATCATCGTGTGGTGACGCAGAGGGACAAATGTCTGGGAAATGCTGGCTCTGGCACCTCCAGACTCCAGGGCAGGGACACTTCTGAAAGGTTTGGATCCCTCATTCTTTGCTGGTTCCCAAGAACAGCTCCAGCTTCCAAAGGCTTTACTTCCAGAATACAGTTTTAATGAATAGAGTTTATCACAAGCTTTATATTTAGCTTCCCTTGTAATAAATTATGCTGCTTCTTCTGAAATCTGTGGAAACAGGATGTTATTTTTAATGGGCAGGAAGATATGATCCATGTTTTCTGGTAAGATTCCCAAAGTTTGAAACGGGTTTGTGGTGCTGGAAAACGCCATTTGAGTTTTTACATTTTGTCCTAAAGATTACAAAGAGCAAGCTTTCTTTTGAGCATTCATCAGCTGATATGGTTTAGGGGGTTTTTGGGTTTTTTTTCATTCATAACAGTGAAGCAGAATGTTTGGAGGCCATTCTTAAAACCGAAATAATGTTGAATTGTAACTACAGAAATGCCATCCCAAGAGGGGAACCTCAGGATGGAACTATTTTTTAAAATTATATAGGTTAAGTAAGATTCCACATTTGACTCTAAATAAAGTAGAATTGACTATTTTACACGCACATATCACAGTTGTGTTCACAAATAAACAGACACAATTGTCAGTCTTTTGCACAGAACTGTTCAAAACTTTTTCTAAAAAGCCAAGTCCTTTACAGAAAAAGCAATTCCCTCAAAACAGGAATGCTCATTTTTTTAAACTACCTAAATCAAGCTAAAGCAAATGTTGTAGATATTTATATTTTTATTTGAATGTTGATAATGTTTAAATATTTGCTTTTCAGAAGGTATTTTGGTTCATCCAGCTTTCTGTGTGCTTTTATTTTGTTTTGTGATCTATTTGAATAGTATTGAATTATCTCTTGAATATTAATATGGAAAACTTTTAATAGCTCCACATTATTAAGATTTTGAGATTTTTCTCAGATTTCCATCCATTTTCTTTTTTTCAAAATGCAAAACCGATGTTGAATTCCATTCCAACCCAAAGTAAATATTAACTGGAATTTTTCCATTTTGCTGAGAAACTCAATCAATATGTGATATTAACCTTGTTAACACGTTCGGAATTTAATTTTGCATGCACAACAAATACTACCTTGAGCAAAGGGATTGAGGATTTTTTGTGCAAATACTTCAAGGCTTTGGTTTCCTGGGGGGTTGCTCACATGTAAATTCAAGTGTCAAAATTCTAATAATCACTGAACAAAACTGTAAAATCATTTAGATAAGATATCTCAGCTGATTGCCACGATTTGATTTAATAAACACCAAATGCAAACTTAAAATTTCTTTCGGTCCTGACGTATCGTCAACACAAACTCATCCCAGCTTGTGATGGCAGGGCTCGACTCGCTCACAGAACGCATTTTTCTGTTCTGATAACAAACTACTGCTCACTGGAAGGTATTGGAATCTTACAGAGGAGCATGAATTTGAACAGAAGGCAATTTCTACGCTGCTAAATGTGAAATCATAATGTTTTTGCTACATAAACCAAGATTATTTCACAGTGCAGAAAAAAGTCAAGCGAAAACCATGATATACTGAGTCGCTGAAGTGAATCAATCTTTAAGAAAGCCTAGGATGTTAATTTTAAAAACCTGCCTAAATATTTTCTGCGTAGAACTCGTTCTTACATGTAGCGTATAAATGGCGGCTGTTCTTTCCCGGAATGAAATTTTCTTTCCTTTCAGCCCCAGTGTTGTGGGGATGTTTTAAAGCCAGTTCTGCAGCACACCAAGATGGGAAGAAAGGCAAGGAAAGGAGAGCTTTGCTCAGAAGGTTCTGCCCAAGATGCTTCACCCAATCTTGGAGACGTCCAGGGCGCGTCACCCAACCTTTCATTCAGAGCAAACAAAACCCCCAGACCTGCAGAGGGACGAAGGACTGGCAGTGGGAAAAGCTGCCTGGAGGTCAACAGCAGGGCGTAATGATTGGTGCCATCTCATCCCACTGCTGGGACCCGTGCAGGAAGTTCTGGCAGGAGGAAATTTCCTTTCCCTGGGGTGGATCCTCCCCTCGAGTGAGCAGAGTCTGAAGGTGCAAAAGCGACCCGAGAAGGCAGCATCACGTCTCCTCAGAGGAATCTGTGTGGGGAATAACCACCAGAGAGCTCACAGAGCCAGCTCTGTGGGAAAAGGAGAGAAAAAGCTGCCTTGGAAAAGAGGGAGAAAACAGCATTAGTAAAGAGAGAAAAAACGGCATTTAAAAAGCTCCTCCTGTTGTGAAAGCGTTGAGTCTGAGCACCTGGGGTTTTCAGCTCTCTTAAATTACACCCTGTGAAAAACACACAAGAGGAGCCGGTTCAAAGCAGATTTTTCTCCGTCAGGTGGAAGATTTAACTCCTTAGCTGGGCAGTGTAGAGCGTGGCTGTCCCATTCCACGTGGGACACCTGACCCAGGCTCACGCCAGAACAAGGCTCCTTTCCTGAAAAGCGAAAAGTTTCGCTCCTGGGAATCAGGAATTCCTTCAGGGTAAATGTGATGAGACAAAGCAGTGAGATTCCTTTCCATTTGCAGAGAAGTAGCTGTGAGATTACTGTATGTTTTCAGAGAAATAGTGACTTGTAGAAATACTCTGCACTCCCTGTGCCCCGTTTCTTGTCTGCCTTTAAAACTGTGGATCCCGAGAACACAAACTGAGGTCAGCAGAGCAGAGAAAGTGTCTGCCTGTGGCAGAATTTGGCCCAGAACACAAGATTTCCGTCCTCATCTCCTGTGGTGGAGAGGAAGGTAGACATTTACTCAAGTCTGTGACTTTAGATGCGGGGTTTTTAGGCCTTGTTAATAATTTTGGTGTTTTACAAATGTTTGGAATTAAATGAGATTACAGGGGAAAAAAATCCATTCTAATTCAATCAAATTAAATGTTAATTAGATTTTGTATTAATTTTTTCAGTGTCAAATTTATTACCTTTAGGAGGATTTGTAATATAGTAAAAATTGTAGCTCATAATAAGGGGTTGGAGTAACAGTAAAATGAGTTTTTATTTTATTAGACTTTGCAATTATGAGAGTGATTAATTTCTTCTTTAAAAAGATTTGTCCTCCTACTTGACAAGTCAGTGTTTATGAACAAAACTTTTACATTTAGTTACCATCACACCACTCTGAAAATCAATAAATGCAGATCTTGATTATGAACAGTATTCATGCTATTTTTAGCCTTATGACACAGAAAAGAAAGAGAAAATTGAGATTGGCTTCCTCCTTGCTGCTTCGCTGGATGAAGCAGAAATTCTGCCTGCTCCCAAGTGCATTAACCAGCACACAAATTCCATTTGTTAGGAAAAACCTTCCTTTGGTAGCCAGATTTTTAGGATGCAGGCACAAAGGCAGAAGCAGATGCAGTGGCTGAATTTGCTGCATTTCTGCTGTCGATGGGACAAGGTTCAGCTTCTGTGCTGGAGATGCTGCTCAGCTGAAATGCAGGGAATGTCCGGGCCATTATCCCAAAGATTCAGCGCAGTTCAAACAAATTTAGGCCATTTCAAGTCATAACAGAAGCTTGTGTGGTGTTGTTCCCAGCCTACCCCAATAAATGTCGCTTTGCTGTGCTGGAGGTGAGCTGGGGATTGTGTCAGACCTCTCCTGCCTTAACTGAACAGTCCTTGCTCCTTGTTGTTCTTAACCACAAGGGTTTTGTTCTCTTATTACTGAGCACTCTTTGTTTTCTCGCCCCACACCTCACCCGCACTGTCCCCTCCCATTTTTTGGGGTGTGTGAAGACCTTTCAGGATGCTCCAGACCCTGCAGTGAATCAGAGCCTCTGCCTTTCACTTCTGCTGCTGCTTCTCCTGCACAACCTGACCTTTGCCATAACTTCAGTATTCCACTTCCCAGCTTTTAACGAGGTGCTGACCACTGCCTGTTGAACTCAGGTTATCAGAGAGGGTGGATTTACAGTGAGGACTTTGGCTTATTTCTAGAACGGGAACGAATATTTTTACCAGTTTTCCCTTGTAGATTCCTTAACTTGCCACAAAATACTCTCAAGATTGGATTCATCAGCTCTTGCCAGGCCACAAATTACTGCAGATGAATAATGGATGTCCCCCACTCCCAGGTTTGCCTCTCCTGCCTCAGCCTGGCCCTGCTTCCAAGTGGCTGCTGAGCCTCTTCAGCTGCTGATGAAAAGCAAACAGCCACCGAGGTGCTGTGAGTGGCACAAATTCATCATCCATTCCTCCAGTCCAGGGATGCCTTGCATTTTTGAAACTATTTTCATTCCTTTTGGGGCCTGGAGACTGCTGAAGTAATAATAGCTTACCCTAGGAGCAGATTTCTTAGTAAACTCTATACCTCTGTGAAAAAAATAGCTATTATTGTGTTCGAAAGGAAGCCAAGGAGACAGATTTATTGGATTTGCCTTTTTTGGTTGAGTTTGGGTTTTTTTCAGTTGATTGGTTGGAGGTTTTTTGTGTTTGTTTTGTTGGTTTTTTTTTAAATTCCAAATACTCATTTCTTTCTTAAAATAAACAGAATTTGGGGGCATTTTAATTCACCCATTCCAGCATAAATGAGTGTGCTTTGCCTTTTTCTGGGTAACTGTCATTGTCATTTGAGTTGGTTTTTTCGTTACCTAGATGCCTCATAACACAGCTTGCATCTCTGTTATCTCACAGGCCAAAATTACAGTCTACTGAGCAGAACTCTCACCTTGCTCTAAAAGTCACAGATCTTGGTAAGGAGGAAACTCAGAGCTTATTTTGGAGCTCCTGTCTGTATCCTCCCCTGTAGCTAAAAGGACTCACTGTCAGTAGCAACTGGAGATCTAAGAAAAGCATTTCTATTTTGATACCTCCACAGCTGAACGCAGATCTTGGAATTTTATGCTTTGGGGATACTTATGCTAGATGTAAAAATACGTGAAACTGAATCAATATTATGGGGGGAAAAAAAAAAAAAAGACATTTTGTCTATAAATTTTAGTCGAAGAGTTTAAATATTTGGTTTCACACTGCTCAAGCTAGTCCACGCAGTCTCAAAAACCAGCGTAGAAGTGACTGATGGCACATAAAGTAATCAATGCATTTTAGGCATCCATAATCATGTTCCTCTTTTCACCTAATTAATTGGGCAACCCCAAGTCTCTTCCCCAAACTTCAATATTGACCTGCAAAGGGAGAGGCACCAGTCCTGCAGTGACATTGATGCAATAAATAACAACTGGTATCACTAGCAAGTGACAGCTCATTGCTGCACAGCTCGTGGTGCTCTGCACGCTCAACCCTCCAGGTTACAAATCCAACAGCAGCTCATCAATAGATCCAATAGATAAGGCTCCATACAGATTCCGGTTAAAAATCAGCAAGGATTTGTCAGCAATTAAGTGCCGGCTGTCCTCTGGATGTACTGATGAAGAGACTCTTTGGTGGTGACACCAAAAATGTTACGTGGATCAATTCTCTTCATTTGCTAAACTGGGTGATAAGGCAAAAAAAAAAAGAATGTTCGGAATGATATTTTTCTTGATAAGAAATGCAAGTTATTTCCCTCTCTTCTTCGTCTTGCAATGAGGTGTTCATAACCAGGCTGCTGAAGAGCCAGTGTGATCTCCTGGATGACTGTGGATGTCTGAGTGAGCAGCTAAAAAGTCCTGCCAGTTATGCAGGTCTTAATTATAAGACGCCTTTCTCACCTCTAATCAGCTGGGAGAATTCTTATATTAAGTCTAATTACTACAAATATTCCACACCAAAGCCCCATAATCTCGTTAATTCAATAAAACCTCTTTCTGTATGAGCCAACTCCAAGTGATCATCTGCACAGATCTATTAATAGTTACAATAAGGAAGCAGAGAAGGTATTGTAAAACTATAGATAAAGACGGATGAAAGGTATAGAGAAAGTCACTTCCTTTGCTTGCAGTTTGATTATTTTCAAAACCTAGAAAAAAGATTTCAGGTGGCCTAAATGTTGCGAAATCTGGGGAATCTTGGATTCTTTTGAAGACTCTTCAATCCTTTTGATTTCGAAGCCAAAGTGTATTTTCTTCCTATTGGTCATTATTATTTTAGGGGAATGTTGGAGACCTATTACAGCCAGAGTTGTGAGTTATTGCAAGGTTAGAGCAACATGCATATTTTGGATATTTAATGGAGAACCAAAAAAGATGAATTAAATTACAGGGCTTCTGGTGAGTTCTTGTCTATCAACCCAGAAAATAATTTCAACCTGTCAGGGAAAAATGAAAACTGGAGTCCTACTCAACAAGGTGCAAAATTGTTGCTTAATGTAACAGTAAATAAGCTTATTTTGCACTGTTATTCAGGATGACTGATTTGCACTGCTATTTATGATGATTGGTTTCAGTGCAAATGAAATATTCTTCAATTTCAGAAAAAAAAAACCCCAATCCAAGTGTATTTTAGGTCCTCTGTGCAGGTAAAATATCTGGGTGAATCCATGGTTGCAGTGCTCCTCGGTCGTAACTTCCCACTGCTCCCCAGCCTGGGAAACGGAACTGAAACAGAGAGACTTCCACTGAACCTGTTCCTGGGAGAGCAATTTTCTAAGAGGAAACATGGATTTCACAGATCAGTTATGGATTTCTGGGGTTGTTTCCAGGGGAGGAAGTTTTTAACTGGAAAAGCAGATTGCACAGAATCAGGGAGGTTTTTTTGGTTTCGTTGAGAATTCATGATTGCTGACATTTGCAGGAGAACTCAAGGAGCTCATTCCCTGATGGCTTTCATTTCCTTTGCACCAAGACAGAAAGCTCTGGGAGATTGGGAAGGCAGCACAGTCCTCACCTGCCAGGTAGACCAGAGGATTGTCCAGTTAGCTGACCAAAAGTATTCAAACAGGCCATTGCACTCCACTGGGGGATTCCGGCAATCCCAGGGTTTTAACTGGATGGAAATGCAGCCACCCAGAACCTGGTCTCTCCCTTTTTATATTCCTGTTTTGCTTGGCCAGGATTTTGGCACCTGACTGCTTCTGCAGCAGAGCTGGCCTCGATGCAGTGGGAGAAGCAGAACGTGGATTGGCAAGTTTAACAACAGCCCAAGCTCAGGCATTTTTCCTTTCCCTACCCGCACAATCCCTGGACCTGCTGCCTGCAGTCTGTGCCTGACTCCTCTTTCTCCCCAGCGCTGGGACACTTTGGGGGTTAGGAGGCAGCAGAGTGAACTATCACAGCTGCCAGGATCCCCAAACTCATCTTGACAATTTGTGCTTTACTAATCAAATTCACGTGTTTCAAACCCTGGTGTCTCCAGCCCTGCTCTCTAAACAGAGCTGCCCTTCTTGTCCCTCACGTCGTGGTCCAGAGAGTTGGGTGGTGTTCTTGTTATGTGCTAATTTTATTTGAGAAAACTCAGGTATGTCTCTTAGAAAGAGTAGAGCTCAGACGTTTTTGATTTCTTACAGAAGTTTTGATTTCATCTCTCATCTCCAACTTTACGGTGCCTTCCCATTATCAGTACAAAACTTCAAATAACAAGAAGTGTGGAAGCACCTGGGCTGGAATTCCCCAGGAATTTCGAATGTGCTGAGTGATTTAGATCACTGACTCCCCCAGTCTCTGAGGATCGTCTCTTGAGCAATTACACCGCCCTAATCCCTGCAGCTAAGAATCGTCTTTGTTTCTTTCATGTTTTCTTCTAATACCACTGCAAAATACAAGCAGGCAGTGAGGAGACACACTGCAGAAGCCTCTGCTTCCTCCTGAAGGGGATTTTTGCCCTGATCAAGAGATGAGTTCTGCTAGTTGTGGGCTCTGGTGCTCTCCCTTTACCCTGTGTGACCTGCAGCACAGCCCTGCTCACCCAGGGCACTTGGAGCTGTGGGAAGGATAAAAGGATGTGCCAAACACAGGCACAGACAGCTGTGCAAAGGAAAGTACAGGAAGGATTTCCTTTCTGCAGCGGTTTTTAAAAATCCTGCCCAAGATGTGTTGCACCTCTGCATAAAGCAGGGTTTCCCTGCTGGCATCCTCTGCTGAGGGGTCACAACCTCGTTTCCCTGCCGTGTATCTCCAGAGACACATGACAAAAGTTTTACCTTTGGATGCGGTGCTAAGGAGCAGGCTAATTTTAGGAACAAGGAGCTACATGAGGCCGCATTTTTGCTAAAGAAGAGTTTACTTGCATGTGCTAAGGAAAGCTACCCTAATTGGTCTACTGTCAAAAAGTTTTCATTTGAATCTATTCCCCTTTTCTTGGTTATTTTAACACCAACATTTCTTGTAAGTAGAACTGAAGGATTTTATTTTCCCTGCCAGGAGGAAAGGCGTGTGCTGCCACACCTGGTGACAACCTGGGGCACCTCTGAGGCTGACAGAGCTCTGACCTTTCCTCCTTCTCTCAGCCCTTGGTTTTTCCTTGCTAACTCAATTAAGCACCTTTCTAATTCGAGTGCCCACGATGGAGGAGAGTTTTTGCAGTGCTTGATGTGGGTGTGTAAGAGCACAAGGGTTTCCAACATCCATGCCAGAACTGAAGCTCCTCATTTGTTGCTTCCCAGACCCTCCAGTCAAGAGTGATGAACTCAGACACAGCCCAGAGGACAGACTTGTAAGAGAGACATGAAGAATCAGAGATGAATTAGTTTCTGTCCTCTCTGGATGGCTGTTGAAATCCACCCAGACAGAAACAGAATCAATTTCCAGAGTCCTGGGACTTAGAAATGTTTGAATCTTTGTCTTAAGTAGCCAATTTCTGAAAAACAACAACAGCAACAACAACAGCAACAGCAACAAAAAACCCCCCAAACAAACAAACAAACAAACAAACCCCCCAAAAACCCCAAACAAACCCAACAAAAACCCTGAAAGATTTTTCTTAAACTTATACTTTTTTTTTTTTTCCAATCTGTATTTAACAGATATTTAACAGATTAGTTTTATACAGAACTTGAGCAGGTAACAGTCACGTTTAAACATTTTTGATGCAATTTCTCTAGGAATGAAGCTGTGCAATCCTGGCTCCCCATACTCACCTTAGGCGCCTACCTGGGAGCTGAACTTGTTGTCATGACTAACTGAAGGTGGGCGAGGGAGTTGTTCTTGAGAGCCACAAGACTTTATTTTAATAATTCATTTTACCCAATTTAATAACTGGGGAGATGAAGTACAACAAAGCTACAATGCCATCATTTTTGTCAGTCTGCAATTAATTTGCTGTTTCCACAGACAATGGGACCGTATTTATTTTTTAGTAGCCCTTTAATTCTTTGTGACCCTAAGAATTTTTTCTCTCTGCTATCAATACACCGTAGCTTATTTCTGTTGATTTCTGAGGCATTGTTCAGTTTCCTGTTTTGCAATAGAATTCAATCAATCTGTCCCTTATTTATACAGAACTCATTATTTAATTCTTCATCTTTGTTTAGCTCCTGCAAACATATTTTTACTGTATATTCCTCTCATTTGATATTTCACTCAACATTTTTATGTAAATGACATGACGTGTTTCCTTTCCCTGCCTCTGAATTACTGAAGATTTTCTCAAGTGCTTTTGTCCTAAATGGATGCTATGGTCTTCATAATTTTGTGCTTATTTCTGTGTACCCTACACTCACTGTTTTATAGTTCACTTTATTTTTTGTATTGTTTTTCCAACTCCAGTGCTTTTCGCTTCCACTCCTGTTTTTGACACTATAATTACTATACAGACCTGACATTATGCATGAGGTTCCTTTACTGTGCTATTTTATCTGCTTTTAATTCTCATTTTTAATTTTGCTTTATTAGTAGTGTTCTCCTCCTGTTCTTACAACTGTGCAGCATATTCTGATTCCCCCACATCTTTCCTCATCCTTCTCTGTTTCTGCTTCTCTTCCCCACTGTCATATCCTAGCTGATACCATCTTGATGAATAAATTATCAGGATTGTTCTACAAGAAATCTGTCATGGGGTGTGTGACCTCCTTTAAATCTGAGATTTAGCTCTGAATTCCGTATCAGCACTACACGAGCTGCTCTGATGGAAATGTGTAGGAACTGGTGGCAGTTTCTTCTGAAGCCTCCCTGTCTTTGTTCTGCTTTCCCATCCTTCTATAATTTATCACTTTTAGGACACAGTAAGTGACTTGGAAAAGGATGTTTTGTCCCAATTACAGCTTGATTGAAGTCAAGTTCAAACATCTGAACTCAATACACAACCTTGTGATATTCTAATATTACTTGTTAAGAAGCGGACACACACGGACACGTGAAAAATGCGTGGGTTTTCCCTCCACCTTTATTTTTTCATAATTAATAAATGATGGAAGTGTCAAATTATGACTACTAATTATGAAAATCACTTCCAGATTTTAGTTCAGCCAGGGGAAGGTAGAACTGGAAGCCTCTGTTAAAACGTTCTCTCAATATTTTTTCAAATGTTCCAGATTAAGGAAACATTTGTATTGTTTGGCTTTTATTAACACCTTAATGTAGATCCTTTAGCAGTCAACTAGAAGTCCCAGTGGTGACACAGTGAACTTTCAAGGTAAAACATTAATTTTAATGTTTGCTGTTACGAAAATGGTGCAGAGATCTCAGACTTTCCATGATGGTAAGAAACATTAAACAGTGACAAAGGAAAAACAAACTGGAAAAACAAAAAAAGGAAAAAGTGACAAACGAAGTTTTTCAGTTATCTGGCTTCTCCAGGTTGCTTCTGAAAGCGCAATCATCAATCTGATATTTAATCCCAGGTGCTCCTCAGAGTGGGTGCCACCACGGGGTGAGGATGATGATGCTGAGCTCTTCTCTCTGATGAGGAGTGTGGTTGTTGGGGTGCCTTCAGTTCTGCACTCAGAGAGTTCCGAATGCTGTCATCAGAGCGAAACTCTTGCAGGATGGATCCAAATTCAAAGCAGTCTCTGTTTAGTAACTGAGAGGAGGGTGGTCTGTTTGGAGACCCTCTCTTTTGTCTGTGTTGGTATCATTAGGGTATCAAGACTGTGATTAATTAAACAGGTAAAGACTCATTAGGACCAGATAAGCGCTGCATGCACAAAGTCCAAAAATATTTTCACTTCATATTCAGTCAGATACATAAAGGATTTAAATCAGTGTTCCCTGCTTTATATTTATGACTTTCTAAATACAAGTGGGGCAAGCACAGTGATGTCTCTAAATGTGAAACATCTGTTGTCCTGTCCTAGGTTGAGGGATTCTCAGAATCAAAAGTGGAACATGGAGCGCAAATCTTCTCTTTTATTCCACAAAGGAAGAATATTTTTAACATGTTTGTGTATAAGGAATTAGTGAAAAACTGAAAACTAACTAAATTCATAGACTGAGAAAGGATTGAAAGCAAAGATTCTTACAGATTTCCATTTCCATTTTCATTTTGCTTTAAAAACTGTTCTTTAGACTCTCAGCTGTAGTTTATGAATTTATTTTCCATGGGAGTTTAGGAGGCTCTGCAAGTGTCCCAGAAGATGTGTGGGGCACTCAGGTGCTGCAGTGAGAGACACAATATCTGGATGCAGGAATGGGCTGAGGCAGATCCATGCAAATACTGCTTTATGAACATTCCAATTCCCACACCCCAACAGCTCTCCTTTATTCCCATTATTAGATGACTGTCCTATCCTTTATGAGGTCTCTTTCTGCCTTTTCTGAGACTTTCATAGATGTGCTTTTATTACAAGAGCATTTAGAATTTAATTTCTGGTAATTGTGGCTCCATATTAACTGCATATACTTTATGTACATGAATAAGTCTCATTATGCCTGTATCTTTTCCCGGGAGAATTATCCAAGAGACAATATTCACCATGCTCAACTAGGCAAAGCAAACTGATCATTTCTGTGCCAGCAATTTTGGAAAAAAAAAAAAAAAAATAAATCCACCAACTGCAAATCCAGTCTTGAGAAAGCAAATCTTTTAAAAGCAGTTTCACCCAGCTTTTTTGGAGGCATTAATCTCCTGATATATCTCACATCAAAATAGAGGAAAAATCAGTTTCATTTAAAAAAAAAGTGTAGGAGTGTGGAGTTTGTGTGCGCGGGACTGAGATCCAGGGGGAGAAGAGAATAGCAGACAGTGAACTCTTAGTTTGGACAAGTGTTTCTCTGTGTGTAGAAAGAGTCTGTGGGACCGCAAAGGGAATAATTTACAGAAAACTTCAGAGTTTTTTTGGGAGAAAAGGATGCATTTTGGGGAGTTGGGAAGAGAAATCTCTGTATTTATCAGAATGCATTCAAGCCTGAAGAATGACATTTTATACAGTATAAAGCTCTGAGGTTCAGAATTCAACTATGGGAGAGTTCGGTGTAGATATGCAAAATGTGGCATTTCACATAAAGGATCAGGAGAACACTGAAGGCAGGGGCACGAGGGGTTTGTTATAGTTATTAACTGCAGCTTGATTAGATAATAAGGGGAATGCAGATTAAGGTGGAACTGTGGTGTGACATAATGCAGAAATGCCTGTGGTAGTGCAGACACACAAAACTGAGCAGAAGAGTTCCTCAGTTCATCAGTATTCGCATGCAAATTCAAGAAAATATGAGTTAATCTTTAAAGGCACATATCAGTGATTTTTACAGTGCTGCAGCGAAGCAGTGGACGGATTTGCAGAAGCCTTACAAAGAATACAGAAGAAAATAGGAATTACAATGGACAGATAATGACTTCTACCGTGCTTTAAACCAGATTGTGCAGTCCTGCAACACCCACAGCGAAAGAGGAAAACAGCTGGGAGGTGGAGAAGTGACAGCTTCTGCTGAGTGAAGCCTCTTACAACACTGAATTCCTTGCCAGCACAGCCCCTGCTGTGCTAATGCACGCCAGTGTCCCCCTGGCACACACAGGGGGGCTCTCGGCTGCAGCTCCTGACAGCAGCAGGTGATTTCTTGGGCTGGAGAATGCTCTTCCCAAGTTTTCTTGGGCTGGGGAATGCTCTTTCCAGGCGTTGTGTCAGAGTTGCATGCACAACTCTCCATCAGTTCTCACCTTGTAGGTTCTTTTTTCCCCTCATCTTCAATGCCTTACCACTGTTTGTAGTTCTTTGTTCATACCTCACAACTCACGTCTAAGGAGCTTTGCAGAAAATTTTCACCAGATGTTTTCATTAACAGTGTGTAGTCTAAATTGGCAACACCAGAGCAAACCTCTCCTCATTCCTGCCTGCACAAACCCCTCTGTGATCTCATGTTGCTGTAGAACCCGAAAGAAAGACTCCAAATATTTTAGAAGGCAAAGAGCAAAGAAAAAAGGCTTTTGTCGTCTAATTCTTACTACCTTTTGTAAGGGTGTTCCCATACAGACTTAACATGGTTGATGAATAAGAATGACACCTCTCTGATCCCACTGGTTAAACTAGAGAAACAACAAAACACCACCTGGAGAAAGATTGTTTTCGGAAAGGAGAGTTGTTTGCCAAGATTGTTTTGAGAAGATTTCTTGAGAAATGTTTCCTTGGGAAAAAGTTAGCAGCTGCTATCAGGCTGAAATCGCTCAGACCCAGAAACATCAGGCCCACAATCTCACAGGAACCTCTTGGGCCCCTGAGGAGCTTTGGGGACATTATTCTCACCTAAACCAGCCTGGGCAAAAAGTCTTGATGCAGATTGGATGAATTGGATCTCAGGAAAGGTTTCTGCCCTGGAAGGGATGGCCAGGCGTTGGCACAAGCTGCCCAGGGCACTGGAGGAGTCTCCATCCCTGGAAATGACCAGGGAATGTTCAGATGTGGTGCTCAGGGACAGGTCAGTGGTGGCATTGGCCGTGCTGAGTTAACAGCTGGGCTCCAAGATCTTACAGGGCTTCTCCAGCTTTAACCATTCCATGATTCAGCATCTCTTGCTGCAACTTTTCCCAGCTCTGATTATCCACTGAGTCCCTCTGTGGCTGCACAGTAATCATCAACACTCATCAGTACCTTTACTTAAACTCAGTAATTACTACAAAAACTCAGATCAGTAATTTATTTTATCCTAATTTAAAGAGAAGCATGAAGAATCCAGCAGCTGCTCTCTTTATTACTGCTGTACACAAAACCTTGTTTCTATAATTTCATGTAACCCTTTGTGACCTTGCTTCCTTTTTTAAAGAGGAAAATGAAAAACCTTTTTAAAATTCTGCTCAGAACATAAAAGGATTGGCTCATGTTCCATTTCTTCTCTTTTCTTTTGATAATTCCATAGTCCTAGGGACTCTAAAGTTCTGGAAACTACTCTGCTCCAGTTACACCTTGTTAGTGCAGGGGAAGGGAGGGAAAGAGGAATTGCTCATGTTTTTTTGGATCAACACAGAGGAACTCTCTGAATTCATTCCAGAGGCTTTACCCCTTTTGCAGGGAAACAATGAGAATGAGTTTCCCTGACACCCCCAACACGATTTCTGGGCTGCTTGACTGTTTATTTACCACTTTACTATACAGCAGTTACAGTGGTATTTTCCATCTGCCCAAAGTGTTTTGGGGAGAGAGACAGAAAGTGAATCCAATACTTACTTCCAAGGCAAAAATCGATTTTAACTAGAACCAATGCATTTCAGATTTCTGTTCAAGTCAGGGCTGACTTAGTATTCACGGTGCTTTTCCTCATGCAGTCCATGTGGTGAGTTTCATTTGCAAAGTGGCATGCACAGGACTAAAGGCCCAGAGGAACAGAGCCCTTCTACCTCCTACAAAAAGTAAATTAGTTTTTCTTAGCATTCTGTCTCTTCATCATCTGGAAAACCTGCTGCTAGTGAAATTCTCTTCTGATGTCCAGTGCATTTTGGAACAAATCTGTAGCTTGTTTAAAAGGCAGCTGCAGTTTGCATATAATCAGCAAACATCTGCAGTAATTCAAAAGGAAAAGGTAAACCACTAGCACTAGAGAAAATGATCAGAGGCAATCAGGTACAGCAGATGCAAGTGTTATCAATGTCTGAAAATCAAGGGAACCAGGCAGTTTTAGGAGGCCCAGAAATGTCCAGGGAAAACAAGGTTTGTTCCCTGTCCTGCCACACAGAACAGCTGTTAGAGGACTGCAAAAAACTACAGGAGACAGTCAAATGACAGCGCTCAATTCCAGCTTGATGGAAAATGGCTTCACTAACTTCTAATGCAATGTATTTACTAACTTCTAATGTAATGTATTCGCTAAATTCTGCCTAATGTATTTACTGCTGAGTGTAAGAGCAATTTTCCATGGTATCCGCTCAATGAACATGGATGAACACTGTAATTGCCCTCGTGCTGATAACGTGCCCCTCAAGTCAGAATTTGGCACCCTTGTGCTCTTGCTGTAGAAAGAGAGCTATTCACACACACAGAGACGCCTGTAACATGCATTTTGTTCATTTTTTCAAGCACGTCACCCCCCATATACGCAGCTTTTATTTGCTCTTGCATTTTCAGAGCAGCAGACAAAATCCTTGCTGAGACTGAATCCGTTTAGGAAAGCCTGCTTATTTTGTTTTGGACTTTTTTCCTTGGAGGTTCAGTGGGTTTTCAGTGGAGTCAAGTAACTTAAGGTATGAGAGATGGTTGGGAGAAAAGAGAAAGAATTGAGGCGGGCTTTTGTGGCTCCCAGTGTTGTGTTATCACCCACCAGCTCAGCTCTCAGCGCTCACATGTTCCACAGAGCCCTCCTGGGAGGGCAGTGCAGATCCCAGGGGGAAGAGGTGACATTTGTGGGGTGCTGTGTGTGCCCACACAGGGGGTTTCACAGTGTGAAAAGAGCACAGAGTGCCCCCATGTCACAGCAGCTCTGGGAAGCTCCCAGGGTAGGTCAGTGTGTCCATGCCACTTCTGTGTCCCCTTTCTGTTCCTCCCACTCAGTAGGCAAACAAATATGTTCTGTGTGAATACACATCACAACAGGCTGGCAAGCAGCGAGCAACCAAAACAAATTACTGACAAAATCCCTCTGTCAACTCAGCAGCAAATCTAAACACCAGGAACTTTATAAGAATGGGTGTGATAGAGAAAATGCTGATTTTATGATCCTGCCATGAGCTAAAGGAAAAGAATTGAAATGCTGAGCAGGAAATGATGTCAAATTACTTTCTCTTCCACTGTCCTCCTTTTTAACTTCCTTTTGTCTGTCTCTCTCAACTCTGTCTCACATAATTCTTCTCATTTTATTCATGTTCCGATGATCTTTATTCAAGACCACTTTTTTATATGCATAGTTATACCCCCTCTTCCCATATGCATCAAGATGTCACTTTTATTCCTCTTATTAATTATTCTTCTCTGTTCTGGCTTTAAATTTTAAACACCAGAAGATTTTGGAAGTCTCAAAAATCTTACTGCTTAATAGTTCATATTTAACTCATGTTAAACTGCTTTTATCTTGCAAATGTCAGTCCTTCTGACTGTTTTATCTCCCTTTAGGCTTCCTGATCAGTTTGTTAATCAAGAAGTAGAGAACTGCAAATGTTTAGTAATATCTTTCAAGTACAAATGAAAATTCACTTGACTGGAAGGTGTTAATAAAGAGAAAAAGCAAGAATTTCTGGAAGATTCAAGTCACTCCTCTAATCCAAGAGTAAGATTTACATTAGGGCCTGAAAAGCAAATTTCACAACTGACTGACATTTCTTTTTCCTGGAAAACAAAGTTTTGGAAACCTTTAATTCCCCACTGAAATGAAAATGGAGCCACTTAATAGTTTTCAGAAAGGGGGAATGTTATTCTAAAGTTTATACTGGGCGTTTGCTTATGAGTCCCAGACTCCGTATCAAAATATTTTCATTCCACACCACTTTGAATAAAGCAGAACAGGAGCTGAAGTGCTGTCCTGGTAATGGGACTGCAGCAGCTTTTGATTCAGTATTCCAGCCCAGGTCTTTGCTGGTGGTTTCACCGGCTCTCCTGAACAATTGCTGCATTGTATGTCATGGTTTTAGACCACTGAACCAAATCCTGCCTGCCTTTCTCTTTAGTTTCACTGGGAGTTTAAAAGCAAAGTATCAGAGCTCAGAAAACGGCACACTTGAGTTAAAGGGAGGGTTTGGGGCGGGTGGTTTAGGGCAAATTTGAGAGAGAGACCCCGAAAAAGCTCCCTCTGGGAGCAAACCCAAAAGGCCCGCCCCACAACCGGGCCGGGAAAGAACTTCCTCGGAGAAAAGTGGAAAAAACCCGATTTGTTTGACAAACAAAGTGCTCACAAGCATAACGAATGAATAATATGAAGCAATGGAACCTCTCGTTGTTCTGAAGTGAGATGACAAATTCAGACTGTCCCTGCTGTGGGTAGCTCAGCTCTGCGGGCCCAGGCCCCGCCGGGCCGCGGGTCAGCTCCCGGTGCTCCTCTGGGCTTTTCAGTCCGGAGCAGCTTTAAACAGCCCTGGGGAAAAGGAAAAACAGTCCAGAGAGCTTCTCTGCCTCAGGTAGCTAAAACTAACTCAAAGCAAAGCAGGTCTCCGTGTCGCTGCTTGTCTGTGCCTCAGACGAGCACAGTCCAGGAGCGGGAATGCAGAGGAGGGGACGCTGTTTTCACGACAAACTCTACACCTCTTCTTTCCCTCCCTTCACTCTCAGAACTGGTCTCACAGCAGGATTTTCTCTCTCTCTACCCTGGATCCTGCTTCATGAGAGTCCGCCTCATGCTCCTCAAGATTACTCCTCCACGATGACCCTCCCCTCACCAGCTCACCCCCTCTTTTATCTCACTCATCCTTATCCGATATCGCTGTGACTCATCAGGAGCAAGGCTGTACTGGTAAATTAACACACCTGTTAACACCGGGGGTTATTTAGCCTTAAAAGTACAGAACTTAACACACAGCATAAACAGAACTGGGGATACGGGCATCAAAGAGTCGCCCCAGGACAGTGGGATGCAGTTTATGAGGAATTCAGGCAGGAGTTGTGGCTCTGCCAGGTGCCTTTGAAAGGTCTCAAAGTTGCTGCCCGAAGCGGAGGGAAAAGAGCACTGGGATAAGAATTCCCTGTGCTCTGGGACGCAGGACAGGGAACGATGCTGTGGGGAGCGCTCAGGGAAAGGCAGAGAGTGCCAAAGGTGGGAGAAAAGCCCGGGCAGGGTCTGAACACACAATTCCTGCCCCGAGCTGGTGAACACAGACAGGGCCCTGCTGCTCACAAAGGCAATAAAACACCTGGCAGTGCAGGCTGGGGGAAAGCTCTGGAACAGCCCTTTCTATTTTATGGAACAGCCCTTTGCAGGAAATGCAAAGGGAGAGGAAATTAAGGTGCAGAGACCTCATCCAAATCCAATTTTCTGAAGCATTAGAATTGCCTAAACAGAACTCTGTGACTGGTTATTAAATTATGAGAAGTCCTTTATTGCCTCTCCCCACTTGCCTGGAGCCCAGAAATTCCTTTTGGTAAAGCACTTCCTCAGGACCCAGGCAGAGCTGGGTTCAAATTGAGACTTTTCTTTGGTTCTACTCTACTGGAAGAAATAAGGAGAGATTTTTTTGATGCTTCTGCTCAGTCCCCAAACAGATATAGGAGCAATTAAAAGGGATCTTTTTTCTGCTCTTCTCTCCCCTTTACCAGTTCAGTTTTCCTAGACAATAACTTTCTCTAGAGATTCAAGTGACAGACTGTGGCTAAGTTAGGAAAGAACACATCAGAAATAGCTGCTGGGTTGGCAGTGTTGGACTCCATGAAGACCCACAAAAATATGTCAGAAATTGGAAAAGCTTTAATTTTTAATCAGTTTTCTTCCTGTCCCTTCTTTCCTCCAATTGAGTCATGTTTTGAAAGTCCTGTCTATTTTCATCTATATGTTGAAATAGCGTGTTATTTAAAATGCTTCTGTATTTTTTCCCTTCCTTTTTAATTTTAAAATATTTTCTTGAAGTTAAAATTAGTTCAGAGACTGTTAAGAACAGTAGTGATGGAGTGTTTGACACTTTTTTGCCCAATATCACTTCATTAAAACACGTTTTACTGATTAGATAAGTGTACAGGAAAACTAAATGACAGTTCCTTAATCAGGTTGTGAAAAAATATGGGCAAAACTGAAACATTACCCCAAAATTCGGACATGTGTGTAACAGAGACATTCTTTGGAACCAGAAAACCCCAAAAGATCAAAAAAGCCTATTCAATTCTTTAAGTAACTGTAATTAACTTTTGTAATAAATGTTCCTTCTAAATGGCTACACAGGGAAGCATCTTCTGAGAACGGAACATGAAATAATCTTAAGGCAATTACAAAGAAGTTTTTTGATTTGCGAAATTTAGTATAATTATGTAATTTTCTTTTGTGTGCAAGCAGGCTTGGCATTGAACTCCCACAAAATGATGAGTCATATGGAGCTGGTTATTTCCCTGAGAATAGCAAGAAGCAAGTGAAAATCATCATTTGAATGCCAGAGCCCAGGAGTGCAATGCATGAATCTAACTTTACAGTGGAAGCCATGGCAAAACATTCACCCTGACGCTTGAAGAAGGTGATCTCTGGAGCACTAGAGGTCCTGTGCAGTGGGAAAATGCTCCTTCCCTGAGCTGTGAGAATGCTTTCACAATCCCCACCTGCAGGAGAGTTCGCTCCATGAAGGGTTTCATTTCTCTGCCAGGACGTTTGCAATGAAGGAGCTGTAAGAGCTTGTGTTTGACTTTATTATGCACTGTGAAAGGTGAACATATTGTAGACACTTAACAGGTTCCTTCTCTCAGACTTGTTAAAAACGGAGAGCTCGGGAAATTAAATGTTGCCCAACTGAGTGCATGTGTGGATGTAGGAATTTGTACGGTAGTACATGTAGGCAAAGTAGAAGTCTACCAGCCAGTGATACCCTTAATCCAGACTTTAATGACTAGGTCTGTACTCTTGAATAGAAAATTGCTCATCTCAGTGATATTAGCCCACAAAATCATTTGGATTGCATGCCATTTTTTTTGTCTACATCGCAGCAGATACTATTAAACTATGTCCAAATAATCTTTGCAATTTCTCTCAGTTTTCAAAGTCTTTTTTACTGCCAGATTTATGACTGAAAGGTGCTGATCACATTCTGAAAGTGCAGTGTTCTACCAAGAGCAGGGATTCAGTTGTAAAAAGACACTTTGGATTAAGCAGTACCTTTTGTATTTTTTCAGAACTGAAAATGCTTTTTTGCAGATTTTTATTTTAATATAAACAATTATAAGAATGAAGTCCCTTTAAAAACCCAAGATCAGATGTCAGTGGTGCCCAATGACAGGATGAGCAGAAGTGGGCATAAACCACGATGCCGGAAATCTAATTTAAACATAGGAAAATCAACTTTTTGGTAATTGAGGTGGTGCAATAGGTTTGGGACGGGCTGAGAAAGGGAATTCTTGGAGAAAACAAAAACCAGACTGGCCCAAGGCCCTTGGAACCTGCTTGAGTCGAGGCTGCTCTGAGTAGTAGTGGGAGCAGCTGAGCTCAGGAGGTTTCAACCTCAAGGATTCTCTGATAAATGTTAATTAGCCAAAGGGATTATTCCCTGTTTTCAGAGAAAGGAATTTCTAAATCATGCACCCTTTTCAAAATGAATTATGCCTCTGCTAACACAGTTTTTAGTGCAGGAATCTATATTCTAACTGTGTTGTGGTTTTTTTTTTTTTTTTTTTTGTTTTGTTTTGTTTTGTTTTGTTTTGTTTTTGTTTTTTTTTTCCTATGGATTCTGACTCTGGCAAGAACTTGTTGTGCCATCTCTCTTCATTAAGAGATACATGACATGTTCACAGGACCAAACTGAGTGCTTTTACAGGACATATGCTATGTGACTGGAGACACATTAAAAGATAATTAAGCATATTAAACAATAATTTGATTTATTCCATATTTGTTTTATATGGGGATATAAAAACTGATTCATGCCTAATTCATCTCCCAGGCAGTCTCTTTTCCTGGCACAGATGTTGAGCAGGCAGTGACAATGCTGTCCCTACTGTTCTGCTCTTGGAGTGTCAGAAAAAGGCTTGACCAGACAGTCTGTAACCAAAGGGTCAATCACAGCAAGAGGACAAACACATTTGTCCTTGAATACTTCTAAAATATCTTGGTCAGAGGTTGACCAGCACAAATAGAAGTGCTGAAAACAGACAAGGACAGTTAACTAGGAGAGGAAAAAAAAATAAACCAAATTCTATTTCAAGAAGGTGTTTTTTTTTTTTCCCAAATGATGAATAAAAGCAATTAATCGTAGATAGAAAACTTAAAAAAATTGTGCTAAATATCCTTTCACTTTTCTCTGCAAGAGGGTGGTTTCTTGAAGAGAGAAAAAATTCGTGATGGACTTGAAGTCAACAAAAAATTTCTTTGTCTAAACTAGCTACAGATTTATTCTTATTTTAAAGACAGTGAAAGTTCTACTAACTGAAAATGGAAATATAAATAGACAAAAAGTTAAATGCAAACTTTATAATAACTCCAAAAAGGTGATCTTCAACTTCTTTGTTAAAATGTATTCTGATTTAGATGGCTGGAGTGTTGTGAGTAATCCATTGCTATGAGACATCATTTATAAAACACCACTTAACACATCTTGTGTGAAGTATCTATTATTAGCAGATTGTTGATTTCTAAAGAGCAGAAAAAACTCAAAGGTGGAGGTGAAATGAAGGATGAAATTTCACTTTTGTGAGTTTTTAAGGAGACAAAACAAACCATGGAAACTTTTAACAATTATTATTCTTAATGGAATGCCATTATTTTAGAAATTCCTAAGGGGATAAATATGGAGGTCAGGTTTAGAAACACACAGAAGTAACAGCACGGATATGAAAAATAAAATGTCACACTGGAGAGCACTTCCAGCACAGTTTTGGCACAGTATCAGCCTTTCTCAAACATTCTTCTCAAACAGCAATCCAAGGTCATCCAGCAAACATCACATTTCACAGAAATCCTCCCACTGTGTTGGGCTGGGACACTGATGGGATTTGGAGGAAGCCCTGGAATGATCTTCGCTGTGGTGGAGGAGAATCAGAGCCTCTACCTCACAGACTCCACTTCAGAGTCTTCATTTTGCTGCCTATTGTTTTGTTATTTCATCTTTTACAAATTCCAGGGTTGTTTTAATTTTTTTGTCCCTGTGGTCGAACCACGCTTAGGAACTCAGGAAGCCAAAACATTCTTAAATGGGAGACAAAACCACAGTGATGTGGTGTTGGCCAAAGCTTTGTACTTCAGCTGAATTCTGGGATCTGTCGGATGGAGTGGCAGAGTTATTAAATTTTTTTTTGTTGTTGTTATTGTTATTGTTATTGCATATTTTATTATATTTACTTATTAAATTATTGTTTATTATAATTAAAATATTATAATAATTGGACGCTATTATTCTCTGTGTGACAAATAAGAGTGGTTGGATGTGGAGATCAAAGCCCTGCCCTTCTGCAGCCCAGCCCAGGGAGAGTGACAGCACAGCTCTGTCCTTGTCCTGGTGTCCAGCCAGGCTCTGGCTCTTCACAAACCCACCTGGGGGTCCCCACCATGGCCAGAACGACCAGACTCAGTTGTTCTCTCCATCAGCAGCTCCTCAGCAGCCCCAGAACGTTTTACACAAACGCTGCTCCTCTGAACGTCCATTTAATAATGGCCAGTTCTGAATGAATTTGGTCCGTGAAAAACGGGGGGTTTTCTGTCAGGTGTCGCAACACCTCTTTAATTTCAGTTCCAGAGTCAATCTTCAATCTTCCACCGTGGTCAGGGCACTAAATCTCTGCATAATTCACAGGCTGCTTTTGATAGACAGGACTGATTATTAGCTTCTTCTTTTTTTTTTTTTTTTTCTCCTAATTTTTCATTCTTTTAGAATAGCTCTGCTTTTGAAGGCAGAACCATGAAGTTTTTCTGAAGACAGCTACAACAGATTGTGTGGAAATATTTTTTTCAAAGACTTGCTTACCAACAAGATTTTCCTTTTTATTTTTTCTAAATTAATAAAATCGGTGTTTAGTATCCATTAATCATCTACTTCTATTAGGATGGAAATGCAATAAATGCATTTTATTCATTTATTTGTATGCTAGCACTTAGATCTCCTCCTTTTTAGATCATGGCTGGATTATTCAGGGCTCTCTGCAGACCTATAACAAAGAAACAAACACTCCAGAGAATTTACAGTAAACATGAAAGAGAAGATGAAATAACAGAGCAAGACAGACAATCAAGGTTGGGGAAGAAAAGGAAGATAAAAAATGAACAGAAGTAGGCAGAAAACAAAAGTCACTCATGACTCCTGGTAAAACAAGAAACAAATGTGAAAGTATGGTATTTGATCAAAAATGTTCTGAGATGCGCAGATGTTACCAAAAGTAATAAGATCTGCATGCATTATTTCTAATTAATAACCTGATTTCATAGCCATCTTTATATTTTAGGGACCAAGACTCCCTGCCTCTCTTTGCTTTTCGGGCTATTTTCCATTTCTCTCAGGATTTTGAGAGTTTTTGTCCTCAGGGTCTTTGGCTTACCTGGTCTGTTCCTCAGTTTTATCAGCAGTGTTCTCTGTGGACGGTTATTTCTTTGGGTACTTTTTGTGATTAGTGACTGATTTTGAGAACTGATCTTTCATGCTCTAATTACAGAGATGCTGAGAAGTAGGTTGTATTATTTTTGCATTATATATAGAATATGCCCTTGGTCAGCATTCTACATGACTGTCAGCTCGCTCTCTCTCTCTCTCTCTAAATTGTTAACTCAAGATTCAGAGCATGTTTCTTCCATTGAGAAAACCTTGACCAAAGCTAGTTTCTGTCTTCAAGAAAGATTATTTTCCTGTTGTCTCACATTCCGCACTGGAAGATGTTTCAATCTCAATTTCTCACCATCTAGCTTTTCCTGTGTTCATATTTACCTCAACAGTCACATGCCCTACACTTACAGGTTTATGGAACCCTGGCAACTTCAGAGGAAAACGCGTCTCACTAAATACACACCGATTAATTCCTATTTCAAGATTGTAATGGTTTCTGTTCTTTGGTGATTTGTCATTTCAGACCCTCACGGAAACAGGAGAACTTTGTGTTGTAACGTCCTGGAATTCCCTCAACACCTGTGCTGAGGGCACACGGTTCTGCTGATGAATGTCCCGTGCTTGGAGCAGTGATGTGTCATTAATCACATTAAGAAATAGGCCCAACAAGCCATAATTTAAAAGTAAGATGGTGTTACCAGCTCTCTTTTTACTAAAAGTGAAGCAGTCTATTAATATCTCTGCCTTTGGGATGCAGGAACACCTGGGTGTTGCCATGGCAGGTCCTTTTCCAAGGCAGTGCTCCCCATCCCAGGGATCTGAGCCTGAGGGTGTGACAGAATTCCCTCCACGCCCATGAACCCCCTTGAACTCTGTTCAATTTGCACTAATCACAGCCAGAGCACAGGCAAATTGCTGAAATCCAATCCTCATTTACTCTTTCTGTGAACAGAATCAGAAACTGTTTGGCATTACAGCCTGAAGGACGCCAGGAATCACATCCACAACTGGAGCCATTCCCTGCAACAGCCTCACTGAAATTGTCATTATCAGACGCTGCATCATTTAAAAAGGTAAGCGACTGCAAGCAAGAGATATAATTAGCATAATCTGTTCTTTAAAAGCTACACCTGCCATTAAAGTTTTAAAGAAATAAAATCTTAGCTGAAATCATCTTTGTAATTTACCAACACTCATTTCCATACAATTTTGTCAGAGCAGCACAGTGTTGGTGTTAACACAGCCTGAGCCTTCAAAGCTGGGATCAGTTTATGCAGTTTTCCTGTCTGTAAGACTGACACTGATTTTCTCAGATTTCATTCAAATTTTCCACTAAAGTCTCAGTATTTTACAACCAGTTTGGAGACTGGGGAGAAACAATTCCCTCTGTTACCGAGCACAGATCCTGACTGAGTATCAGTGCCATCAGATGAATGCAAAGGGAAGTTTCGCACACTCCACACACTGTGGAGTGCTGTGAGAGGGGAATTGTTGCTCCTCTAACTCGGTTCAGGAGCAGCTGACCACTGGCTCGTGTTCAGCTCCCTGACCACAGCACACCCAAGTCCTTTCCTCCATGCTGAAATTTTATCCAGGACCTGACAGACCTCAGATATGCTTCCTTGTTTATATTTGAATTTTAAAAATGCCAAGCATCTGCACCTGTTCACCTTGAATGGCCTTCTAAGAACTGTTCTAGAAAGTCAAACCCTAACTTTTTACAGTCCCTCCTTGCAAGTAGGAGAAAAAAAGACAGAAGTATCACATTCCATGAGAGAAAAAAAAAAAATAGGAACAAAAAATGTAAAGGTCATTTTTCACTTGTAACTGTAGAGATCTGTTATCTCAGGTGTTGCAATTTCAAAATTCTTTTATTCACTGAGGTGCCACCTCTCCTCAGGCTTGTGAAAATTCTCCTATAGTTACGCACATTTAATGAAAAGTAAACAGGCTTTTTAAAGACCTGGACTCTGCAGGAACCCGTGCAGGTAGAAACATTAATTGTTTTAATATTCAGGTGTTTATTTCAGGACATTGTAGCAGTGAAATCTTTGTTGCTCATGTACTTTCCACTGAAACTATGCAAGTCCAGAAGAAGCCACAGATGTGTTAAATAATATTTTATCTTTGAGCTTCTTAGCTTTCTCTTGGGTGAGAGGTCAGACACTCTGCAGGTGAGACCCCACCTTGACGCCTTGGGAGGGCTGATCTGAAACACAGACTGGACAGAGCTACAGAATAAAGTAGGGATTTATTGAAAGGCCTTTAGGACACACCTCGGCCAGGACAAGAGCCTGGCCAGGGCTACACCCAAGGTGGACCCAAAATGGTCACAAAATGGACAAATGGTCACAAGGTCTCACACTTTTATAAGTTTTGGTCCATTTGCATCTTGGAGTTTAATTGTCCAATTACATCCTTCTTGTTTTCTCTCTCCAGCCCACCCTTGTTTGTGCTTTTGGGCTGAGAGTTGTCCTTGGTGTGCAGCAGGAGAAGGATTTGTTTTGTGTCCCTGCTGTGTGCAGAGCTGAGTGACACTGACTGTGAGCTCAGAGCTGCTCCCCTGGGCAGCGCAGAACCTGAAATACATGAAAGGTAAACTTAAGGCATCAACCAGAGGCCATTCCTTGGATCCTAGTGCTGGGGAAGCACCATGGCCTGGCTGAGCAGCAGAGGGTGGCACTGGTGGTCCTGCCTTGGTCATTGTCCCCTCCACGACATCCTGTGCTGCTGCCTGGGGGAGTGCAGAGTTTCCAGGGAATCCCCGAGGAGGGATGAGCAAGTGCCAGGCTGGGTTGGTCTCTGTGTGCAAAGGAACGTTCTAGCTCCTACCTGCCTTCCCTTCAGCCTCCCAGCCGGGACTGTGTGGTGGGGAGAACCAGGAGAGGAAATTTCAGTGTTCAAAGGGAGCATTTCACAGCCAACCAGAGAGAGGGGTTCAAATCATGTCGTGATGAAATCTGAGTTTAGAGATCCTGGTTTATCTGCAGAAATCCTGGTTTATCTGTTTGTGTAGGGGTGCTATAAAAAGCACATCACCATGGTATCCCAGCTCTTTCCAATTAAAGGAAACTATTCCTACCATTTACTTAGCAGCTCTGACAATAGCCTGCAGCAGCAGTAAAACAACTTGACTGCCTGGCATTTTACAAGATAAATTCTCCACTGCACTCTGGTTTTTCTTGCACTGTTGCTTGCAAAGACTTAAAAAGTTACTGCTTCTTCAACGACTGAGACTGGTATTGTTACACTCATTTGAGCTATGGATCACTGGGTACACTTTGTACCTTCACATGCCACTTTGAGAAAAATCAATTTTAGTCTTGAAGAGCTCCAACTGGTGTTGCAGAAGATCAGTGCACATTTCCAGGTGCTGCAGGGCATTGGCATCTTGACGTGGATTCAACAAAACATGACATAGGTAGGGTGCAAAATTGCTTACTCTTATGCTAAGGGATCTTCTGAGAGAAATTACACAGTAAATCAGAATACTGTGAGGACTTGCAGGGCACAGCAGCCGCAGTAAACATCTCTACGTTTTCCACAATCTTAGCACAAAAACCATAATTTATGTTGCTAACTATAAGTGGCTATGCTAATGAACCTTGTAGGTACAATAGGAAAATCAGGGAATATTTAATATAGAGATTAAAAATAGCATGTAACTGATGCTGAGGAAAGAAGCAGTTTGTGCCTAATAATGGTTAGAAAGCTTCTGTAAATAAATGGTTAAAAAGGTTCTGTGCAGCATTAATTGTTGCCTAAATTGGATATAATGCCAATACAGTTACTCTCTACCTTTTAAAAAGTTTGTTTTAAATCTCTGCACCGTTTTTATGCATCTGCAAAGCTTGAGAAAAGGATCACTTACTTTCTTTGCCCTGCTGTATTTCTGCACAGACAGAAGAGTTAATTTCTAAATCTCTGTAATTCAGCAGTGGGTGTAGCCTTGCCTGTCTGAAGGACTCAGATTGCACTTCCGTGGGATATTAACTGTGCTTCCAGTGAGCACAGCCCAGAAATGCTGAGTCCAGATAAGACATTCTGCTGAACTCATAGAAATGTTCTCTGCCAGATCATATTTATGAACTTTTTTGAAGGAGTAACTTTGCCTCCGTGGAGGTTATGCTAAATCAACTATCATCTGTTTGTAAAAACTTAGTTTAATGCCAGGTCAAGTGCTGTCTGTTCTGCTGCTGACAGAAGTCAGATGTGTTCTGGAGCAAGGATAAAGCAGAATATTCATTTCCCTGGGCATCCAGGCTCACTTGATGTAGATCTGTGCTTCTGTCTGGAGTCCCACCAGCTGGAAGCTGCTGCTGCTTCCTCTCCACACCAACATCCCCTTGGAATGTAATCCTGTCTGATCTGCTGGATTCCCTTACCTGGGCCCTCCCCAGCTAAATGATCCAAGTTAGCAAACAGAGCAGGCACAGGGGAATTTTGCCAATCAGACTCATTGGGGCAGGGACAGGTTTGGAATTGCTCACAAGAGCAGCTCCACCAGGAGATTGATGGCAGCTGTGACCTCCAGGCACTGCAGGGTGGTGGTCACAGAGTCAGCGAATCACAAAATAACACAGTCACAAAATTAAAAAATTCACAGGATCACAAAATCACAGTCACACAAAATCACAAAATCTCAGAAGCACAGAATCACAGAATGAACTAGGTTGAAAAAAAGATTTTTAATATCCTCTAGTCCAAACTATGACCTATGATTATTGCACCAGCCTTGCTTTACCTGGAGAAGGATGTATGAAAAGAGCTTTACTGATAAACAGAGTGTGGATCCTAAATAAATAAAGATTGGAGCTCTCCATTTCCCAGTGGAAGCACCAAATACACAGCCAACTGCAGGCTCAGGAGGAAAACCAAAAGAACAGAAAGGGAGGTTGAGTAAACAGACTTCTCCAAGGATTTGCTCCTCTTTTTTTTTTTTTTTTTTTTTTTTTTTTTTTTTTTTTTTTTTTTTTTTGTGCAGTTTTCCAGAAAATACAGTTAAACAAGCAGGTGTGGTATTGAAATACACTCTGCATTCTTCCCACAACAAATATGGATTTGTGCAGAGACAGTCAAAACTTCCCTAGTCATGCCAGCTTTGTATGTGCTCTGTTTGGAAGAAAAAGGCAGGTGAAAATTCGCTGACAAATATCAGCTCTGTAGATCAGACTGGATGAAGGAGTTGTAAAATAAGAGTGAATTAAGAAATTCTAAATCTATGACTCAATTTGATCATAACATAATTGATCTTCACTGAAATATGAAAACCAAAGAGAGATGTTTAAAGTGCTTCATTATGCAAATTCTGGATTGTTTTCTTATTGTTTCCTTTAAAAACAGCTGGTGAGGGTGGCGAGGATTTTGTGACAAATGCTTTTGACATTTACACATTTTACTGAATGTTACTGGACACTTGTGTAATTTCCTGTAATGATTTATGAGTAAAGAAGCCTAACAGTGTTGAAGCTGATATCTTTTCTGTAATTCTGGCAAACAGTTTCTAAACAATCATGTTCTCCTTTTGTAATTCAGGGTTTCTGTAGCACACAGAATATTTACATTCGTTCCTACAGGGGAAATTTCTCAATGACATCACCTTCACTTAATATTCCTTTTTTGAGAATGCCTTTGAGCACAAATCAGTTTTTACATTTCCGAGACTCCAGTTTGTATCATTTGTATCACAAGCGACTGGATTTGGAGTGCATCAAGAAACAACAATTATTGTCAGAATATCCAGGCTTGCTCAATTTCCCCTTTAGTGGGAGCAAGGCTTCTGTAGGCATCAAATACACTCAATATATTTATTTTCAAAGAACTCTGAAGAAAAAAATCACTTTATCTTGGAGGGGGTGCTGTTGTTCCATTTTTGTTAACAAGACTGTTAACAAATATCAGGAGCCTGGCTGATAAATTAGAACATCAGGAAAATAAAAAGGAATTTCGGGCAATGTGGGACCAAAGCCATTCATGGAAATCGCCATCAAGAGGTGGATCAATGGGTTCTGTTCTCAAAAATCAGGGCAGAATGATGAGTTAAAGCTTTGCTAATCTTGTCCATATGTTACAGGCCAGAATCAGTGGAGCATTTTGATGCAGAGTTCCCCCGTGGTAAGCAGTGTTTGCTGATGCAATTCAAGCTCTTTCATTTCCATCTCGTTTTGCTTAACAAAGAAATCTGCCCCATTTCAAAAGGGAAATTCCTGCTTCCCCCACTGGAAATGAATCCCACTGCTCAAAAGCCGAGTGGAACAATGTAAACATTTCCTGGAAATCCTCCTTGTGTTTGTATCTGGTTGATTGTCAAACTCTAAAATTTATTTGATGAAATTATGGCTGTGGAAACCCGCTTGTGTGAGCCCTAGCATGTAATTCCAGACTGTTCTCATGCTGTTTGAGAATTGTTCTTCCTATATATTGACTTTCCTGACCGTGTGACCATATGCTTAGAAGTTTATTTTCAGGAGCACAATCAGTTGATAAGGCTGAGTTATATTTATATTTTCTTCACTGTTGCACGTAAAGAAAGCAAAACTCAGTTTTGGAGATTTTCCTAATTAGTCATCACCTTGAATGGAGCACGCTCAAGGAAGAATGCCTCATCCATGGTCTATTTTTCATTTCTTTCTATTTGTTTTTTATGTTGAGAGTAATGTTTAGAGCAGCATTACTGCTCATTACCCTGCTTAGGACTTGACTGTTTCCACTAACTGCCAGAATCTTTTTTTTTTTTCTTTTTTGGAGAAAAATACACTTTTCCTCTTAGTTTGCTTGTTTCTAAATTCAACAAGTATATCACGTGCCATTTCCTCTTTTTGCAGGTTCTGCAATACCACACTTCATGTACAAAGCTAAAATTATCTGTGCCTTCAATTACAGGTGATTTCAAAATTAGCTCATCGATGGAAAATATTTCAGGAGTGTCTAAAGCAGCTCTACCCCCTTCACATACAAGAGAAGTAAACCCACATTTTTTTTCTGTCTGCCTCTCCTTACTGCCTCACATGAAAAACAGATTATTTTTTTCTCTGGTTATTCCTTGTTTTGCCGCATTTTAGGACATCTTTGAAGAAGCTACTCTAGGCAGCTAACAGAGAAGGAATTGAAAACTCATAAATTAATTAGATAATCTCCTTCCTTGCCTCAGCTGGCTCTAGTGAGTGCTCTTTGCAAACCTCATGGGCTTGTTTTGACTTGTAGAGGCTATTCAGAAGGATTTGTAGCTTGCCCTGTTCATGGCCAAGCGTGTACTCCACAGTTACAGTGATTTTCTTTTCTTAAATCTGGGGTAAAGGTATTTGAGCTCAGCTGAATGATATGTATTTCAAATATTGACTGAAAAGATGGTTAGAAGTCTAAAAATATGAGTTCAATTTATTTTATTCTGGTTTGGCACCACTCATTACATCTGGTGTTTTTCCTGCTCTGTAAACAGCAAATGTATCAGGCATTGAATCAAACCCAAACCTCACCTGTAGCTGCACCTCTACAAGGAGTATATTAACTTGTCAGAAATTCATTAAAATGATAATTTGTGAGTGTTTTAATGAAATTATTTTGACACTGAGACAGAAGAAGCAGCAGAAGGATACAAGAAACCTGTGAGTTAATTACTTGAACTTAAAAGCCTCAACCAAAATATCAAAAGAAAAAAACAGTGTCTATTTTTACTTCAATACCTGTGACACTTCTCACAGATACATCTTCTTTACTATGGTTCTATAAAAGACCTTTCTGAGACATGAATGACTGTGAGAAAAACAATGCTCTTACATTAAACATCTTTATTAATATGGATATTGTGTGATTTAGCTGTGTCTGTCTTCAAAACATGACGTTTTGGAAGACAAAGTACAACCAGAATTTAGAATGAATGCGAGAAATAAGTATTTGTGGATGGATACTTCACTGACAATTCGAGTTTAATCCTTATTCAAATTGAATTTCCTTTGAGAAAGCTTAAGGCCATCAATCTCTTATCAGACAACAAAACTGACTATTACTCATTCGACTTGGGTTTTTGTTTGTTTTTTTTTTTTTTTTTAATTAAACCTGAAAGAAGTGTGGTGAACTAATGTGTTTGTTAACCCAGCCTGTAAAAAAGCAGCAGATTGATAGTCATGTCTAATTTGGTAAGAAAAGAGCTTTGGGGAAATTTGTGTTTTCTGATCCTTTTGTCCCTCAGTTCTTATTCCTCTCCCCTTGCGTTTGTCCCTTGATGGT
This sequence comes from Chamaea fasciata, assembly GCF_029207755.1. Taxonomy (NCBI): domain Eukaryota; kingdom Metazoa; phylum Chordata; class Aves; order Passeriformes; family Sylviidae; genus Chamaea; species Chamaea fasciata. The sequence goes on along the minus strand of NW_027094089.1, from coordinate 83,077,365 downwards.
TTTGTCCATTGCTCTGTTATTCTGAGTTTTGTTCTTTATCCATCCAGGTCTGAGTTAGGGCAGTGTGAGGGCTGTGCTGCTGTGGGATTCACAGCTGGCTGAGGTCTCCAGAGACCCCCCAACACTGCACAAAACTGTTTTCATGGCACAACCTCTGAAATCTGAAGGGAAATTCTAGTGACGGTGGGTGCCACATCTGGCTTGCCTTCAGCAGGGTGTGGAGGCAAACAAAGCAGCGGGATGCAGTAAAAATGGGATTTACCCAGAAAATGAGGACCAGAACTCTGCAGGGCTGCTCTAAATCCAGTGCACCACAGACAACTGGAGCTGGAACAACACAGTCAGCAGGGCAGAACCAGCTGCTCTCTGACCATGTCGAGCCCTAACACAATTACCTGGGGTGGCACAGCAGGGACAGGACTGGAGCTGCCACAGATTTTGGACCTGCAGGGAGAATCCTTTTAGAATCCCTGGAAGGTTTGGGTTGAAAGAGACCTTAAAGCTCCCCTGCCATAATGTCCTAGGGTGACTTTTTAATGCTCGTATCCCCAGCTGTCAGTTCTGTTTATGCTCTATGTGAAGTTCTACACCTTTAAGACTGGTTCTGAGAGGGAAGGGGAGGAAAGAATGACCTTCCCAGAGGGATCCCATTCGGAGGTTTCCTCCCAGATTTGCTCTAAGCCAGGACACATGGCCAGGGACACCTCCCACTGTGCCAGGCTGCTCCCAGCCCTGTCCAGCCTGGCCTTGGACACTTCCAGGGATCCAGGGGCAGCCACAGCTGCTCTGGGCAACCTCTGCCAGGGCCTGCCCACCCTCCCCAGGGACAATTCCTTCCTAACATCAAACCTACATCTCCCTTCCTTTAACTCAAGGCCACTGATGTTCATTAGTCATTCCCTCTGCACACTGCTGGCTGGGGCCTGTGCTCATCTCTGCCCTGTACCAGTGATTTCCTCATCTCTGAACCTCCCTTTTATATCAGCAGCATTGCTTTCCTCCTCTTCTGCCCTTTAAAATAATATTAATTTGTTTATTTTGCCAAAAAAAAAAATTGCTTTTAGGGGACCAGACAGGACCAATAAAAGTCACAGATACTAATTAAGGCAGTCGCACATTAATAGATTGCTTTTCTAGAGGTTTGAAATCACCATACGTTGTAAAGTCAACATTAATCCTCTTTTTAGTGACATGTAAATGAGGACAGGTTATTATTTGGAAAACAGGAGCAAAACCTGTAGCCTCCATCTCATTAAGTTATTTTGGTATAGAACCATAATAATCAGTTTTGCTTGGGGCTGAAACAGATGCCCGGTATTGTGATTAAGGATATGTTTATGCATATATATTTAAAAGAAAGCCCCAGAGAGGAGGACACGGCAGGATTCTGTACCCAGGCAGTTCTTCTGAGCAGGGAGGGGACAAGAATGACATTGCTCACCTTTTTCCTTCATTGTGAACAACACTGTGAGGAATAAAACTCCAGACTAACAGCAGGAATCCAGAGGATAGGTGTTGGTGTGAATGTGCTGCTCAGTCATGGCAGAAGCAGCACTTTAGGTAGATGCAGTTCCATTTTTCCTTCTGATACTTGTATCATTAGGATTTTGCTTGAATTTCAGGTGTTAAGTATACTATTGGTACAATAACACAAAATGATTAATGGCCTATCCAAGGGAATGTGTCATATCAATAAAACTGGTTTTTAATAGCACTGTTGCAATTCCCCAGTTGAAAGAATTTCAAGAGTCAGTTAAGACAAAACCTATTTTTCTTTATCAAAATTCCTTAGCAGTTCTGTACCTGAGCACAGAGGACAGAGTGGGCTCAGTAACTACACAGAGGATTATTGCCACTCTGCTGCCATTCTCTCACTCCTTATCAGGGAAGAGAACAACAAAAATATTGCTTGCAGTTCCTTTCCTACATCTCCCACCATCCCAGTAACCAAACTAACCTGTGCTGCAGAAAAAGGGCTAAAAATACCACTGACTTCAAGCTGCCACCATACAGGATCAGTTTGTGTGCCCAAAAACATTAATTGGAGTATTCAAAAAAGCATTTGTTTCCTTCACGATTTTTTTTTTTTTTTTGTGTGTGTGTGTGACCAAAAAATCCTTCATTGGACCTTGTCCACTTGTCTTGGTTGTGTGTCTTTCACCTGGAAATTAGTCACAGATTGGAGGGAAGGTGATGACAACTTCCAGTTTTTGCATTGCCCCAGTGTCCATTTCTTTAGCCACAGTTGTGCCCCCAGGAAGGCAGATGCAGCCTCCTAGGGTCAGGTAGACCTGCTGAAAAGAGTATAGTTAATAAGAGGGAAAAAACAAAACAAAAAGCTCTAGATGTCTGGAAATGTTGCTGCTGAAAAGCTCCAAAATTATAATACTCAAACTGATTGCATGAAATTTCCAGCTGTTAAAAGGTGAACTTGATTCCTCCTTTAATCACTCTGAACACATAATACATGTCTAAAATTAAAGGTCATCCACTCACCCAGGGCCCTACAAACGTGCTTTGACATTAAAAGGTTTACAATTAAAATCCACGAGGACTGGGAGGTACCAGAAAGGCCTGTAGGGATGGAGCAGGGCTGTTCCTAGGGCCATGAATAATTTTTATTTGCTCTTGGGGCTGAGAGAGAGGGGCTGGGTTGGGTCAGGCAGGGGGACCCCATCCTGCTGCCCCTGCTCCTGGGGGTGGTGGCAGCTCTGACCAGCAGGGTGGCCAAGCTCAGGGGCAGGGGCTGGGATGGTGCCCATGGCCAGGGGTGTCCTGGTGCCTGCCAGCCACTCCTGAAGAGCTGGGACATGTCTGAGGTGACAAGTGACAGGTCCTGGGGAGCCACAGCTGTGTCCTGGTGCAGTCAAGGATCACCAGGAGCGTGGTCAGGGGCAACCCCAGATGTGCTGGAGATCACCAGGACCAGGGTCAGGCACAGCCCCAGATGTGCTGGGGATCACCAGGACCACACTCAGGCAGAGCCCAAGATGTGCTGGGGATCATGAGGGTGAGGGACAGCCCCAGATGTTTTGGGGATCACCAGGGTCAGGGACAACCCCAGATGTGCTGGGGATCACCAGGATCAGGCACAACCTCAGAGGCGCTGGGGATCATCAGGATCAAGCGCAACCCCAGATGTGCTGAGGATCACCAGGACCAGGGTCAGACACAGCCCCAGATGTGGCACAGCTGGTCAGGCTGCAGCCAAACATGACAGTGCCAAGTGAAAAGCAGCAAGGGGGGCTCAGCCCTGGCCCAGGGCACCCACAGAGCTGTCTGGGCATGGGGACACCCCAGAGCTGCCCCACAGCTGAGCTGCCCCTGAGCCCTGGCAGCAGGAGCTCCAGAAGAGCAGAGCTCTCAAGGCCATTACACTTTGATGCATTTAATGTTTAGGAGAAACCCGGCTGTTCCTCTGCTTAAAATTATTTCTTTACCAGCAGAGCAGAGACGCTCCTTTTCTTTACATTTCTGTCAAGAAACAATTGGCGTGTCAGGTTGCATTATGTCACATCATTTGGTGAAACACGAGCTGACATACTGTAACCGAAAGGTATTTGAACATATCATGTCAGAAACTGGGAGCAGGAATGCAGGCTCTTGCTCTCTCTGTCTTGGCAGGAGTTCTTGTTTTCCACTCTTGTTTTAATTCCCCTTGATTGCCAGTTTAAAAAAAAAAATAATAAAAATCGCTGCAAAGACAAGTGTCCAGTTTCGCTGCCTGTGCTCAATGCCCCTTTAATCTTTCCTTCTGTTCCTTGAGAAAATGCAAAAAAAAAAAAAAAAAAAAAAGCCACGAAAGCAGAAGAAAAATCTACCCAGGTGAGAGAACTTGCTTACAAAAAAGCACCTGTGAGAGCTGACAACCTGAAGAAAGATTAATTCAAGTAAATGGAAATTTGGAAATTAAAGAAACAAGGAAAAAAACCACAAGGAATCAATAGAAATCAGTGCATAAGAAACCAGAGAAACCTGGTGCCAGTCATCATCATTTTGTGGGATGACGCATGTCAAAGATTGAAACAGAGATTGGCAGTAATTTATTAATTTTAAGGAGGAATCCAGGGCAATTCACGCTGCTGTCTCAGTGTGATGGGATTAGGAACCAGCCCTAGGCAACCCCTTGCTCTTGGTAGTCTGAATTTATGTGCCCCTGACCTCTACTTATATCTTACCCAACATACTCATTCATTCATTTCTCTGTGTGCTTTTTCCTTGATGCTTTTCCAGAGACTGAAGAAAAGGAAATTATAATCTCATTAGTGTTTGTTCTCCTGTCCACCACTTCGTTATTCACTCTCTTTTCTGTCACTGCTGTGCTCTTCTCTTTTCTGCCTTCCTTGATTCTGTTTTTCCATTTCATATCTTCTCAGCACATTGCACTCTTCTTTACTTTCAACCTTCCCCTTTCCTGTTTTTTCTCCAATAGCCTTACCAACTCTGTTCTTTTCCTGTACTATCTTACCTTTTTTTTTTTTTTTTCCTCACTAGAATATTCTTCCCTTATTTTGCTCAGGAGTTGAATTTTGCTGGAAAGGACTTTGAAAAAGCTGCTGCTTCCCCAGTTTCCTTCTGCTGTGATGGTTACCCGAGATGAGGCTGCTTTGGCCTGCATTAATATTTACAGACTTGTTTTATGAATCTGAAGATTGATTTAGCGTGAGAGTAATGCAGGGGAACAGATGAACCATGGAAATGGTAAGGTCTACTTTGCTAAGATTCATAAATCTAAAAGCCATGCTGAGGTGAACAGCTTTTAGAAGAGCAGCACCTAATGACTGAAAATCATTGAATGTCTAAAGTCTTAAACAAGTTCGAAACTTATCTTTCACAGGTAGCAAAGAATGCTCTTTAACGGTTAAATATGTTCTCCAAACTCTTACAGAATTACAGCCTTTCTCTTTAAAATGTATAAAGTCTAAGGAGTTCAAGTAACAGCAGTTTTCCTAGGCAGTCAGGTGATAAATGTGCTATTTGCTAACATCAGGTATGCATTTTCTTACAAAAGCACTGCATATTTAAGCTACTCTTGGTACTCACATCCTTTTCTTTTACTAAAAATTATGGGGGGTTTTTTAGCCACTGAGTTTTTTGTCTTCTAGATACTAACCCTGACCATTTTTCAAGGTCAAACCGTGCAGCACAAATTTAATTTCAGCACGGACACGTTAAATGGTAATCACCTCATAGTCATTATTAACTCCAACAAAATATTCCCCTCACAAGTGAAACACAAGATGACTTTGGCCACCCCTTGCTACAGAACTACTGTGCTTTTAGTCCACCCAGAAAGGAACGTTTTGGAATAAAATGTGACATTCGAAGGCTGGGCTGTTCTGTCTCTTATGCAAAGTTCTGTAGTGGAAGCATCACAGCTCTGTCTGAGGCAGAGGATTTAACACATTTACTGCCCTGCTGACAGGGAAAGACAGGGACAGGCTCAGTGGTTGTCACACAAACTTGGTGTTTAAGAATAAGACACGTTCTTCTCCTGGCAGCTGAGGCAGTGGGAGAGAAGACACCCGAGAAATGGACCTTGAAACAGTCAAGGACTTTGTTTTCTCTTTGTGTTGTGTGTTATTTTGCGCTAGGAAAAGCAAGCTGAACTCCAGGGTGAGTCTGGATGTGCACTTGAGTAGTCCATGCACAGAATCTGCCTTTTACCTGTAAATTCACTTTACCTTGCAAGAAGAATAAACCATTTTCCTTGAACCACTGAGCTCCTCCAACCTCTACCAGCGAGGCATGCTTGAACCAATCATATTAGTTTGATATTTCCTACATGTATTGTTTTGTGTAATGTGAACACTACTCCTCAGTTTAGGGCTAAACGCTTCACTTGTATGGCCAAGGTCTATTATGAAAAACAAAAGTTAAAAGCAAGACACAGTGTGCAATTAAAGAGTAAAGCTGCAAGAGAGTTCTGTTTTCGAGAGCGTTTTTTTTTCCTTTCAACCCATCGTGCAAAGCGATGTTTATATAGCTGCTGGGAGTGTCTCGTGTGTGCAATATCCACATCACAAAAATACACATTCTGGAAAACAAAGTGGTCACCATTCAAGATGGAAATGTGCCGGAGAAGTTACTGCAGAGGAAAAAACAAAAAGACCTGTGGGGACCCACCCTGGATTTTGAATAAAATTGTGAAGCTGGGCACAAGGTGTGAAGAGAACTTGCAGCAGTTACATGTGGCTTGGTTCTACTCAAGCAGTGAGGGAAATTCAGTGTTTATGAAGCATTTTCTAGCATTATCCATTGTCCTCCTGGAAAAATGTGGTACTTAGTGGTACTTGCTTCCTGGCAAAAACGTTGTACTTTGGTGTTTAGAGTTTGGCAGATAAACCCACCTGCATTCCAGAGCCTTGCAGCTGTGGGCTCTTCGCTGAGCCACCTGGCACTTCCCCTAAGCATTTCTGGGTATTGAGAGCTAACTAAGGAAGTTGGAGTTCTAAAGCTTGGCAAAAGTTTTGGAAAAAAACCCCACCCAAACCCCGAAACCTCCAGCGAATACTGTTTGACTTTGTATCTGTTCTAGATTCATTGCTCCGGCGGGTAAGTTTTAAAATTGAGCAGGAGGTGTAAACGTTGCGTGTGAACACAGTGGCTTTCAGAAGTGTCCTGAGCATCACTAAAGAATCAGTGCTACCAGGACAATCTGATCATTCCGTGTTTGGCCGTTTTTTCCCTACTGCAAAATCTGTGGTCTTCATCAGTATTTGAAGAGTCAAACCGTTCCCCCCAACTGATTAATAGAATCCCCTAACATGTAGGGGAGGAGGTTGAAATTTGATTTTTTTTAAAAAAAAAGTAATCTAAGAATAAATTGTTTTCATATAGATTTTTTTCTGAACCTATATTGAAGCATTTGAATTGTGCTCATGGAGCTACATTTATAAGAAAAAGTATTATCTTTTATTAGATCACATAGTATATCTTGAAAAAGAAGCATCTCAGGCTCGCAAATGCTTTCTTTGCCCCTCTGTAGGGATATGGAAAATAATCTTGCTGGGAGGAAGAGAGCTCAAGGGAGAATATAGATGTCCTGTTAATCAGGACATAAAAAAGAAAGGAGAAGCTGTGATGTGACAGTGACTGGTGGGAGAAAATCTGGCAAACAGCAGAGAGAAGATTGGGAGATATGACAATTTGGGAAATGTATGTATAATTTATAAATCCAGACTTATTTTATCAATTTCATGTAGCACTCTTGCTCGGTCTGTATTTAATCTGCCACTTGCTGGCTGGGGCTGTGCCATAGATCACACACTCTGTGTGAACAGATACAAGAGCGATCTGGGAAGAGATAACAGGATATGATTTTTGCTCAGAAAAGCACTAATGCTAAATAGACTGGTTAAACTAAAGGAAGCTGATGGTCTCAGGTTGTCTTCTGAATTAGAACAGTGGGAGCTGCCTGGTGAGGGAGCAGATGAGGAAAGCTGTTCTGTGAGCTGCTGGAACTGCAGGCTGATCAGCAGGGCACTGGGCTTTAACACCACAGAAGAATTGTCCAAAGCTCCGAGGTCTTACAGTGTTACAACAGTCCCAGAGAGAAGGTTTTGATTTTCTGGGTTTTTCTTTTGCCTTTTTGCTTTTTATTTTGAGAGGCTGTAAGTCTAGGTGCTTTCTCCATTAGCATGGCCTGGATAATAATATAAATTTATGGCCTCCACTTACTCTGTAAGTGCTGTAGGGTCTCAGAAGATGAAACTGTAAGCTGCAGTATTTTGTGTCTGGAGTGGGAGCTTATCTCATTCTCCTGGCTCCTGCTGTTCAGACTTTGGTTGCTTCCTGCTCATTTCACTGATACAAAATGTTCAGGTTTGGCTTTCCATCAGCGTGTGTTTACCAGCAGCACTTTGGCACAATCACCTTCCCTTCCTCCTCCCCGGGCATTGTGGCCTTGAAGAACTTTTAAGTGAGGGCTGAGCACAAGTTTCTGTTTGTGTTATCTTGCCCTGGAAAGGGAAAATAGTTCACAGAGCACTCCAGCTCAGCCAGCAGCTGAAAAGGAAGCAGGGTATCCTCTCCACATCAGCACAGGTCATCACAGAGATGTTTGTTGTCTTCCTGCCTTCTTTAAAAGGTAAATACTGTCACAACTTCAAATTGCGGGGTTTGTTTTTTTTTTTTTTCTTTAACAAGGCTTTAAGCACTTAGGATCACCAAGGTCCTGTTCCCGTGACCCCAGGTTGCTGCTAGAATACAAATATTTTCTAAACACAAGTGCAGCACCACTGTTGTGACAATAATGTGTGCACTGAGCGTCCAGCCCTAGGAGGCAGGGTACAGCCCAGGTTCTGTGTCTGACTCCTTGGTCAACCAATTAATGGAAATAAAGAAATTCTTTTTCATCTTGTTACATTTGCTAAGACTTTACTCATAATGAAATATTCAAATTACAGATGAACTGACTCCCTTTTTCCCCTCAGAGCAGTCACAACTTCCTTGTGTGAGGAAGAGGAGGGGCAGGCTCTGATCTCTTTTTGATGACCAGCAGCAGGACCTGAGGGAATGCCCCAAAGCTGAGTCAGGGGAGGTTTAGGTTGGATATTAGGAAAAGATTCTTCATCCAGAGGGTGATCAGACCCTGGAACAGGCTGCCCAGGGAGGTGGTCACAGCACCACGGGTTCAGGAGGCATTTGGACAACACCCTCAGACACACAGTGTGACTTATACGCTGTTCTGTTCGGGGCCAGGAGTTGGATCCTTCTGACTCCTTTCCAGCTCCAACCATTCTGTCATTCCAGGTGTTTTGTGCTGTTTGTGTTCACTCCCCACACAGCTTGCCTCAAACAGCCATTCACAAAATCGGAATTATCTGCATGAGAGCTTTTCCTCTCCTGGGGGACCCTCCCCAGAGGCACCAGCCCATGGTGTTTCTGTGCTGGGAATAAATGGCCTTAATGGACAGGACAAGTTTGTCAGGTCAAAAAGAAATCAGAAAGGACAGTATTCGGGGAGAAAACACCTGAAAAGGATCTCCAAAGGACGCCCTGTATTGTGTATCTGCCCTGTACATGCATGTAGGTGACACCTGGTATACACCAGATAATTTTGAAATGCTTGGTGAGTCTGGCCTTAATTTCAGAAACTGAACCACCGTGCTGAAGAGTGAACAAAGGTTTGTAGGAAGTGTTGGATTCACTGGAGTTTTTTGAAATGCATCCTGTAAATCTTCAGCCGAACGTGTCTCCTCTTCCTACAGCAGGTCCCAACTCCCACCTGTGCAAGCCACAAAAGATATGACAGAGGAACAATGTGTTAATTTTGACAGAAGTGTCAGATCTGTCTTAATTTTTTTTTTTTTCATTTGCCACATAACGTCACTGAAGGAAGCACAGAGGAAACACTTTAGAATTGCTTTTCAAAAACAAGTTCTTCTGGCAAATCAAGAGACTTTTTTTCAGTTACTTGCTATTTTTAGTTTCTTTTGTAATATCCACTTTTCTACTTGCCTTTTTTTTTTTTTTTTTTTCTTACCAGAAGGAATAATAGTATCTTTAAGGGAAAATTTTGATTTCTGAGGCTAGTCTTGGTTCTTCGAGCCAATCTTACTCCGTTTCTACTACTTTTTGTTAGTTTGTTTATGACAAGAAGTCTTCTCATGCAAAGCAAATATTTATGAAAATGTGTAAATATTTCCTTTGGAAATCGAGGCTTTTAAGCCAATTTCAGTGAAATTATGCTTACACTGATGTATCAGAGCAGAAATAGCACACTGCATGCCTTGCTTAGACTGGGACATAAAACTGCACTTTGGGGCATCCTTGCTAATTTAATTGTTTCACTTTTGTGCAGTCTCTTTAGGTTTTTTTTCCTTGATTTTTTCAAATTATTCCGGAAGGCGGCTTAGTGTAGATCTCATTCTAATGAATGTTCAATTTCCATGTTTTGAAAAATACCTTTTTTTTTTTTTTTTTAAAGTTTGGAATCTGAAAATGGAACAGGAGAAGTATCAGGCAAAATGCAGAAAGGATCCCTTCACTTGCAATTCCAGAACTCCGCTGGACTGGAAAGAAGCAGTTTTAGGATGTTGTTTACAGGTGCACAAGTGCATGGTAGGAGTTCAGTCCAAGGACTCCTTTCTCACATCTCATGTAGTTCTTATCAGTGTGTTAATGAAGCACAGCTGCATCCTTTTAGCTGGTTTTAACATGGAACACTATAAACCAAAATGTATTTATGATACCCCTTTTCTGACATTATAAATTTCTGCATTTCATATATCTGTCTATAATAAAAATAGATGGTCATTATTGTGTCCTACAATAATAGGACAAGCTGTGTGAATTTAAGAGAGACAATTTAAGACAGACATCCAAATTAACAACAGTGTCGTGCTCCTGACTTAGAAATCTGGCTTTGATTTAATTAAAAAAAACAAAAAAAATCTTTATGGGAATGCAGGGAATCTTGGCTGCCTGCAGCCATGTCCATCTCCATCTGACATTGTTCCTCTTAATTGCTTGGCCCACCTCGCAGGGGCAGAGCTGCCAAGCCATTAGAGCTCCGTAGTTTGCATAATGAGGTGAGGGGCATCATTTGCAGCCGGGAGAGCCATCCCAGGGAGGTCCTCAAAGCCCTCTGGGTTCACCTGGTGGCTTTGCTGTGCCAAACGTGGAAGGCAGGCGTGGAAAACAGGATTTCTCCCAGCCAGGAGGGGCCAGCTCCACTGCAGCTGGCAGCTTGGGCCTCTTGTGCTCCATCCTAACAGGAAAACACTGCCTGATTGTGGCTGGAGAGGGAAAATTAAACGCCCCCCCCCAAGACAGAGGTTGGGACCTCACTGTGAGGAATTGGCTGATCCTGACTCAGAGTGGAGGAGAACAAACGTTGCTGAGCCCAGGTGGTGCCACCAACAGCTGGAATTCCTGAGCCTGGGTGGAAGGTCCGTCTCCTCCTCCTCCTGCGCTCGGATTTGGCTTTGCCTTTCCCTTTCATGGTGGCCAAGATTTTCTGAGCAAAGTATCTTTTTCCTGACCGGAGTATCTTTTCCCTGAGCAAAATTGGAACGCACTTCTGTTGCAGTGCTCAACATCAGGTCACCACCAGATGCTGACAGCAGCCCAAGATGATGTGCACTTAGAAACCAACACGACTCAGCTCTCAATAGATGCCTGACAGGTGCTGTAGGCAAATGTTGCTTCAGCAACCAAAAATTGCATTTGAAGGAGTCTCTGGCCCAAGGGATACGTGAGCCTGTGCATTGACATATTTCACTATAGTTCAGTATATTTTCATAGTTCAGTATGGAGCGGATGCATTGCTTAGGACATTTTATGTCCTATTCTATTATATATTTGTCCATTTGTATTAACTCTTGGAATTTCAGAAACAGGAGGACGTCCTGCGTGTTTCTTGGTGTAATATGTGAATCCTGGAGTGAATATGTAACACAAGGGATTGTTTTTTTTTGTGTCTATCCTATCTGCTGACCTCCCTGTGTCCGATTCCCATCTCCTACCGGTGCCTGTCTTGCAAATATTTCCTCTTCTAAGCAGAACTCCTTCTTCCGGTTGTTTCTACCAGGTGGTCTTAATGCAGCTGAGTCTCTGCTGGAGCTTTGAGCCAGTTCTGGGGCAGTGGTGTCCTCCTGGATGAAGAAGCAACATCATCCAGGAAATACCAACAGGGATCAAGAGTAGCTTGTCAACCGGAGAAATACCATCTAGAGGTCAAGGGAAGTTTCTAGCTTTTCCTTTTCCACAGTGACCACACAGCCTCTCTTCCACCTGGTCCGGTGCTCAGCCAGCTGGAAACAAGAGGGTGGAGAAAGATCCTTTTTGACTCACGTGCAACTTTCATTTTACATCTCAGGCTTTCTGGAAGTAAACACAAATGAAATACCTGCAAAGAAAACAACGTTCTCCAGAGCTCCTTGAGAACACCCCGTGCAACCCCCTGCTCAAACAGGCTCAGACAGAGCAGGTTGCTCAGGATTGTGTCCATTCAGGCTTGAGCATCTCCCCAGAATCATTAAGGAGGTGTTAACACGACTGAACAGCTGCTACAACCAAAAAGCAATTACTGGTGCAGCAGGACATGGTTTACTTAACAAGGGCCTTCCCATTTTCCTGATGACTGCTGGAACAGAGGAAGGATTTAGGGGGAGCAGGAGAAACAGAATTGGACTCTTTGAACAATTACAAACTTCTTCATCCCATGTGGTGCCTGCACGGCGTGGAACCTGGTGATGGAGCAAGTTCTCAGAAAAGGTTTAGGCAAACGTTAAGTCTGGTAAAAAAGTGACCAGTGCAAAATTTTCCCCCCAAAAATCCCAGCTGGAATTCAACCATAAACTCACACCAAGCACTGCAACATTTGGTGTGGAGGAGCAGATGTCCAACACTGCTCCAAAAGCAGCACGTGAGGCAGCACTTGCTATTGGATTTGTAACTGTATTTATTTTCATGGGTAGCTGTGAATATGTATTTTCTGTTATTAGAGATAACAAACACCTCTTAATATTGAAGTTAAATTTAGGCCTCTGCATACTTAAACAACTGCATGCATTTAAATATGCAAATAATAACACTTAACTTTGAATTTACTTCATCACTAAAATATTTGTACTCCAAACCTGGGATACTTTACAGGTTCTTAGATTAACTTTGAAGACAGCTTGTCAGAGAGTGGGGGTTACTTGGGTGGCCTGGTGAGATATTTTTGACAATCTGTTGCCGGAATATCTGTCTATCAATAAGTTTATCAGTAGACTTCATTTATTAAAGGGAAAATTAGTAGCTAGCTTTGTTTTTCTTTTCTGCATAAGGAACGAAATAAATTGCCAGTTGGCTTGTTTTGTTGTTGTATTTTTCCCCTGTGTGTTTGTGGTGGTTTGTTTTCGGGCTTTTTTCGCTGCAGTATTTGCAGTTTGATTTGAATTACCTGAAGGAATAAATTCCTTTTCCAGTGATGAGGATTAAAAGAGAGCACCAAGGTATTACTATAGTCAGACAACATTCCACAGTGTCCTACGTTAAGCATTCCCTGAAAGTAAAGATTTGCATGTTCCACGTTAATTATCCCACCTCTAGTTGTACCCCCCTTGCCATAATACCCTAATGAAAGTGCTATTTATATTAATAAAGCATTGCACTCCCAAACACAACTCATCGCACTGGTCTTCTCCCAGCACATAAACCCTCTAAAATGTAAAAAAGGAGGAAAGAGAGCTCTACCCCAAGCAGAAAGCGAGTGAGAGTGTCTGGCAGCTCATGGAAACACAGCACATCCCCAGTCACATCTGACTGCAGACTGAGGGGCAGATCATACCTCAGACAACCTCTTTTCCTCCCTCAGGGATATTAATTCTCTTTATCCACTCAATTAGCATGTGAAATTAACACTGTTCCTGAGAATATTAGTGATCAGAATTCTGGTAATGCTCGCATCAACGTTAATCTCACTGCATTTTCCATGACAATTAAGGAGGGAGTAGAATTCCATTGAACGGGTCCTGTGACATCCCTATTTGTCAGACCCTTGTCCTCTGCACTCATACAGGAGCCTGTTAAAAAAAGCCCAGACCATTGCACTTCAGAGGGAGAAATTTATTTTTTTTTTTGCCTTTTCTCGGTGGGCTGGCTGTGATAGTTGACACTTATCAGTAATATTTAATCACGGTGTGGAGTTGATGCAGAGTGACTTCTCTGAAGCATCTTAGCCTATCTCTTTAAAATAACTCTGTCACATGTTCATAAACAAAAATAGAGGTCAGATAATGTTACTTGTCAGGTCTGACTATGCCCTGGCTTTTATTTGAGAGTGCAGAGAGACCAATCTTAATAAGAGACCAGCACTGCTGCATTTGAATTACATGCTTTTTGTCCTTTTCTTATTTGAAAATCCTGCCTGCTTAATTTGGCAATAAATTAAGCACTGCTGCTAAAACTAGATTTTCATTGAGACTGAAGGAGCAATGTCCCTGCTAAGGAGAAATGATTGCAGTGGAGAGGTTGGGTTCATTCATCCTCACCTTAATTGAGCTGTAGGACTCTGGATTTAGATTCCAACCAGTCCCTTCCTGGCAAGGATCAGTCTCAACAAACAATGTGAATTTAGGACCCTATGAAAAGACGGCTTAATCTGCATATTTCCCTTTTCCCCTGCTCCTTTCCTCCCACTGGGCTGACATGTCTTCCCCATGCTGCCCTCTCTTCTGTGGTCCTTCACTAAAAAATCTATGGCCAGGCTCAAAAAGGAAAAAAGACATTTACATTAAATATATATATATATATATATATCTATATATATATATATATATATATATATATATCTCCATCTATAAAATGAGATATACATATATAATATATCAAGCAATTTTTAATAGTCAGAATTAATTTCTTTACAGGAAAGTAAAATTATCGAATAATATACTTTACTAAAGCTGTTCCGTGGCAGTGAGCAAGATTAAGAAAGAGCAGTTTTCATCCTGTAAATTATATTTTAAAATTAAATTTTAATAATGCAGTAATGCTGTCATTCCTGTTTCCTATATTTTAATAAGTAAATTGGCTACCTTTCAAATCTTGTATAAAACTGGATTTCTGTCCTACGACAAAACTGAAAGTAGTGCTTTTCCCAAATTATTAAATTACAGTAATTAAGGAGAAAGTCCTAAGAGATTTTATTTTCACTCCACATTTAACCTTCCCGTTCGTGCTTTTGGAGGTTTTCCTCTGGTTCTTGTTTCTAAACAAGGATGTTCTCCTGGTGAACATTCATTACCACTGAGCCCATATGAGCAGACATTTATTGACACTGTTAAAACAAACCCAACCCTCCAAATGAGAGCTGGGTTATACACTTTAATATATCTATTTATCTTTGTGTTCCTGTCCGAGCCAGTAAACAACCTGAATATCTCTCTTTTATCGACTGTAATGGCTCGAGTGGAAGAGCTTGGCAATTATTTAATTAATTCCATTGAATATTAATGCGTGTGGTTGCCAAGATATTTATGGACTGGTGAAGTTCACTCATCTTCTGTAGCTCACTCCTCTTGGAAACGCCTTCTCTCTGTAAGATCAGCTCCTTCCCCTGAAAAACACGCGTATTTGTGGTCTATTTTTCGCTTTTTGGCCACGTGGCATGAAGAGGAGTTTGTGCTTTTTCCTGCCTACCTGCTTTTTAAAACAGGATTCCAGCGGATTGGAGCGTTTTACGTGGATCCTTTAGCTGCATTTAGGAGAGCAAGCACGGTGCCACGACAGAGGGATGTTTCCTGGCGTGGGACACTGCTGGATTACCCCAGTTTCAGGGATAATTCAGAGTAATTATGGACAACCACAACTCTCTGAAGCCCCTATCCATTCCAGATCGGGGTGTGTGAGGCACAGCACCTTGTCCCCTGAGCAGAAATATCACCAGGGGCAGAGCTTGCATTAAACTGTATTCAGCCACTGGTAAATTCTCTTTAGTTCCCACTTATGTCAAACGGGCTTTCCACTGAGCAGCTCGCATTTGTGCAGAATTAACTTATGAAATCAGGGCCCTGTGTTGGCAGAATGCAAAAAAAAAACCCCAAAAAACCAATCAGAATGTCATTCCCAGGGGCACAAACCTCACTGCCCTGATATCCCCAGACTTCCACAGCACCGGTGTTTGGTTCTAAACAAAAACAAGGCCTGCAGTTATTTGCCTAAGTGGGTAGGAACACTATATAGGAATGTAATTATTTGAACCTTTGTCCAGAAAAAAAAAAATCCATCCAAAATCATGTAGGTGGGAGAAATTGCACCTGGTGGGTGAGCTGTGCACAAAGAGCGAATTAAAGAATAAAATGTTCTCTTTAACATGAATTGTTTGCTGTTTATTAATGCTGTTATGGTGCAGTCCTGGTCTGAAAACAAATCCTGCAAATGCCACAGAGCTCCTCTGGAAACAAGCAAAGCTTTGGGAAGGGTCTGAGACGGGGAATTTCTTCCCCATGACATTCAAAAAGCAGAAAGTGGAGCAGAAGAAAACTCTCAGCTGTTCAAAAAGTGACTACATATGGCTCCCAACAAATCTTGTAAGCTCAAATTTGGCTAATTCTAAAGAAAAGCGTCTAAACAAAGTCTAAAAGAAAATACTGAAAGAAAAGTATTCAGTGGAAATGGTGACACAGAAATGCCCAATTATTTGGGCATTACAGAGCAAAGGTTAAACTTTGCTGGCAGGAGGTAGGAGAAAGGTAAGACCAGATCAGCTGTTTCATTTGCTAATTTCAATTAGCTGATTTTCCAAAGTACAGACTGATTGAGGAGATTGCAACAGTCTAAACATCATTTGCAACTTGGATCTGTAAGTTGCATAGCTGCCAATAAATATTGCATTTTCTCACCAGAAAAATGTCTTAGAAATCCTCCCCGTAGTAAACTCTTTTGGAAAATGAATTTAGATTGTCAAGAATCTTGGAGCAGCGGCTCTGAAATCAACCACAGGAACGGGGTGGGGTTTTTTCAGGCCACCCAGTTAGTCTGTTTTCATCTTGCCTCCTAGGTTTGCAAACACAATTTAGTTTGTCTGCCAGCTCGCCCCTCGACCTTCTGCTGAGAATGACATTATAACACCAGTTCTGGTGACAGCTTGGGATGTGGATATTTATCCACTGAAGCTCTGGACCAAACCCATCAATTCTCTGTGTCCAGAGGATAAAATGTGCCAGTGGGCAGCAGCCCTGACTTCCAGCCTTTGCTGTCTGGGGTCAGAAGGGAACCAGGGACCTTTCCATGGGTGACGCCATGGCCTGTCAAAGAGCTCTCATTTAAAATAATGCTCTAAAATAGATAAAGATACACCCAAATCACTAATGAAAGAGTAGCTTTAATGCCTCAAAAATTGTGGAGCAAGTTACAGGCACCAGAATAAATTGCATCTGATTTTGAGCAGTCATTGAAGAAAAAGTTCAGGGGCCGTGACAGAGAGAGCCCTTGGGACTGGGTGATACCTCATTAATTCAGTCTGTGAGGTCAGGTCTGGCCGTGTGTATTTGCAGTGGGTCCAAAATGCCTCTTGAAACATTTACAGCTTTTTTATTTCCTTGCAATTCTACGCCACACTTAGCATGGGTTGGCGTATTTCGTTCAGTTCTGCATGGCACGTGCTCAGGATGCGGTGAACAGACATTTGGGTATTTGCATTTATAAAAACATGGAGCAGTTAATCTACAGAGGGAGCATCTGGGGGTGGTTTATGTATTTTCTGTTATACCACTGTTTGCATTACACTTTCCCCTCCTGCCTTCACTGAGCCTTGCCAAGGGAGGACCCTGAGGCAAAATACCTACAGGTTTTCCAAATAATTCCACAGACTAGTTTCTTCCATTCTCTTTCCTTAACTCCCCTTCCTCCTTCCCTGCAGTTTTATTGCCTTTATTAATGATAAACATCAGTAAAACACGATTTGAATTCTGGATTTAAAAAAAAAAGCCTCACAAAGCAGTTCCTTTTTGGAACAAAGACTTTGGGGGAACGACCGTGACGTGAAGAAAGACGTGAGAAGGAGTTTTTTATTCACTGTTAATTTTGGTTTTGAGGTTAGTGTCACGAGGTTTTAAGCAGATAAATGCAGCTGATGCACAGCAGGGCTGCCTGAGTTTTCCATGTCGCAATACAGCACTTTTCACAATTTCATGTTCCAGTGCTTACCTTCGGGGAAGTAAAACCCTGGTGTTTGCTGGCATTCCAGGTCAACAGTGAAAGGAAATGGCAGGAAGGGAAAATGACTTATTTTTGTCATTGTTCACCTAGAAAGGTAAATCTTTCTCTTAAAACATAGACTGTTTTCTGGAGTTTGTTGTGGCGAAGAGTTCTCAGAGACTCTCCTCCTCTAAAAATAGAAAATCTTATTTATAATAATTAAACTATCATTTATCAAAGAAAATTGTTACACCAAACATAACCTTTTCTTGCAGATCAAAATAAAATGCTTTACAGTTACAGGTTTACTTGGTTCATTCATGTATATAAATCTCCCCGAGGATGTGTGCATTTTCAGTAACCTTTTTATGCTTTAATTTGCAGCTTATTCCAGCATGCCTTTGTTGGTTGGAAAAACCCATGCAATGTCTTAAAAGTACGGATTTGTGGCAATAAGATAGTAAAAAAATTAAAATTAGAGCTTTGTGATTCATCTTTCCACCTGTTTTTACCTGCACAAAACTTGGGATCAGTGAGAAAAAACATCACTTCATCTCTAGAAAGTGCACACCTGACTGAGGAATTGGCTGCACAGGCAACGCACTCATAAAATGACTTTGGACTTAATAAAGTTGGATTGGCTCTCAGCTGCTTCCTGAAGGAAGAAAATTTGGTGAGTGAAGCTGTTATCTGTGGAAGAATATTTTTCATTTAATAAGTCATTCACTGTAATTAAAATAAAAATAAAATGGCTTTCACTGTAATATCCTCAGAGTGTTTACCAAACTAATATCCTAACTACATAAAGGCAGAGGTAATTTTTCATCCATAGGCTTTTTATGGAAATACATCTATTATTTCCCAAAGCAGAAAATGATAGATTTTATTACATTTTCTAAGCAGGAAGATTTTTTTTTGTGTGTAATAGAATTTTTTACGCAGCGCATAATTTATGGACTCTGGGAACAGGTGAGTAAAATGTTGTTCTCGGTTGAGGAGGAACCTTTGGCACACCTAAAGATCACCTACATTACCAATATATTTCGGATAATTTTATACAGATGAATCCTCACGGGGAGCTTTCACAGGACAAGAGAGAACAACACTGGCTGGGTCTATTTGTGTTCATCAGCCTATTCAGTGTTTACAGAGCAGTTTATTTTATGTTCTGCTTCAAAAAAAAAAAAATTAAAAAAAAAAATTAAAAAAAATCAATATGGGCTGTTTTGAAAACAAGCAAACTGTAATTAAAGGCATTGATGGATAGTTACATTAGCAGCTCTTCAGCAGCTAATCTGGGCCCATCTGTTCTGCAGTGGCCTGAAAAGGTTAACAGCATATGGATGCCTCCTCCTGCCACAGCCTCCAGCACAGCCCTGCCAGGCTGGGGAACGGGGCACGGGGCAGGATTCTGCAAAAGCACACCCTGCTCCAGCTCAGCCCCTGCTGCCAAAAGTGGCCACACAGGACGCAGCTTTGCCAGGCAGCCACAGCACTGGCTGGTGTAAGTGTGATTGTTTTAGCTTTTTTTGGGGTTTTTTTTTTGGCAGTGTGGATCAACGAGACTGAGCCAGCAAGTGGGTGTATGGGGAGCTCAGGGGCAGCTAATAGGTTTGGGGATTTTTGGTGGTGAGAACTGGTTGCTTGGTTGGTTAAGAAGAAAAATCAAATGTAGGAAAAGTTTCAACAAACCACCAGAAAACACTGAATATCTTCTGAAAAACTCTGAAGCTGATTAATGAAGAAGGTCTGTCTTTGCGAAATGGATTTTTTTAAAAATTATGCCGTTTATAATCAATGTTTGGTACATTGTCATGGGAGGAACAGCTCTGGGGCAGAGCTCTTTTCTTTGTGGGGGTCTGGTGATGCCTTAAGTTTCATCTTTCACGTATTTCAGGTTCTGTGGTGCCCAGGGGTGCAGCTCTGAGCTCACAGTCAGTGTCACTCAGCTCTGCACACAGCAGGGACACAAAACAAATCCTTCTCCTGCTGCACACCAAGGACAACTCTCAGCCCAAAAGCACAAACAAGGGTGGGCTGGAGGGAGGAACAAGAAGGATGGGACCTCACAGCCTGGAGCTGGAATTGGACAATTAAACCCCAATGTGCAAATGGACCAAAACTTACAAAAATGTAAGATTTCATGACTGTTCAGCTATTTTGTGACCATTTTGGGTCCACCTTGGGTGTAGCCCTGGCCAGGCTCTGTCCTGCCCAAGGTGTACCCTAAAGGCCTTTCAATAAATCTCCTTTATTCTCCAGCTCTGTCCAGTCTCTGTCCCAGGTCAGCATTCCCAAGGGATCACTGGCACACAGAGCTGTGCCACTCCTCCGTCAGGCCATGCCCAGCTGTTGCTGGGGGGTGCCAGTGCCAGGGCTGCAGCTGTGCCCAGCTGTGGGGGCAGCTGGGTCATGGCCCCTCACTGGGGATGCTGCACAAGAAATGGCTCTGTGAGTTGCCTTCTTTGTTTGTTGCTTTGTCTCTTTATCATAATTTTGTCAGGAAAATTAATCCACAAACGCCAGAGGTTTATGCCCCAAAAGGAGACAGGGGAGTCCTTTGACTTTATTGGAATAAAGGGAGAGGCCTTGGGGCGTTTCCCCTGGGGTCTCTCAAATTCTGGAGGACGCAGCCTCCTATTTATCCTGATTTCCCAGCCCCATTTCCCTCTCTCTTTCCCCATTGTCTGAGGTACTGGAGAGTTACAGACTTCCCGGAGTGCCTGATACCTAAAATTCCCCTATAATGTATAACCCCCCTTTTAATTTTTAATTCTTACGGAATTTATGGGTTTTCCCCGTTGCTCCTTTCATCTTTCAATATCCAGTTTCATTCGTCAGCAAACCTACAGTTTGTCTGCAAAGGCAAACATCTTCTTTTCCATTCATCCACCATTAGAACCCTTCCCATGGTTTCTTTTATCTCTCAGTGCTGGTTTTATCTACCAGCAGACCCCGAGTTTGTTTGCAAAGACAAGTCTGTCATTCCTCTCAGTTTTCATCGCAGTGGGGAGAAAAGAAACACGGGAGAGGTAATAGCTTTGTCCTTTTATATATGTAGTGCACAGCTCTTTAATGCTTTTGCTCTTAAATTGTATTTAATAGTTCACGAGCTCTTCAGAATAAAATTAAACTGTTTGGATTGTTTCAAATGTCATGGGGAGAGGTTTCTCATTCCTGTGAGTATCTGGGTGGTGGCTTAGCCATGAGGGAGAGGGTAAACTGTGGTAAAAGCAGGAAAACTGAAAATGCATTGAAGGGATAATTGAGGAGTCACCACCCCTGTTATTGATTTCCTCACAGCAGAGAAAGCTTTGCAGCACATGAGAGCCTGGCTCTTCATTCTCCCACCTTGAAGAAAAGTGGTTGCAGTAGAGCATTTGGTTATTGCTCTCAACTGGGTAAAATACTTGAGGGCTTTGTTTGGCTGAGTTTCCCTATTTGACTCTAATACGGGCAGATTCACTGAAAGGGGGAAAATTGTTTAAGAAGCTGGAGAGGTGAACAATGCTGCAGTGGCTATGCTTTTATCAGCCTGTGAGAGCCAGATAAAACGTATCAGGAATATTCTGCAGTCTCCTGTAGGACTCTCCATGCTCTGCAGTGAAAGCATGGACCTGTCACAGCATTTGTGCACCTGAGTTAATCGATCTCCATCACTTCTGGAGGCTGGTGTGGGACTCAGGCTGCATTTCAGGGATGTAAGGACTGCTCTGCCTGCTCAGCTCTCCCTGAGGGCCAAACCCAGCAAGGGAGCTCCTCACAGGACAGAAAATGCCAGATATTCAATGTATAACCACAGGATGAGGCAGAGTGAAAGTCATTTAAGAATGAATCATCAAAAACCTTTCTGATCAATACCGAAAAAAAAAACCCACCCACAACCAAAACATCACTGAAGTATTTCTGAGTGGCTGAGTAACCTCCAGAGCAAAAAATAACGCTTGTAACTGTGAAAAGAACTAAGTGAACAGGGATTATAAATTAGAGAACTTTATTCATAATAATGCCATAAGAGGAACAAGTAGAAGAGTAATATTACTCTATCAAATATCTTGTGTGTCTGGATGCCTATGAAAAAAGAAAGCAATTGGAAAATACATACAGTGAGAGAGAGGAACTGGAGGTCTTAGCACAGTGTCAAGCTCATGAGGTAATTGGTGTTCAGAGACTTGAAAGAATAATTCACATATAATAAATCCTAAATAATGTTTGAATTTTACAGGAGTATATCTTGAAAAGGAAAAAAGAAAAAAAAAAAACCCCACACAGAAATAGAACAAAACCAAAACAAACCAAAAAACCCCAAAGACTGAGAGTGGTACCTGGGATTTTATTATTATTATTATTTTTTTTTTTTTTTTATTTTTTTAATGTAAGAGCAGGAGAATTATAGATGAGGCAGCTTTAATTTCTGTTTGGGGAAAAACAGTGAACCAAATGTTCTCTTGGTTTTCCTTTCCACTTTTCTTGCTCTGATCTCCAAGCAAATGAAAGTGCCCAGATGCACAACTCAAATAAGTGGAAGAGCTCCATACAATTAAAACTTGGGAAAGTTTCCCTGCACCTTCTGCTTCCCCTCTCCAGCCCCATGGCCAGCACTGTGCGCTGGTTGGCTTTAATTACAAAATATCACCATATTTTGATCCTCATGCCTCAGGTTTGCTGCACTGCAGCTCCTCAGATTTGTTTTGAAGTAAACTCTGCTATTGATACATTATTAAGTGGGTGTGGGGTTAGCACAGCCTTAGAGTAAAATTTTTCCAAGGGTTGTAATTTCTTCAGCGAGAGGCAGGTTCTGTTTGATTTCAGACACTCTGTAGAGAAATATTTTGCAGGCTGAATTTCCAAGTACTCTCCAGTACCTGAGCTGCCTGACGTGCCCATAATGAAAGTTCTGTTTGCATCAGGAGAAAGACATATCCTGGTATGCCTGGTGTCATGTTTTGCCCTCTCTAAAAGGGAAATAACGTTGTTCCTGTGCTGAATCCTTCCTGTCTCAGCCAGGAACCTAAGCAGTGCCCTACAAGGACCTGTCCTGCAGAGAAGTTACAGCCTGGCAGCCTCTTCCCTAAAGTTTCTTTGGTCAGCAATGAGAAAGATGGTGTGGGATGTATTTGGAACCTTAAATGTGAGTGCAGTGCCCTGTGAGTGACATTTGGAGGAGATTTGCTGTGTCTTGTCATTTTAACTTCAATCTTTGACAGCCTGGTTGTGTGGACCCCGGATTAGCGGTTTGGTCTCCTTCCCAAAGGATTTGCTGTATTTTATACCTAGAATATGTATAAATTTGTATATAATTAATGAAGTAAATGAGCAGAGAATGCAAACCTCACTGTTCGGCTTTTAAATTGTGTCACAGAGTCGTCTCGGGTGTGTGTTTGCTTTGTTTCTTCTTGCGGTGACTTTTTAACCAAAACTAAAGTTCTGGTCTCTCTCCAAGCCCCTCCATCTGTTTAATTCTGAGGGAAGTTCAGATCTGGATTTTGCATGCTTTGAAAATCAAATTAGTGTTCAATTATTTAGGGACTTGCCTTTAATTTCCTTTATACAAATTCCTAAAGACTTTTCTTACCCGGAAGAGTGTCTTCCTCATAGATTAACATTACCGAAGTTACTTTATAGTTTAATTACTATTTTGTGTAAGGTCTAAAATCGATAGTCTTGCGGGAGCTTCTGCTCCGAGAACTGAATTTACAGTGTCTGTATGTGAGGTGTACAGCAGTATTTTTTATTATAAATTTTTCTGAACTTGAAATGCCACATGAATGCCTTCAGCATTGCAGCAGACCAGAAAACCCAGTCTAACACAGAAACATGTCCTGGTCTATGAAACTCTTTCCAACTTTGATTTCAACATGTTCATCACAATTACAGCAACCCGACCTCCCAGACTCCTTGCAGGTGTCTTTAATTTGTGAGCCTTGGGCCCATTTTTCATAAGGAGTTTTTAAGGCTCTTTGATTTACTTTTAATTTTTTTTTTTTTTCTAATAGATCGGTCATCCTCATATCTTAATAAAACAAAAATTGAATTATATGCACCACTAAGCAAGCATGACAGGACTTTTGCTAGCAGATGTAAAGTGTGAAAACCTGTGGGAAAACCCCATTCATTTTAGGTTCCACTTGAGAACTCTGCAGTGCCCTGCAAATGGATTCAGTCTGAAAAACACAGAAGCAAGGGAACAATGGAAATCAATGATTTGAACCTAATTAAAAAGACCTGATAAAAATTCTGGAGAGCCAGATGGCAGAGTCAATTTTTCAGTATAATATCTGTGCAGATAAAGAATATGATTAGCTGTTGACATTCTGCAAGGGTAGAATGATCTTATCAGCAGGATGTCAAAGTATTTCTTTAACAGCATTAGACTGTGCTTTTATAACTATTGTACACCTGACTTAATGGAAATCATTTTTCTTCCAGGAAGTATGAGACATAATGTTTTTCTCAGATGTCACAGTGCAAAACTCACGGGTTGGTTATCTTGATAAAAGCTTTAGACTCTGACTGCTGAAGGCAGACACATACATGACTTGAACATTAAAGCTGAAATCAAACTCCAATTATAGGTGTTGGCGAACACTTTCGTGAGTATTTATCTCTGCATTTGTGTTTGTAGATTCCAGACAATTCTGTTGAATTAGGAGTAAATTTTGGAAAAGGAAGTTTCCTGTACACAGGTCTAGTGAGGTGAATATTTCAGTGCCTTCAGCTGAGCTGTTCAGTTTTTGTGCAAAAGGCTTAAAAGGACAAAATTAATAAATGATGTGATGGTTCCATAGATAAAATGGTCATACTGGAGAAAAGATTTCTTTATCTTTTAGCTCCTCCTCCACTTCATAGACTGGAAACACCAAAGTGTGGACCGAAAGAGGGTGATTTGAGAGTTTACTAGGAGAGAGAAGGGCCAAATTGAAATGTTTTTACAGGAAGAATTAAATCTAGGTCCTGGATATGCCAGACAAGAGTGGTCTGATCACACATCTGCTGAGTAAAACAGAACTTACACCATTGTTTTCTCACTGTCTCCCCTTGAGGCTTTGGCTACAATCACTTGTAATGAAGGTTTCCATGTTAATTCACTGCTGTGTTCAGAGACCTGCAATGAATGCGGGTGCTAGCAGGATTACGAGCCGTTTCATTTTGGTTTAAAAACCAATCACCTGGGTGTTACTGATGTCAGCTTTTGGGAAAAAGATGTCTTAAAAGCTTTATTTATTCCTAAATTAACCCGGCTGGTTCAGTGCTGGGTGTTCCAAACCCCGCACAGCTGATGATGCTGTGAGATCTTGTCCCCTGCAGAAGCTTTCCTCCTGTCTGTGTGCTCCAGACAAGACATGCAGCATGGGTGGAACATTAGGAAAAGAAGCATTTGCTGATTGAATCCGTTCCTCTGTTAAGTGGTCTGGATTTCAGGGGCTGGAGCTGTTTCAGTCTGGGTATTGGACGCACTGGAGTGTGTCTGGTTTGGGGACAGTTTTGTGGCCACGTTTTATTCTTCCTCCTTACCCTGTGCTTGGTGAGTGACCTTTTATTGTGCAGAGCAGCAGGGACATGTCACATTTAACTTTTCTGGAGTGTTGCTAAATGTATGTCTGAATGCGGCCTCCTTATTTTTGTCATCCCTAAAAAGAAGAAATCTGTATTAACTGCTGATATTTCGTGCATTACTGCTCTTTATTACGCACATCAAGCTTCTGTGTTCATTAATATTAGTGTTTCTGACATAACCATTTATTCTTCTGAATTCAGACAATATGTAACAGAAGTTACAGCTCTTTTCAAAGAGCCTGAATAATTATGGACAGCCTGTGATGCAAGCAGCTCAGGTATAAATTTTAGAACAGATGAATCCTCCTTAAACTACACTAATTAAAGTGACTTTAAAAGTCTGGGCTAAGGATAAAGCAGATGATGCTTTACAGTGGTAAAACACAAGACTCTCTGACAAGGCTTGTCTGGCACACAGTGCAGGGGGAACAGTTCTGAGTAATTGAGCGTTGAAATCTCCTTTCTTTATAGTTTTCAGATAAAATCAGAAGCAGAACTGCTGACTAGCAATTGGCAAAAAACAATATTCAGATCCTGGCTTTAAAGCAACCTAAATTACTCTGTTTCACTTGCATATTTTAATTTAAACACCCTTTAAACACCTCTGAGCCCTTTAACACCTTGACTATGTCTCCCCTGGGAATTTTAAAGGACTGGCTGAATATAGGATGTGGCTCATGGCAGTTATTGACTCATGCCCTTTATTGAGATATTAGACTTCATTATGCTAATGTCAGAATTTGTCTCTGCCCATGCTGAACATTTAAAGAGGAGTAGCACTTCTTATTAAGTGATAATTGATGAGGTGACACAGATGAGGAGCCTCTCCTGAACAAGATGCAGCTTGGGATAATCAGGGTTTCAATAACTGATCACCAAGTGGTCGCTGAGCATTGGAGCTGTCACTAATGCATTGTTCCACAGATAAATGCAGTTCCCCTTGTCCCAGTGGAAAAAGTCACTCTATTGGCAGCCCTTTCTCTATCCTTAAGGCCTGAAAATCCTCCTACTGTGGAAACAAGAGGTGTAGCAGAATTAACCTGCTTGCCTGATGACTTTATTAACTAGGAGTGAAACTACTGTGTTCTCTGGTAAAAACTGTATCTGTATTTCCTTCATGATACAGTTCAATGAAGTATTTCATAGGTGATTAGATCCCATCTAATTTTCCCAGATTTTGAAAGCTCCATTTTTCCTTCTAATCTGTGTTTTGTACTGCACAGATATCAAGATAATATTCGTAATGCAAATTACTTACTTATGGGGTTTGCATTTTTGAAGCTGAAATTGTAATAATCATTTAGTCCTTGGAGTGAAAGTCATTTTCCAGCCTTTATTTCCTCCCCCTTATGTTCCCCAGTTACTTTGTGTGAGTGGTTGTTCTAGATCTGCATTTCTTGGTGCTGTAGTTAGTTCTGTTTTATTGTACAGCACATCTGCAGCACTGCTGGGAGTATTCCTGATGATCTCATTACTGGATCAAAGCTTCAGTCTCTTGGGTCACAACCCTGCTTAATGTTCTTGTGCAGACCCCTCCAGACTTCCACTGAAAACAGCACTTCGTGCTCATAAAAGCAATAGCTCAGGACATAAGCAGCCAGAAAAGAAAAGAAAAACAAAAAGGAAAAAAAAAAAAAAAAAGAAAAAAAGAAAAAAAAAAAAAGGCAGTAGAAAATTTACTTGCGGCTTTTGAGTAAAAAAAAAAAATAAAGAAAGAAAAAGGGGTTTTGGTATCAACTTTTTGTTCTATCTGCTTGCCATGTTGGTCTGTCATGACCAAAAATCAGCTGTTTATTATTTTAGGATGTGAAAACATATATAAAAAAAGAAGCCTGGAGTTGACAACTGTATTTTAAAACGTAATTTATGACCCTGGAATGAGACTCGAGAACATTTTTATTTTTCAGACACTGGTCTCTTCCTTTCTACCTACATCAGATGCGCGTGGCACTATTTTATGAATTGCAAAATCTTCCTATTGTTAAGCCATGATAGAATATAATGAAGAAAAAACATGGACTCTTGCTTCCTGTTCAATGGGAAAACTTTTCCAGCTCGGCCAGCTGACAGCAGAGGAGCAACCCATTGTGGGGAGATGGACAGCAGGGAATAGATAAGCAGGGGCAGCCTTGAGACAATGCAGGCAGAGATCTCACTGCACACAGGAGTGACAGCAATCCCACAGCATCGGGAACCTCGGGCAGAGAGGGAGTGATCCCTATCCCAGGTGGGGCTCAGGTGGGATGGATATCCCTGCAGCGGCCCAGGCTGGGCAAAGAAGATGTCCCAGGGTGTGGGAAATATTAAAGGTAAGGAGGCTTTCAGAGAGCTGTGAAAGCAGCTTTGCTGCAAGCTTGGCTGCAACTGCAAAGCTTGAAAGAGGGAAAAGTTACAATAGTACAGCAAGCAAGGACATGAAACAATAGTTTGAGTTTTAGGTTTGGCCAGGATAGACCTAAGGACTGCAGAGAAATATGATTAGCAGGGTAGTAGAAGGTTTTAAGGTTAAGGAGGGAGTAGTTTGTATTGTTAATAGAAAGCACACAAGCAAGCATTGTTCGAAGCAGGTGTGTGTGTGCTCTCAGTGACTGGCTAGAACAATTGTCTGTCAGCTTTAGCAATGTGCCATTGGCTGGAAAACTAGTAAAGTGCCCTGTGACAAAGAGATCTGTGGCTGCTGCTAGCAGACTGTGAGCTGTTGCCATCTTTCAATTGTCTCAAACACTGTTATGAGGCTGATGCTGCAATAAAAGTTCAAGGAATTTCTCCAAGAGGCCCCATCCTGTTCATGCTCAATCCTCCAAGACACCAGGGCACAGGAATCTCTGTGGGACATAGGGATGGGCACAAACAGCAGGTCCAGCACACCCAGGGCTCAGAGACCAGCTGTGCCTCAGTGTCCCCCCATGAAATGCTCTGTAAAACAATGGATGTAATCTCTGTGCTCCCCAGTGGTCAAATATCCTGCCATGGGAGCTGCAGGTAACTCCACTTGAGAACTGGAGCGCATCACTCAGGACTTGTGCTGTGTTCAGGCATCTGACAACTGCAAATAATGTACATCAGTGGCTTTTTCTAATCATAACCTTTGCAAAGATGCCAGTAATGGTCTGGGAGTGCTAAGAGCTGTCTTGTGAGGAAAGCTAGGCCACCACTGAAATCTGAAATAATCTGGGAATCTGCCTGATGGGAAGATCACAAAAACATCTGGGTTCTTCCTCAAGGCAGGAGCCTGCTGCAATTTTGGAAAGTTTTAGCGTTGCAGGGCAAAGGGTATTTTTCCTGGAAGTTTGTCTGTGCACTTAGGTGCCTCTTCTGCTCTTGTTGGTACAAATTGCATTTCCTTATCCTGCAAAATCCTTCATTTGGAAAAAGAAATAAATAGAAAGGAGACAGGAGGCATGAGAGGGAAGGGGTTTTCAGATCCTCTAGAAAAGAAGACTTTAAGGCTTAAATAACTGCAGTGTGAACTTATTGCCACACGTAATATTGCCTCCTGATTGATCACCTTGGAAACAGCCTGAAGTCTTTGTTTTGTGTAGTTGCTCTACCATGATTTAAAAGCAGAGGACGAGTGAGACACAGATCTAATAAGACTTAACTCTTCCATGGTAACAACTTGTAATCAGATGTATATTAATTATAGACATATAATTAATTAGTTATATTATCATATAATATACAATGTGATAATTATGTTATATAATTTATTGTTATTAACAGTGTAATAACATAGATATATTTTAATTGCTCGATTCTGGCCATAGTTTTTGAAATAGAAAAGCCTCCCGTGTGAGTACCTGTCATTCTATCAACTTCCATCTTTGTACCAATAAATTTGCTCTTCTGCCCTTTCGGGGGCCTTTTAAACAGCTAATAAAATCAACATGTTAGGTTCAATGTTTTAATATCTCAGAAATTTTGAATAAAGGAGGCTGTACTGCTTTGCTGAGAATATCTGTGACTGTCACTCCTAAAGCTGACCTGGTCTGGTGCTGCTGGCTCAGAGAACTGCAAGTGGAGCCTCAAAATCAGCTTAAGTAAGTTGTGCCAAGCTCATGGATGAGCGCTTGCGTTGGTGTGCCTGTCTGTTGGAGAAGCGTTTATTACATTAGCAAAACAACACCCTCCTGTGCAGGTGGCTGGACTGGGAATTTTCCCCGAGTGGTGCTGCAGGAATGCTGTCACACAGCTGGAGCGGGCGGGGGGAATCGCACCACGCGGTGTTTGATGCTCTCGTGCTCTTCCTCCTCCTGATCATCTGCACAGAAGGAGGAGTTGTGGCAGCCCCCCAGGCTACTGCAAAGGAGATCACTCTCCCTTGGAGGGTGTGCAGAGCATGAGCCGTTTTCAAGGTGGAATGCCTTTGCCCACTTGTCTTTCTAAGTGACTTCCCTGAGACTCATGGCGAGGTAACTGAAGCACCCCCATGAGTCTTTGCTGCAGAATGCAGATTGTTCCTCCCTGATTTGTCGTTCAGACAGTTCCTACTTTCTCTGTTTTCTCCTATTGGTGTATTCTGGATCCGTTCCTTGACTGGTTGTTTTCCTAATCCGTGCCCTGATTGGTCCAAGTTCTTGTGCCCGCCCTCAGATAAGTGTATGAAAGTCTGCTCCCCTGAGCACCTGGGTGATGCTTTTGCACACTACAACGACACAAGGCTTTGATTTTAAAAGGCTGAAAATGATTTTTTTTTTAATTTATTTTTGGGACGTGTCTTTTTTTTTTTTAATACTATTCTACACAGACCAGTTCGATTGGTGAAACAAAGACAAACTTTTTCAATCACACTGGTCAGGCTAGAGGGACAGTAAGAAGAAGTCCCTCCTAGGGAAAGAATGTAAACATAGCACAGTTGCAAAAACGTGTCCCTTGTTCACAGAAAATTCCCTGGGAAAAGAATTTCAGGAAACCAAAACACCTCAGGCACAAAGCAGGGCTACATCTGGGTTCTTCAGACCCCAGGAGCTCCTGATTAAAGATTTTGGGAGGAGAAGAACCTGTCTTGCGTGGTGCTTCCTGGCGTCACCAGACCTTCCTCTGGACAACAGTTGCCTTGACAGACTTACACAGTGAGCTGAATCACTCTCCCCACACCCGAGAGTTCCCGTGCACCTGGGCATGGAGTGCCTTGATGAAGGTGCTTCTGCCAGGGGCTGCCGCAGCACCTGGAGGCCCACTAGGCCGCAGCAAGGTGTCTTCTGTTATATAACCAAAAAAAAAAAGTTTATTCTATTCCATCTGCTGAAACTCCCTTGGGGAGGTGTTTTTTCTTTATCTGTTGTAACCCCAGGACGGAGGGGGCGGCTGCCTTTCTGATAACAAGCCAGCTGTTAAAACTGGGTGGGGCAGTGTTTCTTATCTCTGTTCAGCCTCCCGGGGCATATCTTCCGTTAATGGGCCATTAAAGCTCATCACCCCAGTGCCTCCCATTCCCTCTGTGGGGATATCTTTTGTTAATGGGCCCGTAAAGCTCACCAATGACATGAAACATTACATCATCCCATTGTGAGATGCTCTACACAGGGAGGAGGAGCCAAACCATTTCCACCCAGATGAAAAGGAGCCACAAGTGTCACCAGACATCCCAGTGTTCCCACAAGACTCCCAAAGGAAGACTGGATCCACCTCTGGACACTTTTCTCTAAAGGACCATCTCTGCTTTCAACAGGACCACATCTGCCGCTCCAGGAGGGCTGACTTTGGACTGTTTCCAGCACCCTGACCAACAGGGTGTCAGGCTGTATTCTGACTCTGTCAGTGGTCTTTTGTATTATTGCATTTATTTTTACTTTTTTTTTTTTTTTCTTTTCTTTTTTTTCTTTTTTTTTCTTTCTCTTCCTATTAAATTGTACCTCTGACTTGGAGTCTCTCGCTGGTTTTGCTTTCAAACCACTACACAAGGATTGATGCTTCTCACGCTGGACACACTTTTGTGTTGCTTTTGTGATCTTTACTGGTGTGAATTAGTATTTAGCCACTTCTCTTTTCACTGGATTTCGTTGCCAGTGTGTAGTATCAGTGTCCCCCTCGAGCACAATCCTTCTAAGTGCAAAGCATCACGGAGCTGGAATTCCTCTGGTTTGCTCTGTGAGCTCAACTCAGTCACTGCTTTGAAAGACTCTGCTCTAATGATGCAAAGCCCCAGATTTAAAATTATTTTGACCTTTTTAATATTCTGGGTTTAGAGTGTTCACTAGGCTGCAGTATTTCACCAAGTGAATGAGTGGCTACAGTTTAGGATTTGAATTGGGGATTTAGGTAGGAGAGGACCGAAATAAATTTCCTTAATCTGTAGACAAGATAGTTTAAATAATCACGGTTTCCAGACTGTAATTTTCTGTTCTTCCTCAACAACTCTTGCTGCTACAATTTCTTCCTGTAAATCAGAGTATTTATTTAATTAATGGCATTGAAACTGTGCATGAAAGTTCTGTTAAGTTGCTTTTATACCTCTCTGTCATAGTCTGAGTGGTGGGAGGTACTGACACCAACATTGGGGTAAATCCTTCACATCAGTGACACAAACATTCTTTCTTTTTAGATTTTTAGACAGGGGAGAGTTTTGATTTCTCTCAGCTCACTGAACATTATTTGATTTGGTCCTTCATCAGATTTCTTTAAATTTGCATGCATTTCTCTTTGCATTTTCTGGAATGTTGTATTGCAAAGTAAAGTGAATTATAGATAAATACGGAAGTGGATAATGCAAAATAACTGGAGTGTGCAAAACATAAGGAAAATTTTAAACAGCTCTTGGTGTTTGGAGGGGTCAGGAAAATGTTTATCTCAGAATAAGTACCTATCAGTAAATAAGTGCAAATTAACCATTTCAGTTGGTTCTGACTTTTCCACGCCCCTGTGATACACTCGGGGGATTTCTGGGGTCAGCAGCTGTTAGGGAGTCCCTAGGAACTGTTTGCTGACTGATCCATGTGTAATTAGGGAACAAATTGGAGGAGGTCGGAGAAAAGGGCAGTACTCATATCAGAGGCTGAAGGGGATTATCTCATCTGTCTCATTGCTGAATCAAACTTATCCCCTTTCCAACCAACAAAATTCAATTAACTTTTATGAATTATTTAGCCACACTGAAGTCTTAGATAGTATTAATATTTGTGTTTCAGCCTGTTTTGTGCAAGGAATATAAAATATTTCTTCGTTATCATCAGTCAAACTCCAGTGTAAAATGTAATTTTTTATTTCACTGTTTTAAGAAATACCTTCTTAATCTCGCCTGATGTTGACTGAAAAATATTCCATAGTAGCTGTCACTTGTGTTTAGATTATGGATTGCCTCAGGAGAGTATCAGGATTTCCATGTAATTTAAGTGAGAGATTTTTAATTTTTTTTTTTTTTTTACTCAATGTCAACTTTTTAAACAAAAACTTTTAGAACTTTAATGCCATCAGACAAATTGCAATCTGCTACCTCTACCCAGGAAGGAAGGGTTTGAACAGTGTTGCTGCAGCATTTATGTCTTTGACAAAAGAGTTTAGTTCTTGTCTGAAGGAAGTGTGCTCCAGAGAAGCTAAGAATAAATACAGGATTGACTTGTAGACAGGAAAGACTTATTTTGTGTCTCAAAAAAATGAAAGATTGTCATCCCTTCACTCACTTCCTGCACTGTTCTTAGTATTATAGCAAAGATCTAGTCATCAAAGCTGAGAAATTAGGAATGTGAAGGCTTGACAAGCCAATCACAACAATGAGAATGTCTCAGTGGAATAACAGACAGGCTTGGAGAGAGACGCTGCTCGAGGGGTTGTGGAGCCACTCGTGCCCAATTTGTGGTGAAAAGGTAAAAAATCCCTGTGCAACTCCTTCCCCCAGCTGGTTATTCCAACTCCTGGGTGGGAACTGTAGTCTGCAGGAACTTCATGTTGCTGATGCATTTTGAGACTACCTGAAAACAGAGACAAGACAGAGTTGAAGAATAAAAAGCAGTTTTATTTACTGAAGAGCCTTCAGGTACATTCAGGGCAGACAAAGCCCCCCAGGGGCTGCACCCAAAAATGGGCCACAGGTCACGGGTTGTCACACTTTGATCAGTTTGGTCCATTTGCAGATTGGGGATCAATATTCCAATTCCAGCTCCAGGTAATGAAGTCCTTCACCCCAAGTTTGCTGCCCCCAACTCACTTTTGTTTCCATCTCTGGGGCCTGAGGCAGCGAGGTGTCCTTGATCCCCAGGCCTGGAGAGGAATTGTCGTGTCTGCCCAAAACGGGGAGGCAGCAGCTCCCACTGCATGTGGAGTTTAGAGTTGTACACTAAAGAACTGCAGGGTTGCAAATATATGGAAAATATAAAAGCTGAAATCCTAAGGCATCATTGCTACCCCACCTCTGGTGCTCCTTCCTGGTTTAAACTGGTGGGAGGATGGATGGGTGCAAAAACCAGAGTCAGAGCAGAGAAAGTGTAAACTGCCTCTCCAGCCCTTAAATAATTTATCTCAGGCTTTTTCTTCTCAAGCAGTGTGGCCATTTCAGCCAGCACTTGTGCATGTAAATGAGTTATCCAGCAGCTGTGTGCTCTGCCTTCACTTGAGCTGGGACAATATTGCATGACATCTCCTCTCCTTGAACTTTCAAATCCTTCCCCATCCATCAGGTATTTTATCAGTCCCTTCTGTTTTCTCTTGAATTTCCTCATGCTGATCTAATATTAAATTTTTACTCTGATTTTTTACTGCACCTTTTTCAGTTTATTTTAATTAAATGTCCAAGCCTTGTGGATCAAGATAACTTTTATTAAAGTTAATAAACGGGTGGTCCTTACAGATCTGCTTGTAGCTCCTTGTAGTTTCTCCTGGCTTCATCAAAGCCAAAGATTCTAGAGATAGAATGAGGCTACAAGAGAGGGGGTAAATCTGAATACTGAGGAATTTATGACATGAATTTCAAATGCACGCAGCTCATTTTTCCTCGAGGAAGCACAAGTGCAGCGTTACCAATCAAGCTGGAGAGACACCTTTGTGCAACACCTTAGTCAATCACACATCAAACATGATTGGGTAAGATAAAAATTTACTTACAAAGGCACCGAGGTTCCCACTGAAATTTGGCATGTTGATTGTAGATGTTGAATAATTTACAAGTCTCAGCAGTGCTGCCAGTGCCAGGAAGAAATGATAATTCTTGTACAGGAATGTGCAGTCCTGTAACTTTGATTTTAGTCTGCTCTCACAACAATCTCACCTTTCCAGTGAGTGAAGCTCAGAACTGATTTTTCTGAGTGTCAGGGCTATGTGTGATAGAATGGCAGCATTTATCACGCTGGTGGAGTGCTGCTGGAAGTTCTTTGTGTTGCACAATCCTTGAAGTTCATCTCTAAAATGTGATGTAGAAAAATGCAACTGCTTTATCTTCTTCCTTTTCCGTTGTTTCTCTTGCGTTATATAAACAAAAGTTTGAGAATCCTTTTTTTTTTTTTTCATTTCCACGAGGGTTTCTCACTCTTAGTGTCAATAGAAATAATAGCATTGATACTAACTTCGAAAAATAGAGCTGCGCAGGAATTTTTTTTTATTAATTGTTGTAGACGGTGATCTTTGCAGCTAAAGCAGATTAAAATCAGGTTTTCTCCCTTTCCTCAGCATCCTCCCAACACTTTACTATTCCTGTTTAACAAAATAGATGTTACACTGATGTAGTTTGCACAGCACTGTTAATTCTTTGATTAGCTAAGCAACAATATTAATGCTCATTATTAGTATAGGACTCAATTAAGATTTCTGCTGTTGCTTGTAATAATTCACCATTTTTTCTGGATTGTATACCAACTCACATGTGTGTATATATATAATAAAAGATTGATGGTTCTATTAACCTGCTGATATTTTGCTTTTCTTTTGGCATACCTGCGGCAATTTCTTATTAAAAAAAAAAAAAAAAAAAAAAAAAAAAAGAAGAAGGAAAAAAATTAGAGGCAACTAAGAAATATATACAGAAATCAGTGGCAACTGTAAGGGATAAACTGGAGAAAATAGCATTTTCCACTGCTTATGGAATTGCCCATTCATAAATGCAGCTCTAAGCCAGCCTTGCAATGAAATCCAGGGAATTCAGGCTTTTTGTTAGTACTTAAAAATCTGTCTAGACTTCATGCCACAGTCAAATTTTCTTATGCAAATGTTCACATATGTTAATATGGTGCACCTGGCCCAGTTATGGGCTGTGTAATTACACTGACAAAACTGAGGATGGCTTTAAAGTCAAGTATTTGCTTAATTTCAACAACTGCTGAACCAGATTTGTACCTTCTACAAGTGACAGGTTTTTCTCATTTTAATGGAGTTTTCCACTTGAATAAAGGGAACTGGACTTCCTATTCCCCCTGAAGAAACAGTGAATAAATGTCCTTTTAGTGAATAGAAGAGTTCTGTGATAAATATGAGCACTTACAAACTTAGGTTTGCCTCTAAATCAAAGTTTTACTCTTTGAATGTGTGTCACTGAATATTTGTCAGGCCTTTATTGTGAGTGGCATCACAGTGCTTAGGACTGAGAAGGCTGCAGAGCCCTCTGCCATCTACTAATACAGGCAAAAGTCATATTTATTAGGCTATTTAGCTGTACTTGAGCCTAATGCCAGTCTGATTTAAGTTTTCAAATCCAGAGAGTGTGAAAATAATTTAAAATTAATTTCCAGATCTTTCAGGCAGAACCCAATATCGCAGTGTAGGTCTCCACAACAGAAAAGAAAACTGTTTAAGTCCAGTTTAGGATCTTACAAATGACTTGTTTGTGGATGAAATATTTTCTGCTAACAGTGGTTAGCCAGTCCAGGTTCCTGACTGAATAAGTGTGACTGAGCCTAAGCACTTTAAAGCTTAAAAAATGAAAGAAAAATAAGATTAGAAAACCTGATTAAGGAAGTTTTAAGCCTGCTTCAGTAAAATACGGTCTGTTTAAATAAAAAGTTTCAAAATGCTGTACAAACAGCAGAAGATATGGCAAAATTTCCCAAGATCCTATCTATAGACTGATAAGGTTTATAAGATTGCCCTGCTGCAAAAAATAACAGTTAAAATTTCCAAGTTTCTAAGCAGTTTTCTGCAAAACAGCTAAAAGCAATTATATAATTGAGATATATATAAATGCTGTTAATTTGGGTAGCATGGCACTGATCCAGACACAGAGCTCTATTTTCATCTAAGCTAAACAGGTTACAATATAAGCATTTCCTTGAATTTCCTTGGAACTTCCTTCCATTTGCCCTTCACTCCTTTGAATGCTGGATTTTCTGTGCCTGTGCTTAGGACATGAAGATTAATAGGAGTACTCTCACCGTAAGAGAGGTGTCTTTTTCTCAGATAACCAATGCCGTGAAACCTGAAACCAAAAAAAAAAAAAAAAAAGAACAAGAAAACCCAGAACCTCCTCTCGAGGAGCAGAAGCAGATTTCGAAGGGGATTTTATATTTTAAGCGCATTTTTTAGAGTAGGATGTTTTGCCCTGTTGAGGAGCTTTAAACAGTCCAGAATGGTTTTGTTCTCATGGGCACTGCAGTCAGCACAGGCTGGAGATGTGGGAACCTCAGGAGGTTCATCAAGGTTTCTTAGACAAGAATTCTTCCTTCAAGACTGCTGGGGCTGCTCACCTGGGGAAGAGAAGGCTCCAGGGAGAGCTCAGAGCCCCTTCCAGGACCTAAAGGGGCTCCAGGAGAGCTGGAGAGGGGCTTTTGTCAGGGGCATGGAATGATGGGATGAAGGGGAATGGCTTCAAACTGACAGGTTTAGATTAATAACAGGAAGGAATTGTTCCCTGGAAGGGTGGGCAGGCCCTGGCACAGGTGCCCAGAGAGGTGTGGATGCCCCTGGATCCCTGGAAGTGTCCCAGGCCAGGTTGGACAGGGCTGGGAGCAGCCTGGCACAGTGGAAGGTGTCCCTGCCCGTGGCAGGGCAGGTGGAATAAGGGGATCTTTAACGTCCCTTCCAACCCAAACCATTCTGTGATTCCAAATTGTAAAAGACAAACTGTTTTTAGATTCCAACATGGGATTTCTTCCCAAGTCCTTCTGGAATTTCTCTAGGTTTGTTTTCTGTTTCATCACTACCACTGTAGTGAGATCAGTACAAACCCTCCAAAATCAACACAGTAACCTGTGGAGGAGGAGGGAAATTATTTCCATTCAGGTCCTTTCTGCACACAGATATGAGCATAAGAGAGGTGACTGAAAGGTAACTCTATTTACTGTAGCTTTATTTTAATCCTCTGGGAATTCATTAGCATCCCTCTCAAATGCCAGTGTTCAAATCCAGCTATAGGAGGGCAAATGAGGAAGGGAACAGAAATGATTCAGGAGAAGATATTTTCCCAGGTTGTGCAAATGCAGCTAAA
Source organism: Chamaea fasciata (assembly GCF_029207755.1). Lineage (NCBI taxonomy): Eukaryota > Metazoa > Chordata > Aves > Passeriformes > Sylviidae > Chamaea > Chamaea fasciata. The sequence continues at coordinate 83,039,834 of NW_027094089.1, read as the reverse complement.
GAGACGCTGCTTTGTTCTGGGTTTCCCTGATTCACTGTAGTAAAGATGTATTATGTGAGTTCCCCTCTTGAAAAATCATTTATCAGGATGACAGGTGAATAATGATTGTAATTCACTAATATTGCACCAAGTCCTCATCAGGGATTAGAGAGAACAGGAAGGAAGAAAACTGTTGAGGAGTTGTTTTAGGAAGGGGTTAGATGAACTGCATCTTTTTGTCTCTTTGTAAATTCTGTTTCTATGAGAAAATGAGGATGGCTGCTGCTGTTAATAAAGGAAACAATGGCCAACAACCCAGTTCCTAAATTGTCTCTGATAAGGTGGTCATGCTTGCCTGAGTTTTCTGTGTTTGCAGTCAACCACCAGCAGTGGTGGCTGCTCAGGGATGTGTGTGTCCTGAATGCTAGATAGAAAATCTGATAAATAACGCTGGAAATGCTTTTTCAATGTAAAAATACCACTTTCACTCATCCCTGTTCGCTCTTTGAAAGTTTTACTTTTAAAGCCGAAATTCCTTATTATATAATTATTTTTTTGCTGTATATATTGCTCAGGTACATGAGCACATTTCATCTGCACCCAAAAGGAAAGAATTCAGATGAATCATGTTTCTGTCTGTTAACTGACCACCACTGAAAATCTGGTTTTCTCCAGAGTAATATGAAGGCAATTAATGCCTCATCCTGGACCTCCTAGAAGTTTATTTTCTCTCACTCTTTGTGCTGGTCTGCAATATTCACATGTAAGTGTAAATGTCTCTGGTGTGGGAACCGTGTTGGGATGTGCTCACCTGAAACAGCAGATCTCATACAACCCTTGATCCTTGGGCTTAATAAACCCATGAACTACAGGGCTTGCAGAACATCACTGGGTCTGCTCTGAAATCTGAACCCTGCCTTATCCATTGCCACAGCATAAAACAAGGCTTCTGCAAATTACAGATGGTCACCAAATTGACAATGCATTTGCTGGAGCGTGAATTTCCAGCCCAGTGAAACTCTGCTCCCCGTGTGCTCGGGAGGCTCCTGGGATAACACAAAGTGACAACGTGCACGGGTGTGCAGGCCAGCACAGGATGCACGCAGCATATGTTGGGTCTTGCTTTCATGTGGAGCTGAAGGGAATTGAGAGAGGAAACATCACGATCTTAGCAAAAGATCTCCCTGGTACAAGCAAACCCCCTTCTCAGTGCCCATAGGATGGGCTGGAGACGCCATCTGAGTCTCTGTTTCTTGTGAAACACACCATAATTCTGGCCACATGCACACTGGAGGTTCTTCAGCTCTCACACATCTACCTGTGACCACAGCCCGAGACCAGGCCCTTTCTTCATGACTCTAACTCCTGCAGTTCTGCTCCGAATAATGAAATTCCAGGCTTCTGACACGTTGCTTTAAATTTTACAAGCGTGTGCTTACTCTACAAATGTAAATTCACATTTACATAGTGCATATGGAACTTAGAGATTCTCAGTGGACTGGAAATGAAAACATATGGCTCCTAAAGCCAGAGCAGGTAAGGGAATGTTTGACTCCATAACATCAGAATAGCCTGCAAGTCCATTCATATAATCAGCATACAAAACAGGATATCGGAAGTGCACCCACTCTCATGTATTTATATAAATACACATACACACAGCAGTGGTGCTACTTTAATATTAATGCGAACATATGTTTCAGAGTTTTACATTCAGATGTTTATTTTTTGTTATTCCTCTGGAACGTGCCTTAGAAACTTGGCCTCTGCTGAAAATTTGGTGCTTAACCACCTGGTTTTAATTGCCTTGCTTTTTTATAGGTATCACTGGGTTAGTTTTCCAGCAGGTTTTTTCTTCTACACGTTCTATGGTGCCAGGGATGAGGAGTAAGGATAGGAAGGAAACAAATCAGGTGCCTGAATGCAGCTGCAAATAGAATACAAAGAAGTTAGGGAAAATATTCCAGTTCTGTATCTTATGATAACCTGTGATTCTTTAGAGTCACAAACTAACTCAAAGATTTATTTTTTTTTCCAAAACTGAGAAAAAAGCATTTCAAATTCGAGTCTAACCTTCCATTGCCTCAAAACTCTCTGGGCCAGAATCACTGCACAATTTCTGAAATTGTTCAGAAAAGCAGCTTTCTGAAAGCTCCTTTTCCTTTCAGACACAGCATTATTAAAACTTCCCTGGGAGATCATCAACCCTCACCAAGATGTGAGAGACCCAAACCCAGTTCTCAGGAGGACACATAGTCACTGTCTGTCAAAATCCTTGTCCAAACCCCCTCTCTGAACCAGCAGCAGAGTGGATTTTTAGGTGTATATTCCACTACCCAATTAAAGAAGTTGTGAATAATTTCAAAATTATTTTTCTGAATATTTATAGCTGGAGCCAGCAAACATATTTGTGTAAAATATTTATATAATCTCCAAGCCAGAGAGGCTTGTCACTAAGTCACTAAGTTGGTAGCTCACCTAAGAAAATGGGACACAGAGCTTTCCGTCTCTTCTCCAGGCCTTAAAGATTCACTCTGTATAAGATAATAAGAAAAGCATGCATCAATAGCCCACCTAGGGCAGTCTCTCCAGAAATAGTAATTGTGAGCTCAGGCCAGTGCAGGCAGAGTCTGCTCCCCCTCACTGCCTGCAGAATCACCCTGTGGGATGAGGGGGCAGGAAAGCCCCGCCATCAATAGCACTTTTATCAACCTTTTGATAAGAAACCTTGGGTTTTCTTTTCAAACGGGTGCTCGAAAGCTGGTTTTTCATTTAGGTTCTGATGGAAAGTTTGAATTGACTTGTATTCTTTTCATTTAAAATCCTCCTTTGACAGGATTTTTTTCCTTATTTGACTTTATCCGAACATTTGTTGCCCCTCCGGTTTATCTGGGAAATGCGAGCATAAAATCAGTTTACCCTTTGGAAAGAGTGGCCTCAAGCTCACCTATTTTTAGGACAGCAAGTGAAGTCTGAAAATTTGGATGGGTATTGTTCTGATTAACAAAGACTCTATGTTCTTTGTGTCTGGTGGTTTTAATATGAAAAATGTTAGGGAGCTGGGGGAAGGATGGAGTCTGTCCCTTCTCTTCTGCAATACTGTGGTGGTGAAGCCAGCAGAACGCCCTGCCTTTTTTCATTTCTATCACATTTAGAATAGAGGAAAGAAGAGAAAACCAAATGAAATCATGGGAATGTCCTGACTCTCTCATTGCTTTTCAATTGCTTCCTGATAATAAATAATGAATAAGTGGCAATAACAAGATACGCCTTGTGCTGGAACAAGCATGGCATCGTTTTAGCACTTCATAGTCAAGGAAAAGGCAAGGCTCCAGTCTCCCTGGAATTGCCAGGCCTTTGGATCATCTGGCAGAATGTGCTGTAGGAGAAGCACAGCTGGGTCTTTTTCTCTCAGGAGAATCCAGGGAAATACCCTGGTGTCAGACTCAGCTGGCTGAAAAAAGCTGCATGCCCAGAGTTGTCTCCCAGTTGCCTGCAAAATGCCTTTTTTCATCTGTCTTGCACTAACTGGAATTAGTTCAGCATTTTGGATTTATTAATAAGTATTTTAATAGCATTCAGGGCACACATCAGTCCCAAAGAAATATAGATGTGTCAGGAAAATTGCCATTGGAAATATCAGACTGCTAGAGACCAAAAAAATGCTAAGTATTTTCTAAAGAACAGCATGACAAACTGCGGTAGTTACCGTGATTTCTATTTTATGATTGAAACAACAAATATTTTAAACTTTCATTGAAATGATACCAAAGATACGGAATAAAAGTTATTATTAGCATTCCAAATTTTTTTAAAATAGGTAAAAGCTTGGGCTGTCTGACTGATAGGTGGCTTCTCTAGGCCCCAGTCTTGGAAATATGTGCACAAGTATTTAACTTTGTGTTGGTGACTGGTACTGCTGAGAGCTAAGAGAAAGCAAGTTGAAAAGTCAGAGAAAAGCCTATGGTGGACTCATTTATCTTATCTGTTTTTTAAAAATTGGATGAACTCGATCTTCAATTCCTCTGAAATACTCTGATAGTTTTGTGGCAGTACAGAATGGGTATGGTTTCATTTTGTAATTATTCTGACTGGTAGATGAGCAGTTTTCATGAGTGGTAAAAATTACATCTAGCAAACGTGGTTTGTAATTGTTGGGGTGTTAATCCATTTGGTTCAGTGATGTAGAGATGGCACTGGCCAGACTTCACAATGGAATAATGTACATTACATACTTGGATGACTGTAAAACCTCCAGGCCCCAAGCTGTCACTTTTCTGATGTCTTTATCTGGCTTTCAATAATTCACAAATATTCTGCGTCTGTGGATAGGCTTGGAGAACAAATATTGTCTCATTCACAGTTACCAAATCTAATTACTGCATCCAAACCCTGTAACTGTTCATATATTTAAACCTAGTTATTGCACCGAAAATGCATTTGACTGGGTGGGTTGGATGGCTGGTTGGATGGTTGGTTGCTTGGTTGATTGGTTGGATGGTTGGATGGTTGGATGGTTGGATGGTTTCTTGGATGGTTGTTTGGATGGTTGGATTGTTGGGTGGGTAGTTGGTTGGTTGGTTGGATGGTTGGTTGGTTGGTTGGTTGGTTGGTTGGCTGGATGGTTGGTTGGTTGGATGGTTGATTGTTTGGTTGGTTGGTTGGATAATTGGTTGGTTGGTTGGTTGGTTGGTTGGTTGGTTGGTTGGTTGGTTGGTTGGTTGGATAATTGGTTGGCTGGATGGTTGGATGGTTGGTTGATTGGCTGGATGGATGGTTGGTTGGTTGGATGGTTGGTTGGATAATTGGTTGGCTGGATGGTTGGTTGGTTGGTTGGCTGGATGGTTGGATGGTTGGTTGATTGGCTGGATGGATGGTTGGTTGGTTGGATGGATGGTTGGTTGTATAATTGGTTGGCTGGATGGTTGGTTGGTTGGATGGTTGGTTGGTTGGTTGGTTGGTTGGATAATTGGTTGGTTGGTTGGTTGGTTGGTTGGTTGGTTGGTTGGTTGGATGGTTGGTTGGTTGGATAATTGGTTGGCTGGATGGTTGGTTGGTTGGTTGGATAGTTGGTTGATTGGCTGGATGGATGATTGGTTGGTTGGTTGGTTGGTTGGTTGGTTAGTTGATTGGATGGATGGATGGTTGGTTGGTTGGATGGTTGGTTGATTGGATGGATGGATGGTTGGTTGATCAGATGGTGGGTTGGATGGTTGGCTGGATGGTCGGTTGGATTCTTGGTTGGTTGGTTGGTTGGTTGGTTGGATGGATGGTCGGTCGGTTGGATGGTTTTAGGGGATTTTGTGGTACATGTGTGTTTCTCTGCAACGACACCTCACGTTTTGGCCCACGGATGTCAACATTTCAGGAGTGCTGACAGCCTCAAGTATATCAGATTCCTACAGGTTCAGTGAACAGCATTTGGGTAGAGAAGAGAGATCCTCTTTTCCCTGTAAGTGACAGAAATCTGTGGTTTCAAGGAGAGGATCTCCACAGGACAGAGCTCCAGCCCTGCACTCTGTGCTGCACCCAGCAGAAGGGGTTTATTTAGAACCCATCAGAGATCACACAGTCTCACCAGACGCGAGTCTGGCTTCCCGTGGGTCCACAGTGTGTAGAACAACCTGTCACTTAGCTCTGTTTGGCTTCTTCAATGCAATTTCCATCTCCAGCAATCAAAGCATGCATTAGAGTCATTATCAGTTCTGTTCCTTTCCTTGTACCTGATTTTCAAATTGTCAGAACGATGTCTTTTGTTCTATAATAAATTAATTGTCTTTGAATCTTCTATCATTGGCAGATGGATTTCTTTGTTTAAATATAAATATGAAGATGCTGATTTATTTGGATTCCTGAACACTGATTGTATGATAATTGCATCTTCTTGTGAATAATTGAATTATTTTCATGTTATGTTAATCTCATTTCCCTTAAAGCCTGCCTGAAAATCAGACTGACTCATTTACCTGTATAGGTGAATACTAATCCAGAAGGATCTATTTTTAGACTGCAAAGGCTGTTTTCAAAATTGTCCTTTTATGATTGGTGGTGCTGCTAAATGCACTGCAAATGCAGCTGCAGGAAGTAACATTTTCCCAAAACAACAAAACCAGCTCATGCTGGTTATGCTGCTGTAATTCTGTAGTGCTGGTATTTTGTAAATAAAATAAATAAAAACCAGGAAAGGACTGAAAATGAGGATCAGGCTCACATTATGCTACATGTTCTGTAAAATATGTGCTTGAAGTTTCTGCTTATCTAAGAGGGTTTTAAATAATCAATAGCCTTTGCTGGTGCTATCAATTTGTTGCATCCAAGTTATGGAATACATTGCAGGAATCCTCCATCAATTTCACAGGCAGATTCCTGTAATGGAATAAAAAGGAAACACAATTCATGCTTGAAGCTGAAATTTTATTATTAGCTCAGTTGAAGTCTTAACACTCTAAAAATATCATTGCTTGTGTTATGATGACTGTGCAAATAGCATACAGTTAAAATAAATACAGACAAATATTCCAGTTTAACCCACTATACCCCTAGGTCCTGAGGTCAACACCTTCACTTGTGGCATGAGCAAGGAGTGCAGAAAATCAATAGTGTCCTGGGACCTTTGCCGGGACAATTAGGATATTGATATTTTCTTCTTTGTTATGGTAAATTCTGCATTGGTTAATTTTCAAGATATTTAATAAAATTCTCTATAACTTGATATTTCTTCTTCGGTGTGGAATTCACTTTACATCCAAAGTTGCCACACGTGCTTTGGGTTACATGCATTGGACTCTTGCTGTTTTCTTCTCTCTTATTCCTAAAACTGACTACAAGGCTACTCTAGCAAAATTTAATCCAGAATTTAAACCCTCTGCATGTTTGTCATTTTTAATCTGGAAAAAGATCACCTGAGTACAAACTCCCTTCATATCAGTTATGCAATATTGATAAGTTTTGACCAGAAAAATGAAAGATCTTTCTCCAGCTGGAATATCAGTAAACACAAATTTGTTATATACAAATATAACACAAATTTGATATATACTTTTGAATACCAGCAATGTTGAGCATAATTGCTTCTTCATGCTACTCTTCCTCAGAAAAAAATTGTATGAGAAGTGGAAATACGTTGATGATTAATGCTTCTAATTGATCCTCTTAAGTGAAATCCATAGCATTTAAGAAAATTTTGAGGTCAGAAGAAACCTGTAGCAGTCTGACTGGTGAGAAGGGTGTCCCAAGTTCAGAGTGTCTAGTAGCAGCAAAATATTTGAAAGGAGAAGGACGTGTGTTGGCATGGCAACACTGCTTAACTCATATTTGTCAAGGCCACCGTAATTACTTAGCCGGAGCCACAGGTCACAAGAAGAATGTTATCAGAACTAAAATTGCTCCATCTTGTCCCCAGCTTCCAGGCCAGAGGTTTCTAGATAAATCAAGCAGCGGAGTTCGACTGGAGGAACTTGCTCTCTCTTGCCTTGGCCTCGGCAAAATCTCATATAACTACCCTCTTGATCTTGTGCACCCTGGATGAAAATTGCAGATAATTTTGGTGAAAGCACCTTCTATTGTTTACAGGATGAAATGTCTGGATATGAAAAGTGTGTTGTTTACTTGTTTGAGGTGTCACTTCTGGATGTGTTTCAGAAATCACTGCTCAGTGTCTGAGACAAACCCCGCACGACAGCGGTTACTAGAATATAAATCAGCATGTCAAAATCAAAAATGGGTTTTAGGAGGGATCATTCAGTACAGAGCACTGTCCTTTCCTGCATTTATACCGAAAGGTGGAAGGAATGCTTGTTCATTTGGGGGTTGAAAGGATTTGATCTGAGTCTGGAAGGTGAGCAGAGATTGCTGCAAGGCTTGTGTTCAGTCGTGGTTTTACTCTTAAAACCAAGTGCTGTGGTCTCCATCACTATTACAGCTAAAAATTGTTCTTGTCAGCACAGGGGTTTGATTTTTTTGATCAAAGTTGGAATTACCTGATACCATTAAAGACAGTTCATGGAAGATAAAGGTTGAGAATTTGCTCTCGTAGTTGTCATGTTTTTCAGTAGGGGATTTCAGGAGTTGTTAATGTTTCTGCCTCTCCAAATCCATTTAACTTGCTTACAAATATGGAGTAGTAAAGCTTCATAGATTAAACAGTGATAATTAATTAAAATTCTATTTAAAATAGTTCAAATTCTAGTTGATATTTAAATTTCATTTTTTTTTTCCTTTGGTTTCTTGAAATTGTGTACACGGTGTAAAATTTCCCATGTAGAATTTCACATGTGGGTTATAACATCCGCTGCTCCTGATAAATGGCTTGTAAAAGAAAGGCATTATGGATTTTAATGGTATTTAAGCTTTATTTCTATTTTCTTCTTGGATTTATAATGTGTTCTTCTATTGATCCATACCATTAATGCCAAGATATGCTACATTTATTTTCTGAGATTGATCGTGCTGATTGTGGTTTGTTGGCTTTAACTGGGATGGGCATAAGGAGAAGAATCTTTGAGCGAAAGGAACAGATCTTTTCAATGAAAAATTCCTAGGGAATATTTCTCTTGCAGTATAGACTTTAGATACTAGTTTGAGTCACCAATAAAGATGGAGCCCAGAGGGAAAATTTTACTTTTCTTCGCACAAATAGATCCTCAGTTGGTAGAAATAGGCTCAACTCCTTCCATTTCAATGGACCTACACCACTTCACAGTGTCAGTACAGGGGAAAAACATATCACTTCCATCAGCCTTCCAGGTAAATAATCCAGTAATTTATCTGAATAGCATTCTCAAAATAAAAATGTAGAAATATTCTTGTTGGAGCAGAAAAACAGAATAGCAAGGTTGTCTGAGTTCACACCTTGCTGAGGTTACTAATTGAAATCGAAAAATCAAAACAATTTACAAGAAATCAAAAGCAATTAGCAAAAGAATATAACAACAGTGAGGTTTATCACTTGGAAATGATGTTATTTGTTTCTCAGGAATCTTTATGGATGACATTTCCTTGCAGGTGTTTCTTTTGTAATTGACTCGTAGAGTTATCTGTTAGTGTTTGGTGGTAATATTTCACTTTGCTCAATTTGCTTAAAATGAGGTCCCAGGGATTTTGTCCTTTTGTGTCCTGTGGTGAGGCTGTGGAGGCTGCAGGGACAGGGGACAGGCTGTGGGACACCTGGCTGGGTGAGCCCTGTGACACCTCCTGCCGTTCCCCTCGTGCACCGTGGTTTGAGGGACAGCTCCTCCAAATGCCTTTTCCATTCCTTTGGTAAAATATTCCATAAAATATCCCATATTTTCATTCCTTTTCCAGCTCCTGCCTGAGCTCTGCTTGTAAAGACACACTTTTAAAATTCCCTTTTCTCCCACAAGTCAAACAACTATTGAAAGGACACGGTACATTCAAAAACACATTCTAAACCTAGAAAAGGGGAGTGGCTGAAGCAAAGCCTCGGATGAGGTTGAGCAAAGCTTTATACGGATTTAATTTTTTGAATGAATCATTTGCAGAACCCAGTCCACCAGAAAGCTCCCATAGTCTTGTGCATCTGTGTGCAGACTCTGAGATAAGGTGCGCTGACTTAGAAATGCCATGGAATAGGACAGACATTGTTGAGAGAGAAATGGAACTAGAAACAAGTTTCAAATTATGGCCTTGCAAATAGATTAGATATTTTAGAGAAACAGAACTATGAAAGATGTATCGTAGTTAGACCCATGTGGGGCATTTTTAAATTTTTGGTGTTAGAAGCATCAGCAGCATTGTGTGGCAAAAGCTGATAGGTCAGAAAACACTTAAAATGTACTGTAATTAGGAAAAAATTTGGCTTCTGATTGTGATGGTGTGAATGGTAACATCTATGCTGTCTCACCCTTCTCATGAGACTGAAAACGGAATAAAAGTCTTTAAAATGCCTCTTAGGAGGCCCATCTCTGGGTCAGAAAAAGGGTTTTCCAGCACAAAAGGACTTCATCCTACAGCATCAAATTCAGAGCAGACCTTGAATAGTTAATGAGACAAACGGGGTGAGAGAAACACCCAATGCAGTGTGTTTGAATAAATAAAATGTTATCTTCAAACCATCAGCTCATCACCCATCCTGTTCATTGTGCTCCTGCGGATTGCCTGGAGATTCTCAGTCAGTTCCTGGAAAAATCTGGGCTTTTAGGCTTATTTGTTTTCTCTATTGCTCCTAAAATGTTTTGCTGTTTTCAGTATTTATGGGTCGATGTCTGTCTGACTGTCATCATTATCAAGACTTGTGGCTTATTGCTATTGATATAAAAATTTTATTTTCACATCGGGGTAATTTAAACAGAGAGAGATTCGGGACCAAGGCTGAATGAATGTTCCGTTCTGAAAGACTGCAGTTATCCCATTAAAATATGGGTGTCTCTTAGCACAGAGGATCCAGCTGACCTTTGACTGGACTATTTCCGCGGATTGTTTCCTGCTAGAAGTGCCCTTTAATGAAAGATCTAATCACTAATAACTTACTGGAACTCTCCTGTTTGGGGCTGCAAGTCTTATTTCAGAAATCCAAGGTGCCTGTAACTTTCATTTTACACGATATTGTTAAAAAAAAAAATACTCCTACTACTAATGTCTAGCATTTAAAGTTTCATTGACTAAAGAGAACTGCATTGACTCAAAGCAGTTGGAAATCCCTTCTTTCTTAGTTGTGACGCTGTCAATTAAGAGCTAAGAATTAAGCCTTCCTGACCCAAGACTTCCACTGAGTTGTACCCAGTTTGTTGCTGAGATTCCCAACAGAGGAGGATGAGAATACAGGGTTTGCTCTGCACCTTGGGATTTCAAAGATCCAAGCCTTGGAAGCAAAGAATTAAATCAAGAGTTCATAGAGTACAGAGCTTAAATTCCCCTGCTGCTATTTTTTTTTTTTTTTTTTTTTTTTTGGTCTAAATGTATCATCTATTTGCTTTGTGTCAGTGAGAGGGAGAGAGTGGCCTCTCCTGGGAGGTGGGATGTAAAGGTTTGGACCTTTTCCAGTGAGGTAGAGCTCAAAATTAGGCCTTTGAGTCTTTAAAACTGTCTCTAACCCCCATAACTGCACTGCTCCTACCAGCACTTCCCTGGATCTGTGTCCTGTTAGCTCATTTCTCCAAAGCTCCTCTCTGCCTTTAAAGGGGCTTCTGAGCAGAGCTGTGCATTTCTAACTCATGCCCAGGGGCAGGATCTGAGGCTGCTCATCTCCTGGGGCTGATCCAGCTGTGGATCTAGACAGTGCTGTGGGTTTTTAATCCTGCTCGGAGGTGATGCTTGTGCCCTGTAAAGGGCTGTGCACATCTCAGCCCCTGCTCAGGACCCCAATTAACATGCATTGCCCTGGAAACTGGCGATGCAACAGTGTGAACAATTGCAGTGTTTGTGCCCTTTGTCTGCCATTTGGCCCTCCTGTGCCTTCATTGTCAAAAAAGTTGACATTTTCCCACTCAGCACTGAATACCGCAACGTGTTTGGTATTAGGATAATACTGCCACTGTAAATTTATTATCTACATTGTGATGAACTCAGCTCAGATTTATTCACCACCCTTTTAAAAGACCATGGTCTTTTAAAAGAAACCCCTTAATGGGTACAGAGAAGAGCTGCTAATATGATTAGAAAATAATTGAGCGCGCGATTTTTTTTCCGAAGAAATTTTCTTGTTCGCGTCCCAGTTCCTTGCACATACCAGAAAAGCTTCAAGTGTTTTAAATGCGTGTTTTCTTTCTGACATGTAGGTGAAATTACTGTAACAGATTTGCATTTTTTTTTTTTTCTTTCCCCTACAAGGCCTTTATACTTGTTCTTACTTGTCTCACAATAGCTCTGGTAAACAACACAACAGTGTGGGATGAGTGTGATACCTCCTACAACAATTGCACTCCCACGCAAGTCATTTTAGGGTGTGCAAAACTTGTTCCCCTTATTACTTCATCTAAATCAATACTGTAATCTGTTTTGTTTGAGAGACAAAGGGCATAATCCTGGTTATTGTACTGTGTGGGCAATTTAGCCAGTGATTCAATAAATATCACACGAAATTAAATTTAATGCAAAGGTAGAATTCAAACTTGACATGGTTATTGAATATATACCTGCACGTCAAGTGGAATGAGATTCGCCTGGCACAGAGGAAAATAGGAACCAGCTTTGTGGGCAATGAGAATTTGGAGTTAGAACTTCAGAGAGAGACAAAGGCATTATTCAGCTCTTAATGTGGCCTGCCCTTTGAAGCAACCTAGAGAATCTTTAGGTAAGTCCCTTTGTGGAGAAACTAGAAAAGGTTTAGTCAGTTCTTTTGGGGGAAAGTAAATGAGTTGCAATCAAGGAATCCCATAATTGTACTGTGACTTACAGGGAAATTGCCAAGCGCTTCTATTATCTCTAAAAATGGGTGTTTAAGAGTAATAATTGCATTATTTCACACGTATTGTAGGTAATCGTGGCATACATAGGAGGCAAAGAAAAGATATTATCCCCACTGCCCAATGAATGTCGGTCATAAAACGGTGAAGATCACGAACGCCGAATTTGTATTGGAACACCTGGGAATTAGTTGCCACTGTGTGTTCTGTGTCTGAACCTGAGGTAGTTGCTGAGCAAGGAAAGGAAAACTGTGCAGTATCCAAAGCATCTCAGGCTGTAGATTAGCAGTCTGATGGCTCAAGTGGCCATCGTAGAACGGGTGAAATGTTCTGTCTGTAGATTTACTGTGCCATCACTGCAGCCATTTCACTGGCCTAGGAGGATTCTCCCTGCTGAAGTCTCTATGAACACAAGATTTCTGTGGGTAAATGCTCATTTCCATTTATCTAGCCACTAATAATGGAATTAATTGCAGATGTTATCATTATGTTTCTTCACTGTGATGTAAGGTTTAGTAGACAACCGTGTGTTTTTTTGCGGAATCTAATTTTTGGGTTTTGATTTTTCCTGCTGGTGTTATTCCATGTCGTGTCATTTGTGCCACCTGGGAAGAGCTGCCTGTTCAGAGGCTGGTCCATCTCTGGGAATGGGAATAAGAGATGTGGTATTTGAATCTTCTTCAGTGGATTTTTTCCCCCATTCTTAATAACAATTAAATGAACTTATTTGTGTTTAAAAATATGACCGTCCACATTCAGCATATCCATGCTTATGTTGGTACTATTGAATTTTAAACATCCTTATTCAATCCTAAATATCAATTAGATCATCCCTGTTTAGCATTTTCAACACTTTATACATGTGCTTGCCTTGAGACGAACTTTCTCAGGGAGTTTCTGTGGCTGTCTCTGGTTTCTGTAGGTCACAGGATGCATTTTGAGCAAATAAATTTTCAATACTTGTAGCCAAACCCCATTTCGGTGCAAGTAAAAACCTGACGGCTTCTGTAGATGGAGACAATGAAATAAATTTAACATGCTTGGCCTATGAAAAGCTTGTGAATTCTGTGGGTAAATGTTCATTTCCACTTATCTAACCACTAATAACGGAATTAATTACAGATATAATCATTATGTTCCTTCTCTGTGATGTGAGGTTTAGTAGAGAACCGTGTGTTTTGGTTTAGTTTGTTGGATTTTCAAGAAGCCTTGCAAAGTGCGTCTCAAAAAAACCCCCACATTTTTAATAGTGATTAATCCACTATTTCCTCCCAGCTGCTACTAGCCAAAACTTGGCTTCTGTGGCTGATAGCAAGCAGAAAAGAAATGTCTACTCTGAGGCAGAATTAAGAGAAAACAATTTTGAAGAAAGAAGGTTTTGGCAGCGAATCTTCACGTCGTGTTTTCCTGGTGAACTCTTAATAAATTTTTTTTTTAGAGGTAACCAAGTGGGACAGTGGCCCAGGCTGGCACAGTTGGGTCATCCAAAACGCCCTGAGGGAAAAAAATCATTTTCGCTGTCAGTACTTACAAGAAGAACAGATACATCTTTAGAATCTCTCTCTATTAATTATATTAATTCTGTCTGCTTCGTGTTTTTATTTTAAAATATGTTATTTTTTTTAAGAAAGCCATTCTCAGGGCAACTCTTCCCAGGCTCACTGTGTATTACATAATATATTATGGGTTTGGCTCTTACAGTTCCAATCCGACCTTGGGCAGCCCTTAAGAAAAATTTCTCCCCTTGTGTTGGGAAGTCTCCTGTCCCTCTTTCCTGCTCAGCTGTCCCTATTTCATACTCCTTACTCTGTCATTATGATATAATTTGAATTTTCCTCAATTTGTCCTCAAAAGAAATTTGTTTTTCATTTCTATTTCTACCTCAAAAGCTCTTGTAATTTCTTTTTTTTTTTTTTTTTTTTTTTTTTTTTTTTTTTTTTTTGGCATGGATTTGTAAACTGATTTTTGCTAACCAAAAAAAAAAAAAAAAATAATCCCCAATGATGTTTTGTTTCCTTGACTGAGCAGAATCAGACGGGACAAGGGAAGGGAGCAGAAAGGGCTGTGCTCAGCTGAAGTGACAAATGCAAATCCTTCTGTTACCTTGGATCAGAAAGGGCTCCCCTGAAGGGTAACTCGAGCAGTGGCTGCATTACAGTGTCAGGTGCAAAACCTTTAATGGAGAGAAATTGCCTCCACTAATCTATTTGTCAGTAGGGAGGGGAAGTAGAAAACTATATATAACTTCGAAGCTGAAAGGTTTTGCCCTTCTCCAAAAGAATAAAATAATATAGCACTGAATAATGGCTTTGATTCCAGTTTTAAATTAGAAATCCAATTTGTTCTTATGAGCTCCCTACTCCATTTCTTACTACTCTCTCAATTCTGCTGGGTGACATTGGGAGATAAAGCAGGATTTGCAAGATTGAAATAGGTAAATTTTTCTTAAAGGTAGACTGAGACATGTCCAGAATGATGTATTATAAATTGCATTGCATTTATTAATAAATGCCAAGTATCTCCAGATAAGATAATTGAGTTTTATGCTTAGAGATGTGTTAAATGTAGATGCCAAATCAATTCTTTTCATAATTAGTGTTACCCGTTGTCGGAGCTGAAAAATGGGATTTTTAACCCATCTGAATGCAGTATTGTGTTCTGACCATACGAGCACATGCAGAGGAAACAGGGGGGGAAAGTGTTGTTAAAATAAGTGATTTATATTATTTGGAGCCATTCTGGGAAAAGGATCTCCTATAGAAGTGTTATTTAATGATTTATCTCTGTTTAAATTGGGATTTGTCTATTGCATTGCGTGCTCATCGTGCCCCAGGGTGGGAGGGATGAAATGAGTCAGGGCACAGTTTAGGTTGTGAAAAACTGTGCCAAATGGCACTTCCACAGTTTAATGAAGTAGAGATCTTCTCAATAGTGAGATAAGTAAAATCTATTACATTCTTCTGAAATTATTTTTTAAAGGAAAACAATGGAGAAAGAGTCCAGGTTCCCACGTTTCTGTTCTGAGAATCCCATTTGCATTCAGGGAGCTAAAATCTTGGATGGCGGCTGGAAAGTCAAATGCAAACGTTAGAGACTGGCATCAAAACATATTTGGTAGAGGAACATTCATTGCTTCTAGGAAAATGGAAGTTTTTATAGGGAATATTTCAGGGGAATTGTATTTTGTAAGTTTTGAGTTATCAGTACGCTATTGCTCATGGGACTTCAGTCCGTTATAATCTGCTATCCATAAATCCCATTCTTGTATTTGGTAGCACAAATTAAATGGATTCTTTTCTCTCCTCTGCCTCATACAACCTTCTCATTGTCTAAAATTTCTACTTTGCAAAAACGTAATTTCAGAATATGAATCCCATGGAGATACAACTATTTCTTACCAAAGACCTCATCATTTATTATGGCTTTAGTGTTTTACATTATTGTGTAGAGTACCCTGCTGTAGGGACAGCTGTGTAAACATGGGGACAATGACAGGACCACAGCCAGTGTTGTCCCTGTGAGCGTTTTCCAAGTCTCCAGTTCTTGAGGCATGTCCTGAGCCAGTTTTTGTAAATTTCTGGGTGAAAAAAAAAAAAAACCCGTTTAAATTTAAATATTTACTTCCCTGCATGGAAACTCTTTTGTTATTAACACACAGGAATTGCCACTGAAGGATATTCCTGATGATGCAGACCGGCATCCAATGACAGAACACACATTTCATCTTCCAGAGGACACAGTCTGGACACGAAATTGCAGAATGTTATAGTTCAAACGGAGATTAGTTCAAGAACTGAGGTGAATGCAGGGGGTGTGATGAGAAACCCTCCACGTTTGTATTTAAAGCATGTTTTGTCTAATAGCACAGTCTGTACCCAGTGCCTGGGAAGGGGGGGATGTCATTCCCAGGGTAAAGAGTGACAGTGTTCTTGAGCAGAGTATGGAAAATAGGAGGGAATACCTGGGTGATTCAGGATATGTCTGCGATCCCAGGGACAGACAAGTGCAGATGTGTCTGAAAATAAATATTTCGGGGCCTTAGCAAAAAGCTGTTGATTTTCCTCTTCTTGGTGTAAGAATACCTACACCGAATTTTTCTCTCATCTCCTCAAAACTGAGAAGCAAGCAAACCCTTTCAGCAGGAGCTGTGTGGCTCAGGAGCTCGAGCAGGGTGATGTATTCACCTTCTAGCCAGCGTGAGTGTGAACTCTTTCTCCAGGCTGCAGAGAGCAGCCGGAGAACAGCCAGAAACCCTGAGTTCTGAGCCAAACGCCTGCCTGAACACCACTCACCTTTCAGCAGCTCCTGCCAGCATTCCCACTGCCTTCCCAAAGGTTTGCTGAGTTCCTCTGCAGGCTGGGATCAGCCTGGGGGCTGGCACACACGTGTGCCATAAGGAAAAGCACTTCCCTGATGGAATTATCCCTTTTTTCTAGGTAGGGTTTAATGATGGCCAACATGCCCAGTCAGAATGCCGTGTCCTGTGTCACCTTCCCCTCCAGAGACATTTGGCACTCTCCAGGAGGATTTGCATTCATGGAACCCCAGAACCCACAAATCCCATCATTCCAGGATGGTTTGGGCTGGAAGGGACCTTGAACCTCCTCCAGTTCTGACCCCATGGACATTGCATCCTGGTGTATTTCACTGTCTGTTTGGAGAATTCCCCATCAGCGCCTTTGCTCCTGCAGACGAATTGTTCTTTTTGCCTCGCTTTCATCACACTTGGGTAAATTCTCCTCCTCACATCCCTAATATGACATCCTTGCTAATATCTGCTGTGCTTAGATATGTCCCTAATGTAAATTATTAGCCTTTAAGTGCTGGCAACGTTAGCATATTGTTGCTGTAGGCTAAGCGTAATTCTTTTAATCTTGATGGTAATTTCCTGGTTAAATATTTTAAATAAATACATTTAAATAAATAACCTTGTACAGGGAATATTAATCATATTGCTTTAGCAGTATATTTGGATATTCGGTTATTTCTGACTCTCTAGTTTTTAACTTTTATATTTGGAGTCTAATTCGGCCAAGGAGATTGTGCCTTGGTAGCAATCATGTATCTTGGTCAGCGTGTTCGGTTTTTATTGGTTTCAGTGTACAGACCGGAAAAATAAGGTAGGGTTTGGAATTCTGTTCTTCTCAGTGACAATCTATAGGCACTGAGGGATGACAGGAGACTTTCTACTGTGCTCTCTGGTTTCAGAGTGTTTCAAAACACAAAACTGGGGCAGAAATTCAGGTTTTATGCCAACGCCTTTCACCTGTTAAAAACAAAGGCGAATAGTCAGATGTGGCTGAGATATTATTTACATCCTTGTGAGCTGCGATGGTAGCACAGATGCTTTTATTATATCCAGGACATTCCTGAAACAAAGGGATTTCATCTCAGATTATGCCAGTATTCACAGGAACTTGTTTTGATGATTCTTGGCACACTTTCATTGATTTCAGCGCAGGTCAAACAGAACCAAACAGGTTTTCAGCAGAGCCAGCTAGAGTGGGTGATTGTTTTCTCACAGACAATGATATTAATCAGCTTTTAAATGATCAGGAGACAATCAAGGGACAGAATCTGAGTTTAACTGTATTTTTCACCTTGGCATGGAGGATTGCATAAAGGGTGGAGTGAGGGGTTATGTGTGAGGGGATTTTCACTTTACCTTGGGTTTTTGACGTTAATGCAGATCTGCTGTGTTGATTTTTAGGTATTTAGGTTGACCTGCAAAATGTGAAGCCTTTCCTGCTTGGAGAGGTTTCCAGTGCAGGAATGGTTTCTTTATAGTCATTTTAAGGAAAAAAAAAAAAAAAAAAAAAAAAAAAATTAGAAACCCTAGAATTTCCATGGAAAATTTCTGGATGTTTTCTCCTTCGTACCCCACCTTCAGGTGCCTCTCGGAGGCACAGCCCCAGGGTCATGTGGAGAGCCGTAAAATCTGGGTTTGCAGAGTAATTTGTGCTGTTTTTTCCTCATTTTAGTGCTCTCCTCATGAAACCTGGTGGAGCTCAGGCCGCTACAAATTAGTTAAACTGGGACACCGTGGAGATAATTTCTTTCTATGGTATCACTGCCCAGATATGGAACAACTCAATAGTTTAAGCTTTATTTTTTCACATAACAAAATGCTAAATTTCCCGGAATGTCACCAAAAAAAAAAAGAAAAAAAAATTTCCTCCTACTGGAGGAATTGAACACATACATTGCATATTTTTATAGATTCCATAGCATTTTGCTATTTCCTCTGGCTTAATTTGATGTCTTTTTCATCTTTCTGTCCTATTTTTCCGGCTTCTCTTTTTGCCTTGTGTCTTTGTAATAATGCAATTTGAATTTCTAGTACCCTTCCAACGAGTGCTTCAGAAAAACCCTACACTTTGTAAGGTCAGAATGGAAGTTCTTTAAAAGTTAATTTTAGAAAACCAATTTGTTCCAATCAGCTCTGTATAGATGACAATTCCCTTGGCTCTGTAGCTGTTTTACAAATATCCATATACAATTATCAGCACTCACAGTTTTCAAATAACATTTGTTCTCTTTGCCCCTGCTCCTGCTAGGTGGACAGTCTGAACTTTCCTGTTTGGGAAAGTTTTTATTGGTGACTAATTCCACAGCCCAGCTGAAAGCTCCCACGTTGCCAGAACAGCAGACTGAAACACGCTTTGGGTGAGAAACAGAGCAGAGAACCTTTCAGGAGCTGTGAAGAACAACTGGAGAAGGTTTGCACAGCATTTCATTCCGAGCAGTGGATGCCTTCCAGCAGCAAAATGCTGGTTCCAAGCTCTGTTTTGCAGTTTTCAGTTAAATCAAGGGAAGTAAGCCAATAAAGCTGCTTTTTATAAAACTTTCAGAGTGTTGAGTGGAGCAGAGAAATGAATTGGAAGGAACATCTTCTCACTCAGGATAAAAACAGAGAGGGAGAACTTAAAAACAGTGGGGAACTTAAAAAAAAAAAAAAAATCTGTAGAGCCTCAGCCTGGGACAGCTCCGGTGCAGAGGAATAATGAGAGGCCAGGGGAATTCTGTGGCATTTCTGTCACACTGTGATTGACCCCTGATAAGATGCCAGGGGAAATCTTGGAGTTCACAGGCTTTGCCCAGCAGATTCTGTGCAGGATGAACTGCAACAACCCCAACAACTCCACCTGGAGAAGGGGTGGAACTATTTTGATTTCCCAGCAGCACCCTGGGTCATATTTATCTCATTATTGGATTTTTTTTTTTTTTTTTTTTTGGCATTTCAATGGATCTGTGCCATGCCCTCAGCACTCTTGTCCTGGCTGGCACCAGCTCTGCCAGGACCCAGCTACACCAGACCTCAGAGAGAAACTGCTGCTGGATGAGAAACTATCTATTTAATTGTTATTAAATAGATAATTGTTGTGAAACAGACGATTGTTATAAAACAGATGATTCCAGAGATGCAGCCTTGTACTGATGTTTAACAGGATTCTGGGCACACCATCATTAATTAGCTGCTGTCATTAGGCTGCTGCCTCTTGCCACAGTCTGACAGCAGAAATGGAGCAGTTCCGAGTACGGTGACATCAAAAATCTTTTGGGTACAGCATTATTTAGTCTAAAAAATGAGTTTTGGTGCAGCACATTTAAACCCACCCAAATCATATCTGCAGAAGAGATTTAAAAGTCTGTATGAGTCTTCTCCCATTAATTTTTCATGAGACAGGCAAAGTGGATAAATTATCTTCAAATTGGGACTTAGTTGTCTAAGTAACTTGTTACTCACTCAAACTTTTAATTAACTAAACTGTTCTCTTTATAATTCATATTGAGCAATTTCCTGCAGCAGTATTTTACAGGTGAAAACCCGTGGATTGCTGATTTACTGAATGAGAAATAATATATGAAGAGAACGACCATAAAAAGATTTTAATTTATTGTTTTTTCATTTCTTTTGAGGATGTCCTTATTTTTGTCAGTGCAATTCCAATTTTTTTTCCTAAAAGCATTATTTTATGAAAAAATGGACATACATACCATCACATTCTTAGCTGTTAAGTTATTTTAAAGAATTTCCGAATATTCTACATGGAACAAAAAACTACTCAAGCACCATTTTTAAGGATTTTATGAAGATGTCAAAAAGAAATATTTTAGTAGAAATAACACTAATATCAGAAAAAAAAAAATCCAGAAGGAAACCCTTGAAAGAGCAAAAGCATGAAGAAGTCTTATAATGCCCCCAAAAGAAATGCTGGTTGTTTGAAGGGGAGTATCAGAGCATCTCTTCTTGTGGTAACCTGAATTTTCCTCTTATTTGTTTTATCTTTAGAGATGCATTTCTGCTGCATTACATTGCGTTCTGAACATGGTTTATACTTCCAGAAGAACCTGAAATTTTTTTCTAAAATGCTTTTGAGGTCCTCCTGAACTTCCCCCGTTCTTGTGACAATCCCAAAAGAAATTAACACAAGTTGCCACCAACAGTGAAATTTCCATCATGTTGCTATAAATTTAAAATCCATTTTGTTTCATAGAGGGTAATTAAAAACGGTCAGCATTATTATCATTCCAGTAAGAGAAAATTACTTGTTTTTGCCACCCAATCCCGCATTGCCAATTTAACCCTTCCTCAGCTGCTTTACAAACACACACTTAAGGTAGATCCGAGTTGGATTCTTTGGGGGTTTCTTTTTTAAAGCTCTGACATTTCCTTCTGTAATTTGGTTTGGACTGCCTCCAGTTTCTTATCACTTTGTAAATGTCAGATTTGCAAAATGTACACCCAGCTTTATAGAAATGTGAACAATTTAAGTTTGTGTCGTCTAATAATTCTATCATTCTTACACACTTCATTCTTTGGGTTTTCCTACTGTCTGCATTCCAGCCTTTCTGGTTTTCCCGTTTCTCCTCGCATCCCTCTATTTGCTGGATTTGAATTTCACGTCCGTTGCATTTTCCCAGACACCTCTTTTTTGTCACATCTAACAGAATCCCGGAGGAGAATTTGGGTGAGGAGGAAACCTCCAGAGGTCTCCAGGCACAACCTAAACCTGCACTGGAGAGCCCACAAGGAGTAACACAGAAGCTTTGTTTGTTTCTTGTGGAAATGATGATTTGTGACAACAGGGAAATTTAAATTAATCGCGTTAATCTCATAATAATGCTACCTGGAGACTTCAAATTAGGGATTAATTCAAATAATTTTTTGATATATTACTTAATTTGGAGTTGGAAAATCAGGCAAATAGGATGTGATTATGATAAAGAAATAGTAAATAAAACATTGTTCCGTGTCAATTAAAAGACCATGTAACATTCTTAGCTGATAATAATGAACCATAATGCAAATGGAGTAGACTTTTAAAAATAATTCTGCAAATTCTCTCTGTACTGACTGAAGAACAGATAATGGCAACATCAAACGTATTTTCCTTATTTTTTTCTTAATGCATTTACTACTGTAATGTCTGAACATCTACGCATTTAGAGGTAATAAATAACTTTAATTTCATAGAAAGATGGAGCTTCCACTTCAAGGTGGCATTTTTAAGCAAATAAATATAATAGATTTTTGTGCTAGCTTTATTATCTAAGTGCCTCTTTATCTATTATATACTTGACGTGCCATTTGCTGCTAAGTTATTGATAATTGTATAGACATTTTTATAATGACACAGAACAAAACACAATTGTGCGGAGTTTGCAAGGGGCTCGTGCAACATAAAACATATAATGAGCGAATGGATTTGAATTAATCACTGAATTACTGAGGGAAAAATAAAGAGGCTTGGAAGAAGATGCCATAAAACTGTGTTCCCTTTAGTGCTGAAAAGGCAGTGGGTGAAGGAGCACGAATTCTCAGACGTTCACATCCTTTGTGTTTGTTTCTTTTTGAGGACTTTTTTTATTTCTGCAGAAGTTCTTCTCTCGCCCCACTCTGTTCAGAGAGAACATATCTCACACAGCACAAATTTTGAGCAACAAAGTCAATCCTATTTCAAAAAGGGAAGAGACGTGAAGATGGAAATAGTTGTAAGGATGTGAAGGGAATGGATGTAACGGGAATAGAAGGGGGCTGTGCAATTTTTCTTTCATAATTAACTGAATATGACCACTATAAACGCCTGGTATTTGTTTAGCTTTAGACTTCAAAAAACGTTGGTTTATGTTTCTTCTGAAATGCCAGTGGATCAAGAATTTCTTTTGATGCATCAGGAGAGTGGGTTGGACTGAAAAATTGAGTAAAAGCTGATGCTGTCTGTGACATGTGGGAAACAGGATGGATTTTGATGCTGTGCCCCATCAGCAGACACATTTTCCTCCAGCAGTTACCCACCTCTGTCTTTTAATAATTATGACTAGGGAGGCAGAAAAAATTCGCTTTTCCTTTTGCTTTCTGAGCTTTCAAATTCTTTTTGCCCCAGGCAAAAAATTTTCTTTTCCTTAGTTTCTGGTTAACATTCTGTGCTATCAAAACTCCAAAGAAAATAAAGTGCAGCTTTGGGGGGAGTCAAGGAATTAAAGCAGCCCCACCTGTTCGTGGGTTTTCCCAGCGACTCCTGATTTCCTAATTCCCTGATTTCCCTGCCAGCACACCCAGAGCAGCTTGGGACAGGGACTGAAATCCTGAAATCATTCCCGTTTCCAAACTCCAGCACCTTTCACTGGAGCTGCAAGGACAGAGCTGCGGTTTGATTAAACCTCTTTAGGATTCTATTTCAAGTCTACAGCTCTGAATGTTGAGTAATAGTATAATGAGTAATTAAACATGTGAATTGAAAGGTGAACCTTGCACCGTGGGCTGAATCTGTTCAGGTTTTGCAGATCGTTTGAGAGGGAAAGGTCATTTATTAGCAAGCTCTTTTTTTTCTCTCTGTTAGGTTTCAAAAATCAAATACCAACCTAAGAAAGGGATAATTTTATGGCTCACTTCTGGAATGAAAACTACCATTTCCAATTGTATCTGAAATGGTTTCAGTAGTCAGTGTAATCGCACTTAGTCATCTCCATAGGCATTTTGTACGGGTTGGAGTGTCTAGAAAAGTGTTTGTGTTGATAAAGGAAAATAAATGCCATGTCCTACAATTGTAATATTTCATCCAGATAAAACATAATAATGGGAACAATATGGGATGAAAAATATGAAGAAAATACATCTTCATTATGACAATCTTGAGTGAAAAAAAAAAAAAGGCATTTTAAAAATGTTATATCCTCTGGATTGATGCAGTGTGTTTGGCTTTACGGTGGCACTTTGTAACGGTTTGAAAATTTGATGTGATTCCTTAAAACTGATTGTTTTGGGGTACTTTTCCCTCTTTCCTCCCCCCAATATTTGTATGGGAAATTTTTTTTTTTACAGGAAATAAAATACCTGGAAGGGCAAAATCAAGGTGCAGTTTTTGCCGGTCCTGGTTGCTTGGCTTGACCTGCACAGCGTGTTTTTGTAAGGACATTACAGTGAATTTTCTTTCCTCAGGGGTAAATTCCTTCAGCGGCACACAGGAGAGCCGTGCGTGTAAATTCTGGGAATACCAATGGAATGATGGAACCTTTCCTCTGCCAACAGAAACTCTGTCAAAAGTCTCCTTGTGACACTTCCTTTATATTTGATGCGTTTCACTAATAAGTGAGGTCTCTATTGCACTGAAATTTTCTTCTCATATTCACACTCATGCTTATTACAAATACCAGAGGGACAAAAGACATAAGAGGTTCTAATTTTCACCTTTGCATTCACACGAACTTAGGAAACTTTTTAATACCAAATTTTCCTAAGAATAAATCCAACGACAGGGGCTTTCTGTGTCTGAGAAGAATTCCCATAACTTGAAAATGCTCAGTCTGTTACAAAAGAAATAGAAAAGTTCCATATGAATAAGTCCCAAATTTAGGAAGAGTTGTGACAGCTGAAGTCTAAGTGAATATGATGACTTCTTATTTTGCTTTAATTTATGTTGCGGTTTAACCCCACCTGGCAACAGCCTTGCAGGATCTTCTTTCCTGTAAATTTGGCAAGCTTTGCTTTGAATATCAGTGATTCTGTGTGTGGTGATTGCCCTGCGTGACCAAATTGCTCATACTCATTGAGTAATCCAGGTAAATCATTATGTTCTCTGCTGAAATTGTAGCTTAGAATTAAGTTAACAACCCTCTATTCAGAACTCCCTCTGCCAAATGCACAAAGTCAATTTGGCACTGAAGACAGCAAACATTATGACTGGGTGTCATGGAAATCTGGCTCCACAACAGAGAGGTTCCTCCAGCTCAGTTTCACAGCTCAGGCCAGGAGCTGTGGCTGAAGGAATTGGAAATCTGGTCCCTGTTTGGTGAGACAATCTGCAATTCCCCACCCAGCCCCTGTCAGTTTGATGCCCAAGCCATGGGGATCCAGTCTTCAGTCAGTTTATCAAACAGGAATTAAATTAATCCTTAATAAGTTCTGGTGCTGGTGATGACTCAGAACATCTGGCAGTTAATTGGACCTGTGAAATCTGTGTAGTTCAAAATAACTTTTAATGTGATTTCTTATACAACATCTGGATTTGGAGTGCAATTTCAGTAGTGTGTGCTGGATCTCCTTCGTAAAACATCCACGATGGATATCGGTGAGCATAGGAAATTAAAACTCTGATCACTTCTTTTCTGTTGATTTAACCTTCCACTTTTTATTGATGGGACAGTTTGTATTTTAATAATTTTAGGTCAGCATCAGATTTCCACACGATCAACCACTTCTGAAAATGAAGGGTAGACTGGTGTGTGGTATTCCTGGAAAACTTAATTCTCAAGCTTTGCTTTTTCATACAATCTCTTCTAATTCAAGATTAGAACAGAAGTATATGACAGTTTTG
The DNA here is from genome assembly GCF_029207755.1 of Chamaea fasciata. NCBI lineage: Eukaryota > Metazoa > Chordata > Aves > Passeriformes > Sylviidae > Chamaea > Chamaea fasciata. The sequence continues at coordinate 83,014,675 of NW_027094089.1, read as the reverse complement.
CTCAACAGAAGAAGTATGAGAGTTTTTCTCTCTGCAGGCACTTCTCTAATATTTTTCAATAGCTCTAAATTTAGTCAGTAAGGTGAATAAAGTCATATTTTAAAAATTGTGATGACTGTGATAAGTAAAAAATAATCCAGCACCATTTTTAGCCCCATCACAATCTAGCAACGACTTCCTACACGAATTCTTTCATCCGTATTAGGACTCGTACCATTGTTAGTGAATAAATTATTATTAATGTGATCTAATACAAACTTAATTCATCCTTACAGAAATACAGCTCATTTCCTCTTTGGCCCTTCCTTGCCCCTCACGTGCAGAACAGGCTCAGTTTTCACAGGGACAGTTGTGGAAAGAGAAAAGCTCCTCCAGTCTAGGGAATGCTCGGATAGGAGCACTGTTAGAAAAAAAAACAATTTATCAAATGGCCCAGCTGTTCACTGGATGTTAATAATGATCCTTTTTATTTGGGTGCAGTTTGGTATTTATAGCTAATTAACTCACTTCTACACCACCCAGCAATCTGCCTTTAGAGAACAGAGAAAACTGATACAGATTGAATTAGAAGCTGTTAAATACATAGAAAAAAGTCAGTTAATTTACTGTAGAACGGTTATTAGCAAAGCACTGAGAGATAATTTCAGGTGATTTTTTTTTTCTGTTACTGTGTCTTTGTTTTTTTTAAATTTTACTCCAAGTGTTGAGCATAAAAACTTTCACAAGTTACAGAAACTCCCAAAATATCATTTACTTATTATTGACTTTGAAGAAATGGAGTATTTTCAAGGTGAGATGAAGAAACTGTTCCCACTCTTAATTCTGAAGTGTTGATGTGCAGGTTATGTTCTGCAACACATGCATTAAAAATTTCAGCTGAAGGAAATCCTTTGCTAGTTTTCCTCTTCCATTCCTTTGAAGGGAATTTTTTTTTTGTTTCAGAAAAGGAGAATTCTGGCATTGTCACTTAAATGTAGTGAAATGAGGAATGCTGGTTTAGGAAACAGCCTTCCACTGGAGATGGAAGTAATTTAGGAATGATTTGCTGAATGTTTGTTCAGAGAGCACAGTCCCAGTTGAATTCCATGGTAATATTCTGAATATGCCTTCCCTCCACAGGTTTTGGAATTTAGGTTGTACAATTTCAGAATATCAGTTACTACTTATTTTGGAGGACACTACGAATTAAAGGAAATTAAAGAGCTTTTAGGGTTTCCTAGCAGGAAAAAAACCTCAGATAATTTGGATGCTTGAGCAATTGTAAACCACTTTTTTTTGTTGTTTTATTTTGTTTTTCCTCCCAGTAAACTTTTTGAACCAAAACTTATTTGTTTCAGTTTGATGCTTCCAATTTTTCCAGAGATTGCAATTTGGTGGGGACTAATATAATTTTTTTTTTTTTTTGATGTGGTTATTTTGGACTGATCGATTTTCCACTTCTTTTTGCCCTTAGTTTTTGCTTGCTGTACATCCTTAGCAGAGGCACTTTAGTGTCAATGTTCTACAAAGATCGCTACATTTATACGGTCTTGTGAAATGATGTCTTGCAGTTTTCCCATTTGTAAAATATGTGATAAAACTGCTCATGTAAGTATTTTGGAGCCTTATTGTTTGAAAGCATTTGTTAATCTTTAGAGGAGTCTTTCTTCCCATTACAGATAACAGATGTAAGGGACAGGAGGCCTCGGTACTGAGTTGCTTTATCTGTAACGAGCCTCTTTCAAAACTCATTTTGGAGGAACACGTATGTGATTTCTTCTGTTGTGATATCCCTGGGCAGAGGAGGTGGGTATGGGGAAAACAAAGCAGGAGAGAGAATTTTGCTGCTGGGAGATTCCTGCCCCTGGCTGCTCCCACCCTCCAGCCCTGCCCTGCTGGTCCCTGTGGGAACGTCCTGCTGCTCCCAGTGATGACTTTAAGTTTTATCTTCCCTGTTTTTCAGGTTCTGTGGTGCCCAGGGGTGCAGCTCTGAGCTCACAGTCAGTGTCACTCAGCTCTGCACAAAGCAGGGACACAAAACAAATCCTTCTCCTGCTGCACACCAAGGACAACTCTCAGCCCAAAAGCACAAACAAGGGTGGGCTGGAGGGAGAAAACAAGAAGGATGGGACCTCACAGCCTGGAGCTGGAACTGGACAATTAAACCCAAAGATGCAAATGGACCAAAACTTATAAAAATGTGAGACCTCATGACTGGGCAGTCATTTTGTGACCATTTTGGGTCCACCTTGGGTGTAGCCCTGGTCAGGCTCTGTCCTGCCCAAGGTATATCCTTTCAATAAATCCCTGCTTTATTCTCTGGCTCTGTCCAGTCTCTGTTCCAGGTCAGCCTTCCCAGAGGGGTTTGCCTGACAGAGCTGGGCCCTGGCACCTGATTTTGGCCGCTCTGCCCTTGATTAGGATGGGAAAGTCTCTGTGTGTCTTGTGTTTGGGAAAAAATAAGTTTCATAGAATCCTGGAATGGTTTGGATTGGAAGGGACCTTAAACCATCTTGTTCCACCCCTGCCATGGACAAGGGCACATCCCACTGTCCCAGGCTGCTCCAAACGCCATCCAACCTGGACTTGGACACTGCCAGGGATCCAGGGGCAGCCACAGCTGCTCTGGGAAAATTTCCACCTTAGTTTCCTGCCCCCAGTCAGTTTCTAGCTAGTGCAGTAGCAAGAAAATTAATCCTTGTCATCTCTGAACGCACCAAAACGCTTTTAACACAAGCACAGTCTTTCTAGCTCTGCTCACCAGCAAGAAATATTCAAATGTCATTCCAGTATTCAAATGGCAGGTTGTTTGTTTGTGTGTTATTTAATTCTCACTGACTTTAAGGCAAGATAATGTTTCTATCTCTGAAGTTTAATAGCACAAGTGGGTGTTAATTCTGATGGAGTTCCAGAGTAATAAAATGCTGCTAGAATTCCACTAAATAGCAAACTGCTGTAAATTTTAGTCATGCAGTGCTAGTATCAAACAGAATGAGCAGCCAGGCTGCAGATGAGAGATTGAAACCACTTTGAACACATCTCAATCGGCAATCATTAAAGAGGCATTTCTACTGATTTTGCATCTGGTATTCAGACAGAATTCCTAGTTCTGAAAATGTGGAAAATAAGTGCCTTTTATAAGGTAGATAGTCTGTTGGATTTGATTGTAACTTCAGTTGAAAACCCCTATCAAGAATATAAGCATGAAGAAAAATGGATTATCTCTGTAATTCTCTCTGAAAACACAACTCAATGCGAATTTGTAAACATTGAACTACCTGGAAGTCAATGGAAAATGTTCTGCAGATTTCAAATACCTCATTACTTTCATTTCAGAGCTGATATTTTGTTTTATTTAGCTTCAAGGTTTCTAATCTCTGACCAAAGTATCAACCCAGGGAACCACTGAAAATATCATCCTGACTCAGACAAAGACATATTTTACTTAGAAATGTACCTTTCAATGTGTACTTGAGTCCTATATATGTGACTCAAGTGGGTATCACAGGAGAAGGGAATAAGGCTAAATTCAAATACTTGGCTGAAAGAGGCCTGGAGATGGAAGCAGGAGTTTGCTTTCCATTTAGCAATTTGGAAGTGTGGAGAATAATGCAAAAAATGAATACAGGAAAGCAAATACCGAGAAGTGCTTTTCTTTTCATTCTCTTTTAGTACGTGCCTGAGTGGGTTTATGTTACTTGTGAGTCAGTCACTACAGGTGTGTTGTCTGAAAAAGAACCAGTATTTTTTTTCTTGATTTTTCTACATATAACACAACCTTTTCCAGAGCTTTCTGATCCCTGTTACTTGTTCCTCATCCCTTTTCATCCACTAACTTTGATGTTTGTTGGCCAGTTTCAGCCACATTTTGACAAGATACCGATTTGGGGTGTGGGGGTCCTGTGGAGGTCAGAAAGCCTGGCTCAGCCACGAGCTGACTACAAGGCTGTGTTGTTTTCCTGGGGGGAAATGATTCCTGAAAGTTTCATCTCTCACGTATTTCAGGTTCTGCGCTGCCCAGGGGTGCAGCTCCGAGCTCACAGTCAGTGTCACTGGGCTCTGCACACAGCAGGGACACAAAACAAATCCTTCTCCTGCTGCACACCGAGGACAACTCTCAGCCCCAACAGCACAAACAAGGGTGGGCTGGAGGGAGAAAACAAGCAGGACGGGACCTCACAGCCTGGAGCTGGGACTGGACAGTTAAACCCAAAGATGCAAATGGACCAAAACTTATAAAAGTGTGAGACCTGGTGACCTGTGGTCTGTTTTGTGTCCAGTTTGTGTCCATTTTGTGCCCATTTTGGGTCCACCTTGGGTGCAGCCCTGGCCAGGCTCCTGTCCTGCCCAAGGTGAACCCTAAAGACCTTTTAGTAAATCCCTACTTTATTCTCTATCTCTGTCCAGTCTCTGTTCCAGGTCAGCCCTCCCGTCAGTTTGGAGGTGATGCCTCTCCTGAGTCATGAAGCAGCAGCTGAACAGCCAACGTGTGTGAAGCTGCAAGCTGAACCAGAGCAGATGCCACTCAGCAGGCTAAAAAGAAATTGTTTGTACATGTGGAATGGGATGGGAGTTCAGGAAAACGGAGAGAGAGAGGGGGTGAGGCAGCTGGAGATTGAGGAATTATGAAGGGATAGGTTGTAGATGTGAGGGAGCAGAATAAATCAGGAGTGATGCGTGAACTAACAAAAGGCCAGCTTTTGTTATTTCTGCTCCTCACAGTATTAATTGCTCCTCTTTGCTTTGCTGGTCTTCTCAAGAAAGCAGAAATAAGAAAGAAACACTATATTTGAGCTTGGTTGGGAGGCAAAAAATAATTCTTAAGCAGCTCATTCATTACATTTAATAAATCTCCATGTAGTATTTACTTGAAATTGTATATAGTCCTGTGTTCTTATATAATTTTTAAGTAATAACCAAATAAAGTGTCTTAAAATTGCTATTTCCAAAGCAGTTCTGAGGCACCTCCTTCTGGGGGAGATGTTAAGAGTGCAGGTTGCTTACATGTGCAATGCGAGCCCTTTCTTTGTGGATTAATTGATGTTTTTAATACAGAAACATCAAAACAGATTAAGAAAACCTGCCAAGGTTTGTTTTTTTTTTTTTTTTTTCCTTCCAGACTCTGTGACCCTTGTTTGGTAGGAAGTTCTGTGCAGGTTTTAAGATATGTCTGTGCATTTCAGTATATCCATACTTTCAGGGCTTTGCATCAGATGGAGGAAAAGCAGGCAGTGACAAGATTTGCTGGGTGTAGAGTGTATATAATCTGACATTTTCAGGACACGGATTTTAACTAATTTACACCATCAAGCCACACTACTTAAATTTGTGACAGCAAACCATTCTCAAATTTTATATGGGAATGTCTTCATTTTACAGATCTAAGATCCATCAGTTTGGTTCTGCAGAAGTTAATCCTCTTTTCCCTTTCCATGTTAAGACTGAGGATCACTGTTGTACTTGCTGTTAGTTCCACCTTTACTCTTTTTCATATCCAAGAGCTCACCTGGGCCTGTCAGGGCTCCTCCCTTCCACAGAGTCTCCACAAATTATCCATGGATGGATTAAACTGGCTTTTGGTCAACAGCAGATTAGTTGGTGAGCTGGTATAAGAATTACTGTGGATAAAAACTTGCACATATTTCAATGTATAAAATTTGAATACTAAAAAAACTTCTAGTATTTTAGTATTCAAATTTTAGTATTTATTTGACAGCAAGTGTCAAAGACATGAAGTGTCAATAATTATTTGAAGTTTCTGAAACATGCCATTATATCTTTTATAATTAAAAACCAAGACCAAACCAAACTCCTTTTCTGATACATCTGTTTCCTGTAACTTAAATTTCACCCCTCACAAAGATGCTATTTGGATTTTTTTCCTTAATGTGAAATTTCCTTCCAGCTTTGTTATCTGTTTGATTTATACTCTTCTTTTATTGGCAAATATTTTAACTGTGGTTCTGACTAAGCAGGATCAATATCCGACTCATAGTGAGATGTTCCACATTCACAGCAGCTGTTCCTCATGCACTCCCTGATGACAATTTTCCAGTGGTCTGTGGATGCAGCAGTCACTTCCACACATCTCCTGTGCAATTCCTGCCTCTGTCCTGGGCTGCAGCTTGGAGTTAACAGTGCCAGGAGCTTTGCTTTAATTGGGTTTGTGTGGAAACCTCTGGATCAGCCATCCACCACTCTCTCTGTTTGTTTATTTCATTGTGAAATACAGTTTCACTTAATGTAGGCAGCTTATAACTTGTATGGACTAACTAGAGGAAAAAACGTTGTCAGACACTGCATGGATTAGCTGGGCTAACACCAGGCAAGGTTTTGTTCCTCACAAGTTCCACGCTAAAATGACGAGCTTTCCCTGTGATGTGCTAAAGAAGAATGAGCTGCACTTTAGGGCATTAATTAAAAAAAAAAAAAAATTCCTCCTATGCTTTCATAATATTGTCTAATGTTATGATTAAAATCTTTATGCTTGTCAGGGAAAATAAAATTGTAACTATATTTTATTTTATCTAGGAATAAACAGTTGAGCTGAAATGTTGGAACCCTGGGCACTGAGGATTCCAGGCTTTCTGTGCCGACAGGCTCTGACCCCCAGGCAAACACTGCATTGGACCTGAGCCCATGGAAAAGGCTCCCAAAATTGAGTGACAGCACTGGGAGTGTGGGTGTGGGGTTTGAGTAGGAGTGTGTGATATCACAGGTAGAAAACCTAAGAGTTTAAGGGTTTAGAATATAGTAATATATGTACAAAGCAAGATGGAGGATTTAGGGTGTAGGCTGAGTTCTTCTTTCACTTTCTTCTCCTTTGGTCTGGGTGATATTTTGTAATTGGATAGAAAAGTCCGCATTGTGGGCCATGGATGGTTGGTTATTGGGGTAAAAGTAAAAATAATTTAGGTGTCATCTTGTTATTGGATAATTTTTGCTTAAAAGACATTGGAAAGAGAGACAGAGCCATTTTCTACTCCTTAGCTAGAGCTCATAACTCATGAGACTGTGCTATAGATAAGAAATTAATAAACACCTGAGTCCGAACACAAAACTGCGTCTCCCAAGTATTAATCCCAGCTCCAACGCCAGAAGGAAAGAAGACAACAAACCCACACTGAATGGCTGAGGAAGGCGGGCACACAAAACTACCCCAAGCTGTCCAATGCTGAAAAATCCCCAAATGCTGTGCTGGCTCGGTGTTTTTTCTGTTATCCCTGGAAATCCCTTCCTGAGCAGGGGCTGCAGGCAGGCTGAGGGGTCAGGGCAGTGGGATTGGTGTGCTCCGGGCTTGTCCGGAGCCAGGCACAGCAAAGCAGCCACACAGGAAACCTCCCCAGGTGCTGCTGGTTCAGCTGCAGCACACTCAGGTAGCTCTGGCTCCGAAGGGCTGCAGACACAACGGGAAAGTTTCTCTCCCTGCAGTGATTTTGTGGAAAATGAATTGCGCTCTGTAAGAGTGAGGTGACGGCTGAGCTGAGTTTCCCAGATAAATTCCGGGATGTGAGGTGAGGATTTCAGCGGTGTTAAACATCGTGGGCTTGATTTGTCTCTTCAGGAAAATGTGCTGCTGTGTTGTGTGAGATGTTCTTCAGATCCCTGCTCTGGAATCCCAGCAGGATCCCAAAGTGCATCATCCCAAGGAGATTCCCAGGTTTATTCCAGGCTGCTGTTCTGGGGCAGACACTCCTGCTCTGTCAGCCGGATCCCGGAGTTCATCTTCCCAAGGAGATTCCCATCTTTATTCCGTGTTGGATCTGGTTTCTAAATAATAGGACAGACTGCTGGGAGTTATTCCTGGAGCTTTTATTGCAACATCAGCCTCATTACAGGGCGAGACAATTGAAAGGTGGCAACAGCTCATTTGCTGCTAACAGCAGCCAAAGTTCGTTCTGTTGCAAGGCTTTTTAAAAGTTTTCTAACCAACAGCAAATTGTTAAGAGCTCACAGACATCTGCATAAACCAATCATTAAAACTACACCTGTACCTTATATCTAAGAATAGGTGCTTGTTTATTTTTCTTGCTATCCAGAAGCGTTTTACACTCTCCTATAAACAAAGGACAGAGACTCATTATTAAACTTCTCTGTTATCTTGCTCGACATATTTTTCTGCTTACTAAAAAAGCAAAAGTGCCCTGCCTCTACACAGCACAGAAACACAGTTTTATTATTGCATGTCCTTATTCCTGAGTCTTTCTATTTCTGGGCCTGCATCTACAC